>NC_056731.1:1263327828-1263980328 GCF_019279795.1 Protopterus annectens
GTGGCGACTCCTAACCGGGAAAAGCCAGAAGAAGAAGAAGAGACAGACTACACAGCTGTGATCTGTTTCCAAGTAAGAGACAGACAACTTTGAGGGGGGGGTAATGCTTGTATTTAAGGCCTTTAAGGACCCCTCTCTTTGGAAAAGCCTAGGTCTATGAAAAACTGTAAACTGTGCAAAAAGATTAATTCAATTTTAATACATAGTTATAACAAGAACAACAGAACCATAAAATGGATCACAGAAAGAATGGTTGGATGATATGTCTCGCTCTTTATCTATCTCTCTCTCTCTCTCTTTTGAAGTGAACAAGCACATTCAGATATAATTTAGACTTAAATTTGTTTCTGTCGCCTGGAAGACCAAGATGCAGTTAAAATGGAAGTTGACTCAGTTGTGTATTTCCCAATATCATTAGTATGGATACAGAAAATATGACATTATCTTTTATTCTGTGATGCTTTGTAGTTAATTCAAATGTTAAGACACTGGCAATTTAACTATGTATTGTTCACAAGAAATCTTTTTTTTTTTTTTTTAGGAAAACTGCATAATGGTTTCACTTTCTGTATACTTTCTGGAAGACCCTTGCAAATGTCTGCTGATGGTACTATTGCACATAATCTTTCAGTCTACAGTGTTGTGAGCCCTTAGCAAGTGTGATAAAGAAGGCAGCTCTTCAGAAGCTAATTAAATGAAAACAAGTACAAGAAGAAACTGCTAGGGGTATGGAATTGGTTTAAAAAGCATACTAGTTGTTAATGTCATAATCTTTAAATGTTAATGTCAGAGGCTTTAAGAGCAAAGCAACAGGAACCAGTTCATGCTTCATTAAAACAGAGTAGTTATGGAGTTATTTTACTATGGGACCGTGTGTGTGTGTGTGTGTGTGTGTGTGTGTGTGTGTGTGTGTGTGTGTGTGTGTGTGTGTAGATATATATATATATATATATATATATATATATATATATATATAGATATAGATATAGAAATATGTATAGATGATACACACACACACATATATATATATATATATATATATATATATATATATATATATATATATATATATATCATCATCATCATCTTCTTTCGGCTGTTCCCGTTAGGGGTCGCCACAGCGGATCATCTGTTTCTATTTCTTCCTGTCCTCTGCATTGTGCTCTGTCACACCAACCACCTGCATGTCCTTTCTCACCACATCCATAAACCTTTTCTTAGGCCTTCCTCTTTTCCTGTTACCTGGTAAGACCTCTCAACCAATCGGGGACAAATTTCAACAGAATCAGGGACAAGTCACGAAAAAATCAGGGACAATCAGGGACACTTTTAAAATATTTGTGCTATTAACATTGACAGAATCAGAGCATATGAATTAATACACATTTTTCTGAAGTAAAAGAAGTCTATAACTCTTAATTATTGTCATTATTCATTAAGTGTAATTCACCACCTTTCCTCCAAATGTCAATAGTTTTAGGAGGGATTAAGAGGGACAGAGCTAAAATCTGAGTCAAAATCAGGGACGTCCTGAAAATCAGGGACAGTTGAGAGGTATGTGGTAGCTTCATCCTTAGTATCTTTTTCCCAATATACTCAGCATCCCTCCTCAGCGCACATCCAAACCAACATAATCTTGCCTCTCTGGCTTTGTCTCCAAACCTTCCAACCTGGGCTGACACTCTAATATACTTATTCCTAATCGTGTCCACCCTCGTCACACCCAGTGCAAATCTTAACATCTTTAACTCTGCCACATCTAGCTTAAGCTCAAACTCCTGCCTTTTTGTCAGTGCCTCTGTCTCCAACCCATATAACATAGCTGGTCTCACTACCCTCTTGTAGACCTTCCCTTTCACTCTTACTGGTACTCGTCTGTCACAAATCACTCCTGACACTCTTCTCCACCCACTCCATCCTGCATGTAGTCTCTTCTTCACCTCTCTTCCACATTCATCATTACTCTGAACTATTGATCCCAAGTATTTAAACTCATCCAACTTCACCACCTCTACTCCTTGCATCCCCACCATTTCTCTATCCTCCCTCTCATCCACACACATATATTCTGTCTTAGTCCTGCTGACCTTCATTCCTCTTCTCTCTAGAGCATACCTCTCAACCTGGAATCATCAAAAATCTGGACAAGGCCCATGAAAAATAGGTACAAATCTGTATGCTGATTAACGTAAAATTTGCATACATAATTACATAACCCCATCCACTCCAATGGAATTGTGGGATATCAACTTTCAAATGCAAATTGAAGAACAGACAACCAAAATATGGAACCAGAGCCCCCCTGCAGCCATTCCAATGTCCCATCACATGGCTATTTCACCCCATTTACCAAAAACACTAATGTGTGCATACTGCTTTACTTCTACAATGATTATTTGTATTTTATTTTTACATTTTATAGCACAATGCACAAACACGAATAGGTACCTGCAAAACAAAGCAATACTGCAGGGGCGGCTCGTGGCATAGGGCTGCCGGACTGCAGCCCCCTCAAAAATAAAAAAGAAAGAAAAATGAAAAAAAAAAAAAAAATTACGTGATGCGCATAGACCGAGTCCGACTACTGTCAGTCTATGCGCATGCTCAAGGCTGTCTCTGGCTGTCCATAGGGGGGGGAGATGTCTGTGCACTTTTACAGTACACAGACTCACCAGGATTATGGGTCGCGTCCGGACTGCAAGAGCAGCAGCAGGGACTCGGGACAGAGCATTAGGGATCTCGTCGGGAAGGAGCATTAGGATCTCGTCGGGCAGGAGCATTAGGATCTCGCGGGAAGGATGTACGTTAGCTGGATGTATTCAGGTAAGGTGCCTTTGGGAAGGATGTAAGTTAGCTGGATGTATTCAGGTAAGGTGCCTTTTAATTTACAATGTTTATTTGTATGGAGTATGTGCTTTTTAATTTACAATGCTTGTGCTTTACTGGTGTGTGTGTGTGTGTGTGTGTGTAAATGCCCCAGGTGCTTATGGTGGTGTGGTAGGGAATGCCTCAGGCTTGAACCCTGTACCCTGTATGCAGGTGTTAAAGACTTGAGTTCCCTACCCACCACCATTTGTAAAAAAATTTCAGATTTTTGCCTCATATTCAATCTGATCTGTTCCTCATAATATCTGTGGTTTGTAAATGTTGCAATGCTTGATATTTGATGGTGTAGTAGTAGCATTGTTGCCTCACAGCTGCAGGTTCTTGGGTTTGATTCTTGGCTGGGGTTCCTTCTTTGTGGGTCTGTATCTTCTCCTGTGTTTGTGTGGGTTTGCTTTTGTGTCCTCCCATGTTACAAAGACATGTCTGCATTATTTCTTACTGGGCCTCTACTGAAAATTGTTTATTTGTTCCAAGTCAGACTGTCCTGATTAAAAATGTTAAATAAAATTGACAGGCATTTGAATTTCAGACTTAAGGGTTTCTGAATGTTTAATTCCTTGCATTTGATGGTGCAGTGGTAGTATTGTTGCCTCACAGCTATAGGTTTTCTGGTTTGATTCTTGGTTGGGGTGGCTTCTGTGTGGAGTCTGCATCTCCTCCATGTGTTTGTGTGGATTTGCTCTGGTGCCCTGCCATTTTACAAAGACGTGTCTGCAGTTTTAATCCCTGCTGAAAATTGGTTTTGTTCTGTCCGCAGTAAAATTGACAGGCATTTGAATTTCAGACTTCAGGTTTCTGAATGTTTAATTCTTTGCATAATTGATGGTGCGGTGGTAGTATTGTTGCCTCACAGCTATAGGTTTTCTGGTTTGATTCTTGGTTGGGGTGGCTTCTGTTTGGAGTCTGCATCTCCTGCCTGTGTTTGTGTGGATTTGCTCTGGTGCCCTGCCATTTTACAAAGATGTGTCTGCAGTTTTAATCCCTCGTCTCTGCTGAAAATTGTTTTGTTCTGTCCGCAGTAAAATTGACAGGCATTTGAATTTCAGACTTCAGGTTTCTGAATGTTTAATCCCTTGCATAATTGATGGTGCAGTGATAGTATTGTTGCCTCACAGCTATAGGTTTTCTGGTTTGATTCTTGGTTGGGGTGGCTTCTGTCTGCATCTCCTCCCTGTATTTGTGTGGATTTGCTCTGGTGCCCTGCCATTTTACAAAGACGTGTCTGCAGTATTAATCCCTGCTCTGCTGAAAATTTTTTTTTCTGTCCGCAGTAAAATTGACAGGCATTTGAATTTCAGACTTCAGGTTTCTGAATGTTTAATTTCTTGCATAATTGATGGTGCAGTGATAGTATTGTTGCCTCACAGCTATAGGTTTTCTGGTTTGATTCTTGGTTGGGGTGGCTTCTGTCTGCATCTCCTCCCTGTATTTGTGTGGATTTGCTCTGGTGCCCTGCCATTTTACAAAGACGTGTCTGCAGTATTAATCCCTCGTCTCTGCTGAAAATTGTTTTGTTCTGTCCGCAGTAAAATTGACAGGCATTTGAATTTCAGACTTCAGGTTTCTGAATGTTTAATTCCTTGCATAATTGATGGTGCGGTGGTAGTATTGTTGCCTCACAGCTATAGGTTTTCTGGTTTGATTCTTGGTTGGGGTGGCTTCTGTGTGGAGTGTGCATCTCCTGCCTGTGTTTGTGTGGATTTGCTCTGGTGCCCTGCCATTTTACAAAGATGTGTCTGCAGTTTTAATCCCTCGTCTCTGCTGAAAATTGTTTTGTTCTGTCAAAATTGACAAGCATTTGAATTTCCAACTTCATGTTCTTCTGAATACATAGTAGCACAACCTTTTTTTTTAGCATTTTTCTAAGTTTATAAGATGAATATTTTAAATTTGGCGCTATTTTTGGGACTGTATTCCCCATTATTGGCTCAGGTTTTTGTGCTAAGCTTGACAGCTATGGCTAGAACTGAATTCACTGAATATGTTTGAGGGCTGTATTCCCTCATTACTGGGTTTGTCCAGGTGTTTTGTACTAAGAGGTTGACAGCTATGGTGAGAACTTAATTCTCTAAATGATAGCCATTTAAGTTTCAGTCTTCCTCTTTTACAAAGCAGCTGATGTGGCGTGAGTATGTTACTCTGACTGTTTTTTGCTCAGGGACCTTGGCAGTAAAATATATGGTGGCAACACAACATTTTATTCTAGCAACTTTCCAAGATTATACAAGCAATGTTTAATGTGTCCCTGTTTTTGGGCTTTTAATACATTTTGGCTTTTTCCAGTTTTCTTGAGCTGCAGATTGAGATGCAGTTGAGTATTGAATAGATTTTACAAGGAACTGAGAGCTGCAGGGGAATAGAAGTTTAGTGCTTTGCCAAGTTAATACTATAGCACAACAGGCTTGTGTACTTGCTTTTGATGCAAAAGGTTGTTGGTTCTACTCCCACTAGGGGTAGATGCTGCCGTACTGAGAATGTTCTCCTTGGTGAAGATACTAACTATGAGTTCGTTATCAGTTTGCCATCCATTTCCTCTTGCAATATTATTACTAGCTTATCATTTTTTTAATGTAATATAGACAATTTATTCCTGAGGGGCAACAGACACTTTATTTTTCGATGAAACCATGAAATATAAAGGTGATTGCTAGCAGCAACCACTTCATTAGTTACAGATTTCTTTAATGTGGAATTATTTAGATGACTGACTTCAGAGATTGTGCATATTTACTGATAATGGACTGTAGAATTGTGCATATTTACTGATAAAGGTGGACTGTAGAATTGTGCATATTTACTGATAATGGTGGACTGTGGAATTGTGCATATTTACTAATAATGGTGGACTGTGGAATTGTGTATATTTACTAATAATGGTGGACTGTGGAAGTCTGAGTAGACTTTTTATGATAAA
Organism: Protopterus annectens; assembly: GCF_019279795.1. Lineage (NCBI taxonomy): Eukaryota > Metazoa > Chordata > Ceratodontiformes > Protopteridae > Protopterus > Protopterus annectens. The sequence continues at coordinate 1,263,333,629 of NC_056731.1, forward strand.
TGTTCTCAACTGGGCAGTTTTGCCATTATGGGTGCATATGGTTTGTTTCATTGCTTACTGGAAAAAATGTTCAAAACAAATTTAAAACATCCTGTAACAAGTGTACTGTATTGTACAAGGAATATAATTTTAGTACAATGAGGAAGGTGTATCAAAGAGCACATGTATGTTTCATATGCAAGGAGCCTATGATTGAAAACAGCCCAAAATTAATCTTTATCTGCCACTGGCAAAATGTATTTTCCTTGAATGTGGGTTTCAATGCTGTTTCAATGAATGTGAGTTTCAAGGGCAGAGAAGTTTTAATGCTAAGTTTTCATTGTGAGACTGCATTGCTTTGTTTAACAGATGACTTAGTGTTTGTGCTGTAAAATACAAAATAAAACTTTCAAATGAAGTCCAACTCATCATAGAAGTAAAGCAGTATGCACATTAGTGTTTATGGTAAATGGAGTGAAATAGCCAAGTAATGGTTCATTGGAATGGCTGCAGAGGCTCCATTCAACCATTATTTTGTCAGGGGAAGGGCAGCAAACTCAGACAGGCCCAGCTGAACTATACCTCCCAACTGTCCAGATTTTCAAAGAATGAATAGATTTTTGCTTCTTATTTTTGGTTTGTTCATAAAATTTGTAGTTTTAATTCCTAAATGATTTGCCAGAAGTCACTCTAAGTTTCAGACTTCATAACCTTCAGAAAAATGCATGTTAAAGTAAGAGCTGTTCTATCAACTGTCTCAATTTATACAAGAGCAATTTTAGTACTGTTTATATGTGCCCCCAATATATTTGGCCTTGTTCAGATTTACTGCATTAACAGGTTGAGAGGTACATGCAAATAAATTGCTTTATAGAATTAGGCATAGCTAACCTCTCAACTGTCCCCAATTTTGGCTCAAAATGTTGCTCTTCCCCTTATAATCCCTCCAAAAATAGCAATTTTGGAAGAAAACATGGAGGGTTTACAATTAAGAAATAACTGTAATAATCAAAGTTATAGATTACTTGAAATGCATGTAGATTCTTTTATATTTTGTCAGCTGCTCAAGGTAGCAGTAGATTCTTTTATATTTTGTCAGCTGCTCAAGGTAGCAGTACTAATATTAAAGTGTCCCTTCTTTGACAGGTAGCAGCTGTATTGTGTGTCTATTTTATATTTTTGCATCACGTTTTGTCCATTTTCATAAAATTGTGTTTTGGCAAATTAGTGACATCACTAAAGACTGAAGTTAGAAAATGACAGACATTTGAGTTTCAGATTTTATACCCTTCAGAAAATTCATACTAATGCAAGACCTATTCTATTATCTTTCTAAGTTTATTAGAGCAATATTTAAAAATTGTCCTTATTGTTGGGCCTTTGTCCCACTTCTATGTATGGCTTTGTCCAGATTTCTTGCTCTTGAGGTTGAGAGGTATGACAAATGTGTCAGGGCCATCACAGTCAGCCAGAGAGATTTCAAATTGTGACATGCTTGTTGTACCCCATGTAGTGACTCTGGATGTGTCCAAGCAAGGCAAGGAGTAGTTGTATCTACCTTGGATGGGGAGGACACACTGCATAAGTACTACAGTGGCTTTTCATCTGTCCTTGATTTTGCAGAATGGTCTGGTTTCTGTCATATTTTGTACTGTTGATTTATGCTTATTACTCAAAGTGCCTGTTTCTCTGTGTTTTTAAGTAGCAATGCTTTAATGACCATAAGGTAAGCTTGTCTGAGATTGTAAGATGCAAGTAAGCTTTAATAAGCATACTGTTAAAGAATTGCCAACATTGAGAGCCTTTCTGTTGTTGCCATGCAGAGAATACTTGACTAGATAATGTATAAACCTTGGGTATTAAAGGACAGGATTCCATTATTTTAAAAAGCTCATTACACTTGTTGGAGACTTCCAGTCATCTCTACAGACTTTACCCGTAAACTAAACAGAATGCCAATCATGTGTGGTCCATAACCTGTACAGTAATCCTTTAAGCAATGTATCTTGAGCTTGTTTCTTGTTTGCTTTTCATTTTTACTTTTATCATGTTTTCCCCATGAAACAAGTTGTCAGGCAGCAGGTCTTTTTGGATAAGAAACATTTTTACAAGGTGGGGCATCACATAGATTTCTACTTTCAGCATGTTACTTGGTACTTTAATAAAGCTGAATATATTATAATTAGGACTGCAGTGCAAGAAGAAGTGGTTTGAGTTGAGTGCTTCTGGTTTTTCTTATACTTGATTTTGACTGGCATTCCAGTAATGTATTTAAAAAGTAATTTATTTTTTCATGCCTCACAACCTTTTGTTTCCATCTAGATATTAAGTAAGCTGTCATGCAGCCAATGCATTGAAATATTTTTATTCTTCTACACTTATTTTTGTCTTGATTGGACTTTCATAATGATGGTTTGCCACCCAGGGCAGCATATTTAATTAAAGTTATTTTTTTGTGGTTTTGTGCATAGCTCCTCCCCTTTCTGGTTGACCACTCCCCCTCCCATTGACCCCACCCATTCAGCTGTCTCCTGCAGCCCCCCTGTGATTTGAAGTCACCAGCCGCCACTGCAATACTGTCTCACAATGAAAATAAACTTGGCATTAAAACTCCTCTGCCCTTGAAACTCACATTCATTGAAACAGCATTGAAACCCATACCACATCCAAAGAAAATGCATCTGGCCAGTGGTGGATAAAGATTAGCTTTGGGCTGTTTTCAAATCATAGGCCCCTTGCACACAAAAGAAGAAACATACATGCATTCTTTGATACACCTTCCTGACTTTATTAAATTATATTCCTTGTATAATACAGGCAATCCTCATTTGACAGCACAGATTATTACAGCTAGAGGTTGGTATCAGTCCTCATTTTGTACTCTTGAAATTGATTTCTCCAACCATGGTTTGCTTCCTGTATGGCTCTAAGCAATAAGGGCTGTGTTGTAATATTGAACTGCAATACTATTGAATGACAAAATATCACCAAACAAAATTTTGAGCTGGATTTTGGTCAAAACGTTGCTAACACAAAAAAAAATTTTTTGCAGTGGGCAAACCTGATGCATACACCGCTATCCCTGCATTTTATATTTACCAACTCTGACATCACTCTACATTGGGAAAATGACAAATACCAGCTTGTCTATTAAAAGCTGGTTCAATGTTTTATGTAGCAATATTCTGCCATTTGAATTTGATGTTATGGTAGTGTGAGTTCACAACAGGGACCCCTAAGTAAGCCAAATAACCAGTGTTCTTGTATCATCACTGAAAATTAGCACATGTCCTTAGTAAATTTATTAGATAATAAATAAATACAGATATTCATACCATTACTGCATGAAGTATTTCTAGTTAATGTATTAATGTTGACAATGAACCACTTTTCTGAGGACAGTCCTTATTCAGCCATTATGTCATGCAAAAATAATAGTAATTACCATGTTGTCTTTGACAAAGGAATTCTTAATGCTCTAATAATCACAAAATAGAAAAAAATGAAGGATCACATCTAGAAACCTTTAATGTGGTATAAAATAGTACATAAATTCTTCAATAGTTTGTATTACATTTACTAGCAAACTACACATGTAACCTGCATTTAGTTAACATGTGGACTGACCTACAAAATCTCATGTTTTAGCAGCTAATGCCCTACTTTGGGCATATGAAATTGTGAAACTCTGTAATACAAAAGGTTGTTGGTAAGTGATGTGCAAGTCTTACGAATAAAGAAGTGTTAGGTTTCTTTAAACGTATTATGTTGACACTCTGTTGTTTACTTTTTAATCCTGGTCCAGAGTTAAAGTATACACTGTCTTATGAATGATTTTACACAAGACGTTATTTAATATTCACAGTAAAATGATTCACAGGAATAGAGATGTCCAGTATTACAGGTAGTCTGAATTTCTTACACACAAATGGCTGGTAGTCATACTTAAATGTGATTTACTCTGACGGAATTGAGTAAACCGCGCATGCCATATAAGGTATCATACACTGAAACTAGCCTGTCAGTGGAATAAAATTTAACAAAACATGTGTGCAACTGTGCATAAATTTAACCTTCCAAACATTTCCCCAAGATAAACGTCATCTTGTGCTGCTTCAAAGAACATCTGTTCATAATATATACGGCATCCTTTTTATGAACACAGTCTCCACATCTGACATAAAGTTTTATAAGAGTTTATTAAATTACTTCTTTTCTCTTCCTTCAGAGGATCAAGTGTGCTTCCTATGTGCAGGTTAAAACTTTAACAATTTATCTTGCACATGGAACAATAAACTTCAATTTTTAAACAGTTTCTTCTCACTATCTTGATAACAGTTGCACGTGCACACACACACACACACACACACACACACACACACACACACACACACACACACACACACACACACATCCTTGAAATGGCTCACTCACTCACCAACCAGTCCAGTACCTTAAAGCAAAGCAGCTCCAGTGCTGAGTGAGCTTCCAGTTCCAGTAATCCAAAATATACAGCAAAAGTGGCAACTCCGCGAAAAGATCTGTTGACTGAGCTTGCAGTTTCATTAAGGCAGTCCGTTGAGCTTAAATAAGTTCCAATAACATAATGGCAGTCCATTGAGCTTCCTTGACACGGCTCACTCTGCAGTTCCAATCACAGTATTCAAACAGACGTGTGTTCCCACGCACTTCCCTTGAGCTTAATTCTGACAGGCTGGTGGAGCTGACGTCATCGCGTACATGATGATGTCAGCTCCAAAAGCAGCGAAAATGAAAAAGTATAAAAATAGATGTAAAAAATCAGAAATGAAGGGGTGCCACTCAGGAATCATGGCACCCCATCATTGGGACCCCAAAACTCGGTAAAAAACGAGTAATTTGGGACGTTGAGAGGTCTGCTCTAAAGCATATCTCCATCTCTCCAGGGTCTCCTCCACCTGTTCCCTACTCTCACTACAGATCACAATGTCATCTGCAAATATCATAGTCCACGGGGAGTCCTGTCTGATCTCGTCTGTCAACCTGTCCATCACCATTGCAAATAAGAAAGGGCTCAGAGCTGATCCTTGATATATATCTATATCTATATATATATATATATATATATATATATATACATACACACACACACACACACACACACATGTATATATATATATATATATATATATATATATATATATATATATATATATATATATAAATATATAAAGAAGGTAAAAAGGTGACACGGACAAACCATTCAGTAAAAACTTCAGGAAAACCCAGCCAAGCTATGGAGCCTATGGGCCTCCATTACAGGAGGTCTGAGGTATCACACAGTGAAAACTCTAGCCTGGCTGGTTTTTTTTTTTTTTTTTGCAGTTCATATATATTCTGATTTATTTGATGCAACAGTCTTTCTACTTAAAGCACTGACATATTTTGTTGCGAATAAATGTTTACTATTTTTATGATGAAAGAAGGATGTGTAGCTGAGTTACAGTTTAGCAGGAAGAATAGATCCTACCTTCTTAGCAATATATATGCCCTGTAATCCTTAGACGTGCATATACTTGTTTCTGATTTTGTATGATATTGGTTATAAAACTAATGAATTTTACTGCACAATTTAGAAATAAGAAAAGGGAATGCTGGTAACTAGAAATGACTAGTGTATGAAAAGTACAGAATTAATTCACGGAGCTTTAAGCTTCTTACAAGACCTCTAAGTGTATATATATTTTTGAAGAGAGAGGAGAGGTTACATATTGTTTACGTGACAGTATTAGCAAGAATCTCTTGTGTTAGATATAAGCCAAGAGTGCTTTAGTTTTTGGATCACTGTGGAATAAGTGTGATTTTGGCTCTGATTTCCCTCTAAGTTTGAGGCCAGGTATTTTGAAAATACGAGAGCATGCTTTAGTATACACACTTTATTGACAGAATCAACATTGTTTATGGTACTACCAGATGTAGTTTATACAACTCTATGGCATGCTGTGTGAACAGCAGCTGTTTTGGAAGCATAAAATACAGGAAGATGTATTTAGAGATTAGAAAATATTTATGATCAACAGCACAGGTGCAATATTTGCTTGATTTGGTTACATTATTTCATTATAAAAGTTAGTAAAGCACAGGTCCAAAAGAATATTGTTAAATGACAAACTGTCCTGAAATATTATAAAACAGAAGAGATGAAAGGTTTGGCAACATATATTAAATACTGGACAATTATAAGTTTAGAGAAAATTTGTCCTTCATAACTCAGGAAAATTAAAGTGACAATGAGTCACTTTATAGTGAAAGAGTCAGCTGTGGCACACATAGATATTAAGAATGTGGTGTATATCTGCTTAAAGTGCACTTTGGATAATGTCAGTTCCTGGAGTGGCATTTGATATGAATGTTTATTTATTACTGCTGGTATGACGGATTTGGAATTATTATCATAGACTTTTAGAATGAATAAATTTAAAACTGTTTTAGTAGTCTCTACAAAATAATACCCTTATAATTTTTATATGAAATTACAATTTAGTTTAAACAAAAACGCATATTATATATTAAATAATTGGCTTAATTCAGAATCTGCAAGCAGTTAGTGATGTGGCAAAAAATGTTCTTTAGCTCAATTACAAGTAAAAGAAATTCAGAGACACATTAACCAAAATGAGGAAACACCTCATTATCAGATAATCTGGTTGTCTCTGAACCACTCAGTCATTACCACAAGCACTAAGAAGCACTTTATTGCAGTAGCCACTGCTGCTGGCCCAAGCATTGGGTTGACACACGCTACCCTCTCATTCACTCCCAGACACACACACACACACACACACACACACACACACACACACACACACACACACACACATGCACACACTCACAGCACATCTCCTTACCTATCAGCTACTCCTGAAGTTACACAATGTCCATGATTTTGCATTTTTTTAACTGCTCCTTCCATACTCATGGATCATTAAAATCATTCAATAATGTCAGACATTAATGTTTCAAACTTTTTATTGCTTGGAATATGTACAGGAAAAATAGTTGTTCTGCTACTTTTTTAAGTGACTTAAAGTAAAATGTAAAAGTTCTTGAAGTCTAGTCCCTTTCCACATATTATAGGTTTTGCTCATTAGTTTAGGGGAGTGTGGAGATATAGATATGGCAAACTCTATACACACACATACTCATCATAGATTGAACGCCCCCTCAATGGAAAACACTTACAGATGCACTCACCTATTCACCCATACATATACACACACAGACATACACAAACACACTCACCTGAGACCACTCATAACTTTGCATTCACACACACAGTGCCACACACATACCCATACTCACACCTCCGAACTACCTCTTTGATAAAATTCCTGACACTTATGTCTAATGAGATCTCTTCCACTGAAAGTAATAGGTGAATGGACACCTTTGGCCATGTTAATTAACGAATGCAACTGCTAGGATTGATTTACACAGCTGAGTGGTTCTATGAATCACTTATAAGTCACTTATGGCCGGTATTTTTGGGGACAGCATATGCCCCATTATTATATGCATCTCCTTCGGAATGCCTCATTAACACTGTGGGACAGCCCACTGCAGTGATTCTAAGACATCTTAGAATCATTCCAATATAGCTGCCTATGAATCAAAAAACAGGCCATATTACAGCTTTCCACCGGTAGCAGTCCTTTCTGAATCCCAGAGACTATATACTTTAAAGGATGGCCTAGGTATGCTCACTTGTTTAGGCACTCCATTTAAGTGTCAAAATGTAAGAGATGGAAAACAAAACTGAATACACTTAGAAGTTCATTCTTCAGTTTTATGTATGAATATTATATCAGCAAAATCATGTCCTTCATGATTTTGGGAGGTTTATAATGATAATATCCCACTTGAAATATTGTGTCATATGCAGAAGAAATTATTTACTGTGTCTTCTTGAGGTTGCAAGAAAGAACATCAACCAAAATGAGGGTATGCCAAGACTTGCAAAACTTGTTTACCACAGTGATTTTCCAAATTGTGTTTATAAACATTCCTGTTAATTTTATGTCTTGCTTGCTTAGGTGGAGTTCTGTAGCTATACACTCCTTTTCAAAGAACTGAGGAATTGTTCTTTTGTTTTTACTGAGTGACTTTATCAGTTTATCAACTTGTCTCTCAATTTGAGTCCCAGTTGAAAACAAGACATTCAAGCTGAGGCTTCTCATTTGAGGCCTTATATATACTAAGAGGATGGAGGTCATCTTTAGTAATGGGCTTTTAAACAGAAGTGTTTGTAAATGAATGTTTTCTTGTCACTGGTGACAAAGTGAGTCCTGTCTATCTCTTATCAGACATTATAAGTTATCAGACATTATAAGCCTATGATGACATCAGGTCTTCTGCATTTCTGCTCTCTAAGCATATAGTCTGTAGTTTTGCAACATTTATTGCAAGTGGGATGCATGCATGTATGACATAAGAAACCCTTATCCACTCTTATTCTGAGATCTTTTTAGATGTCTATTCTGCAGTTTGCCAGATCCTTACCATCTATATTACAGCTATCTTCCAGGATTCAAAGGATATAGATCTGGTTTGTCTAATGCTGATTTGCATATTTTGCATTTGTGACCACATCACAATTCTGATGAGATCATCCTGAAAATGCTAATTCTTCTTCTTTTGGCTTTTCCCAGTTAGGGGTCGCCACAGCGGATCACCTATCTGCTCATGATTGGCAATGGAGTTTTACAGTGTTGAGTTGCCAGCCCGGCACCCAACCTTCCACAGAAGGCACACATATACATGCATTCATGCCTATGGCCAATTTAGAGTGTCCAATCCACCTACAGCATGTCTTTGGAATGTGGGAGGAAACCGGAGCACCCTGAGGAAACCCACGCGACCACAGGGAGGACATGCAGACTCCACACAGAAGGCACCCCAGCCGAGAATCGAACTGGAGAACCTCTTGCTGTGAGGCGGCAATGCTAACTGCTGCACCACCGTGGCAGCCCATCCTGAAATTGCTAATAATTAACAGAATAGAAATGACCTTGCATATTTTAACATTTTTTGCATGTATAATGTGGAACATGGACATGTCAGTTTTAATAAGTGATAAGTAGACGTTAATTAAATAAGTTGCCGGTATTAAACCTTGTAGATGTCTTTGGCACATACTGTTCTAACCTCCACAATGTCTTTAAAAGTCTTCATACTCTAGTCTGCCATTAAGCCAGTTTGTTAACCAGCTAAATGTTGTGTCTTTCGGCTTTTCCCAGTTAGGGGTCGCCACAGCAGAACTCCGGTCCGCTAATGATTGGCAGTAGATTTTTACGTGCTGAGTTGCCAGCCCTGATGCACAACCTTCAACAAAGGTATGCCTATTCACGCATGTCTCCACACAGAAGATGCTTTAGCTGAGAATCGAACAGGACAACGTCTTACTGTGAGGCGACAACGCTACCGCAGCACCACCACCGCAGTTTGTTAACCAGCTAAATAAAGCTACCAATTGTATTATAGATTGAAGTTTGTGTTTAAGTAATACCTTACTTATTGTGATGAAAGCATTGGACAAAAATGGTATAAATGACATCCACCTGGAGCTACGTGTCTATGGCGCTAACATTGTTATCGTAGACTAACTGGTTTCCTATGCTGGCTGAATTTCCTACATTATATAAACAAAGTTAAATGTTGTAAATGTGGAAATCACTCATTTCCTTCTGCAGGGTCAGTACTAGTTGCTTCATTATTTTGTTAACACTAGGTAAAAGGCTTTTAGGTTTGTAGATTTTGAGATTACTCTTATTTATTTTAATTATGTGACTTTATCAATTCTTTCTGCCATTTTGCTAGAAGAACATCTATATGTATACAGTGGTTCTATGTACTTCCTTTTAATTTCTTTCTAATTCATGCCTGAGATACTATCAAGAGCTGAATCTTTCCTGATGCTAAGGTTGCCAACTAACCTGAGATCAATGGGTAAGGTAATAACGGATTAATGACTGAATGGTCACAGCCTGAAAGAGCAGGAATTGATTAAACACTGGCTTCCATGCTGACTTTATTAATGCCAGTGACTTCTAGTATGTTTTGTTGTCTAGTAGGAGTACTGGTTAGTTAGGTGTCTGAATTCTAGTTAGGTTACTCATAATGAGCCACTTTTGTGAGCAGGATAGTTTATATAACAAAGTGGAATGCACAACATAGATTGAGGTAACCTACCACCATATTATGCTGGTAATTTAATGCATATAGGAAGTCAGCATGTCTCTCATTTCTTCAGAATTTCGGAGAAACTCCCTGATTTTTCCTTATACATTTTCCATGTCCCTCATAAATGTTTTGATTTTTCTAGTAAATCAATGGGGATTACAGTAAGTCAATAATACCAGACTTTCATACTTTTTATTGTTCAGAAAATGCATGTTGATGCAAAAACCTGTTGTTCTATTATTGCATAAGTGAATTAGAGTAATATTTACAAATTATCCCTGATTCTGGGCCTTTGCACCCCCCCCCATTATTTTAGCTTTGTCTAGAATGCCTGTGTAAAGAAATTGAGAAGTAAACATACATGGAACAGATGAAATGCTTTAAAGTTGCTATTCATAAACTAAATTATGTCCAAGACTGGTAACTCCTTGTTACTGTCAAACTAAATTATACCCAAGACTGGTAGTTCCTCCATTATGAAGATGGAGACACAGCTACCCCTTACTCAGCTCACTTATGTTCAGTGAACTCATACCAAAGTAAAATGTATGCTTCACTGGTTTGTGTATATCAGTAAGATTCATTCCATGTTATAAATGGAGAAGAACTGCATATTCAATATCCTGATCTTGTATTTGGATATTATGCTAAAAAATATGCTAACAACTACTTAGAAATTAGTACACTTGATGGAATTTTCTTTGAGTGTTTACAATGGATATGATGATGTCACATTAAACAATGGTTTTATATAATGAATTAAATATTATAGATCGGATTTGTCAACTTATTATTACTACCCTTATTTGGGAGGAAAAGTCAAATCTTAGAGTGGACAAAGGAAATCATTTTATACCTTTTAGTCTTTACTTATTATATCTTGTTTTTTGTTGTTTGCTTCTTCTTGATGTTACTTTTCATTTGCTCTTTATAAATACCTTATATTTAATAAGCCTTATAGACCATTCAGTCATACTCTGTCTTGACTTTTGTGGATGAGGAAATCAAATGTGGTTTATATATTCCTACTTTTGCTTTTGCATTTTAATCAATTTTCCCAACTCTTTTGATGGGAGCCATTGAAACTTTTCCATTTATGCAAGCTATCCTCATCTCCATTTGTGCACTGCAATGTGTTTACTGGAACATAAATCTAAATATCAGATGCAGGATAACAGACCACATTATTCTTAATTTGTCTGCATCACTGCTGAGTGTGCAAGTTGCTCATATGCTGATAATGGATAAACATAATATAATAATGTTAGATTTCTGCAACAATTTCTGCTGTGCCAGATCTTACTGTCTGTGGCAATCTTCAGGTCTGTCTGAGTTATCACAATTTGTGTCTGAAAATTTATTTTTATGAATGTGGGCATTTCTGTATGAGATTCCAACTCTCCCCTTTTCATTTTATCTTGATAACTAGAATGAAATGTACACTTTGCTTTTGGTCTTTGCTATGTCCTTAGGCTTAGATTCATAAAGCAATGTGCAGAAATGCAGTGCTAATTTTTGAGGACAAAGAGTCACAGACTTAATCAGACATGTATTAGGGACAGAGTGGCACTAGCAGTCATAGTAAAGAACTGCATAATTAAAGAGGCAGCTAAAGTAACATTACACGAGATCATGTGACCATTGTGATGGATCTACCAACAAGGAAGCATTGCTGAGTCAACGTGTATTCAAGATTGCATCATTGTACTGCATGGCTGCATCTTATACTCATCCAGTGCAAGAGTGCAGAATGGCAGTGACCAGATAAACCACTGTCTGTGTACGTGGGTGTGTGGGTGTGTGTGTGTGTGCATGTGTGTTCACAACAAAGTGCCAGTCCTGTTCATCATATAAATGGGGAGGAAGTAAGCAAGACTAGAAAGCAGAAAAGGGGAGTATAGCAAGCAGAAGGAAGCTCACAAGGGTAAACATAAGGTTTGGTGGATGGACGAAGGTAGGGTGTTTTTTTTTTCTTCTTTTGCCAAAGAAAGAATCAATTTTAGTAAATTTTTGGTAGATTTACAAAAAGAAAGGGTAGGTGGAGAAGGTAGTGAGGGCTGGCTGCAACTGTAGAAGGAGAGGAGCAGGTAGCAGGAACAGAGAGACAAGCTTAGATCACAGATTCAGACAGGGTGTGGTATACACATAAACAGTGGGGAGGACATTGGATGACCTGGTTCAAAGCTGGGGAAAGCACCCCAGCCTTACCTGGTTACTCATCCTATGATACATTCAGATCACAAACTGTGGGCAGTAAAGCCAAAGGAGGTAGAGTTTTAATATACATTAAAGACATACACACCTCCAGTCTGGTCAAGTAGTATGACACACAGAAGACACTCCAGGTGCAGTTAACCATTGACAAGACCCCTATTCAAATCATAGATAGCTACCAGCCCACAAATCTGACACAAGATGCCCAATCCGCCTATTTGGACCTGTTCGAATCTATCAAGATTCAACCCTTTACCCTGATCCTGGGTGACTTTAACCTCCCAAACACAGATTGGAAGAACTACTCATGCTGGAACACAAATGCCCAGAGATCCCACAATTTTGATAATGCAAATGCTTTGGAACAGCTAGTCAACACCCCGACAAGAGGTGATAATATCTTGGACTTGGTACTAACCAACATGAGTAACCACTGCAGCATCCCTATAGTATCATCCTCCCTGGTAAGATCCGACTATAAAGCGGTCACTTTCAAAGTCACCATCTCCCCAACCTGCCTCTAGCTAGGATCAGACATAAAAACTTCTCGAAAGCTGATTACAGCCTCCTAAGGGATGATTTAAACAGCTTCACAGCCCCCATCCCCTCTGTAGGAACTGGTACCAGTATCCAAAACTACACCAAAGCACTATACAAGCATTTATATAGATGCATGGAATCAGGAATAACCAAATCATCCTCCGCAAGGAAGAGTAAACCTGTCTGGTGGACATCTGCAATAAATAAACAGTATAACAAAAGGAAAAAATTGCCGTCCACAACCAAGAAGGAGCAGGTGCCCAATTGGAAGCAATGTCTCCTTAGCCTGAACAAGCAAATAAGAGCACTAGTGAAATCCTCCATGGCAAACTTAGAATCCAAATTGGACACATCTACTAGGGACAGTCATAAGGCCTTCTTCACATATGTCCGTAACCTCAAAGGAAGCACCCAGAACTGTTCAAAACTGGTGGTCAAGGACACCACATATACAAATGCTGTAGATATAACAAACTTGCTGGCTGACAGATTCAGTGAACATTTCACCCCTCTGTCCCCCCATCTGTAAATCGGGACATCCCAAGTACCTTCCCCCTTCCTCTTATATCTAGGGGAACAGGTCATCACTGCTGTCTCAAAGGCAAAAAATACAGCCTCCATGGGACCCGATAACATACCAGGCTGCATCCTACATGAACTCAGGCAGGAACTTGCAGCACCATTAGGCACCCTATTCAACCAAAGCCTGAGTACCGGCTTCATCCCAGCTGAGTGGAGGACAGCCACTGTCATCCCTTTACACAAAGATGGAGTGCATGTCTTGAGGCCTCTGTTATTTGGGATATACTTTTCTGAGGTGCAGGCCAAAACCAGTGGGCTATAGCTGACCAGGTTTGTAGATGACTACAAGCTGGTTGTTGTCATCAATTCCCCTAGTGCTGTAGACATTCTCCAAGAGGGTCTTGCTCAGACAAATGACTGGTGCCTGAATCATGGCCTCAAGCTGAATACCAAAAAAATGCATCATCATTCCCTTTGGGGTGAGTGATGTCCCCACAAAGTATCACATTAATAACAACATCCTAAGCATGCAATCAATCTTAAGGGATTTAAGCACCCAGGTTGGTAGCAACCTGACTTTTGACCACCATGTTGCTTCCATTGTATGGAAAGCCTTCTGCATGGCCCACCTCATAAGTAAGGGTATCTCATCCAGGGACAAGGAGGTCATAACATGCCTATATTCTTCCCTTATAAGGCCCATTATTGAGTACAATGCCCTTTTGGCATGTACCTCACAAAGCACATGCAGCAGCTGGAGAGACTACAGAGGTTCCTCACCAGGAGAATCCAGGGCCTCAAACATCTTACATCAAACATCATACATAGATAGGGTAAAAGCCCTAACCCTCTACTCAGTTTCATTTAGACCCCTCAGAGGTGACTCTGTCTGGCATACAAGGCAAGCCCCAACTTGATGGGACTGCTGCATATCCGCAAGTCAAGCTGCACTTGAGTAACTTGCGTGCGCGGTCTCAAGCTAGTCTGTGACATCAACAGGACTTGTTGATGGGACAGATATGTGTCCCAGAGACTCCCTATCTGTGGAATAGACTTCCTCTGTACATCAAGCAGAATACCCCTTTACTCCTTTTTAAGCGCAACTTGGATAACTGGATGGGAAAAAGAAAATATACTCCTGAGATTCCACCCGTGTCCCTGCTGTATGGGGGTATTGGGTGCTGATGTGTCTAAACATGGGCTAAACTCTTGACTAGGCTTATAAGGGCCTTAGGGCTAATTGCCTAGTAACCTCCTATGATTTTATGATCCTATGAACACAATACATGCAGAGGTGGGCAAGTAAGTGATGAAGAGGGTTTGACAATGAACAGGGGAATGGGAAATGACACATTAGGGAGGGAAAACTGCAGTATGGGGATAGGGTAGATCCTGCCATACTTGGATGTCAGGCTGCAAACATGGCAATAAACCTGGACATTACTCACCTGGAACATGAATATTATGGGGAAGTGGCAACACACATGGCACAATGGTTGGGGCTTGTGAATCACATGATATCACAAGATGCACCAGAAAACACTCTGCATTGCTAAGGTGGGCATCAGTTGCCAGTGCACATTAGCAGCCACTAGCCTCTGCATGTGATTCTGGGAAATGAGGCCAGACCCCTCCATTCCATTCTCTGAAGAGGAGTATTTGATCCCCTCCATTGAAAAGTGGACATAGAGGGCATTATTGACCATACTGTTTATGCTCCACCTTAGGAGAATGGTCCTCCTTCTGAGTCTCAGGCAATGGTGACAGGGCATCCGATGCACTGACCAGCATGATCTGAAGTGGCTGTGAACTTACCTTTTCTTCATCCAGGACTAGACCTGCTGAAGGACAACACAAAGGAACAAACATGATTATAGACTTATGCTGCAAACACAGTTGCAATTGTATAATGAACTAGCATAGATGTCACACACAAAAGGTGTTGCCACCTTCTGCAATACCCAGCTATATTCAGCTGTCTCTCCTCTATCATTGAAAAACAAAGTATGTACTCCTAAGTACACCTGTGTAACAGTCATGAAAGAAGAAGTCAACAGAACAGAAGAACAGCAAAAAAAGAGAGAGAGTGAAATATGACACGTCTACAGTTATTTAGGTTTGAGTTTATTGTCCTTAATGCACTATAAAGACTTAAAGTACAAAGTTATAACGATTCAGAAACCATGCAGCTGAAACACTGTTATGCCCTTCAGGGTCAATCGAATATATACCATGAGCCTCTACTACAGGAGGTTTAAAAGGAAAATGGAGTTGACATAATGGTTAAGGTGTTTACCTCATAGACACAGTACAGGGTTTGATTTTCATCTTTGAGGGAAATTGGCTAGGCTTAAAATAGCCGACAAGGGCAGCTAGCCTAGTAATTACATATGAACCTATGAACCTACATTTCAGACTTCCTGTCCTGAACTTCTGCCTCTCACTGACAAAGCAGGATTGGGTGGCACTAAATCAATCACTGTCATGGGCGCTGGAACCACAGGGCGAGGGAGAGGGAGCACCCCCCCACACACACACTTTTACAAAAAGACCTGTCTCTTGACATAACAAAAAAATAAGTGGAGGACAAATAACACAGATTCCCATGCATGCATCGCAGGCTAAAGCACAGGCAGAAGTAACTAAGGATGCTAACGTGGATTTAAACACAAGCAAGGGCTTTGGAGCTTTCTAAGCTATTTTTATTCCTCACTGTGTTTTATTTGGTGGATAAGATTTCAGCACATCTAGCAGGCACGGATTCACATAGTAGGAGTATACCGAGCACAGGAGGAAGGAAAATAATACAGATATGGGAGAGGTTGATGGGTTTGTATTTCTACATTTATATGATGTTCTAGTACTCTGTAGTACTCCAATGCAGTGCTTTGGCAGCAGGAGATGCATGCTTTTCTTTCTTTAATGAATGTTTTGTGATGCTGTGCTATCTTCGTTTGTCTGATATAAAGGCAGACTTTTTTTTGGTAGCTTATCAGTTTTAGAATTGCATTTTGTTGTCTTACAAAAGTCTTCCAAATCGATGTTTTTTGCCCTGACAACAAGTCCCATAATCGCTGTATGATATGATTGTTAATCACGGATGGTGGGGGGAAATGTGTTGGGGTGAGATTCACTGGGAAGGTTTTTCACGAGTTGTGTTTGTACCACATTGCCATTATAACATTTACGAAGAATATAAGCTGACCCAATTGTTTCAAGAAATATAAAATAACCATAACAAACATTTTATCTCCAGCTACTGAAAATATTTCATAAATGGCAGTACCATACTTAGGAAACACTTCCATTGTAAGACAGCTACACTGAATGATTCCTAGAGATGAAAATTACAAAACCAAATGGAGACCACCGTGCTTTTAGTAGTGTATGCTATTTGTTGGATCTTTGCAGATTTTATCCTTGTGCTATGATGGAGATATATTTGCATGTGTGTGGGGTTATAATACAATAAATTAAAATATAGTCATCAGTTTGCTTGCAGATAAGACTGTGATCTGTAGAAGTGGACATAATAACATGCTATGTATTGTTTATGAACATACTCACACATGCATTTATATATATATATATATATATATATATATATATATATATATATATATATATATATATAAAACAATATGTCTTGAATCAAATGGAAAACTAGTTGATTTGGGCTGTTTACAGAAATTCACATCTCTGTTTTTTAACATTACTATTTGCAATTATCTTAATCTTTTATAATATTTTAATGTATATATGTTTCATTTAAGGGTTTTAGTTTGTGTGACTATTACGTAAAGAAGACTTAAGGCATGCATTAAAACTATATATGCTATCCCAATTTAGCTACATAATTTTATACAAACATAATTCAGATGAACTATGTTGTCTGCTAGTAAGAACACATGAACAAGAAGTCTAGGTCTGTCTGTGTTCTGCTGTCTGTCTCTCTCTTTCTCTTTCTCTCTCTCATTTTCCCTTTCATTCAGTTTCCTTTACTCACTGTCTCTGTCATTCACACACACACACACACACACACACACACACACACACACACACACACACACACACACACACACACACACACACACACAAACCAGACAATGCAGTGACAAAATATATTTACCATGAAAACGCTGTACACATTAGCATGTTAAAAAAGTCAGTATGTTTATTTACTTCTAAATATTACCTGAAATTTTTACCATTCAATATAAAGTAAAATATATGCATATTATGTTCATTCCTGTTTTAACCAAAAGCTGTTTTATAGATATATTATTATTATTATTATTATTATTATTATTATTATTATTATTATTATTATTATATCCCTGTCATAGCATGCAGGTAGTTGAGCAGAGTGCTGAAAAGATATAATCAACAAAGGCAGAAATAAAGCAGGGAAAAAAAAAAAAAAAAAAAAAGAGTCATTTTGAGACCAGATATACTCCAGAAAGAAATTCATTCCTTTGTGATGTTCAGAAAATGTAAATGTTTTATTAAGTACAGAACTTGTAGTTTTCATTTTGTGTCAGAACACAAGTTGTGTCTTTCTAAAATAGATTGCTGGACTATTTTGGTTTGTGTTAGAGTACTGACATATTAACCAAAGGCAGGTCAGACTGTATAAATTTATTCCTGGGTTACAGTATTATGGATTATGTCTGGTTTGCAACAGCATATTAATGAGTTACATAAAACCCTCTTCATTTGGACTTTAGATCAGAGTTATATGAATGACTGTTTACATTTTCAGAAGAGGATTTTTTTTCAAAGCTAATATTGATAGCACCTTGTTTTCCAGTGTTTTATATGTACATTTATATGGAGAGTGCTGTTGTTTAGGAAACAATTACTTTCATTTTTGTCAGTGGAACAGATTAATATCAGGGATAGTTGGTGTTTAAAAGGGTTACCTATTATATCCTCGAAAGCCGACAATGCTGAATCCGACATTGTCGACACAAGAATAGCGAAAGTCTAGAATGTCAAACAGGTAAATGGAAATCTTCGTAAGAGGAGATTTCCATTTACTTCAATGTAGTGCGGTCTCGGAGTTGGAATATTTAAGTAGCGAGGGTGTGGGGGGTGCAGGCCCCCATGTGGAGGTTGCCCCCCTGCATACACCCTTTAGATTTTCTTTTTTTTTTAATTTATTTTTTCTGAACATCCGAAATTTTAATGGTTCAATCATTAAAGGTCGACCTTTAGTGATTCGAACCATTAAACTTTCAATGTTCTAATATAGACCTGTTTAACAGTTCTGTGCTGTTTTGCCATTTCATCACAACCTCTAAATTATTCTGATTTTTATCAACTATAATGAGTCTCTTCAGTTCTTAAGTTCATTTTTGTGTGAGTTGGCTAATCCTTGAAGTCATATTATGCACTATCTTCAAATGTACTCTGCAACATTGTGATGTACAAGGAAGGCCACTCTCCATACATTACATATGTTGGTATTCAGTGTACAGTTCAATTCTCAGTTATTATAATGAAGCATACCATCTTTCAGTTTCTACATACTTTTTTGACATATGGTGCAAAGTTCTCATGCGTACTTGTACTGACGTACTTGTACTATTTTAATAAGGCACTATTTTTTTGCAGTCTATATGTTTGTTAAATGATGTGTGGAAGATAATTAAACTGATGCGATACATATGCATGCTTTAAACTGAATACTGGTATTAAGACATGGCCTAATATGTCTTAAGCTCATTCATATATAATTACAGGAAGAAAGAAAAGATAAAATAATATTTGTATCATTTGCTTAGTAATCACTGGTCATTTTAGGATGGTGACATATGTGACATACAAATGAAAACTTATTCTTTTTCTTGTTCACTCTTAATTTTCATTTTATTAGTTAGGGCCTAGCACTACAAACTACTTGATGCATTCACTGTCAGTATGACAAATGCTATCGCTAATGACTTGTGAGAATATAATTAAATTATGTATTAAAAGAAATTTGAATAAGTAAAAAGTATTATTCGGTTATCTTCCAACTGTAAATATAAGATATTTTATTATACTTTAAGTCCACATAAAGCTGCAAGTTCTGACTCCTCAGAAAACTAAACACTTTTTGCTTTGATTGTTGAGAGCAGTGGAGAGATATTTGACCAAGTGATATTTTGACAGGTATCAAAGGAATGTATGCCTAAGCATGCTACTGAACATCAGCAAGTCAAATGGCATTGGAAATCCTCTATACAGGTATCTAAACTGAATGTTGAGGCTATCACTGTTCCAGAACAGAGTATCCATTCAAGTAAAACAAAGCTCATCCCTGTCCATATTCAAATGCAACTTGGCTCTAAGGATGGATAATAGAAAATGTACTCCAGGATTGTCCCTCATGCCACTAATGTATAGAGGCAGTTCTTGAATGCTGCATTCCTTACATGGGTCCCCTCAAATTATTTATGGTATGATCATAGTTATTCTCATTAGGGCTAATATACAATTATCAGCCATGGGATAGGTAAGACCAATCAGGAAATGTTAATTCAAGCACCTAAAGGGAAATTGGCTAAGATTAAAATGCCCTCCAAGTGAACCTATGTTGTGGTAGTAAATAGTTTTAAAAAATTGCCCTTTTTAGATCACTAAGTGACCCTCTCACCCCCCCCCCCCAGTCTTCAACAGCCTCCGGCGCCTATGATCACTGAGCAGGTTCCAGCACTGCTTACCAGAATGCATGATGCTAATATCATCATTCACTGTCTTGAAAAAGCCATTCCAGGCACCCACCTTTCACAGTGGGCCATCATACTCACTCAGCAGTGGCTCCATAAAGTACAAGTGCAGAAAGAACAGGAAAATCTACTATTCCTGGCACAGCATGCTAAAGCCATGGCTACTCAGGCCTGCTATAGGAGCAAATTGGTAGCCTTCAGCCTGTGGATGCACATTTATGAATCATGAGTCATACAACATAGTTCTGCACTGTGATTCTAAGACATGGCTATAATGCTGCACTGTGGAGGTGTGGGCGTACACATGCCATATACATGAGCATACTGTATACATGCTTTGCGGTCACAGTAATGATCATGCATGTTGTGTAATGGTAGCAATTCAAAGACAGTGACATTAACTTTGCTAAAGAAGCCATGGTAACTTGCTGTTATTAGTGCAATATAAAGTATTAGCATCATTTTGTGCAACATGATAGATTACAATACAACTGAAGAATAGTGGGTTTTCAGTAAAGGTTTTGTAGACTTGGAGCTTCACAGAGTTAAGGAAGGTGTCCTGCCTGGTAAAATACTTTAGCAAGAGCAACAAAGCCTTAGTGGATAAGAGTCACAGTGAGGCAGATGTTGTGGTGTATATGCAACTGGCAACCCATGACACTGGCATGGTACTGCGCCATATGCCTGTGGGGAGATCGACCTTGTACACTGGAAAACCTGTCAAAGACATGCCACAAGAGATATAGGGTATCAGGGACATATTTTGAGGCATGACTACAGTATGTAAATAGGGGAGGGGGCTGTCAACAGCATTAACTACATGTGATATTTAGGTGCACAAAGTGTGTGGGGGAGGCTATGGCCATCTCTACAGTACATAAAGGGATTGTGCATAGCACTAAATGCAGCTGATAACTAGGAGCATAAAAAGGGTGGCTGTGGCCATAGATATTAGCATCCCACAATGCTATACAATCCCACTGACAGACATGATTTGCCCACAGCTATACAGATATTGGCATGGATACTGAAGGAAGGTAATGTTTGCAAAAGTTTACTAGCCAGTGCAATCAAGTGTTACCACATGGTCTCCACACACATCAAATGTTCTTTCTGGGCAAATGTGTCACAGATGAGCATTATTAAGTCTAGATTTGGGAGGGACTGATACAGAATGTGAATGCTGCGGGCAACTATATTAGGTATCAATGAGAGATACAATGAATGATTATGGATATGCTGCTGTGACATTGTAACAGGCAGTACCAGCACAAGGGGTGAACAACCAGCACTGAAATGGCTCACTGTGGTTGTGGAGTTTTTGGTCTCCATCTGTTGCTGGAGGGTGGAAATGGTAGCAACCTTCTAAGTATCAATAAAGGAAACAACAGCTTAGTGATGCCCATTACAATACCAGATAGCACACTCCACTGTGTGTTTGAAAAGAAGGCTTGACTAAGACCCACCTATATACCTGTCCTTCAAGACATCTGAATTCTGCAACTGCAATGACCTACATGGCAAGGTATTTCTGTCAATGCATATTATAAGTGCATTTTAATGTGTACTAGTAGTACACATGCAGCTGAGGAAATATAGGGTATATATGTGTGAGGGCAGAATATGGTGTCATGTGCTGCTTACAGAAGTTCCACTAGTGGAAGTCCACTATTACAGAGGCCCTTGCAGAAATACAGGCTGAGCAAAGAACCTCACCAGTGCATTGTGAACATCTTGTACTTGTGAGTGCCCCTCATACTCCACCTGTGCCCCCACTGCACAGAGCATCTGAACTGTGCACCACCTCTGAGGTGCATATACCTAAGACCCATCACTGTGGATAGCAACAGGGATATTAAGCATTACCATGACTCCAGGTCTGTGTTTGATATGGCTGCACAACTTAATGTTAACCAGCAGATGTGCAGGCCAGTTATCCATGTGCAAACACCTGCATGTGTGGAGATGGTGAAAGTACTCCATAGTTTGCATGACGATGTGTTCAAACTGTAGAGTGATATGGAGTACAGGAATGGGCAGCACACTTTGCTGCAGAGGTTTCTGTTGGTAAATGTTATCCCTATAAGTACCTCCATGAGACACATTATAATTTCATCTGTTCTGCTTCCATGGGACATGCTTGTTGTGGCCATGGGAGGGTATGGATGCTAAGAGATCATCCCAGGTTATACCTCATAAATCATTGCAGAGGCAGCATCACTGTCACCTGTGGGTATACAGCCACCTACCTCCAGCAGTGGGCATCATCAAGGTTGGGGTTAAGGTGCTCTTTAGCTCAACACTTAGGACACTGTATCAGGCTACATGCACATAACTCTACCTATTTCCTTTCGTCTGCAGGTCTGCCAATCCTAGTCATGGACATCAACCAGGTCAGTGGCAATGTTGCTCATCAGGATCAGCACGCAATCCATCCTATCAGGGTAGATGTGCATAGTCCTATATTTCTACACCTTCCCTGCATCAGACCCATCAAATCCAGACATCATAAGCCATCAGTAGTGATAGCTTGACTGCATGACTGGTGGATGTGTTCATTGACTCCCCATAACCTCCCAGAATAAGTCATTTTCACTATATATATATATATATATATATATATATATATATATATATATATATATGGGTCCCCTTCACATGGTCGACTTTTCAGAAAGTAGACTTTCATATGGCCGAGACCATATGATCGACTTTTGAAAAGCTGACCATGGGGAACTGCTATCTCCGTACAGTGCAGAATGGGAAAATTTCCCTCTTCTGCACTGTAGTGCGATCTCGGAGTTGGTATATTAAAGTTACGGGGGGGTGCATTGCGGAGCCCCCATGGGGGGGTGCAGGGTGCATAGGCCCCTTGCTAACAGTCTAAGGTAAGTGTTTGCTGTGTTATATGTGTTTATTTTACATGGTCAGCTTTCCAAAAGTTGATCATATGGTCTCGGCCATATAAAGGTCGACTTTCTGAAAAGTCGACCATGTAAAGTAGACATATATATATATATATATATATATATATATATATATATATATATATAATTATATATGTGCAAGTAGTCCCCTACTAAGCTATGTAGATATGCTTGGCCAGTCCATTCATTCACTGCCCTGCTAATGCATGCATCATTTTATTCTGTGCTGTCTGTGTCATAGGCACATAGTTGTGCACTATATGCTACCTTTTTGTCATTACTGCAATGTACTGAGCTGCATCTGCCTTGGCTGGCACTGTTGCTATGTGTCTCTCCCCTGACTCACCACCTGTCCTTTTGCTGCTGCCACACCTGGTAGAGAAGTCCTTGCCAAGACTTTCACCTACTACACTTCCATGTTTGCAGAATATCCATTGTGCAACATGGGGCACACAACATAATCTTACTGTAGATGTCTTGACTGAATTGAAATACTCCTCCTAATCTTTCAAGACAGTGGAAGTGTCCTTTTAGTAGGCCATGCACACAATCCACTATATTTTGTTTTTCCACACAAGTTGCAGTATAGGTTATTTCCAGTATGGTTTGGGTTTTGTGGATGAGGGTCATCATCCAGAGCTCTAGGGCATATCCTGCACTGTTACCAACATGCAACAAACAACATATCATTTGTGGCCTGCTCCCTGCTTACACTGTACCTCTGTATACAGACCTATCTGTCTAACATGCATGGAACTGCCTGGGTGTCAGATGGACACACTATAAATAACTGCTTGGGTATTGCACACCACCTGACATTTCAAGGAGTGGCAATCCTTCTTGCTGATGCATTGCATGCCTTCTGGACCAAATAGGGCCTCAATGGCAATGTCTATGTGATAGCTCCCATAGCATCAAGAAAAAGGCAATATATTATAATACCTGCAGGCATTTGCTATTTTGACCCTTGTGTGACTGCAGTGTATTTTGAATCACCCAATCCCTGTGCGTTGCCACTACCCTACTCACATTCATTTTCACTATGCAGTGCACTATACAGCTATGAATCTTGCCCACACTCTTCTAATCATATTTTTTTCTATCTCATCCCGCCTGTTTGAAATATGTTATTATAGCCTAGTGTTGTGACTCTTGTGTGTAGTCAGTTTAATGCAATATTTGGCTCCTTTTTAGCATTTTCTGTTTTCAACTCTATCAGTACAACCCTTTCTTTTTGTGTATTCCTAACTGATTTTACTGATTTTAAACTTCTGATGTCATGTTCTTTCCCTCTATAGTACTGTTGGAATGTGCATTTAAATCTCATCTGCAGTGTTATGGAATTTTACCTGATTAGCTTAAACGTCTTCCTTTAAACAATTAAATTGGTCAATAAGAAACTGACCTCCTCTCATACTGATACAGAAAACCCCTTGAATTGGGTTTAGAGCAGACAAAAAAGAAGGGTCTGGATTGACAGAGATGAAACATGTACTGTCCTAGACTAGATTGCCACCTATATCTGGTTGAACCCAACAGCTACTCTGTATCATTCATTCTTTATGTAGTCACCATATCACTTCTGGTATCCCATGGGGATCATTTCAGGGTCCCCTCTTATTTTTTGTATACATGCTTCCTTCGGGTGAGATAATTCATAGGGATGGTCTATAATATTACAGCTGGGCAGATGATATTGTTCTTTCCTCTAAATAATTAATCTGCAGTAGATTCCTTAGGTAAGGAATTTGAATGCATTCACAACTGGATGAATAGTAATTAACTGATCTTGAGGCTTAACACTTCCAGTATGGTGGTCATGGCTTTCTAGGTCACTCTTAGACAATGAAACCTTATAGTTTTGAATCCCATCATAATTAAATGATAGCTACAAATTGCAAGTTATTGAGAAGGTGAGGAATCTTTGTGTTTAGTTATCTTATTTCCATTAGTGGAAATTTTCATGCATTAGGCATTTACTCCTACTGCATGACCTTAAACTGCTTATGCATGCCATTCGGCTTACCATGGTCTCATCATCTGGCCTACTGCAGCTCCCTTCCCCTAGGGCTTTCAGGCACTGAACTTGACTAGATGCAGCTAACGCTGAATTATTTAGCCCAAGTACTTACCAGTACATCCAGCATATTATTCCAGTCCTGTCAAAACTGCACTGGATGCAAATAATGTCAAGAATCATCTTTAAAGTTCTAGTGCTGGTTTATTTAGCCCTTCAGAATATAGGCTTCTCTTATCTGAAAGAGCTCCTGGACCTGAACAACCCTCTGAGAGCTTTTGCATTTATCTCTGCAGCTGTTAGAAGTTCCAAGAGTGAACATGGAATGTTCTTTTGTATTCGGGCACCATGCCTTTAAAATCTTCTGCACTTGTGGCTGAGTCATTCTCCCATGCTGACTAACTTAAGAGGACATTTATGACCCATCATTTTGTACTCAGTTTTGAATCTTGATTTCAACTTAGTATTTTAGAAATGTTTACCTTAATCTATATTTTGCTGTTACAGCTACTAAGCAGTTGTTATGTTCATAATTTGCTTTTATATAGAAATGGCTATAAACATACATTTGAATGTGATTTTCTGTCAGTTTTTTTTTTTTTTTTGTTAGGAGGGAGCTTCTGAGACTCCAGCTTTCCATAAAATGTTGATTAAAGAAGAAAGGACAGTTATTAGCAGAACAAGAGTAAGTTAACAAGAAAGAAAAATGCTAGTATCATCTGGCAGTTGCTTCCTTCAACCCTCATTTCAAAGACCTCCTTGCAGTTTGACTTATACACTCACTAGATTTAACTTAAGGACAGAAACTTACACACACACACACACACACACACATATATATATATATATATATATATATATATATATATATATATATATATATATATATATATATGGATCTACTTCAGATGATCGAAGTTTTAAAACTTCAAATTTTATATGGCTCAGACCATATGATCGAAGTTTCAAAACTTCAAACACCTGAAAGAAAAAGAAAAACAAAATAATTTTCCTGGATGTTTTTGCAGGGGGGGCAAGGCCACCTGCACCCCCCACACCTTCTGCTATTTAAATATACCAACTCTGAGATCACACTAAAGCAAGGAAAAAGGAAAAATTCCCGTTCCACGCTGTACGGAGATCTCTGTTTAGATCGTTTAAAGTTTTAAAACTTCAATCATATGGTCTCAGCTATATGAAATTCAAAGTTTTAAAACTTCGATTATCTGACGGGAACCCATATATATATATATATATATATATATATATATATATATATATATATATATATATATATGTGTGTGTGTGTGTGTGTGTGTGTGTGTGTGTGTGTGTGTGTGTCTCAGTATTTGAAGCTGTAAATATAGATCAGATCAAGGAAAGAGATGAACATCTGAATATCGGAGCCTTACAATTAGCATAAGAAGATATAAGAGCACAAGGAAAGATAGAATAACAAGAATATATGACATATATAAACAATAGACTGTTTCACATATTTAGAGAGAATATATTTATGGTAGTTAGTCTAAGACCATGATCATCATCAAAAATCACTGGTGGTATAGTTCCATTTAATGTGGTCTTCATATGCTTATGTCATAAAAAGTATTAGAAAATGTGCTGTTGTAAATGACTCATACAATGGCTGTAAAATACTGATGGAGGGATTCCATTAATGTGATTAGTAGTACTATTTGTGAAACAGCAGCAAGGCACAGGAATGTCCTGGGTACTCTTCGGGAGGCTAGACCTATACATTTTGTGTCACAACAAATGTAGATGTGCCAAAAATACTGATCTAAGTGCAGTCCAAAGCAAAGGAGACAGAGAAAAAAATGTAAGGAGTCTTTAACATTTATGCAGTCATACATATGAGGCAGTAAAGCAATGTAGCTGTCCCATCAATTTCATCATGTATGGTGAACGAAAAAGGTTGCACCTGTCTTCGTGTATTTCATTTTTTAATACAGCAATATATGATTTTTTTTACTAGAATTGTCCTGTAGTCAAGAAGTTAAAGACAGAACTCTGTACCATATGAAATGTTACATGTCACCTGCTACCCTGCAAAGGGTTGTTAGTATTATGCTGCTTTCAGTTTTACATTATGTAGGGGTTGCTGTTTTCACCTTATTTAACCAGGAAAGTCTGGAGAAGCTGAGTTCAACTCATTACAGAGCAGCAAGGCTGACGGATGGAGATAGGAAAACTGAGCATCACTGTATTATACTGCAGTATTTAAATTGGCCTAGTCTGACTAATCAGTTTGAGGTATACACTTCAGATGCTTTTAAAAATCTACACTGCCTCATTAAAATGAAACATGTCATAGCAAAGTTCTGGCCATAATGAACACAGGTCTTGGACCCAGTGTCTACAAGTAGTTTTGTAGCTTTATTTTTGGTAAGAAATTGACAGAAAGTGCTATATAACTTCTGAGCAGCTTAAGTGACACATTCTGTTGTTGCTTGTCAAGGTATGTCTGCTAACAATCTACTTAATCACTTTGCTAATTACCAATTAAAATATATTTCTTAAGGTGAGTCACTTACTCCCTCATAGTACCTCACACTTCATGAAAGTGGAATATTTGTGCTATTCAGTAGAACAAAAGTTAAATTACTGAGCAGGATTAGTTGTTATTAAAGCCTCTCAGACTGTCAGAAGAGAATGGCTTCTCCAAATTAACCATATTCACATGGTAAAAGTAAAATCTAGCTTTAAGAGATTTTATATTTAGTGCAGTGAAGCAGAAATAATTAACAGCAAAAAGTAAAAGAAAGCAAGGCAGTTGGAGAATGAAAAAGCTACTCTAAAGTACCTTACATAATAATCAGTTGGGTGGTAATATCTTGGAATCTTTTGCCCAGGGAAAGTTATCCATTTTGCCTGATCCTAATAAATCTGTGGAGTGGCAAGAGAAATCACAGCAGTGGCACACAGCGAGAAAGACATGCCCTTTCTGGTGAGTCTTATTTCTGAGTTTATGAAGATGATGAAACAGCAGACACCTTTATAACTGCTTCAAGAAATGGACTAACAGAATTAGTGGTAGTGAGAAAATTGACAGAGACATTCAAAAGGGCATGGGACAATTAGAGAATCGGTGAATTGGAAGGTAGGGATATATATGTTCAAAAGGAAGGTGGAATGTTAAATGCACTTCAAAACCAGATTAGATTGCCTTATAGTTTTCTTCTGCCCTCAAATAAAGTTAACAATTAAGCTATATGGAATTTAGAACAGCTAAAGTCAATGGAGATAGGTTATTGAGCACAAGCTGAGATTGTAGTTCAGCACACGTTTTACAGCTCAGAATGATTCTGCCCTAATCATATTACACACACACACACACACACACATGGAGATAAACCTCTGTTTAGGCATTGTTAGACTCATAGATGTAAAAGGAAACCTTAACTCACATTTGGGAATATTTTCCTTTTGCTTCTATAGCAGGCAGCTACACAAAGGAATAGGAAAAAGTCACAAAGTCAGCTTGCTTTAAAGCTATTCCAAAACAAATTAAAAACAGTATCAGAAGTTAAATAAAATATATATTTCCAGTTGATAAGTGTTTTCTGTTTCTTTTTATCATTTTGACCATCTATGTTGTACAGAAATATGTAGTTTAATAGATGGCTGGCTTGGTTCCCATTGTTTGTTCTGCCATAAGGGAACACTGAGTGCATATGGGTACATTGTGGTATTTGGTCCATATATTGCTTTTAGGGAGTTATATTCTGTAGCATATTTTTCCTTGGTGGCTTTTAAATTGTTGCAAAGATACAAACACAAACTGCTACATGCATATATGTCTCATTTGTGGAACGTTGTTATTGATGATGGCCAAAGTAATATTTATTTCATTTATTTGATGTTTAATTTTTGTCGTTAGCCATAACTAACACATCATAGTTAGTCTTTTCCTGTTTCTGAAGAGTTACCAGGATTCAACTAACCCTAACTGTAAACCAATCTGTGTACTGCAGTGCAATGAATAAATAAACACGCTGAAAAATCCAGCAGTTATGGTCAGCTTTCATAAGGTAGGATTTTTCCAAAGACAAATTATGTCTACAGAAAGATTTAGAGCAGTAAAAAAAAGTGATGCAAAATAAGTAATTTCTTATTTATTGCATTTAGTTAAAATAGATTAGCCCAACTGGACAATGTCTAATGACCACTGGGGCCTTTTTAAGACTAGCCATGCATCCCAAATCTCTGACAGCTTTTGGTACCCTTGATAAGTGTAAGCAAGGGCTTAGGAGATGAAACATTTAGAAACAAGGGCCTAGGAGATGAAACATTCACAGGCTGCTTGTGTCCATTAGAGGCACAGGTGCCAAAAGAGGGAGGAAGTTCCTGCTCCCCATCCAATTGTCCACAAATTGGGTTAGAGAGGAACTCTGCTTCACATAGATGAGGAACCTATTCCAGAGAAGTGGTAGTCTCTGGGATACATGCCTGTCTCTCTGTCAGGTCCTATTTATATCACAGGCAAGGCTTAAGTCTTTAGAAAAGGTAATTCTGGTGCTGTTTGTTTTGCAAATATGCAGGAGGTCCATCATGGTGGGGTCTGACAATGTCTTTTATGTCAGACATAGATCTCTTTATAGGTTCATAGGAGGGTACTAGGCTATTGGGCCTAGGGCCTATATAAGCCTAGCCAAAAATGTACCCTGGCTTTCGCCACCCAAGAAAATTATTTTCCTGTGCCCCTGTCGAGCAGAGCCACAGAAGTGATCCCCAGGGTGAATTTCTTATCTCCCATCCAATCATCAAGATTTTTCTTGAAGAGTGCTAATGAGGAGCTCTGTTTGACATAGATAGGTAGTATGTTCCAGAGTATGGGAAGTCTCTGGGACAGGAATCTATCCCTCCAGCATGTTCTATTTATTGTGGTGACTATGTTTAGGTCCCTAAAGCGTGTAGCTCAGAGAGATTGGGATTTCTTTAAGTGGAGCATGTCCAACAGCTCTGAGTTTGACATAGCTTTGTATGTTAGGCAGAGATCGCCTCTGAGTAGGCGATATGCGACGGAGTAAAGCTGGAGTTTTTTGAGATGGTCTGCGTAGGGCATCTGTTTGAGGCCAGTAATCCTCTTTGTGAGGTATTTCTGTGGCCTTTCCAGTTGTTGTAGATGTCTTGTGAGGTACATACCGAAAGGAGCATTGTACTCTATAATGGGTCTAATGAGTGATGAGTAGAGGGGAACAATAACCTCTTTTTTTCTGGATGAGAAACCTTTTGTGATGAGGTGAGCCACGTAGAAGGATTTCCTGACCACTGTGGTGATGTGATTATCAAAGGAGAGACTACTGTCCACCTGTGTTCCAAGGTCTCTTATTACATTTTTGGCATTAAATAGACTACAAGCTATGTGGTAGTTCATGGGTACATAGTTTTTACCAAAGGGGATGACAATACACTTTTTGGCATTGAGCTTCAGGCCATGGCTTTGACACCAGGCATCTGTCTCAGTGAGGCCCTTTTGTAGTATGTCCACATCATTAGGAGTTTTGATTATGGCTCCTAGTTTGCTGTCATCTGCAAACTTTGTTAGCCAAAGACCTTCTGTGTTAGCCTGTACTTCACAGAAGTAGATACCAAACAGGAGAGGACCCAGGACTGAACCCTGTGGTACTCCATGTGTCACTGGTCTGAAGTTGGATTTGGAGTCTGCTACTTTCACAGTGTGGGTTCTGTCCATGAGCCAGATGGCAACCCATCTTGTGACATAGGAATTTATACCTAGTTTAGTGAGCTTATCTGTAATTTCAGAGTGGGAGATGGTGTTGAAAGCCTTGGCGAGATCTAGATAAGCTGTGTGAACCACCTTACCCTCATCTATGGCTTTGGTGACTGCTTCAAAGAAGTCAATCAGGTTTAGAAGATATGATCTGTCTTTTACAAATCCGAACTGGGTAGGGTCCAGAGTTTGGAGATTACCATTGTCTTTGTTTATGAGTTCCATAATGATACGTTCCATGGCCTTGCAGACCAGGCTCGTCAGGCTAATGGGGTGGTAATTCCGGGGGTCCATATTGGCTCCCCGTTTGTGGAGTGGGATAACCGTCGCGTTGCACCATTCAGTGGTCACAAAGCCTGAGGTTAGGCTATGACTGAACATGGTACTTAGGTAGGGTGCCAGTTCATTCTGTAGTTCGTGTAGAATGCAGCCTGGGATATTGTCAGGTCCCATGTATGCTGTGTTCTTGGCTTTGGAGAGTGTGTTTTTTTACCTGTGCAGCTGTGATTACAGGAACTTTGCATTCTTCTGTTATAGAGATGGGCCCACTAGAGGGTGAGAGGGGTCTGCCAGGATGTTGGCAATATCAGTTGGTTCTGTATATTTAGTGCCATTGTGCTGTAACTCAGAGCATATCTGAGTGTTGCCATTGAGATTCTTGACATAGCTATAGAATGCTTTGTGGTTGTCTTTAGAGTCAGTGGCAATTTTGTTTTTGTAACTAGCTTTGGAGGATTTTATGAGGGATCTCAGCTTCTTACTGAGGTTGACCAGGGAGTTCCTCCAGTTATGGGATTTTACTCTTTTTTGCAAGTTTCTTTCTTCTGTTGTAGAGTTTGTTTATGGCAGAGGACCACCAGATTGGCTTCCTTTTTTGGAGGATAGCATCTTGGTTCTATTAGGGATAGCATGATCCATGCACTCGTGTAAGTATTTAAGTGCATTTATGTAGGATTCAGTAGTCGTACCTCTATTGTCTGTCTGCATGGGTGTCATGAAGTTTGCCACTTCTGTCTTAAGAAGTGTGTAGTTGGCTTTGAAGAAGTTTTTTCCTTAATTGGGGGTGGGGGCGGGATGTGGATGTCTAGGGTGATTAGCTTGTGGTCGGATCTGACCAATGAGGAATTTACCTTTGGTGTGGAACACCGGTTGCCCATGTTGGTATTGACCAGGTCTAGGATATTGCTGCCCCTGGTGGGGGTGTGAATAAGTTTATTCAAGGCGTTGGAATTTATGATTTCCAGAAAACGTTGAGCAAAAGATTTGGTACATGAGTAGTTTTCCCAGTTAATGGTGGGGTAGTTGAAATCGCCCATTATTAGGGTGTTAGGTTGTACCCTAATACTTTCCAGTGTATCAGGAAATGAGGAGTGGGAATCCTGGGGCATGGTGGGGGGTCTGTAGCAAGCTACAATTTGGATTGCGGTCTTGCCCAGAGTTAGTTGCACTTGGATAATCTCGGATGCATTATGCTGTTCAACTAGCCTGGAGGTGTGGATATCCTTAATGACTATGGACACGCCTCCACCTTTAGTGCTTCATTCCAGGTTAGATGGCCGAAAGGTGTGGTATATATGAATTATAGCTTTGTAATGCAGGGGTGCTCTCTGGAGCTTTGAACCAGGACTCTGTCACTGCACAGATGTCAATGTTCTCCATTTTAAGAAGTGCCTAGAGTGAGTGCATTTTGAGGTTTAGACTTCTAGCATTGAGTAGCATTACCCTCAGATTTTGCTTGCTTGTACCTGTTATGGTGGTGAATTTGTCATTTGAACCTTGCCTAAAAAAGGCACTATAGAGGTGGCAAGAGCCTTAGCCATCTCTGGCAAAGCATTGTGGTCTGTCGATCATGTTGTCCCAGGCAGAAAAATACTGGATCCCCTTAGAATGACACCAGAAGCTTAGCCAATTGTTGAAGTCGATCATTTTGTTCTTGTACTGTGGCATCATTCTGGGTGATGGCAGGATGCTACTCAGGGCCAGGGTCATACCTGCCTCGGCTACAAGATCGGAGTGCTCCTCCATGTCTCTTTTCATGTAGTCCAGGGAGGTATGTCTCAGGTCATTCACACCAACATGGACAATGACAGTGTCATATTTGTACTTGTTGTGGAGTGACCTGAGTGCGTGCATTATGTGGCGGATCCTGGCACCTGACAGGCAGCTGACAGTAACTTTCTCCTTGTTTATCCTGGTGAGTGGAACATCAGTGTGCCTGACTATGGAGTCACCAATGACTAGAGTGTTGGGTA
Source organism: Protopterus annectens (assembly GCF_019279795.1). Lineage (NCBI taxonomy): Eukaryota > Metazoa > Chordata > Ceratodontiformes > Protopteridae > Protopterus > Protopterus annectens. Next base: position 1,263,366,766 of record NC_056731.1, read on the forward strand.
CGTTGTTATCCCTTATGGGCTGTGGTTGAGTGGCACACTGAATTTGTGGGCTATGTGTCATTTGGGTTGTATTGGGGGGTGGAGTTTGCTTGCGTTTCTGCTTTGGAGGTCCCTGATGCTTGGGCAGGTTTTTATTGAAAGCCTCCGTGAATGTAGGTGTGTGTTTTGTGTTTCTATGTGTGTGTTTTGGTGGTGTAGGTTTTGAGGGACTATATGATGAGTGTGGTGTGGTGCAAGTGTTTACCTTCTCCTCTTGTCTGTCTAGTCCAGTCTTGGGTGAAGAGAGCTTTGCTTCCAGTTTGGCAATATAAGTGCATCTCTCACAAGTTGTAGTGTTGGGTGGTAGGAGGAGAGGGTTGTCTGTGTGCATGAGACAATTGCTGCATTGCCCCAAGATGCCCAGATTTATCAGGTAGACAGGAGAAATCACCGGGAGCTGACCCTTAGACATGCCTGGATTGGTGATTATTTATTAAGTACTAAAATCTGCTTTCCTCTAGACAAGTGAGGAAAGTTGAGTGCTGTAGTAATTTGCAACTTATTTAGTGCTTACAATGAGCTCTGAACAAGTGCTGAGTTCAAAGAAACAGATTTAAGTGCTGAAACTAGAAAACTGGCTAGTTCTAAGAAACAAAATTAAGCTAGAAGGCTTCCCTCCAAAACAGAAAGGCTTGTGGGCTCAGAAGCCTACAAACAGTCTAGACCACTTACAGTTGTTGTCTTCTCAACAACCTGTAGGTAACATAATACAGGGATAGGGCTTTGAGGTGGTCTGTGTATGACATGTTTACTTATGTCCTGTATTCTCTTAGTGAGGAATCTCTGTGGACATTCCAGTTGTTGGTTGTGCCTGGTTAGCTACATACCAAAAGTGGCATTGTATTCAATGATCAGTCTGATGAATGCTGAATACAGTGTAGCAATGACCTCATTAGACCTAGATGCTCACCTCTTTGAAGAAAAGCACAGCACTATATGTCATGTTACATGAAATGTACTAAACCTGCACAACAGCTGTGCAGTATTAGTGCATAAAGTGGGAATTATTAGTGCAATTATCACAGTAAGGTAACAGCATGATAGTACAGGTAATTCTTTTCACGAGTGGTCAAGTAATAGGATCTGTGTAGAAGCATTAAGCAGCACAGTTGCTAATATATATATATATATATATATATATATATATATATATATATATATATATATATATATATATATATATATATATATATGTGTGTGTGTGTGTATATAGCCGATAGTGATAAACAAAGCAACAACAGCATTAATGATGCATGTGCCAGCTTTCTAGACACATGTAATTCACAGTGAACTGTTACTAACATTATAGTAAGAACTGACTGTAATTTTTAATTTAGTATGAACAGACAAGGAGGGAGAGGATATTAGACAAGAGTTACAGTGAGAATAATGGGAATGAAGACTAATAAACAGGTGTATAAGGCCATCTGGTACATTGGAGGGTCTGGGATAGTGCATCAAAGAATAACAATTAAGACTTTTTCTTTTATTGTATATGTTGCAAACTTTCATGAGGATGTTTTTTAGAAAGCTCACCTCCACCTGCAGCTCAGGTCCCTTGGCAGCAGACTCAACAAGTTCAGAAGTCCAATGGCAATCTGTCCTACATCAACATGATAGGCAGAAAGAATTGGAACAACCAGAAAGTCTGCAGGATAACATTTGGAAGAGGACATGTCAAGGCAGGAGATAATAGCTCCAATTATCAGTTCAGATGATGTACATGATTTGAGACATATTGATATGGATGCTGGTTTTGTTGCATTGTTTTGGAAAGTTTTGTTTTCTTCATACCTTCCAGCCAAAAATGTAGTGATCTGCTAGTTGAATTAAAAGTGACCAATCAACAGAAATTATTTAAAAGACAGAATACATTCAACCCTCCAGCATACCTCTTATATCTATGAACAATATGTGAAATAAACTTTTGTGAGATGGCCAGTATTGGGACTAACAGACCAGATTACAATTTGACTAAGGCCAAACATTCTCTGTTATAATCTTTAATGAAGGATATATTTGTCAGGATCATTAAGTCTGACAAAGGAGGTGGTGGTGTAATCATGGATAGTCATGATTATTTAGACAAGACGTGATGTCGGACTATTTAAATTATGATTTATTTTACCTCCCGTTATGATTACTTGCTTAATGCCAGGCCAGGATTAAGTCAAGGAAGAGGAAGTCTCCTTCTTTTCAAGTCAAACATCAACATATAACTCCTTGTTCAAAGAAATGCCTCCTCAGATTCCCTTCCAAATTGGTTACTAACCCAAATCCACTCTCCATTTAGCTCTCTGGATCATCTAGCTGTTGCCTATCTCCCTCCTCCTGCTTCATTACAAAATCTTAATAACCTGCTCAAGGACCGAATCTCTTCTGTTCAGAGCATCAAAAATCGTATTCTTCTTCGTGATTTTAACCTCAAACTCATTGGCCCCTCACAAAACTGCATACTTGAACTTGTAAGTGTATTTAATCTCACACAACTTGTCTTTCTTCATCATATCATTCACTGCTTGATCTAATAATCATGGACAACCCCTCTCTTTTTTCTCACATCTCTATCTACCCTCCCAACCTAAGTGATCACTGTTCTATTCGCTTCATCATCCACCTTGATTGCAAAAAAATCCTCTCAAAACTCATTATATTCTGACATAAATCACAAATGAACATTAACAAACTAAAAACATATCTATTCTCTCTCAAATGGGACCCTATACTCTCCTCCTCAGAGCCTAACAATGCTGACCAGCTCTTCATGCAACATCTCTATAATCTACATGACTCATTCTTCCCTATAGTCACAAGACTGTGCAAGCTCCCCCCCCCCAGAAAAAAACACCTATCTCACTTACAAACTCAAAACCCTCCTATCTCTCAGACAAAAAAAGATGGCCTCCTGGAAGTCTGACACAATTTTCTAATATGAGACACTACACCCTTCTCAGAAACCTGTACAAAACAATTAGATGTCATAAAAGCCATCATATGTGAACAAATCCATCAAACATTTTTCATTCCTCAAAAAAATTATGGGCAGAAGTCAACTGGTTAACAGGCCATAAAAGTCCTCCCAATGTCCAGTCTTCCTTATCTTTAGAACTTAGTCCTCACTTCTCCATCCTCTCCTTCATCAGCTCACATACTTCACTCCCTTCCTTAACCTCTCCCACACCTCCCACTTATTCTCCCCTCTTCTCCTTTAAAAAGATTGTAACAAAATATATTATACATCTCCTTGAAGATGTAAAGCTTCACTCACCTGCAGAGACAGACAACCTCTCCCCCCATTCATATTCCAATGTAAGGAGTACAGTACATCATTGTTACTCCTCTGCTACATATCTACAAACATTGTTTAACTCAAAACTGTATGCCCAGTATATGGAAAATAGCAAAAATCATACCTCTCCCCTCAAAATCTAACCCCAAGCCACCCAGTGATTATGGTTCAATCTCCATCTTATCAACCCTTGGGAAAATCTTAGACAAAACTGGTCTATAATCAATATACAAATTACACAGGTCAATACTGCCTTCTCTCTTCCAAGCAATATAGTTTCTGGTTGGGTGCCATAGCACTTCCACTGCATTTTGGACCTTCACTGATCACAGCCTCTTAGCGATGAACAAAGGCCTCCTTGCTGGAGCCATATTTATAACCCTACCAGAGCCTTTGACCTTGTTGACCACACAATCCTATCTAACTACCTCACTGACATTGGGATTAGCCCTGCCTCTATTCCTTGGTTCCAAAATTACCTATCCAACTGACATTTCTCTGTAAATTTTGACAATGGTGTCATATACACACACTGATAAAGTTGTCTGAATTAGTGAAGGATATGAGTTATGACTATGAATTTATTAATTCTCTGAGAGTGAAATATCCCATCATACCCAACATATTTGGAATATTGCTGACACATAAAGATCAATATGACCCCCCACACACACACACACTTTTCCCCCCACAGTCTCCTCTTCTGTATCTAAATTGAGCCTTTAGTGTTGTTTGTGCACAGAAAACTTAAGGAAATGCCATTTGGTTTGCCATATGTGTTGAAGGACTCATGGGACCTTTTTTAACTATGTTATATAAAGTAGTAGATGACACACAGGTGATGTTTGTCATTATTGATGTCAAATATATACTTCTAGTCTGTCATATGATGAAGGCCTGGATTGATTCAGTGAAATCCTTTTGGAGAATAGATTTTATAATCATCAAGACATAATGTTCATTGAGAAATGCATAGAGACTGTGCTAAAAATAATTTTGTGTTTTTTGAAGGTGAATATTTTTGCCAAATAAAAGGGGTAGCAATGGGAGCTTCAGGAACACCCACATTTGCCAATATAATAATGTGGAGATGGGAAAAGAAATATGTGTTTAACAGCAGTTTTTTGGTCTTTTATTAATTTATATTTCAGGTTTCTGGATGACATTTTTATTTTATGGCCAGGAGTACTTGAATGTTTCAATGAATTCATTTCATATAATAACAAATTGATTGATTTTTTTTTTAATTTACACATGAAATGAGTTATGATAGTATTAACTAGCATGATGTGAACATTTGTAAAAATTATGAAAGAAGTTGTTTTGGTCAAACATTTTTTAGGAAGAAAACATTCTCCAATGATGACTTACACTTTACAAGTAACCAACCTAGTTGGTAAAAAATAAATCTAATCAAGGGCAAATGGTTGGATTGCCACGATTAATATCACATGAAGAGATGTTTGAGAATGAAATTAAAGTTTTGCAATACATGTTTGCCAATAGAGGCTACTCGACAGATCTATTGAATAAGACTGGGAATGAAAGTATCAATGAAAGGCAGATTCATTTTTTTGCAGATTTCAAAGAGTGCCCATGTGTTGGATAAAATAGCCAGATAATTTAAAAGTATAGATTTTTATAGGGTCATGATTCTTCCCTACAACTGTGTAAGCAATGAAATTAACAAGACTAATAATTGGGCAGCAGTATTGGGAGCAGCTTTCCTCACCAACCTCCTAAATATGGCACCAAAGTTCATTTTAAAGAGGTGTTGTAACGTGGAAAACATTTAGAAAGAAATAAAGATATATGACTCAAAATTATGGTTGTAACAATGTGGTATATGTAGACAATGTAGCTTTATTATTGATACTACAAATGCCACAGTGGAAAATGACCCTTGCTTTATAGGATGTAAGAGTAATTGCAATTGTGGGACCAGTGAGGCTGTTTATATGGCAAACTGTGTACACACTTTCTTTCACATTGGGAAACTGAAAGAGTACTTCATAAAATAATTTGTAAGCTTGTCTAAGCTATAAAGAGAAAATACATTACAAATGCTTCATGTAAGCATTCACTAGTATGTTAGGATTTCAAAAAGTTTTTTTTTTATTTTGGTGAAAATGCCAAAATTTGAGAGGGTATGTATTGGGAAGATGTACTGTAATCTAGAGAAGTTCATGGGCAGTTATTGGTAAATGTCATACAGACTCCTGGTCTTAATGACTGAATATTCATTTGTAGTACTTTATGTATCAGAGCTTCAAATTGAAAGTAGTTAAATTATCATGATTTATTTACAACATATATTTATTTATTTTTAGTAATGTAGAATGCATATCAGTATTTCAATAATCTGATTTTAATGTAAAATATGTTTTAGGTTCTAAAATATGTGCATTTAATAAGCTTGGTTATTTTAAACATTTGATAAATTTGATTGGTGGTAGGTGATCATATGATTTGTGCTCAGTGTTTTTAAATAAGGAAGCTAGCATTCTCTGTAGTTATTCTGATAAAGAAATATGTAAAATGCAAATGGAAAGGTAGTGCTAAACATCTAATTATATTAAACTTCTCCTTATTTTACAATTCCTGTGGTGGAGTTTCTTGAGGTATTTTTGTTTTTGGTTCTAAGTCAATCTGTCCACAACCCCTTTTTCCCATTTTTGTGCATGGGGTCACTTCAACAGTGACAGTCATCTAGAGCCATGGTTTACACCACTGAGTTGCTAGACTTGCTATGGTAGTTCATCCACAACACACATTCACATGCATACTCACACCTATGGCTAATTTAAAGTACCCAATCCACCTACTGCATATCTTTGGAATGTGGGAGGAAACAAGAGCCCTCAGAGGAAACCCATGCAAACACAGGGAGGACATGTAGACTACACACAGAAGGGACCTCAACTGAGAGTCAAACTGGGGAGCCTCTTGCAGTGAGGCAACAACAATATCTGCTGCACCACTCTATGGATTTTTGTTTATGCATTTATTATATTTGTACTCAGAAAAGGCAAATTGAATATATGAAAATGGAAAGGAAACAATATGGAGAGCATTGCATTTCTTCCCACTAAGCCATTTTTCAAGTAATTAAGAAGTCTTAATTGAAATTTACCAGGAGAGAGATGTTTTCTAGTCTGAAGTTAACATTGATTCCATTTCAACAAGACAAAGTTAATGATAAGCTTGCAAAAACTCTGAGCCTGATATATAATAAGTTCAGTATGTAGTCATCAAAGGATCTCATTTCCCATCATACTTGGAAACAGTTTGGCTTATTTACCAGCTCTGTAGTTTGTCAATGAGTTTATGGACAAATCTTTGCCGTATGAGTGCCTTTTTCAATCAAGTAACACATGGACTCATTTGGTTGAAGATATGCAGTTATAGATCCTGGTGAGTACTTCCAAAGAATTTTCTACCCATCTGCAGGCTAACCTAAGTAATCTTGCTACCACTTTGAGAGTTTGTGATGATGTCTGCTCTAGAATGGAGGCAGAGTAACAGATGAGCTGTATGAGTTTGGCTTTAGTCCCTCTGCTCAGGATACAAATAGACATTCATAGTGAATCTGATTATTTATTAACTCTGCTATAATCAGTTCTAGAAGGTAACAGATGACTTTATTAAAAGCATTCAGATTGGTGATGAGTGCTTCCATCAAAATCCATTACATTGACTCCTGCTCTGTCAAAACACTGACATGGGCTTTAACATGTGTGTTTTAAGGGGTGGGGAGGGATTCTTGTTCTCCTTCCAGATTCCAGTTGACAAAACAAGCATTTGAAGTATTGAGCTTTATCATTTGATGGTCAACTTAGTGACCATTTGACCCTGTGCACCACATATCTATCTATCTATTATATATATATATATATATATATATATATATATATATATATATATATATATATACACACACACACATATGCATATATCCATACCTATCTATATTTAATGGCTCTACCTGAAAATATCAAAATCCCAGAAGATCAAAGACAACATCATTGAGATGAAACCAGCAAAAACTCATTTCAGTGAAGTACCCAATTGGTAAATGTATTCCCAGGACAAATAATCTGTTGGCCAACATGTTGATCTTTGCCCTTTTCCCAACTGTGCCATCTCAGAGTTTGTATATTTAGTTAGGGGAGGTGTTGGGGGCATAGCCTTCCACCTGAGTGGGTTGGAGATGGTGCGATTTCATTTTTTGTGATGTTTGGTGTTAGTGGTTACTTACCCTGGAAAGATATTCGTTGATCTGGTCTTTTGCTGAAGTGGGTTTTCACTGATATTGTCTTGATGATGTCATTTTCAATCTTCTGGGATTTTGACGTTATGAAGTAGACCTATTTATTTATATATATATATATATATATATATATATATATATATATATATATATATATATATATATATATATATATACACACTCTTATATAACAAACCAATGCATAGCTAGTTAGAAAGTATATCATATTCTTTATCGCATGTTCTCTTAACCATTGAGATGCATTAGTTTATGTTTATCATGTTGATCAACTGGATATTTGCATAGTGCTTGTTTGCTTTTGTTTGCTAGCTGTAGTACCAATAGAAATTTCTCATTAAATCTACACTATAAATAGTTGGGCATACTTATTTATTCATTTTTTATTACCTATATATTGTGGGAGAACTGGTGCCCATCCCAGCTCTTAATAAACTTAAGTCAAAGAAGAAAACATGTTAGGGATGACAGTTTATTCTGGGACACCACTCCATCACACAAGCACACTCCTGTAGAATATTCAAGGCTCATTAGTTCATCTACTGGCATGCCTGCTATAAGTATATAAGAGCTGTAGTCTATTCCATGGGTCTGCAGCCCTCAGTGGCAGAGCAGTTAGTCTGTTCTGGTGCCCATGCTCCTTCTTTCTCTTGATGTTTTTTTTAGTTAAAATTACATACCTGGGGATTTAATAAAATCCATGTAGGCATAGTGTAAAGCCTACATGGAAGGTACCATGGCTGTGTATGCAGAACCCCCACTCTAGTGCACCATGCATATTAATGAAGGCATGATACTGAGGGAGAGCCATGTAACATGGTTATTAAATCAGTGTAGGGAGTGTGTTACTGTGTCTGAAGATGAGTGACACCCCCCTGCACTGTCAAATTGCAGGATATCAATGTATGCATATGTAATAAAAAGTATATTTTTTATTTTTTATTTTTTTCATGTTTGTGACATGTGGCACTGCGCACAGCATGGGACACATTCCAGACATCTAAAAATAGAAACTGGATACATTTAATTATGAATGCAAAGGTCAAGTATAATCATAACTGACCAGGTTTGTGCAGTGCTCAGTGGTGCTTAAACATAGTGGAGAGATATAGCAGTATTCCACATGGCCACGTAGCCAAATGGGTAGAGTGACAACCTTATGTGTAGTAGGTGCAGGGTTTGAATAAAGAAACAGGTTATTTTGTAAATACACATTATGAGAATTATGTTAAATCCTGATTATATTTTGTATGATTAAACCCTTTATTGCATATTGTATGTATCCACAGACATGTTATTAAGCATTTATGTAGCAAATACATATTTATTTATGAGATGTATTTATAAATTCTGCTTTGATGCACTCAGCTAAGCTCCACTAAGCACAGCTAAGTCTTGTCAAGCACTGCTTAAACAAGGAATGTTTTAGCAGTGCTTAGCTGGTTTGAGCATTGCTAAGTGGTGCAAAGCACTACTAAGCAATGCCATTTTAAGCAGTGTTCACCTCAGCTAAGCTGGTTTGCTCACCACCAAGCATTGCTGAGCAGTGCCAGTTTAAGACCTGCTCAGCTGAGCTCAGCAGGTTTGCTTGGTGCTAAGCAAAGTGCCGCATTTTTAAAAATTGCCCAATGGTAGTAAACAGTGGGAAAACAGGCTTATCTAAGTGCAACAGGTGGGAATACAGCATACCAGTTGGAGTTTGAAATTGGCAGGAGCTATGGCAGGTGCTGGAAAGAGTGCTTGCTTCCAGATACAATGGTGGGGTGTTCTGGAGTCCAGGGTCATGTTTGGACTCCTTGTAAAGTACCATGATGAATGGCTGCTGCAGGGCCAGTACCAGGGATTGGAGTACAAGTCAGAAACTTGGGAGTGGCTGGCATGCAATCTCACCAGTGCTACAGGTATTCCCCTGCATAGGTGAGCAAGTCTGTCATCATTTTGATGATCTGAAGAGATGGAAGAGGGGACTTCTGGACACCTGGGTCTAGGATGCTAGAGAAGGGAATCTCCCCCAAGTTTGTACGTATTGTTTGCATTGTTTTACCAATACCTGAGTGGACTGTGTAATAGACAAGTACTCATAATAGTGTGCTTCTCTCCCTACAACTGCAGAGGAGAGGGCTCACAACCTAGAGCCCCATGCAGGGTGCCTGGCCAGGTTGCACCGTGAGTGTGATGAGTACAGATGTATTTTGCAATCTATAGTCATGTAAGCAAGAATGAGTAATGTATTAACTGCCATTAGGTATATACAGTTTTGATTATACTGCAATGAATGTGGTCATAAAGCTGGACTGCAATAAATGAGTAATGCCAGGTATAGTTCAATAAAGTTGAAAGCATGAAACCTGAGAATGTTAAGGAAATAAAGTTTTTATTGCATTAATTGTGGAATTACAGATGTATTGCAGAATCTACATTATATGAACTGTTCTGCAATAAAGACTGGAAAATATACCACTCACTGTATGAAGTCACCCCTAATAAAGCTGTGTTTTACAATATGTTTGTATTTTGGACTGTTGTTCATGAAATCGAGTATTACACCTGCTGTGAACTAAAAACACAAATAATACCACTAAGTGACTGAAAGTTAGCTAATAAAGAGTGTTCTGCTAAACTGTAGATTTGGAGCTGAACTTAAAGATATAATGCATTATGATATTTGTTCTGCACTAAGATCTGAAGCAATAATAGGAACGCCGAAGGTATATTGTGTATATCAGGATTGTCTTGTGTTATTTCAGCTATATGCATTGCTACTCTGAGGTACGCTGCTGCAGGCAAGTATGAAACTGTAATAGCTGTAGACTGAAAATATACCATCTGCAACTGTATATGGGTCAGTTAGCCAACCCAGCACTCTGATATGGTTTCTACACATCACAGATATTTCCACCCACTAGGGGTATATGGTGTACACCTGCATTCTATGTATTAATGTACAGTTCACCTAAAATCTCTGTCATGCATGAATCTCATGCATATGTGTTCAACTGTTAGTGCAGTCTTATATAACAATCTACTTCTATTACCAGGTCATATGTTGTTAGCAGGTGAGCTCTAGGCAAATGTCAGTCAGTCAATATGCAGCAGTGGCTCAGTAGCTCAGTTTGATAAATGCAAGGTCTGATGTACATTTTGTCACACACAGACCAGGGTTTGAGTTCAGTGACAAGTACTAGTAAATATTATTGAATCACTTATGTATTGTTAACAGATGTTCTCCCCACAGGAATTACAGGTAAATAAATTACTGTAGTAGCCCTTAGAATGTGTTAATAATGTGTGTTCAGATGTAACAGAGTGTTAACAGTATTGCTCAGCAATGTGATAAGAGTTCAGAAAATAAAGGCAACAAGTACAATACTAATCAAAGTTAATACAATAAATAAAATGTGTAATCTTTGTATGGCTGTATGCCTGGTGTGTCTGTGAATGCTTGCTGATAGGCTAACTCCATGCCTGCCAAAGACAGTGGCATGATAGTTGTAAACTCTCTCTACTCTGCATGATACATGTCTATTAAGTGTCATGCTGTCACATACTGTGATAACTCTTGCCTAATCCCTCTGTCACAGATCTGTCATGGTGATGATTTATGTCAATAACACAGTCAAACTACATCAGTCCACAGTCCACCTTAGTAGTCATATCTTTTCCCCCTGGCATGTAATGGTCTTTTATAGTTGTCTACCTGTAGGTGTTACAGCTTGTCCCATACTGTTCCATTGGGATAGCTTGAGAGGTATGTACGTGCTATAGAAGCTATAGGGCACATGTATACATAAAGGAAGGGCAGACCTGTAGAGTATATAAGAGTACTGATGCAAAAGTATAGCCTATACTGGTATTAATGGACTGCATTTCTCTCTCCCCCACCCCTTATATGCATCATAATTTATTATTGTTATACATAGGTTATGGTTTACTATTAACATATGTTCTTCTCAAAATGTTCTGTTGGACCTTGTGTTTTATCATTGTTATGTATTGCAATGGTTGCATATTAACATACCTTGTTGAATTACCTATGTTGTTGGCCTTATGCCGTAACTGTTACTGGCATGCTGTTACTATACTGACTGTTATCTCACTTATTGTTGTGTTCCATATACTATGCAATGTTATGTTACTGGGTTATTTGCAACATTGTGGCATGCTGTTGCAACTAACTAAATGTTATGTTCATTACTAACCTATACTCTTTGAAATACCTCAACACCACAGCTTGACTGGGTAGGCCAGTTCCTGGTGATTCGCTTACCCTACCTCAACTGGATGTGGTACCGGATTCTAGCACGTCTGGGACCCAAGGCAGCCAGGAGCAGGTGTGGTGGGGGGTTGTCACCCAGGAACAGCTACCAGTAATGGTGCCCAGGAGTGTGCAGCGTGGTGACAAGAATCGCCTGCACCAGACTGAGAGCAGACACACCACCCTGGAGGGCAGTGAAGGAGCAGTGTTGACTGCTCATAGGTGGGGAGCTCAGTCTCACTGCTGCCATCTGAGGGCACATGGCTCTCTGATTCCACAACACCCTCCCCATCCAAGGTGTTTACCCCCCTCATGTGTCACACACTACCCTTGTATACTGTCTTGTTTGTCTTGCCTGTCTGCAAATGCAACCTCTCCTACCCAACTTACCTCCCCACACTTACATATATCCCTTCTTCAACATTCCCCTCTCACCTTAAAAAAAGGGCGCCTGTCCCACAAAAAAAAAAAAATCACCACATACGTAGCTCTTCATTTCGCACCTGTGTCCACTGGACACAATCAATTATTAAATGAATCAATTAACACAGTTATGTTGCCCTCAGCCCTCTCTCTGGGGTATGTGGCTCCAAATTCCAAATTTTCTACAACCTGCACAGCTGTTGCTGCACAAGAAATGGAAAGATATGGTCCATTCCTACACCCTTCCTGCACATCCCTACCTGCCTTTCACTATGTTTTTCCCTCTGTTTGCCCCCATTTCACCACTTTCCTATCACTCCTTTTTTCTTTTCTTTTTTTAGAATTAGAGTGGGTTTAAACAGAGCAAAACAGTGCGTCCCACCACACAAACCCACTTAAAACTGATTAAAAGTGCCTTAATCATCTTCTGTGTTTCTGACCCTGTTAGGGACATCTGCAAAATTATCACCCCTGCCAAGTCTCGAACCCAAGCCTCTGTCAACTACAGCATAGTGCATTAGCCCATTAGGCCACTCAGCTCTGAAGTAGAACAGGTGTTTCCATAAACATATCCTGATTGCCAATGGCACACTGCATGTGCATATAATGGGAAAATTGGCAGTGTACTTGGGACTGTAATGCAGAGAAAAAACCAGTACACAGCCAAATAAATAATGATTGATGTACATGAGGCTTGGGATAGCAGGTATAGCTAGACTGTTGCAGAATGTCGACAGTTGTGCCACCTCCTTTTGGCACAGTTTTTACAAAACCTTTTCTGTGCATTAAAGTACTGAAAAGTCAGTGCAGATTGAGGTTAGAAAATCATGACAGACAGTTCAGTGTCACACATCATACCAATGTCAACACACGTGCTAATGCGAATCCTGTGTAAAAGACAGCATGCATGCACATATATGTTGTAAATACACCTTTTGCAGTATTGATTCAGTAGCTCAGTTTGTTAAATTTCTAGCATGTTGTACGTTTTGCCACCCGCAGTCCTATGTTTGAATCCAGTGTGTTGCACTTCAATTGCATGCTTGTGAATACAACAAATAATGACCGAGTCCTGCCATTTCACCAAAACAGGTTACTGCTACTGCATTCACTGCTACCCAAGTCAGCACGTCAAAGGCCTGTAGGTAGGGACACACAGCACAAATGTGTATAGGCTACCTATATGTCACCTACCACTCTCTGATTGGCACTGTTACATAACATATGCACCTTAAGCATATGCCTCAACTGGACTGTTATGGGTACCCTCACCCTAGCTCTGCTGTAATGACAAAGCTGACACTGCTCCCTCACTGACAAATACAGCTTACTGTCCTCCAATGTGTTCACACTCCCCAGTATGAGTCCTGGGCAAAAAGCCGCAACTGCAGCCTGCAACACATGCAGCAGTATGTTCAGCTACCTGCTACAGACTTACCATACCTCACAACCCCCAAGAACAAGGGATACACACAACACCCATACATAAAAGGGTAGGAGGCAAAGGTTAAGTGACAAGGGCATGTGTCACAGTCTGCTCTTACAAACATACACAGCTAATAGACCAGCAGATACTGCAGCAGCATGCATATTCTGATGTGCATGATGTATGACACTCACATGTGTCTTCCCCCTTACTGACCTCAACCCACATTGTTTAACACTGGACTGCCACATAATCAGAAAGTCATTTGACAATGCCCAAACATAGCATGCAAAATTGTGGACATACTACATAAATCCCAACAGTGGACAGTATTTGTAACTACCCTCTGCGATGCTGTTGTCTCCACACCTCAGTAATGTCCATCTCAAAGTCTAGGAAAGGGGCCAAGGCCTACATGAAGGCCTTAAGTATTGCACTGTTGTGCAATGTCATTGGCTAATGAAATGGTAACCCAGCTGTTCTGGATGCAATTAGCAAGTCTGAGTCATGGATTGGTGGACAGTCAATCATGTGTTATTGAGCATTACCTACAAAAGGCAAGCAGCTGCCTATGGTAAACAGGCCTGCAACTTGATTTACCAAGACAGACTAAGATTTTGGAAGCATTTGTCTTCAGGAGTTCTGCACAAAAGGATTACAGCACTCTACCAGGTATGTAATACAAGTCTCATATAATGGGATGCAGATGGGAGGATGCGGTCATGTGGAATAGGGATTACAACAGTAGGCCTCTAGTACATCTCTGGGAATGACATGTTGCTGATAGTCTGCTGTCCAACAGCTAAAGGCATGCCTTTCAACTCTGCCTGCTGTGATTTAGATCACAGCTGTGGCCCTCTCACTCCCTCCTACAATGGTTAGCTCCTGTATGAATGCTACTGGATTGTGTGTTAGACATAGTGACAGTAAGTAATGGTGGACACAGTTGGCATATCACATGATGTACTGTCATTTAGCTCCTCTCAATCTGTGAATGCCACACCGGCATATTTCAGACATTGTACCGGTGTCCCTGACTGTCCCTGATGTACTGTGGTTAGGTCACTGTTTTGTCAACATTTGTATCTCATCACTTGACAGCTATGGCTACCATATCTGGCAACCCTGTATAGCAGGACTGCCATCAGTAGTGGGGGGACACAGACCCAACCTCATTGACAGAGTGTACGTATTGATCATACAATGTAAGGGTATGAATACAGTAACAGCTATTACTGTAGCATAACTGTTTTCTGAGGGTTCTGGCATGTGACAGCCAGATTCTCCACATTCTAAGAACAACCATCAATTATTGTCCAAACGTTTGCTAGACATCCAAATGTGTCTGGCAAAGAGACCACATATACATACCTCTCAACTGTTTCAAAAACAGAAACTCCACGGCCACTGCACTCCAACCACCAACAGACCCAATAGTGTCCAAGATGAGAGACAATAATCCAGTACCAAAACGTAGAAATAATCCAAAATCACAAGAAATTTATTGACAGACTTAGCGCTTTCACCTTACAAGGCATCATCTCAACTGTCCCTGATTTTGACTCAAATTTTAACTCTGTCCCTCTTAATCCCTCATAAAACTAGTGACTTTTGGAGGAAAGGTGGTAAATTACATTTAATGAATAATGACACTAATTAAAAGTTATAAACTTCTTTTACTTCAGAAAATGTGTATTAATTCATATGCTCTGATTCTGTCAAAGTTTCAAGTTAATAGCACTAATATTTTAATAGTGTCCCTGATTGTCCCTGATTTTTTCTTGACTTGCCCCTGATTCTGTTGAAATTTGTCCCCAATTAGTTGAGATGTCTGCACATATATCAGGCACATATACACATTCCACAAACATCTGTGTACTGGAGAAGTAGGACACTTACAAGGAAGATACCCTACAGCACGTTTGCATTGCTGTCTGTCATTGTGGCACACAGATGTTGCTGGACTGTCCCCATATATTCGTAATAACACACAGCTATTTGTTGAACAGTGGCTGTCTGACATGGTACTGGGATGTTATTGCTCATAGGGGATACACAACAGTAGATGGCATTGGTGGGAGTGGAGACATACAGCATACTCCGTCACGGCACACAGGGAGATAACTGGTATTGCTACTATGTTGCTGATAGCCACATACATACTGTGTTGATAGACAGTGGGGTATGACATGGGAGGTAACAGTGGATACTGCAGGCAAATTTGGATGTGCAGGGTCTATACATAATGGAGAGGAACGTACAGTATGTGGTCCTGTGATGTGTTTCCCTATTCTTGTCTTTCAGAAAGGATGCATAGATGGAGACACCTGCTGTTTTCAGCTGTGGAAAATGATGTTATCCTGGAAGGCCTTATGACATTCTGCTGTCCAGGACTTGCCAGAATCATGAGCAACGTGCAGCACTGTGGGCTGACCTTGTCACAGCAGTCAACTGCATAGGACTACAGGACAGAAGCTATGAGCCGATCCGCCACAGGGCAACAGACATTGTAAATGCTGCACAGCAAATGGCTGCTGCTGTGGTCTGAGACTGTGCTACCACTGATGGGGAGCCTGCATCAGTAGAACCACTCTCAGCCACAGAAGAATTCCTGGCAAACCTGGGATCAACCACCAGCTCCCAAGCATCCATCACCCCATACATTGTGGAGGTGGGTGCCACAGCATCCACAGCAGAGGAGTGTCCAGGTAAGCCTCCTATATTCATCACTGTAATACTGTATCAGTCATTGTAGCAGCCTCTGCATACCAGTACATGGATGTCAGGTCAATCTGCATTGGGAGGGTTGTTTGTAATGCACAGTTGTGCACACATACTCAGAATGTCAGCACTGTAGGCAGTATCACAGTACCTACTGTACATGTTGATATACGCACATATTATCCTGTAAAAATGCCACATTTGGTATTGCTGACAATACCTCTCCATTACATTTCCATAGGTAAGTCAGGTGTGGCTAGAGTCCAATGTCCTGTACCCGGTGAGTGTGATATTGTTTTTGTATGGATTGTATATACCCTAAGAATGTTAAGGGCTGCCATTTTGCTGTATACACAACTGATATGCTGACCCAGAGTACACTACTTGTATGTTCATTTTCAGAGGGGTTAACTGAAGTGCATTGAATCAGTAATCACAGTAGTGTATGTACAGCAGGTGTAACATATTTGCACTTACTTTTGTGAAGGTCTATGCAGTTTGCTACATAGGGGGCAATAGTATGCTCAAGACAGGTGCACTGTTTTTAGGTGCAGGTCTATCACATACACTGACATATCGCTTATCTCACAGGTGTATAGTAGTGGCAACATTAACCAGATGTAGCTGCAGTGCATGTGGTTTAATTGGCCTGTCTTATCTGTGTATGTTGCAGTCTGCTTGTGTATTGTGCATGAGATCAGAAATAAGATGTGGTATGTGTAATGCAGTTGTGGCACCTCACCTGTATTTATGTGTGTGTGTGTGTGTGTGTGTGTGTGTGTGTGTGTGTGTGTGTGTGTGTGTGTGTGGGTGTGTGTGTGTATGGCTCACCATACATAATAGCGCAGGTAGTTCATAGGTTCATAGGTGTGTACTAGGCTAATGGCCCTGGAGCCTTTACAAGCCTAGCCCATAGGATTACCCTGGCATTGTGCCACCCAACCTTAGTTCCTAGTGCCTCTGTCGAGTAGAGCCACTGGAGTGATCCCCGGCATGAATTTTCTATTTCCCATCCACTCATCAAGATTTCTCTTGAAGAGGGCCAGTGAGGTGCTCTGCTTGACATGTATGGGAAATCTATTCCATAGCATGGGCAGTCTCTGGGTTATGAACCTGTCCCTCCAGCATGTTCTGTTGCTTGTGGTAATGAGGTTGAGGTCTCCGGAGCGTGTGGTGTGGAGTGATTGGGATTTCTTTAGCTGTAGCATTTCTAACAGAGCTGGGTCAGACATGGCTTTGTAAGTTAAGCAGAGATTGCCTCTAAGATGACTGCAAACTAGGAGCCATAGTCAAGTCCCCAAATAATGTGGACATCCTATAGAAGGGCATCACTGAGACAGATGCCTGGTGTTAGAGCCATGGCCTCAAGCTCAATGCCAAAAAGTGCAGTGTCATCCCCTATGGTAAAATCTATGTACCCATGAACTACCACATAGGCAGCAATCTACTTAACACCGAATGCATGATAAGAGACTTTGGGACCCAGGTGGACAGTAGTCTCCCCTTTGATAATCACATTGCCACAGTAGTCAGGAAGTCCTTCTACATGGCACACCTCATCATAAAGGGGTTCTTATCCAGGAAAAAAGAGGTAATTGTTCCCTTCTACTCGACACTCATTAGACCCATTATAGAGTACAACACCCCTTTTGGAATGTACCTCACAAGACATCTGCATCAGCTGAAAGGCCACAGAAGTACCTCACAAAGAGGATTACTGGCCTCAAACAAATGCCCTACACAGACTGCCTCAAAAAACTCCAGCTTTACTCTGTAGCATATCACCTACTTCGAGGTGATCTCTGCTTAACATATAAAGCTATGTTAAACCCAGAGCTGTTGGACATGCTACACCTAAAGAAATCCCAATCCTTCTGAGCTACATGCTCTAGGGACTTAAACTTTGTCACCACAATAAACATGACATGCTAGAGGGATAGATTCCTGTCCCAGAGACTTCCTATTCTCTGGAACAAGCTACCCATCTATGTCAAGCAAAGTTCTTCATTAGCACTCTTCAAGAAAAATCTTGATGAGTGGATGGGAAATACGAAATACACCCCAGGGATCACTTCTGTGTCTCTGCTTGACAGTGGCACAGGAAAATAACTTTCTTGGGTGGTGTAAGCCATGGAACCTTGCTGGCTAGGCTTACGTAGGCCCTTGAGCCGATAGCCTAGTACCTACCTATGAACCTATAAGTAGGCAATATGAGACAGAGAATAGTTGGAGTTTTTTGAGTTTGTCCATATAGGACAAGTGTTTAAGGCCTAGGATCCTCTTTGTGAGGTACTTTTGCAGCCTCTCCAGTTGTTGCAGGTGTCTATTGAGGTACATGCCAAATGGGGCATTGTACTCGATGATTGGCCTAATGAGGGAAGAGTAGAGGGAGACAATGACCTCTTTCTTCCTAGATGCAAAAACCTTTGTAATGAGATGTGCCACATAGAAGGACTTTCTGACCACAGTAGCAACGTGGTGGTCAAAACAGAGGTTGCTGTCAACCTGTGTTCCTAGATCTCTTAACACTTTCTGTATTCAGTGGACTACCATCAATGTGGTAATTCAAGGGAACTGGGTTTATCCCAAAGGGGATGAAGACACATTTTTTGGCATTGAGCTTAAGGACATGGTTCTGACACCAGTCATTGGTCTCATTGAGGCCTTTCTGCAGGATGTCAACATCACGTGGGGAGTTAATAATAGCTCCCAACTTGCAATCATCTGCGAACTTTGTCAGCCAGAGTCCCTTCATGTTGGCCTGGACTTCAGAGAAGTAGATACCAAACAGGAGAGGACCCAGGACCAAACCCTATGGGACTCCACTCATGACTGGTCAACAGTCTGACTTGGAGTCAGCTACTTTCACACTGTGGGTTCTGTCTGTGAGCCAGTTTGCAACTCACCTAGTGATATAGGGGTTGATGCCTAGCTTAGTAAGTTTTTCTATGATTCCTGAGTGGGGAATGGTATCAAAGGCCTTGGCCAGATCAAGGTAGGCTGTATGAACCACCTTACCTTCATCCACAGCTCCGGTGACTGACTCAAAGAAGTCAACCAAGTTGAGCAGGCATGATCTACCCTTCACAAAACCAAACTGTGTAGGATTCAGAGTTTGGAGATTCCCTATATCCTTGTTTATTAGGTCCATGATGATGCATTCCATAGCTTTGCATATCAGACTCATCAGGCTAATGGGGTGATAGTTCCTGTGGTCTGTAGTCACTCCTCCTTTGTGGAGAGGAATGACTGTAGCAGTGCACCATTCAGTAGGGACAAAGCCTAAGGTGAGGCTGTGATTGAACAGGGCACACAGGTGAGGTGCCAGTACACTCTGTAGTTCATGTAGAACACAGCCAGGATTACTGTCAGGTCCCATAGAAGCTGTATTCTTTGCCTTGGACAGTGCTGTTTTAACCTGTGCAGCAGTGATACTGCGTGCCTGGCAATCTACTGGTATTGTGATTGGTCCTTTGGGGGGAGAGAGAGGTAAAGTTAGCAATGAACCTGTCCGCCAGTATATTTGCAATATCTGTTGGCTCAGTATAGGAGGTACCATTGTGCAGTAGCTCAGAGCAAATCTGGGTATTGCCTTGGAGATTCTTTACATAACTATAGAAGGCCTTGTGGTTGTCATTACAATCTGCTGCAATTCTGTTTTCATAGCTAGCTTTAGAGGATTTGATGAGGGATCTCAACCTTTTGTTGAGGCTGATAAGGGAGTTTTTCCAGTCTTGGGACTTCACCTTATTTCACATCAGTTTCCTCCTTCTGTTCTAGAGTTTGTTTATGTCAGGGGACCACCAGATTGGCTTCCTTTTTTTGAGGAGAGCATCTTAGATCTATTGTGTATGGCAAGATCCATGCATTTGTGTACGTGTTTGTACAGTACATTGGTGTATGATTTGGTGGTCATGCAACTATTCTCCATTTGCATGGGTGCCGTGCAGTTTGCCACCTCTGTTTTTAGGAGCCCAAATTTAGCTTTGGAGAAGTTTTTCATGGTGGTTACCTTTGTTGAGGGGGTGGGAGGGATGTGGATTTCCAAGGTGATTAGCTTGTGATCGGATCTAAACAGGGAGGAGTTGACTATTGGGGTAGAGCAATGGTCACCCATGTTAGTAATGACCAGGTCAAGGATGTTACTACCTCTAGTGGGGGTAATAATGAGCTGGTCCAGGGCATTAGAATTAATGAATTCCAGAAAGCATTGGATAAGTGTGTTGGTACATGAATAGTTTTCCCAGTTAATGGAGGGGTAGTTGAAGTCGCCCAGTATGAGAGTGTTAGGTTGGACCCTAAAAAATTCTCCAGGGTGCTTAGGAATGCAGAGTGTGACTCTTGGGACATGGTTGGGGACCTATAGCAGGCTACAACCTGAATCGCTGTCTTACCCAGTGTTAGTTGCACCTGAAGTATCTCAGATGCATTATGTTGGGCTACCAGTCTGGAGGTGTGTGCATCCTTTATGAATATGGAAACACCACCACCTTTGGAGCTTCGGTCCAAGTTCTGGGGCCGAAAGGTGTGGAATGAGTTGTAGCCTGGTAGTGCAGGGGTGCTTTCTGCTGCCTTGAACCAGGTCTCTGTTACAGCACAAATGTCTGTGTTCTCCATTTTAAGGGGTACTTCGAGTGAGTGCATTTTGAGAATTAGACTTCTAGCATTGAGCAGCATGATCCTCAAATTGCATTTGTTTGTAGCTGTTATGGTGGTAATTTGGTCTTTGGAACACCACCTAAAAAAGGCACTACAGGGGTGGCAAGAGCCTTGAACAGTATCTGGAAGCCCAGGGGTGACAGATGCAGGACATCTCTGGCAAAGCATCGAAGTCTGTCAATCATGTCATCCCAGGCAGACAGATGCTGGATCCCCTTAGAATGACACCAGAAACTTAGCCAATTGTTGAAATCAATCATTTTCTGCTTGTACTGTGGTATCATTCTGGGTGATGGCAGGATACTGCTCAAGGCTAGGGTCATACCCTCATGGGCTACATAATCTGGAACTCCTCCGTGTCTCGTTTCATGTCGTCCAGGGAGGTACGTCTCAAGTCATTCACACCCACATGTACAATGGCAGAGTCCTATTTGTACCCGTTGTTGAGGGACCTGAGTGCATGCATTATGTGGTGGATCTGGGTGCCTGACAGGTAGCTGGCTACTACTTTCTCCTTATTCAACTTAGTGAGTGGGACATCAGTGTGCCTCACTATTGAGTCATCTATGACTAGTTTGTTGGGCATGCTGTCTTGTCTCAGGGGCTTTGGTTGAGTGGCACTCTGTTTAGGAGAGTTATGTGTCTCATGATTAGTGTTGTGTTGTGATGGTCGAGTGTGTTTCTGCCTTGGAGGTCTCTGCTGTTTGGTTAGATTTTTAACGAGAGCCTCCATGAAGCTGGGTGTGTGGTTTGTGTTTTTATGTGAAGGCAATGCTGGTGTGTGTTCTGGAGGGCTACGTGTTCCATGTGGTGTGGTGCAAGTGTTGACCTTCTCCTCTTGAGCAGCTATTCTGGTCTTGGCTGGAGAGTGTGTGGCTTCCAATTTGGATATATAAGTGCATCTCTCACAAGTCTGAGTGCTGCGGGGTAAGAGGAGAGGGTTGTCAGTGTACATGAGGCAGTTGCTACATTGCCTCTGGATGCCCAAGTTAATAAGGTTAATAGGAGAAAGCACAGGGAACTGACTGTGATGCCTGGAGGGGTGGGCATTAATAACTACTTGAGCTCTTTCCTTGTAGAACTTTTAGTGCTGGTAGCACTTTTGTGTACTACAATAATTGCTACAAGAAGTCTGGTAAAGTGCTAAACTAACAAGCTATTAAAAGTGCAAGAGAGGAGAGAACTAGCAGATCTAAGGGAAAATTTGAAGAGCAGACTTTGGCACTGCTCTGAAGCTTACAAACAGTCCTAGATACAGCAAATCTGTATCTGGACTAGATTAGTAATGTACTTATTTTGTCTTCCTCCTCACAGGTGACCATGGGGGTTGGTGTCTGCCCCCCTCACAACCTGATGTCAGTGTCTTATCAGACTCTGATGATGGTGGTGGCCATAGTGAGGCACAAGTGGGGTTGTTGGGGCTGAATCTGTCCCATGGGTTGACATCCCCTTTCCTCCCCCTTTGTCCCCATACACAGTTAGTATGCCAACACATACCCAGTCCCCTGTGGCTACAGATATTGGACAGTCACAGTGTGGTGGCATTGAACAGGAGAGAATGGCAACAATGGCATCAGTGAACGTATACACTAGCCATAGCCAGGGAGTTGGCGAGGTCCCACACAGACAGATTGACAGGGGTGCACAATGGAGGACTGCTGCTCATCCACCACCTGTCACAGGTGTCACATCATGAGTCACCCGACACATGTTTCAATCTATCATGGAGGCATAGGAATGTTCTGAATGCAAAAGCAGATGGATGCTCAAGATCATGGATACATCACTGTCTGACATCCATGACTCCCTCCACCACACTGGTGATGCCAAACATCATTTCCCTGATATAGTGGATAGACTGTGGGGTGAGACATTGTCAGTCCTTGACTACACATTGTGTGTGCTAGAACATTTGGTGAAAGTAGGGTGTTGGACAAGTGGCCATAGGTCAACGACAGCATCTGCTGAGAGTCCACATGGCCATGCACACTCACACTCTCGTAGTGGCAGTCCCTCCAGCATTACAGAAGGGAGGGCACTGTCTACACCATGATGTGGCAGGCCATGGGTACGTGGTCCTGGGTGGTCCTGTGAAGGACACAGGCCCAGCAGACACCAGTCACCATCAGCAACTAGTACCGTGTCTGGCCCTGGGCATGGTGGTGCTAGTGCCATTCCTGGCAGAGCCAGTTCTGGTGTTCATGGCCAGAGATGGTGAACTGTCCATTCTGCCATGTATGGTCCACAGCTGTCCAACATACTCACATGTAGGTCTAGCACATGGCTTGACTGTGTATGTGCACACATACATCACTGTCACATGCAGGTCACCAACAGACACACACGGCACCTCTCCATGGCCTAGCTGACTAGCACCCCTTCCTGACTCCCACACATGATGTCAACTATTTTGCACAACCTAGGCCACTGGTACCCCCACACCACACCCTGTGCATGTGATGAAACCTGTGCAACATCCCTGCCATCCATACTATTGATGCAGGGACATGCAAATATGTGTCTGATGCACAGGGTGACTATAATACATAACATGACATGTTGTAGTGCAGTTGTGTTATGCCATGACAGCTGCTGTATGCTGGGGTGTGTCATGAGTACACATCAAAGTGTTTGTACCTTTGTTGCATGATGTTAGATTGGTGATGGTGTTGCAGACTGACAGGTGTCTCTCAGAACTCTGTATGTTTCTGATGCAGGGGTCTGAGTGGCTATGCTGTGGAGGTTGGTGGCAGTACAGTGGTTCAGGATGGCATGGATGCAAAGCAGAAATATGACATCAGCAAGGTACGGCTGTATATGTGCATGGTTACCTAGGTGAGTATGTGTAGAACAGTGTTTCAGGGGCAACGGGGGCAGACAGCATAATCCTGCATGCATACCCCATGACAATGCATCCTAGCCTTGATACGTGTTACCTAGGTATTCCATACCTACAAATGTAGGTGGTGGCAGATACCATTTATGCTTAGGTAGATGTGGACTATTTAGGGCCAGCAGCTAATCACAGGGCCTGAAAATGTATAACCATTGCACACAGATAGGCAAGACAGCCACACTGCTGTGAGAGGGTATATTTACACACACACACACACACACACACACACACACACACACACACACACACACACACACAAACTTGCACTTTTTGAGATTAGAACCCCTACCTATCTAGTAGTATACACTATAGTATTATGTACTTATTACATGTGCCACAGAGCTTATGTGGTCTGACAGTGTGCCAGTGCTGGTAAGGTGGATGATATCGGCAGCTGTTCACAGGGAGGTCACTGTTGTGGAAGGGACTAGTCACAGGGCCATAAAATTGACTATTTCACAGACATAGGCCTGAAAGGCATATGTGTACTGCTGTATGGGAAACATGTACATGTATGTATGTATGTATGTATATATATATATATATATATATATATATATATATATATATATATATATATATATATATATGCATACACACACACACACACACACACACACACACACACACACACACACACACACACACAAGGTGGCTGATGTGAAATTAAAACCTTTACTTACACGCTATAGCTCACAGTACTAGTTGCATGTGTCACTGGTTACATTTGGTGTACAAGTGGCTGCAGCACTACATCACGCTACCCCTTTATGTGGCTATATATATATATATATATATATATATATATATATATATATATATGTTCTCTCTCTCTCTCTCTCTCTCTATATATATATATATATATATATATATGGGTCTACTTCATATGATCGACAGACCATTTGATTGAAATTCATTTGGTCGACAGCTCATTTGGACGACAACCAGTATTCAAGGCACTTAATAGGGATTTGCCCCACTCCCCAATGTTGTGCGACCTGGAGTTGTTTTATATAGTTAGGGGGATATGTCTGACATCATTTAAAATCATGAAAATACAAGAAAAACTACACATTTTAAATGAAAATAGGTGGGGGCTTCACCCCCCCACACCCCCCAATGTGGGGGGCTGTGCCCCCCACACCCCCTAACTATATATAACAACTCCAGGGTTGCACAACATTGGGGAGGGGGGCAAATATATATATATATATGGGTCCCCTTCAGATGGTCGAACTTTTAAAAGTTTGACTTTCATATGGCCGAAACATATGATCGAACTTTTAAAAGCTTGACTGATCTGAATGGAAATCTCCATACAGTGCAGAACAGGAAGATTTCCCATTACCAAAATGTAATGCGGTCTCAGAGTTGGTATATTTAAGTAGCGGAGGGTGGAGGTGCAGGGGGGCTTGCCCCCCTTTTAAACAGAGGGTTTTTTTTTTGTGTTATGGTGTTTAGTTTACATGGTCGATGTTTCAAATGTTCGATCAGCCTAGGCCTATTGTCAGCAGCAGCATCAGCAATGACCTCATGGTCTAGGCACATACAGATGGAGCAGGGCAGAGCAGCCCCTAGCATTCTGTCAGTTAAAATTCTCAAATCTGTACTCCAAGGATGCAGAGTATGGCTGAAAAATTAAATTGTAAGGTGTATGCATACTTTATAGTGGTGTGCTGCAGATGCAGCTGGTGTGATTGGCTAACTATGATGCATTCCACCTGCCAGGTATATCATTAAGGGGTATGAATGACCCAGTGTCAGTGGAACAGGGCTTACCAGTAATTTAGACATGATTGGCTTTCCCAGGATATTTCCTTTTTTTTTTAAATGCCTTCCCTCCTAAGCACTGAGGCTCAGCATGCAAACCTGTGGCACTGGTATAAACACTGCTAATCAGTCTGGACACAGCCCTATGCATGGGCATACTCAGCATAGCTTAAACCAGCTAAAACATGAGCCTTACAGCTAAACAAAGCTTAGCAGCATTGGACACACCCCCTTGCTTAGCTGAGCAGTGCACCATGCTGCTGAGCTCCAATCCACTTAAATATATAGGGACACAGCCCCTCTTCATGTCAGCTAGCTGTTCTGCAGGCACCAACATGGTTCTAGAGCTACACAGGTTTTATCTGTGGACACAGTCGCCCATTTTTGCTATTCAGTAACCCTAGCTTTTTTGCATACAGTTCCTTGCACATAACCTGGATACTTCACTATTCTAGGGTCTGCCTCTTTAGCAACCACAGATATCTACCATTATAGATACTGCATGCAGGGCCCTATAATGCATTATTCTCACTTATGTCATCTTTTTGCTTCTCATTTTTTTTTTTTTTTGCATAACGGCATGTTTGCATGCCGCTAAGCACAGAACAAACCTAATATGGGTATTAAAAAACATTATTTTATATTATTTTGCATTAGTTTTTGGACTCACAGGACATAGTTTTGCACATATCCGTGCTTACTATGACATTTCCGACCTTCTAATTGGGCTGTTACAGCCCCTGTTCAAGTTTTATATTTCTGTACATGGAAATTTTCCATGTACACTTCTAACACCAACATGAGTTCTGCACGACTACCTATCTTCTTCCTGGATTGCAAAACAACCTCATTTGCATACAGTTCACCTGCTTATGAGGTGATTTGCATGCCACAGACACTTCCATGTCCGCATGTTCGTGCATGACCCTCTGCTTTGTTTCCTGGATCGCACGGCTTAACTCCATGTTAGCTCCGTGCCACTCTGCCTACATAGAAAATCACTCTGTGTAGGCTTTATTGAATTCCCCCATAGTCTTCTCTCCCTGACATGATTCTGTTCATCAGCATCATATCCTGCATTGCTTCCAATCTCAAGTGAGAAAAGCTGCTGCTCTTCTAGCCCTCTGCTTGTATTTTTTTCTCATCTATCCCATAGATTTTTTAAACAGCTTTCCTCTGGATTCATTCTATCAGATTGATACCCTTTCCCTTATTTGGCCTCCAGAACTGTACACAGTTCTCATGGTTTCATCTAACCAATGCCCTGTCGAGTGAAAACTTCATCTTTTTTTCTTCTGGAATCTAGCCCTCTAAGGGTACAACCAAACATTAAGTTTGCTGCTGCCATTACCCAGTGGTCCATTCCAGGTGTGATCAACATCTCCAAATTATTTTCTTGCTTAGTTTCTATTATTTTGTCTCCAACTGCACACACACACACACACACACACACACACACACACACACACACACACACACACACACACACACACACACACACACACACACACACACACACACACACACACACACACACACACACACACACACACACACACACACACAGCTAATACTTCACATCAAGGTTGTTGTGACTTAAGTGTAACACTTCACATTTGTTTGCACTCCGGCTCAGTTGCCACCTTTCTGCCCACACATGCAGCCTTTCTATACAATTCCCTAGTCTCATATCCTCATCCTCTGCTGCTATACCTATATTTGTGTCAGCAAAGAGTTTTAATCTGTTCTTTATCGCTTCTAACATGTTTGAGACAAGCACACTTAACAGTATTGGGCCCAGGACAGTCCCCTGTGGTACCTCATTAGTATGTTTCTCTAATTCCTGATACTTTTCCTTTTACTAAAATTCACAGTGCCCTATCATTCAACCATGCAGCTATCAGTTTCCTCAGTTTTAGTTCTACCAAACCACTACTGTTTCCACTAAAAGATTCCTGTGAGGGACTGAGTCAAAGGCATTGCTGAAGTCCACGTGGTATTACTTTGTCAAGTTCACCTGTAACACAGTTATAAAACCGAATCAGGTTTGAGTGAGAACCCTTCTGGTCATGATCTCTTGATCACTGTTCTTTAGAAATGCCACCAGTCTTCCATTTAGGATTCACTAGATGACTTTCAGTTTACTTAAGCTAACAAACAATTATTTTTTTGTTCATCCCTTCCCCACACTGAGGTACCACTCTTGTTGTCTTCAAGTCCTCTGGCACTTTGGATCCAAAAATCTGATGAAGATCTCCTTAAATGGGTCTGACAACACATTTGACAGACTTCCAAGTACTCTGGAAGACATTCCATATTTATTTATTTATGAACTTTATTAACCAGGTAGGTGGGCTAGTCCACAGACCCTTTTCAGCTAAGAGATAGGGCAATTGGTGGACAGTTAAGAAACAGATAAAACCACTACAGTAAATTTAAGGTATAATACATCAGCTTAAATGTGTAATACTCAGTGTGGATTAACAATTGTGTTTATAGGAAGACATAATTACATAACTGTAAAGCTGAAGTGAAAAACTATTATACAGAGCAGGTGAATTTTGGCAGATGTCACATGCATTAGTGTAGCCTGACTGTGTTTAATTTCCCAGCAATAGAGAGAAGTAGAATACTGTGCAAATGCAGAGCAGTTGAGCCTAAGTGGGTCATTGCCTTGGCCATTGTCTTTAAGGTAAGTACACACAGATTATTTTAGGAGGTTCTGTTTTAAAGCATGTTTGAACTGATTTAGAGTTTCTTGAATTCTAATATGTGTTGGTAAATTGTTCCATTCTACTAGCCATAGTTTTGATGAGGCCTTTTCTTTAGTGGAGGTTTAAACATAGATCTTATAGGGGTTAAAACATCATCAGGGTCATTTTGTACCATGTAGTTGTACTATTTAGTGAGAACTTTAGTTTGAAGAGATGGGCAGTATCCAAGCCATACCTCTCCACTTCTTAGTGCAAGAAATCTGGACAAAGCCTAAAATAATACAGGATAAAGGCATAAAAATAGGGAAAGGTTTTATAAAGATTGCTCTTTTAAACTTAGAATAACAGGATTTGTGTTAGCATGCATTTTCTGAAGAATATGACGTCTGAAAGAAATGAATGCCATTATTTAATGACTTCAATCCTCAATTATATGCCAGAAAACTACATTTATTTATTCATTTAGCATTTGTTTACTGGGAAAGTCCGACTTTGAACAAAACCAACTTTCAGGGGAAGCCTGGGGAGAAATGCTCCAGATGCATGTCTTTGAATTGTGTAAGGAAATCAGTGTACCTGGAAGAAACCCACATGAACGCAGGGAGGAAATGCAGACTCTGCACAGAAGGCACCCCAGTCGAGAATCGAACTGGAGAACCTCTTGCTGTGAGGTGACAACACTACCACTGCACCACTGCGCCATATATATTTTATGAAGAATAGACAAAAATATGAGGTAAAGATCTGGACATTCTGTGTAAAGCTGGACAATTGTAAGATATGTGTTGTGAGCCTCTCTCTGCTTAAGGGCCTTGTTTTACAGCAGAAGCTCTACCCACTTTACATGTTTAAACTCTACTCTGTTCCCTCCTCCTTCAACTCTTACTAATCCTGCCTGTCTATATTCCCTGATCCTTTCAATTCCCTTTGTCCATAGCTGTTTCCTTTGTCTGTGCTGCGTACTGTTTCTTTCTTTGATAACTTATTTCCCTCCTCAATAGCTTCAGAAGTCTTATTCTGGTTCCTTACCAACTGAATTGTAGGACTCCTCTCCTCACAGATTTTTTTCATGCTATTTTCAGCCACGACATTGGGCTCACTATTATCCTATGAGTAATATTACCTCATAGTAGAACCTATGCATTATCAACTCCACTGGTCCCATGATCCTTTGCAGCATTTAAAAAAACTCCCTACCCATGACTGAGTGTCATTTTCAAATATCGCTTCTGTAAGAGCAAGGACCTGTGACCTTCCTCTGGCAGTGTGCTCTCTAACACTTGTAAGCTCATATTTGTTTCTACCTGTTTTTTGTGTTCATAACCACTTATACTATATTTGATAACTGGTTCAGTTGTTATATACAACTCCTTAGCTGTTACAGTTTTGTTCAGCACTGTGTTTTATTGATTTTATTGCATAGCATTTCCTATCAGTTAAATTTACATTAACAGTGATACTGCAACTAAGCACTTGAAACACTTCTATTTTTTACTTGTAATAGACATGCTACTTGTGGATTGCCCTACATTTACTTCTAACAGTATCCCTTTCTTAAGCCCTACACTCTAATTTCTCTTTTTTCCAGTAGCCTATTTAACCTAAAACACTAGTTGGACACTTCATTAACTAAATGTCTTGCATAATAGCTACTTAGTTCTATTTGTGGCCACTGTATCATATCCCTATATTTTGATTTATCCTAATCATACTAAACTGCCTGTCCTCAGTCAATGGATACCTACAGCAGGTACTCATACTTGGTAGCTATCAAACCTCCATTATCTACCTTATCCAAACTTGTCCCTCATAAAGGAAACTTGGTTAGCAAAGCTGTTCTCATGATACATCTTGACTGTGTATCTGAAATAGCTGTGGTAATTTCGAATTTTATTGCAAAAGCATTTTTCTCTTAGTCTCTATATCTGATTTTATACTTGCAACTGTGGTATATATAGTATCTGCTTTTTTTCTTCTTCTTGTAGCACCTTATCCACCTCAACCAGCCCAAATCACTAAAACAGTTTCCCACTGTAGCTTGAAAGACTGCAATCTCCCAGCTACAACACTCCCAGGTTGTTTACATTCAACAGAGCTAAAGTACGCTTGACTAAGGATTCACTCTATATTTGTGATATCCTGTTTTTAAAGCACATATTTAAAACTTCTCTTTTTAGAGTGCACACTGCCCAGGGTTAGAATTAAGTCACTCCATCTCCTCTAGTCCCCTTCTAGTCACCTGAACTATTCTGGCTTCTCTGCCTGGTCCTGCCTTCTCTCCCAATCACTGACATTTGACTATCTCTAAAACTGCATTATGAGCCTCCCTCCGCTTAAGGACCCTGTTTTACACCTGTAGCTCTACCCACTTTACCTGTGTAAATTCTATTCTATTCCCTCTTCCTTCAACCCTTCCTAATCCTGCCTGCCTAGTATCACCTGATCCTTTCAATTCCCTTTTTCCATAGCTGTCTCCTTTGTCTGTGCTGCATACTTTTTTTCCCTTTTCTAACTCCCTCCCTTACTCAGTAACTTCAGTAGTCTTATTCTTGTTCCTTACCAACTGAAATGTAGGAATACTCTCCTCAGAGATTCTTTTTTGCTGGCCATTTTCAGCCACAATGGTGGGGCCTCACGCCATTCACCCTGAACGTATTGCCCTACCCTACCCCCAATTCCCAACCACCTCCACTACCTCTACATTTATACTGTCTCAATTACATCACCTCCCCTATATACTCCTTGTCCTACTGTCCAATAAACCCAGTCCACACACTCTGCCTTTTCTTGCTCTTGTCACCTGTTTTCCTCCACCTCACTTAATTCTTGTTCCTCCCTCACCTTCCCTTTTTTCTCCTAAACACTCACACAGCTCATTTATTCTTTACCTCTACCTTCACTGCACTTCTCCCTCTTCTGTTTCATCACTAGCACTTTTTCCCCTCCTATCTCTTCTCTCTAACTACGCATCTTCAACTAACTCACAGCCTGCCTTCATCTTTTATCCTATATTCATCACACTGCCTCTTCCTCCATCTCATACATATTTGTCTATATCTGTACTCTTTTCTTCCAATACTATCGCTCTTTATCTGCTATACAACAAACATCTCACCCATTAATTAACCACCCACACTCGCCCATCCTTCCATTAACTTGGATAAACCATACCACATCATAATCACACCTTCTTTGATTAACCCATCTCACATTCTCCTGCAAAAATATAAACATCTTGTCACCAACCTTCATCCTCACAAAACAAAGTTATATCACTTTATTAACAAATTTAAGTCTCCTGTACTTCTAACTATCAACAAAAACATATTCTTATGTGATGGTATACACCCTAACCCTGGCCCAAATTCCTCTTCCAACCATGACACCACCCACCTACCCCCTATTATCACTAACCTTAAACTCTCCACCAAAAGCTTAACTATCACCTCCATCAATATTCATAGTCTTCTAAACAAAACCTGTGAAATTCATGCATGGACTGCTCAATATTTTCCTGATATAGTTATTCTCACTGAAACATGGTTTAAACCCCAAACCACCAAGACTGAAATGCTTGCTCCGGGCTATAATATCATACGCTCTGATAGGTTACACAAAAAAGCTGGAGGCATAGCAATACTTTACTCAAACCTACTGAATCTCTTTCTCGCTCTCCCCCCCTTGTCTATACGACAGCTTTCACCCAGCAGAAATCCTACTTGCCAACTGCAAGCTAAATAGCCATAAAAAGCAATATATTTGCTGTATATACATACCTCCTTGAAACAATATCCCCACTCTTGAAAGCATTCTCTCCTGGATTTTCAACCACATCTTTAATGAAACTATAATTCTAGGGGATATCAATATTAACTGGATAACCTTGACTCTTGACTTCCTGAATCAAGTATAAATCTCCATGGCTTTACTCAACTAATTACCACAGACATCCATTTCAACAAATTCACAAATACTGGCTCCATCCTTGACTGTAATTGAGTATCCAGTCCTAGCTTATATCACAACCCTGTCAGTGACCACCTCCAAACTTGTCCAAAGGATCTTCATACATCACATCTGGCAACACAAACAAAATGAATGGCACAGCCTCACCAACTTTAACCTAAATGAATTTAACAATAGACTGTCCTCCATAAATTGATCCTTCCCCCGTAGTCTACCATTAGATGATGCCATTCTGAAGTTTAATTCCATATTCCTGGATATTCTTAATTCCCTAGCTCCTATTAGTAAAAAAAGTTGCACCTTGACTTTCACACTCCACCCACATCCTTATGCACAAAAGTGATTTTGTGTGGAAAAAACTGGCTGAATCTAAACCCCTAAACACCTACAAACACCTTCATAACCTCAAAAAAAGCCAAGTCAAAGAGGACAAAAAAACTATCATCTAAAGACTTAAACTCACCACCAAAGTAACCCAAAAGTTCTTTGGAACTCTATTAACTAGTTCCTCAATTCGGGCTCTCCCAGCATAACAAATCCTTGCCCTAATAATTCTCCCCTCGAAATTTCCACAAAGTTCACCTCCTACCTTCCTTGACTCTATCAACAAACTAACCCACAACAGTCACTACCCTATCTCTATTCCTCCTCCTCCACTCACCACCAATATACTCAGTTTTTATCTCAGATATGTCCCTACTTCATACATTAAATCTCTACTTAAAAAATGTAGCCCTGCTCTTCCTTGGCAGATAAGTTACCTGCTGAATTCTTAAAATTAGCAGGTATCTCTATAGCCTACCCATTCTCCATCCCCATAAACAGATCTATCCAATAATCTCTAGTCCCTTCCATTTCCATCTGGAAATAATTGTATATTATTCCACTCCACAAAGGTGGACCATCCATGGAACTCACTAACTGCAGGCCTATAGCAATTCTGTCCCCCCTCTCCAAAATACTCGAAAATGCATCGGCAAGCAACTTCTTGAACATATTCTAAATGAAAATCTACTTACACCAACCCAATATAGCTTTCATCCTAGCCACAGTACAACTACTGCACTAGTCTTCTTTACCCACACCATCATTAACAACCTAGTATCCTTCCTTTTTTGGAACTTTCTAAAGTCTTTGATACAGTCTCTCACCCCTTGCTTCTCTCTAAAATGTCTGCTCTTGGTTTTACTAATTCTCCCCTCAACTGGTTTTCTAGCTACCTTTCCAATCGACTGCAGTCTGTCAAGTGGCTTTCCTTCTTTTTCAATTTTCTCCCTGTTAATACTGGAGTACCTAAAGGTTCCATCCTTGATTACATTGTATTCAACATCTTTAATAACAGCTTTCGTATGTCCTGCTCTAAGTCCTCTCTAATTCAATATGCAGATGACTCCACTATCATTTGGTCTTCTGGCAATCTTCACACCTTCACTCTATTACCCCAAACCCTTTAACTCCATTGAAAAATGGCTAAATGACAATCAACTAGTACACAACCTTAAAAAAAATATTTCTATTTCTCCCTAAATCTCTTTCTCACCTCAAAATATTCTTCACCATCACTTCCCTTGATAACACCATAATAGAAGTAACAACACACACCAAACTCCTGGACATCATAGTTGATGATCAAATACAATTCAATGTACATGTCCAAATTTGTAAAAAAAAAAATCAGCAAAAACTTGGCTTTACAGAGCAGGATAAATTCCTTACCAATCACTCGACTGTTCTTTGTTTCCATTATTCTCTATGCTTCACCTAATTTAACCAACCTTCAATCCACTCTCAAAACAAAACTTGAACTCTGTTACAATAAAATTGCTAGATTTGTTGCTAATCAGTCTTACAACTCACACAACTGCCTATCTCCAAAATCCTTAAACTGGCTCAAGCTCCCTTACTGCCTTCTCCTCTCTCGACTGCTCCTCACCCACTTCATAATCAATAAACTTAATTCCTGTCCTGCCATCTCCCTCCTCAACAATTACTATGCCCCCAATTGCTCTCTCCTGAGCTCTCGCCAACCTCTGTTGGGTATCTACAAGCTCAAAATATCAATAGGTCATAGCTTATACAGCTATAGCATATCACTGCCCTGGAACAAAATCCCCCTAACCATCATATCTATTACAAATAGTCTCAATTAAAAAAAAAGTTTTATGTGAAAGACTCCTAAACTCCTGGCTCTGCTCTTGCTTCAATCCTGCCTAACCATCTACTAACTAATCTCTTCCTGTCCCTTCAATTGTAAATTGCTTTTATGTATTAATGTCCTCAGTATTTTGCTTATATCTCACGTACATGTGTATAATCTCAACTAGCTTGTATATGTCTCAAATGTTACTTTGTGTATACACTGTATATATTTGTAACACACTTAATGTTCTTTTTTGTGCTGGCCTCTACTGAAAATGGGCCCCTGCCCAGTTATATTTATCCAGGTTAACAAATGTCAAATAAATAATATGCCACCAACTTAAGAATTTTATACAAGTGCACATTGAGAAAGAAAGTAAACTAATATATTACTTGGAGCCAGAGCAATGATAAAAACAATTGGCAATGATGTTTCTAATTATCTGGCAATACAACAAATCTACAGATTTTACTCATGGTGATCTGTAACTTTTGTTTATTAGAGCTAGTGTGAAGTGTTAATAATGGTAGACCATATTCCAATTAGGAATTAAGACATTTCTGGCGCAAAATTGTTAGGCAAAGTGTGAAAGCACATATGAAAATTTGTAGCAGAGTTTTAACTGTGATAGAATTTTGTTAATGACTATGTATGTGTGTTTTCTAAAGGTGAGGATGGATCAAGAGTCATACCTAGATATCTTAATTCTGAGACTATTAGAAGAGTGCTACTTTGTTTATCTGCAATCAGGGTGTTGCGAGAGTTTTGAGGAATGCCAAAAATCATCAGGTTAGATTTATAGATATTTATTAGCAGTCAGTTGTTGTTTGTGCAGTTATATAGAGCAGTTAAGCTGTTTTACAGTACATTTTGTAGTGAAATAGGGTCCCTACTGAATGTGAAGTGAAGCAAGTCATCTGCATACATGATTATGCTTTTATTAGACAAGTCAGTATTTAAGTCTTTGATGAAAAGAAAGAAGATCAGGGTGTCTAATACAGACCCTGTGGGCACTCTAGTTATCAAATTGTCTGTTGTATGAAGGTTATTGTTTGTGAAGACCTGAAATATTACATTTGTGATATAGCTGTTGAGCCAATATAAGGCTGGAGTTCAAAAGTTTAATTTTTCATATCTGAGTAGGGAATAATCTACTCAAATAGTCTTGTTAATTCTGTGAATAAGCCACCAGTTAGTTTGTAGTCATTGATTTTGTTGAGAATTGTGTCAGTGACTGTTAAAAGGCTGTCACAGAACTAAAAGAATTTCAGAATCTGCTTTGATCATTATAGAGGTGGTCTTGTTTTTATATGCTGAAACAGTTGCTTGTAAATTAATTTATCAAATATTTAGTTAGTAGGCATAAATTTGCCATTGGTCTATAGTCTTCATACTCCTTAGAGTGTGGAGTATTTGGAAGGGGTAGGATTATTGCATGTTTAAATTATTTGGCAAAGTGTCCTGCTGTTAGTGAAAGATTGTAGACCTAAGTGAGTAAATTGTTTTGCAAGGAGTTTGGCTAACACATTTAAGAAAGATGAATGAAGAATTTAGCTCCAGATGAGGGACTGAGGTTGAGCAGATCTTCTTTAACTAGTTTGATAGTTGCTTGAAGTAAAAAGTAGGATTGCAGTCAGTAAGAGTGTATAGCTGAGAGTCATAGGTGGTGGAATCTAATAAGGATATGTTAAAATTGGTAGAACTGTGTTTTGGAGGTAATGCAGAAGTAATCTATTTTTGTATGTGGGTGGTGCAGTAGTGCAGTGGTTAAAGTTGTCACCTCACAGCAAGAGGTTCTCCGCTTCAATTCTTGGCTAGGGTGCCTTCTGTGTGGAGTCTGCATGTCCTCCCTATGTTTGCGTGGGTTTCCTCAGGGTACTCCAGTTTTCTCCCACATTCTAAAGACATGCATCTGCAGCATTTCTCCCCAGGCCTCCCCTGGTAATAGACTCCATCCTAGTCAGACTTTCCCGGTCAACAAATGTTAAATAAGTAAATAAATAAATATCTTGTATGCTTTTTAAGAGGAAATTCGTATACTATTAGTATGAATTTGTCACGTGTTTCTGGACTGTGATGATTTAGATGGATCTGTAATAGATCCTGTCCGTAGCCCTGAGGTTTCCATCCCTGACCCATTTCCATCTGGTCCTTGTACTTTATCCTCCTAAAGGCAGTTCCCTCTGATCCTTCTCTCTGCTTTTTTTTCCATTCTTCTGTGATCTCCCTTCCATGTTTTCTCATCCTGGCCAGATATGTCCATCCCCTTCCTTCCTTCTTTCTTTCTGCCAGGGACCTAAAATACTGTTTCATCCTTAGTTCTAACTCTATTTTAACCTTAACCTCTGCTGCCCTTACCAGTTTTGTTGCTTTTTGCCAGTCTCCTTGCAGTGTTCCTCCTCAACATCCCAACTATCTACTTTCTACCTCTTGTAAACCCTAACTTTTGCTCTGATTGATAGACTTACATTTCCCCATAGCCACATCGGTGTTATTCTCATTTTCCCCATTCCCTATTGCCTTCTCCACAGCCCTGAGGATTCTATCCATAACCCATTCTCATAGCTTGCTTACTTCTTCAATTTGTTCTGTCTCCTAACTCATCTTTGCTAA
Organism: Protopterus annectens; assembly: GCF_019279795.1. Classification (NCBI taxonomy): domain Eukaryota; kingdom Metazoa; phylum Chordata; order Ceratodontiformes; family Protopteridae; genus Protopterus; species Protopterus annectens. The sequence goes on from NC_056731.1 coordinate 1,263,403,965, forward strand.
TCTTTCCCAGTACAGCATACGCCACTATTTTTAAAATCCACACTGACATCTTTGTCTTTTTATTCTTACCCTTCCTCCCTACTCTAAATCTCACAGAAGTATGAGCATTGTTGTCTGATAGGATTTTAACATGAACATTAGTGATACCTTCTGCACTGAGTAGGACCAGCCCAAAATTCTGTCCTTTCTGGTATATTCCTGCACAAGCTGGCTGAACCACTCAGAGACTGACATCTTAATCAACCGCTGCTTCTTCTCAGCCCTAAAAGTCAGAATCTCACAATCTGTTTCTGTCAGAGTCAGAGCCTCTATAACTATTAATCTCTTACTCCTAACCCAGTCCATTATTTTTATTCTCCAGTTTGTCATCTTCCTCTTGTCATGACATGGATGACATCATACAGTGCAATTTTCAGATAACATTATATACACCTTTTCTGAGGCAACAAACTCACAATTTACTTATCAAAGATGGCTATCGGTGGTTGAATATTGTAAATTCTTTTGTGTAACAGTACAGCTGATCAAATTAATGGCAGTATACTGCTGTTTTTTTCATTGAAAAAAGGAAAGCCAATGCTCATGATTCTGAATAAAATACAAAGAGTAAGTTCTGAACAAATAAAACAAACCTACACACATAAATACATGTTATGTTATTGCAAATGTTTGTGAATGTATTTCAATTAATTTTGGAGCTGTAAAAAAAAAAAAATGGCGGTATCAGTGTTTTAAAACTGAAATCGGCTTAGTAGGTTTGTGTGCCTAGTTAAGAAGATAAATATTTTACAAAGCTTCTGTGTTTATCTGTTAATAAGGAGGGTTAAACAAGGATCAATTCTGGGGCCTATATTATTTGATGTGGTATGTGCCTACATCCAACAAAATTTGGATCTGCAAATATGCAGACATTTGTAATGTTGGAACTGAGATCAGAAATCTAAGAATGTCAGTTATTTAAATTTGTTTTTAAATAAAATCCATTTATAGGTAACCAGAATAGGTCATACATTTAATTATAAAAAAAAGTTTATAGTTTTGCTGTTTAGATGCCACAAAGAATTGAAGTTTAGAAAAAGATGGTCAAGAACAGGAAGAGGTAAAAAAGATTAGGGATCTCGGGACTATCTTTGCTGATGATTTGTCTTTCAAGTTACATATACTAGACATTAAAGTTACAGAGATGGGAAAGATTGGATTGATCTTTGGTACACCGATTTTCAGGGACCCAGAAGTCTTAAAGGCATTATTTATAACATTAATAAGATCAATTATTGAGTATAATTTAACATTTTGCTCTTTAGCCATGGCAGGTATTGCAACTATCAAATTGATACAAAGGAGATATAGTAAAAGAATTACATTTATGAAAAAAGACAACAACATCTAAATATTTACAGCATTATTTATAGGGTAGTAAGAGGTAAATTGTGCCTAGCATTCATGGTTTTCTAGCTACCTTTCCAATCGACTGCAGTCTGTCAAGTGGCTTTCCTTCTTTTTCAATTTTCTCCCTGTTAATACTGGAGTACCTAAAGGTTCCATCCTTGATTCCATTGTATTCAACATCTTTAATAACAGCTTCCATATGTCCTGCTCTAAGTCCTCTCTAATTCAATATGTAGATGACTCCACTATCATTTGGTCTTCTGACAATCTTTCACACCTTCACTCTATTACCCCAACCCCCTTTAACTCCATTGAAAAATGGCTAAATGACAATCAACTAGTACTCAACCTTAAAAAAAACTATTTCTATTTCTCCCTAAATCTCTTTCTCACCTCACAATATTCTTCACCATCACTTCCTTTGATAACACCATAATAGAAGTAACAACACACACCAAACTCCTGGACATCATAGTTGATGATCAAGTACAATTCAATGTACATGTCCAAATTTGTAAAAAAAAAAATCAGCAAAAACTTGGCAGCTGTTTCAGAGCAGGATAAATTCCTTACCAATGACTCGACTGTTCTTTGTTTCCATTATTCTCTATGCTTCACCTAATTTAACCAACCTTCAATCCACTCTCAAAACAAAACTTGAACTCTGTTACAATAAAATTGCTAGATTTGTTGCTAATCAGTCTTACAACTCACACAACTGCCTATCTCCAAAATCCTTAAACTGGCTCAAGCTCCCTTACTGCCTTCTCCTCTCTCAACTGCTCCTCACCCACTTCATAATCAATAAACCTAATTCCTGTCCTGCCATCTCCCTCCTCATCAATTACTATACCCCCAATTGCTCTCTCCCGAGCTCTTGCCAACCTTTGTTGGTTATCTACAAGCTCAAAATATCAATAGGTCATAGCTTATACAGCTATAGCATATCACTGCCCGGGAACAAAATCTCCCTAACCATCATATATATTACAAATAGTCTCAATTTAAAAAAAAAAAGTTTTATGTGAAAGACTCCTAAACTCCTGGCTCTGCTCTTGCTTCAATCCTGCCTAACCATCTACTAACTAATCTCTTCCTGTCCCTTCAATTGTAAATTGCTTTTATGTATTAATGTCCTCAGTATTTTGCTTATATCTCACGTACATGTGTATAATCTCAACTAGCTTGTATATGTCTCAAATGTTACTTTGTTTATACACTGTATGTATATTTGTAACACACTTGATGTTCTTTTTTGTGCTGGCCTCCACTGAAAATGGGCCCCTGCCCAGTTATATTTATCCAGGTTAACAAGTGTCAAATAAATAATATGCCACCAGCTTAAGAATTTTATACAAGTGCATATTGAGAAAGAAAGTAAACTAATCTATTACTGGGAGCCAGAGCAATGATGAAAACAATTGGCAATGATATTTCTAATTATCTGGCAATACAACAAATCTACAGATTTTACTCATGGTGATCTGTAACTTTTGTTTATTAGAGCTAGTGTGAAGTGTTAATAATGGTAGACCATATTCCAATTTAGGAATTAAGACATTTCTGGCGCAAAATTGTTAGGCAGAGTGTGAAAGCACATATGAAAATTTGTAGCAGAGTTTTAACTGTGATAGAATTTTGTTAATGACTATGTATGTGTGTTTTCTAAAGGTGAGGATGGATCAAGGGTCATACCTAGATATCTTAATTCTGAGACTATTAGAAGAGTGCTACTTTGTTTATCTGCAATCAGGGTGTTGTGAGAGTTTTTGAGGGATGCCAAAAATCATCAGGTTAGATTTATAGATATTTATTAGCAGTCAGTTGTTGTTTGTGCAGTTATATAGAGCAGTTAAGCTGTTTTACAGTACATTTTGTAGTGAAATAGGGTCCCTACTGAATGTGAAGTGAAGCAAGTCATCTGCATACATGATTATGCTTTTATTAGACAAGTCAGTATTTAAGTCTTTGATGAAAAGAAAGAAGATCAGGGTGTCTAATACAGACTCTGTGGGCACTCTAGTTATCAAATTGTCTGTTGTATAAAGGTTATTGTTTGTGAAGACCTGAAATATTACATTTGCGATATAGCTGTTGAGCCAATATAAGGCTGGAGTTCAAAAGTTTAATTTTTCATATCTGAGTAGGGAATAATCTACTCAAATAGTCTTGTTAATTCTGTGAATAAGCCACCAGTTAGTTTGTGGTCATTGATTTTGTTGAGAATTGTGTCAGTGACTGTTAAAAGGCTGTCACAGAACTAAAAGAATTTCAGAATCTGCTTTGATCATTATAGAGGTGGTCTTGTTTTTATATGCTGAAACAGTTGCTTGTAAATTAATTTCTCAAATATTTAGTTAGTAGGTATAAATTTGCCATTGGTCTATAGTCTTCATATTCCTTAGAGTGTAGAGTATTTGGAAAGGGTAAGATTATTGCATGTTTAAATTATTTGGCAAAGTGTCCTGCTGTTAGTGAAAGATTGTAGACCTAAGTGAGTAAATTGTTTTGCAAGGAGTTTGGCTAACACATTTAAGAAAGATGAATGAAGAATTTAGCTCCAGATGAGGGACTGAGGTTGAGCAGATCTTCTTTAACTAGTTTGATAGTTTCTTGAAGTAAAAAGTAGGATTGCAGTCAGTAAGAGTGTATAGCTGAGAGTCATAGGTGGTGGAATCTAATAAGGATATGTTAAAATTGGTAGAACTGTGTTTTAGAGGAAATGCAGAAGTAATCTATTTTTGTATGTGGGTGGTGCAGTAGTGCAGTGGTTAAAGTTGTCACCTCACAGCAAGAGGTTCTCCGCTTCAATTCTTGGCTAGGGTGCCTTCTGTGTGGAGTCTGCATGTCCTCCTTATATTTGCGTGTGTTTCCTCTGGGTACTCCAGTTTTCTCCCACATTCTAAAGACATGCATCTGCAGCATTTCTCCCCAGGCCTTCCCTGGTAATAGACTCCATCCTAGTCGGACTTTCCCAGTCAACAAATGTTAAATAACTAAATAAATAAATATATTGCATGCTTTTTAAGAGGAAATTCTTATACTCATTAGTATGAATTTGTCACGTGTTTCTGGACTGTGATGATTTATATGGATCTGTAATAGATCCTGTCCGTAGCCCTGAGGTTTCCATCCCTAACCCATTTCCATCTGGTCCTTGTACTTTATCCTCCTAAAGGCAGTTCCCTCTGATCCTTCTCTCTGCTTTTTTTTCCATTCTTCTGTGATCTCCCTTCCATGTTTTCTCATCCTGGCCAGATATGTCCCTCCCCTTCCTTCCTTCTTTCTTTCTGCCAGGGACCTAAAACACTGTTTCATCCTTAGTTCTAACACTATTTTAACCTTAACCTCTGCTGCCCTTACCAGTTTTGTTGCTTTTTGCTAGTCTCCTTGCAGTGTTCCTCCTCAACATCCCAACTATCTACTTTATACCGCTTGTAAACCCTAACTTTTGCTCTGATTGATAGCCTTACATTTCCCCATAGCCACATTGGTGTTCTTCTCATTTTCCCCATTCCCTATTGCCTTCTCCACAGCCCTGAGGATTCAATCCATAACCCATTCTCATAGCTTGCTTACTTCTTCAATTTGTTCTGTCTCCTAACTCATCTTTGCTAATCTTTCCCAGTACAGCATACGCCACTATTTTTAAAATCCACACTGACATCTTTGTCTTTTTATTCTTACCCTTCCTCCCTACTCTAAATCTCACAGATGTATGAGCATTGTTGTCTAATAGGATTTTAACATGAACATTAGTGATACCTTCTGCACTGAGTAGGACCAGCCCAAAATTCTGTCCTTTCTGGTATATTCCTGCACAAGTTGGCTGAACCACACAGAGACTGACATCTTAATCAACTGCTGCTTCTTCTCAGTCCTAAAAGTCAGAATCTCACAATCTGTTTCTGTTGGAGTCAGAGCCTTTATAACTATTAATCTCTTACTCCTAACCCAGTCCATTATTTTTATTCTCCAGTTTGTCATCTTCCTCTTGTCATGACATGGATGACATCATACAGTGCAATTTTCAGATAACATTATATACACCTTTTCTGAGGCAACAAACTCACAATTTACTTATCAAAGATGGCTATTGGTGGTTGAATATTGTAAAATTTTTTGTGTAACAGTACAGCTGATCAAATTAATGGAAGTATACTGCTGTTTTTTTCATTGAAAAAAGGAAAGCCAATGCTCATGATTCTGAATAAAATACAAAGAGTAAGTTTTGAATAAATGAAACAAACCTACACACATAAATACATGTTATGTTATTGCAAATGTTTGTGAATGTATTTCAATTAATTTTGGAGCTGTAAAAAAAAAAATAAAATGACGGTATCAGTGTTTTAAAACTGAAATCTGCTTAGTAGGTTTGTGTGCCTAGTTAAGAAGATAAATATTTTACAAAGCTTCTGTGTTTACCTGTTAATAAGGAGGGTCCAACAAGGATCAATTCTGGGGCCTATATTATTTGATGTGGTATGTGCCTACATCCAACAAAATTTGGATCTGCAAATATGCAGACATTTGTCATGTTGGAACTGAGTTCTGAAATCTTAAGAATGTCAGTTACTTAAATTTGTATTTAAATAAAATCCATTTATAGGTAACCAGAATAGGTCATAAATTTAATTATAAAAAAAAGTTTATAGTTTTGCTGTTTAGATGCCACAACGAATTGAGGTTTAGAAAAAGATGGTCAAGAACAGGAAGAGGTAAAAAAGATTAGGGATCTCGGGACTATCATTGCTGATGATTTGTCTTTCACGTTACATATACTAGACATTAAAGTTACAGAGATGGGAAAGATTGGATTGATCTTTGGTACACTGATTTTCAGGGACCCAGAAGTCTTAAAGGCATTATTTATAACATTAATAAGACCAATTATTGAATATAATTTTACATTTTGCTCTTTAGCCATAGCAGGTATTGCAACTATCAAATTGATACAAAGGAGACATAAAAGAATTACATTTATGAAAAAAGACAACAACATCTAAATATTTACAGCATTATTTATAGGGTAGTAAGAGGTAAATTGTGCCTAGCATTCATGGCATCTACAGAAGAAGTGTTAAGGAAAGATCTCTGACTCTCTTTAAAAGATCAAACTGTAGGAATGAAAAAAGGGGAATTTTGTTCAGAACACAAATTAAGTACAGAGCCATAGTTCATCCTGTGTCCATTGCAGGTCCCTGATATTTTCCTTTAGCTCTTCAAATGAAGACAGAGATAGAAAAAAACAGGACTTTGGTTACTGTCAAAACCAAAATGGTACACTGCAGCCAATCCACAATGCTCCTCTCAGCTCTTTGAAGAGTAAAGAAATAAATGAAGACTGTAGGAAGCTGATTGATAAAATGACTTTTACACCAGTGAATTCATGCTCCCTCTTGGCTCTTTGAGTGAAAAAAAAAAACATCAGCATGCTGTAGAAAGTTGCTGGTGCATCAGCTTCTACAGCAGCCAACCAGGGACATACTGTACTGTACACAGAAGAAAACAATTATTTCCATTTTCTTCATTTTAAGAAGAAAAAAGGCTTTTCTAAGCCATCAACTATTTGAACAGTTTTTATCTCTACTCTCAACCTTTCTTCCTAAACCATCTTTTTATTTCATTTACCACATCTTTATCATTCCTGTTTTTAACAATAACCCATCACATAGGTTCATAGGTGTATAGTAGGCTAATGGCCCTGGAACCTTTACAAGCCTAGTCCTTAGGATTACCCTGGCACTGTGCCACCCGACCTTAGTTCCAAGTGCCTCTGTTGAGTAAAGCCACTGGAGTGATCCCCGGGGTGAATTTTCTATATCCTGTCCACTCATCAAGATTTCTCTTGAAGAGAGCCAGTGAGGTGCTCTGCTTGACATGTATGGGAAGTTTATTCCATAGCATGGTCAGTCTCTGGGTTATGAACCTGTCCCTCCAGCATGTTCTGTTGATTGTGGCAATGAGGTTGAGGTCTCTGGAGCATGTGGTGCAGAGGGATTGGGATTTCTTATGCTGTAGCATTTCTAACAGAGCTGGGTCAGACATGGCTTTGTAAGTCAAGCAGAGATCGCCTCTAAGTAGGTGATATGAGACAAAGAATAGTTCGAGTTTTTTTAGTCTTTCCATATAGGGCAAATGTTTAAGTCCTAGGATCCTCTTTGTGAGGTACTTTTGTGGCCTCTCCAGTTGTTGCAGGTATTTAGTGAGGTACATGCAAAACGAGGCATTGTACTCAATGATTGGCCTAATGAGGGAAGAGTTGAGGGAGACAATGACCTCTTTCTTCCTGGATGCAAAACCCTTAGTAATGAGATGTGCCACATAGAAGGACTTTCTGACCACAGTTGCAATGTGGTAGTCAAAAGAGAGGTTGTTGTCAACCTGTGTTCCCAGATCTCTTATAACGCCTTCTCTGTTCAGTGGCCTACCATCGATGTGGTAATTCATGGGAACTAGGTTTTTCCCAAAGGGGATGATGACACATTTTTTGGGATTGAGCTTGAGGCCATAGTTCTGACACCAGTCGTTGGTCTCAGTGAGACCTTTCTGTAGGATGTCAACATAACTCGGGGAGTTAATAATAGCTCCCAACTTGCAATCATCTGTGAACTTTGTCAGCCAGAGTCCCTTCATGTTGGCCTGGACTTCATAGAAGTAGATACCAAGCAGGAGAGGACCCAGGATCGAACCATGTGGGACTCCACTCATGGCTGGTTGGCAGTCTGACTTGGAGTCAGCTACTTTCACACTGTGGGTTCTATCTGTGAGCCAGTTTGCAACCCACCTAGTGATATAGGGGTTGATGCCTAGCTTAGTGAGTTTTTAATGATTCCTCAGTAGGGAATGGTATCAAAGGCCTTGGCCAGATCAAGGTAGGCTGTATGAACCACCTTGCCTTCATTCACAGCTGTGGTGACTGACTCAAAGAAGTTGACCAAGTTGAGCAGGCATGATCTACCCTTCACAAAACCAAACTGTGTGGGATACAAAGTTTGGAGATTCCCTATATCCTTCTTTATTAGGTGCATGATGATGTGTTCCATAACTTTGCACATCAGACTCGTCAGGCTAATGTGGCAATAGTTCCCAGGGTCTGTAGTTGTTTCTTTGTGGAGAGGGATGACTGTAGCAGTGCGCCATTCGGTAAGGACAAAGTCTGAGGTGAGGCTGTGATTGAACAGAGCATACAGGTGAGGTGCCAGTTCACTCTGTAGTTCATGTAGAACACAACCACGGATATTGTCAGGTCCCATAGAAGCTGTATTCTTGGCATTGGACAGTGCTGTTTTAACCTGTGCAGCAGTGATACTGGGTGCATGGCAATCTACTGGTATTGTAACTGGTCCCTTGGGGGGTAAAGAGGGGTAGAGTTGGCACTGAATCTGTCGGCCAGTGTATTAACAATAACTGTTGGCTCGGTATAGGAGGTACCACTGTGCAGTAGCTCACAGCAAATCTGGGTATTGCCGTGGAGATTCTTTACATAACTATAGAAGGCCTTGTGGTTGTCTTTATTATCTGCTACAATTTTGTTTTCATAGCTAGCTTTGGAGGATTTGAAGAGGGATCTCAACTTTTTTTGAGGCTGATAAGGGAGATTTTCCAGTCTTGAGACTTCACCTTATTCCTCATCAGTTTCCTCCTTCTGTTGTAGAGTTTGTTTATGGCAGGGGACTATAAGATTGGCTTCCTTTTTTTTGGAAGAGAGCGTCTTGGTTCTATTGGCTATGGCGAGATCCATGCATTTGTGTACGTGTTCATATAGTACATTGGTGTATGTTTTGGCAGTCATGCAACTGATCTCCATTTGCATGAGTGCCGTGAAATTAGCCAGCTCTGTTTTTAGGAGCCCAAAGTTAGCTTTGGAGAAGTTTTTCATGGTGGTTACCTTTGTGGGGTGGGGGTGGGGGGTGGATTTCCAAGGTGATTAATTTGTGGTCGGATCTAACCAGGGAGGACTTGACTATTGGTGCAGAGCAATGGTCACCCATGTTAGTAATGACCAGGTCAAGGATGTTTCTGCCTCTAGTGAGGGAAAGAGCAAGCTGGTCTAGGGCACTGGAATTAATGAATTCCAGGAAATGTTGGGCAAATGTATTGGTACATGAGTAATTTTCCCAGTTAATGGAGGGGTAGTTGATGTCACCCAGTATGAGAGTGTTAGGTTAGACCCTAATATTCTCCAGGGTGCTTAGGAACATGGAGTGTGAGTCTTGGGACATGGTTGGGGATGTATAGCAGGCTACCACCTGAATTGCTGTCTTACCCAATGTTAGCTGCACCTGAAGTATCTCAGATGCATTATGTTGGGCTACCCAGTCTGGAGGTGTGCACATCCTTTATGAATATGGAAACACCACTACCTTCTAGGGCCGAAAGGTGTGGAATGAGTTGTAGCCTGGTGGTGCTTTCTACTGCCTTGAACCAGGTCTCTGTTATGGTATAATGTCGATGTTCTCCATTTTAAGGAGTGCTTTGAGTGAGTGTATTTTGAGATTTAGACTTCTAGCATTGAGCAGCATGACCCTCAGATTGCATTTATTTGTAGCTGTTACTGTGGTAATTTGGTCTTTGGAACATCACCTAAAAAAGGTGCTATAGGGGTGGTAAGAGCCTTGGCCAGTATCCAGAAGCCCAAGGGTGACAGATACAGGCCATCTCTAGCAAAGCATCGAGGTCTGTCAATCATGTCATCCCACGCAGACATATACTGGATCCGCTTAGAATGACACCAGAAACTTAGCCAATTGTTGAAATCAATCAGTCATTTTCTGCTTGTACTGTGGTATCATTCTGGGTGATGGTAGGATGCTGCTCAGGGCTAGGGTCATACATGTCTGGGCTACATAATCCGAGAGCTCCTCCATGTCTCTTTTCATGTAGTCCAGGGAGGCATGTCTCAGGTCATTTACACCCACATGTACAATGACAGAGTCATATTTGTACCTGTTGTTGAGGGACCTGAGTGCATGCATTATGTGGCAGATCCTGGTGCCTGACAGGCAGATGACTGTTACTTTCTTCTTGTTCAACCTAGTGAGTGGGACATCAGTGTGCCTCACTATTGAATCACCTATGACTAGTGTATTGGGCATGCTGTTTTGCCTTTGGGCTTTGATTGAGTGGCACTGTTTAGGAGAGTTATGTGCCTCGTGATTAGTGTTGTGTTGTGGTGGTCAAGTGCATTTCTGCCTTGGAGGTGTCTGCTGTTTAAGTAGATTTTTATTAAGAGCCTCTGTGGAGGTGGGCATGTGGTTTGTGTTTTTATGTGAAGGCAGTGTTGGTGTGTGTTCTGGAGGGCTATGTGTTCCATGTGGTGTGGTGCAAGTGTTGACCTTCTCCTCTTGACCAACTATTCTGGTCTTGGCTGGAGAGTGAGTGGCCTCCATTTTCACTATACAAGTGCATCTCTCACAAGTCTGAGTGTTGGGAGGTAAGAGGAGAGGGTTGTCAGTGTACATGAGGCAGTTTCTTCGTTGCCTCAGGATGCCCAATTCACCAAGTTAATAAGAGAAAGGACAGGGAACTAACCTTTAGATATTCCTGGAGGGGTGGGCATTAATAATAAGTACTGGAACTGTTTCCTTGTTGAACATTTAGTGCTGGTAGCACTTTTGTGTGCTACAATTATTGTTACAAAAAGTCTTGTAAAATGCTAAACTAATAAGCTAGTAAAAGTGCAGGAGAGGAGAGAACTAGTAGATCTAAGGGAAAATTGAAGAGCAGACTTTGGCACCACTCAGAAGCTTGCAAACAGTCATGGATACAGCAAATCTGCATCTGGACTAGACTAGTTACAGGAAAGGTGGGAAAGAAGTGCAAACACAGGGTTTTAAACCAGAAGTTGAAAGAGATGGAAAAACTGCCCAAACGGCCAATATACTACAATTTCTGGGCCAGAAACCACTTTTCTTGTGGTAGATATGATACCTAGTGTTTACTACTCCCACTAATAAGCTAGAAGGCTTCCCTTCAACATAGAAAGGCTTGCTGGGGGCTCAGAAGCTTACAAAGAGTTCTGGATACAGCAAATCTGTATCTGGACTAGACTGGTTACAGGAAAGGTAGGAAACAAGCTTAGAATTTAGACTTGTTTTTCTTTTTTGCATAAAAGCAGCTAAAACAGAACTAAAAACAATTCAAGTGCAGTGCAAGCTAGCACAGTTGAGTGTGTACCAGTATTAAAGCAAATACAGTTTAAATAAATGCAATTTATTCAAAATGTATTCTGAACTGAATTTTTTTAGTAAAGTGGAAAGGGAAAAAGGAGGAACAGAAGATAATTAAAGGTTAAGAAACTAAGTGGGATGGCCTTCTCAAATGTTCTCTCTGTATTAGGTAGAATGAGCTAATGACACTAGACTGAGATGTGTGTCCCAGATCAAATTTACAGTAGGGGCGGGCAACTGCAAAGCTACCAAGTATAAGAACAGGATACCAATAGGGAGGGAGGGAGGGTGGGAAACTAGAACAAACAAACACAAACAGATGTTTAACAAATGGAGAACATTTCCAGTTAATACCTCACACACAGTGAAACTAGCTAGAAAAGATTTACAAACAGTGTGACAGTAAAAACCTTATTTATCAGGCCCTGTGAGACAGACAATTTTAGTACAACCATGCATATTAGTTTATAGCTATAAAATACATTAAAAAGTATGCAGCAGACAATAAAAGTGCTATAAATATCTATAATAAGCAATAACTAGTAAAAATAAGCAAAAAAAAAACAAGATACTTAATGTTATATATCACAGATCAAAGTTTTGCTTAGTGCCCTTTCCCCGATTAGCTCTGTGTGAAATGGCAGAAACACTCACAAGCTAACTTCTTAAGTAACAGAAAGTTGAAACCTGAAACAACTTTAAAAAAAGCTCGAAAGAACCAATGAGGTGCTTACTCCAAGCCATAGTCCAAGTAACCCCAATCAGCCAATGACCATAAACACTACACTCTCACTGAAATGCAAAATGGCTTTTGTGAGACTAAGATGGCCTGGAACATGTGCTCAGACACACAGCCTCTGCAAGCAAACAACTAGACCCAGAACACAAGCCTGAATATGGACAATGCTACAGCTACTACCTACACTACTTAGGCAGAAAAATAATACAGAAATGTTTATCACAGCAAAAAAAAAAAAAAAAAACAGCAGTTTTCCATAATCTCCAGTTTGCTAAATACAGTATTCTATCCCATTCCTCATTTTCATATTTTTTTATTTTCTCATATTTTCATATATCATATCCATTATTCATTTTGAATCATTTCCATGTATATTCCCTTTTAAAATTTTTCTAAAAAGTGTTACTTTTTTACATTCTAAAAACAATGCTTTATTGTTTTTTCATTCTTACACTCGTTACATTTTCTTTCTTTTAGTACCTTATATTTCATGTTACTTTTAAATGGTAACTTATATAACAAAGTTCTCCACAAAATCTCTTGCTTCATAAACATTCTCAAACCTCTTTCTTCTATTTTTATTTTATTTTATCTATCTGTAAATCATTCCAAGGATATACTGTATAATATTTTTTCCATAATATTGTTATATCATAATTTTCTGTTTTTATCAATCTCATTAAATTTCACTGTTTAGAATTTTATTTTATTCTCATATTCTTTTCTTTCCATCTTTTTTACCACTTCTTTACCCTTCTTCATATTTACATACTTCTACATCTCTTATATGCAACATTGTCCCCATCGGTTGCAGCTCTCTGTCTTTTACTTTCTGTATTACCCAGAAAACATGCCTAGATGCTAAGCATACTACATAATTGTTTAGGTTCAAAGCTCTTTCTTTTTATTGTGGGTTATACCTCTTTTCAATGGATTCATTCTTGATTCCAAATAATTTTTTTAAAAAATGTAACGTATCTTTCTCCATTTTAGCTGTAAACATGTACACATCCAAATATGCTAGTTTTCCCGATATGTAGATATTTAACATATACACTTTTTGTTAAATGATATATTAAGACTTCTCCACCATAACATTTTTTTATTTCTTCCAACATTATTTTCTGCTGCTCTATTACATTTTCATACCCTCCTAATTTTACTCCTAATTCATTTAGTTCCTTCCTAGTATAATATATTCCACTACTTTTCTTAGGTCTCCCCAAACCATATGTCTTTTGTCTTGCTTAACTGTAAATTATCTTCCTTTAATAATTCTTCCTTTTGTACCACAGCCTCACTGATCCATAACATATTTTTTGCTAAAATCACTAGATCTTCTGTGTGTGACAGACACATTGGTTTTATAACTCCTTTCCCATTTTCCTCTTTCATTTCACTATATATGTTTGATTCACTGCATTTATTACCAGTACAGACACATACTTAATGGATATCTTTGTTTAATGCTTTTCCTAATTTTTTAATTTTCTCCAATGTATCCATTTGACATAACTTTCATCTATGACATTTCATAGTATTTTTATAATGTTCAAGTTTTTTTCTCCTTTCCTATATGTCTCAAGAGGTTCCCTATTATATGATCGAAGACGCATTCTTTCAAATGCATCTTGATTGAACTTGAAAGCACGAAATGGTAAAATACTGAAACGACATATAAGTGAATTCTTTCCCTGGGAAACAAATTGCTTGGCCGCCTTCATTATTTTGCCATTTTCATCACTGTAGTGTGATCTTAGAGTTGGTATATTTAAGTAGGGGGGGACGTGGGGGGTGAAGCTGGCCACTTTATGTAATGTTTTAAAGTTTTTTTTTTTCTTTTTTGGAACAGCAATTTTTTCCCCTGGGAAAAAAAATCGCTGTTCTAAGTGTTCGGGATTGTAAGCCTCCGCTTACATGGGGGTCAATAAATCGACATTTGCTTTTTTAAGCATTCACTGATTTAATATAGACCCATCTCCAGAATCTTCCATATTACTTCATGAATCACCTTATCAAATGCCTTAGCCACATCACACCACTAGTCTTACTTCCTTATTAACTTTCAAAATAATACATGTTACTTATTTTGCTGTTGTTAATATTTCTTTTACTTCTCTCCCTTTGATTCCAAAAAAAATCCTTCTCTTATTACCTTATTCAAAACCCTTTTTGCATTATTTTCATAAAGATTTTAAAATCCGTATTTACAAGTGATATCAGCTTTTTATATAATTTATTTCATCATTTTTTCCATATAAACTTAATTATTATACCACAAATCCCTTAATCTGTTATTCCTTTCTCTATGCATTTAATTACTATTTTACAGATTATTCATTTCTCATTTTCATTCATTTCTATATAATATTCATACCTTCTCCCTCTAAGAAAAAAATTTCATACTCCAGACTATCTCTAACAGCATCTACTGATTCATTATATTATTGGAAAAGCATAGGACAATAATAGTACATTATGAAAACTGGACAGATTGGCGGAGTGCTTATAAACCAAAATACAAGAAAATAATTTTGACCACACAAAATAGAGTGAAGCAAAAGAATAGCAAGGATAAAAAGATATGAGGAAGAAATAGAACAATTTGGTGGCAGAAGAAGATAAATTGAAAGAGAACCATATAATAAATAGACAAAAAAATAAAAATATGTTGTTCAGACAAAAATATTTTAAAAGGGAAACAGTAGGAAGTTTCTCCATTTTTGGGAAAAGAAGCAAAAATATAAGAAGGAAGAATGGATGCAATGTTTGAAGAGTAAGTAAATATTAGATATCAGCAGAGAGAAATAATGGAAATTGTGGAAAAGTCTGTGATAGAATGTATGAAAAAGGACAGAAGAAGAAGAAGAAGTACAGATTAGGGCAGCCACAGTGGTGCAGTGGTTAGTGTTCCCACCTCACAGCAAGAGATTCTCTGGTTCGATCCCTGGCTGGGGTGCCTTCTGTGCGGAGTCTGCATGCACTCCCTGTGGTTGCGTGGGTTTCCTCCGGGTGCTCCGGTTTCCTCTCACATCTCAAAGACTGGGTGGATTGGGCACTCTAAAAAAATTGGCCCTAGGCATGAATACGTGCATGTGTGTGCCTTCTGTGCAAGGTTGGGCGCTGGTATGGCAACTCAACACCATAAAACTCTACTGCCAATCATGAGCGGACAGGTGATCCACTGTGGCAACCCCTAACCAGGAAAAGCCGAAAGAAGAAGAAGTATAGATTATAAAAATATCTGAAAATGTTAAGAATTCTCTAGAAAAGGAGGTCACCAAAAGAGACATGGAATAAATAATAAAAGAAGGAAGGGAAGAATCAGCTACATAAATAGGTGGCTTATTTATTTATTTATATTTGTTTACTGTGGTAATGCATTGATACAAAACATGCCAGAAACAAAAACACAGAAATGTAAGCAATAACAGAATAGTTCAAACTAATTACATAGAAAAAAAACTGTGTAAATATATTCTAGTGAACAAGCACAGTACGGTGTGTAATCAAGCAGAGTGTGATGTACAATATGTACATTAGTTTCTAAAGTGAGTCAATCTTCAGTGAACCTTGAGAGAGGAGAAGAGATTTAGAAAGGAGATAGGATGCAGCAGGAGCATTTGAAATGAATGAAGAAGTGCTTTCTGAACTGCATTTTGAATTTGGAGTAAGTGTTAATTTTCTTACTGTAGATGGGGAGAACTTCCCAAAGAGTAGGCGCATTAGAGGAAAAAGCAAGTGCAGTGCTGTAGAATTTGGTTCTGGGGGTAATGAGAACTGCTGTGGCTTCTCAATAGTATCCTCAGTTGAGGAGTTTTTTTTGTGAAATCTAGCTGCCAGGGGAATAAATGTGTGGAGATGGATTAACTTGTACAGTTAAGATCAAAAAGTAGGTTAAATCCTTTGTTTTAAGGATAGCCATTTGTTTTTTCTAAGGTAATGCAGTGAAGCTCACAGAAATGTGAGTTTGTAATAAACCAGCAAATGCTGTTAGAGATATTCTGGAGTGTGGCAATGTTTTTTTTTTCTTGGAGGAAGAAGCAAAAATTAGGAAGCCATATTCAAGTTTAGAAAGTAGAACGTATTTGCCAGTGACTGCTCTGGCAGATTGGGATATAAAAGAGGGGATATATTTGCCCCGGAAGAGGATGGAGTTTATTTTTATATATATATATATATGTGTGTGTGTGTGTGTGTGTGTGTGTGTGTGTGTGTGTGTATGTATATATATATATATATATATATATATATATATATATATATATATATATGTATGTGTGTGTGTGTGTGTGTGTGTGTGTGTGTGTGTGTGTGTGTGTGTTTGTATCATTTTGTGTCTCCCCTGAAAGCCTACTGGGACTAACCCAGTCAATAAAAAGGATACATAAAATAAAAACAGTAAAATCTTACAGTTTTCAAACATCAGATTTTTCAGTAGATATGCAGAAACAATCAGCTTAATGTCCATGCCAAGAAGAGTTCCTTTTATCAATTATCTGCCTAAAGAATATAGAGAGCTATTCAGAAACACACAACATATTATGCAATCCTGTTTCTGGCAGGACATCTTCAGTGTATTATGAAGGCTGCAGCAGTATGGGGCCACCAGCAAGTAGTGCAATAGTGGTCTTGTTGGATATCACTGCATGCAAATGCAGCAGTGTGGGGTTATGGATAATATAAATTAGACGTGTGCTCTGCCACAGACCCATGCATAGGGTTCAGAATAGCACTGTAGAACAATTCAATGAGAAGATCTACCATGCTGATTTGGAATGAAGCAAAGGGATTGTGTACCATCATTTAAGGTGTACACTCACTACTGTCTGTAGCAGCAGTGGGTCTGTTAACACAAGTAAGTCCTGCAAGGCACTGTGTGTGTGTGTGTGTGTGTGTGTGTGTGTGTGTGTGTGTGTGTGTGTGTGTGTGTGTGTGTGTGTGTGTGTGTGTGTAAGTGCATGCTTAGTGGCATGACTGAAACAGGATAGGGCTATGTGTGTATATGTGTGTTTGCATATATGTCTGTGTCTATGCTGGAGAAATACTTAACACAGTTACGGCAAGTGCATTAAATGCTTGACTTAGAGACATACAAATTATTCCTAATGTACTTTTGTTCAAAGTGACTGTTTCATCTTTTTGAATCACTTATTATTAAATAGCACTACTGGAGCTTACCAGTGAAGCATTACTAGAGCTACTGCGATAATCTTTTGAATGCCTCCATATTGTGAATCATCTGAACTGAATAGCTTAACATAAGTTATCTGAGGTGGATTCTCTTTGTGGGCAAAGTGCCTGTGTAGTCTGTCAGTAATGTATGATGTTAGGATTTTTGGGTGGACCAGTGATAACTTTGAAGATTTTTTGCATAACTCTGAACCTATTAGTGCAAAACCTCTGGACAAACCCAAACATAATTTGAATGACAAAGGACCAAAACCAGGGGCAATTTTTAAATATTTATCTTATAAGCTTAGAAAGTTGATAGAATAGTATTTTCTGCATTGACATGCATTTTCTGAAGATATGGAGTCGTTAACTCACTAAAATGCCTGTCATTATTTATTGATTTCATTTCTCAATGATTTGTCAGAAAACCACAAGTTTTAGGAGGAACAGCCCTAGAGTATGAGGAAAATATCTGGACATTGTGGAAAATCTGGATAGTTGAGAGGTATGATTATACTGTATCCTGCAATTTTTCTTAGGGAAAATCTTCACCCAGTCCTCTGACTGTAATAATTTTTTTCTATAAGAACACCCTTCTAAGTCAGTGATTAGGTATTTTGAAGTGCATGTAGATTTCTCTGGAGCCAGTTATCTAAAGCACTACATTATCTCTTAGTCCAGATACTCGCAGGAGAACATATTAATTATTTAATGTCTGATATCTCCATTTGGAGCTTTTGGAAGGTTGTGCAGAAATAGGCAAACTTTTTTGTTCATTGTGTTTCCACGGCTAGTTTACAAATACTTGCTGAGAGGAGAAACAGGTGCTGGTGCCTTTCCCTCTCCTACCTCACTGGCTAATAGCTGATGTATGGTCTTCCCATTTTTGTTTTCATCTCCAGTAGAAGACGACTTAATTAGTATAAACTAAGTTCTCATCTGCAGCCGCATCCATGATGCTATCATCCTTTAAATGAGAGATGTCTTCTAACTTTTTCTTTTCATCTTTGTTACCCAGAATACAGGTGAGCAGAGCAGATTCAGCTATTTGGATTTATTTATTTATTTATTTTACGTTTGTTGACCAGTAGTGCCCGACTGAGCAAAAGCCCTTTTCAGCGGAGGCCCGAGGAGAAAAGCTCCATAAATATACATACAACAAAGCAAATACTGCATACAGTTTATAAAAATGTAATTTGGAGAAAATAGGAAGGTATGTTATCTGCAGAAACAGAACAAGGTTTGAGCTTTGAGAGTAGAGTTTGGATGTAGTTAGTGGAAACAGGTTTGAGAGAGAATGAGTTGACTGGGCTAGTGGTTGAGAAGGGTGAAGGGTGATTACAACTATTATTGTTTGAAGGATTGGGGTTAAAAAGTTTGGAAATTTATTCTATAAAGTAGGAGTTGAAAGTATTGGCAATTTCATCAGGTGACTTGTTAGGACATGGATTAGGTGAGGTCGGGTTGCCTGGATGTAGTATATGCTTTATGGCATTCCAGAGTTTTTTTGGGTCAGATTTTAGTGTTTTGGGGGGATTATAATAGAATTTTTTTTGTCTTTGTTGATTAGTTTTTTTTGTCTGATTTCTAAATTCTTTGTACTTTTGCAAGTCAGCTGGTAGCTTGGTCTGTATCCATATTTTCCATGCTCTATCTCTGGTTTTCATATGGATATGGGTACATTTAGACAGCCAGGGAGAAATGTTTGCTTTTATCCAAACTTTTCTGTGTGGCACTAGAGAATTTAATACGTTAAGGAATGTTGAACTAAAGGCATTTACTGTGTCGTCTAGTGGGAGCTGGATAAGGAAATTCCAGTTAACTCTAGACAGATATGTTCTTAGTGTATCATGATTGAAGTTGGAGAGTTTATGGCAGATGATTAGCCTGTGTGGTTTAGAGAGATGGGTGGTATATCGAAGTACCTTTATGGGTCGGTGATCACAATGGGAGTCAGGTAGAGTTTCTGGATTGTAATATTTGCTGGGATTGGAAACAAGTATCCAATCAATTAAGGAACTTGAGGAATGAGAGTAGTTAGTGTGGGTAGGTTTGGAAATTAGTTGTGAAAATCCATGGAGATTTATGTGAAGTGGTGAGTTTGGATTATTAAGGTTTTGCCAATTAATGTTAATCACCAAGAAGGATAGTTTCATTAGGGAAGTTTTGGGAGAGGTAAGAGAGTATATTTTCCAATAGGGGAATGTTGTCCCCTGGTGGAATATATATGGCTACCACTGTGATAGTGGTATAGTTGTTAGGTTTGAGGTTAGCCACCAGGATTTCAGCAGGTGAAAAGGAGGGGACTGGTTCTTTAGGGTGGGAGAGTGTGAGGAAGTTAGAGTAGACTATGGCAACACCTCCACCTTTTTTCTTTAAGCGGTTATGGTGAAGTATGTTGTATCATGAGGGGAGAATGTCATTATCAGAGTTTTTGGGGTTTAAGACAAGTTTGTTATGGAGATAATATCTGGGGTATGAAGAGATACCCATGTATGGAATTGTCTTAATTTGTTAAGGATACTCTGAGTATTGATAGACTAGAAGGAAATTTGCTTTTTAGGTGTATACGGTTGATTAGTATTAGGGATAATATTTTGCGGAATGGTAGAGTTAGGAGTAGGGCCAGGGTTAAGATGTATGTCTCCTGATAAGAGCAGGGATCTTCGGAAATAGTGTGGTTTAATAGTTTGTGGGTAGCTGTGGAAGTATTTTGTCTTGTCTTTGGATGTAGGAAGGTCTGAGGGAGGAATTTTTATTTTAGGGTATAGTGTAGTTATGGGAAGGATAGAAGCAGAGATGACTATTGGCTGCTGAGGGTAGAAAAAGTTGTTTGTGTGAGGGTTGGTAGTGGATATATGGATGGGAGTTAGGAGTGTGGGAGGTGATGTAATCATGAGTAGGAGGGGCAGTGGGTGTAGAAGAAGGATAGTAGTGATTAAGTGTGGCCTGTTAAAGTGGGAGATATGATTTATAGTTGAGTAATGACTGATGAGAGAGAGTAAGCTGAGAATGAAGGGAGGGGGTTTTAGAAACACAGTGAGATGAGAAGTATTAAACACAGGGGTGTAGGACAAGTAGATGGTGATGAGTTATTGTGATTTAGGTATCGGATGTAGATTTATTTAAGTTTGGGTAAAGGAAGGGGAAGAGTTAGAGGAAAAAGGCAGGAGGAAGTTGTGGTTAGGTATAAAGGTAATGATATGGGGGGTGGGTGGAGATGGGGGTGGGAGGAGAGTGAAGTAAGCCCGAGCATAGCGAGGGGGAATGGAGCGGGGCTACACCTGGGATGGAGGATAGTGCAAGAAGAAAACAATCAACCAGTACAATCTAGTTTTGGGGGCAGGGTACAGCTAGATGTAAGGCAAATACAGGTAGGCTAGAATCTAATGACAAAAAATGAGTTGTACTTGATTGTACTTCTTTTTATGGTGTGTTCTACAGAAATGGGGAGCTGTGCATTTACTGGGAAATATATTTTAATTTAGTCAGGGGGCTTGGAAGAAAAAGCAGTAAAATAGGGGTTAAAATAGAATTCCTTTTACATTTGGAGTGATAAAGATGAAATTATGGATTTACTCTAAATGGTAGAATTACCAGTCAAGATTGGGTTAGGTAGGAGAAAAGAGCAGTCCTGAAAGATGGAGGCTGGCATTCGTAATAACACGCTCACAGCAGGTAATTTATCCAGGTAATACAGACAGTATAAATGGAAAACAGGTAATATAATTATATATTCATTATGTATTTATAGTAAGCATCAGCATACTTAGTTGCAGTCTTTGGAGGTGGATTTGAGTTGCACTTGAGTGTTGGGACTGTTTCCTGGTTTGGGAGCACTATGTCCGCACCGTGCACTAGGTTGTCAGCTTATGGAAGTAGTTGGGGAAATAGTTAGTTGCAGTCTTTGGAGGTGGACTTGAGTTGCACTTGAGTGTTGGGACTGTTTCCTGGTTTGGGAGCACTATGTCCGCACCATGCACTAGGCTGTCAGCTTATGGAAGTAGTAGGGGAAATTTAGTTAGTTAGTTTTGGAGGTGGATTTTGGTTGCACTGGTTGGGACTGTTTTTGTGGGTTGGGAGCACTATGTCCCATCCGCTTTTTGTGCACTAGGCTTATGGAAGTAGTTGGGGAAATAGTTAGTTGCAGTCTTTGGAGGTGGATTTGAGTTGCACCTGAGTGTTGGGACTGTTTCCTGGTTTGGGAGCACTATGTCCGCACCATGCACTGGCCTTTGCGTGTGCCTAGTTGTCAGCTTATAGAAGTAGTTGGGAAAATAGTTAGTTGCAGTCTTTGGAGGTGGATTTGAGTTGCACCTGAGTGTTGGGACTGTTTCCTGGTTTGGGAGCACTATGTCCGCACCGTGCACTAGCTTGTCAGCTTAGAGAAGTAGTTGGGGAAATAGTTAGTTGCAGTCTTTGGAGGTGGATTTGAGTTGCACTTGAGTGTTGGGACTGTTTCCTGGTTTGGGAGCACTATGTCCGCACCGTGCACTAGCTTGTCAGCTTATGGAAGTAGTTGGGGAGATAGCTGGTGAACACGCTATCAAACAAGACACGCTCAGCGAGAGAAATGCGAGTAGGTATAGTGGATATTTGACATTCATCATTCAAAGAGGTAACGTTTAAACTCTTGACATCTCTGCTCCTTGAGCAAGGAGCTAACAGTTCTAGGAAACAGTTTAAAGATTTGTAATGTTAAATGTATTTTCTAAAGCTGTTAAGTATTATGAATAAGAACTTTGCTTGCCCTCATGTGTTAGGCACTCAGACTGTTGCAGAGATTGTTCATTGTCAGCTTTACATAAATATTAATGTCATGCAAAAGTGACAATGACAAGATACAAAAGCAATTGCATGCCATTTGACAAAATACATCTAAAAAAGTTTATTAACGAAAATGTAGATTGTTAAAAGATTAAAAAAAAGTTTTTTTAAAGGCTATGTTTCTGCAGAATATGTGATTGTAACCAGGAGCTGCCATTTGCTAAGCCTGTTTGCCAATGGCACATAGACAGTACAGTAGTATAATGTAATTGATACAAAATCCATTTATGAAAGGAAAATATTCGCTAGGTTTGGCTCATCTGACACATACAATGAGCAGAGTACTATGGGACAGAAACACGAACACTATGCTCAGGAGTTACTATTTTATTCCAGCTTTCCTTAATCCAGAAGTTTCTCTAGCTTTTCTATATGTAAATGACAGCACAATTCATTTTCAATTAAATATGAAATACTTTTGACATTTTGATTACATTTGACTTTCAGTTCACATTTATAAGACTGAAATATAAATGATAGAACATATACCTGAAAATTGATTCATGAAAACTGTAAATGCCTAAAATAGAAAATAATAAAAAAAATACTGATTGTTTACATGAAACTAAGTATAAACCATGACATTTACATAACTATTACAAATAAATAAACAGCAGTTTAGCAATGAAGCTAAATCTTTCCTACCCCCTCAAGGATATTGAACTTTCTAGTAAGAAAACATGTTTAGCAGGAATGTGGTGAGTAATGTCACACACACACACACACACACACACACACACACACACACACACACACACACACACACACACACACACACACAATGTTAGTACAAAGTATACCTTACAAAAAATATTTAACTTATTTTCATTTTTTTATTTGGTTATTAGTGCATATATTTTACTTCCATGCAAGTACATTGCTCTCAGGCTTCCATATCCAAAATATGGAATGAAGGGAATTTGTAAAGGCTATCTCAAGTTAATCTTTTTGAATTCATACACAGCCTACAATTTTTTTACAGTGGGCTGATTCTATGGCCGTGCTAGATGCTAATGAAACAATCCATGGGAAAGGCATATGCTAATTAGCCTTGTGCTGTTCCCTCCACCCCAAATTGTCTCCTGGAAAGCATCTGTTTGCCAAATGATTCATAAAACCTCTCAGCCGTGTGGTTAGATGACCTTGAGTGTATGTGAAGAACTGCATACATGAGTGTATGCATGTCAGTGTATATCTGCCTGTGAGATAGTGGTAGGGGAGTTTGGGGGTAAGTTAGGCAGGTGTGTGTGTGTGTGTGTGTGTGTGTGTGTGTGTGTGTGTGTGTGTGTGTGTGTGTGTGTGTGTGTGTGTGTGTGAGACTGTCTGTGTCAGGTGTGGAGGGGGTTCTTTTGTGTGTGTGGGGGGTTATGCATTGTGTATGTGTGAGAGGTGGATGGGTTGGGGTGGCTGTCATACCAGCACACACTCCTAGACTAATAAGTAGAGTCTGCAGCATTGGGCAGGACAACCCCTAGTCACCAGGGAAAATTCTATAGCCATGCCTGAGTGTCATGTAAACACTATGGGGACTGAACGGTTGGGAGAACACTAGACACTGGTAACAACTCTATACTATTGCCTCAGAGGCACTTAAACCCTACAGGGACTGTGGGTGTGGGAGGAACAATAGGCCCTAAGGATACTTCAGTACTCATATCAGAGCAGCACTTAAACACTACAGGGATCAGGGGAAGGGAGAACCCTAGTCATCAGGGATACCACTATACTCATGCCTGAGCAGCACATAAATACTCTGGAAATCAGGGAGAGGGAGAACATAAGACACTAGGGATACTCAATATGATGTGCCTTAAAGGCACAGACTGAAAAAAGTATGGGGAAACACTAGTCACAAGAGATAAATAATGCACTTTACAAGGCATTAAACCAACTTCATTCCCTGTACCCCCCTACCACTGACAGAATATATTAGTCCTTTGTGCCACACTAAAGACTGGGGATTTATCTTAAAAGTATTTAACTGAAAAAAACAAAAAATAAATACACAGGGGAAAGGGATTTGAATCATGTGCACTTGACTCAAGAAGAAACCCCTGTATTAGCCCACTGCAGTAACTGATATGTTTGTGCAATGAGGAGAAACAGAGAAAGAAAGAGAGAGAGAGAGGATATCTCTGGCTGCAGCATACTATGAAATATGAGGGAGAGGGACAGAAAACATTAGGCATACCTCAGACCTCATGAATAGCATTTGCCCTAGCAAATATTTACTGAAGGATATCAGCTGAGGAACTTGTTGATATCTGCAATTATATGGGTGGGGGAAAATGGCAGCATGGATGGTCTGAAATCAGAGCTGGATAGGGGGGTATGTGGTGAGTTCACATGGGTGCGTGCCTGTTTTATTATGTGCATTGGAATGTGGGAAACAGATCGAGGGAGGGTGGAGTTTCTTTGCTTACATGATGCAGCTGCCACAGTAAACTACCACTCGAAGTGCTGACCTGGACTTCGAGGTTGTTAACTGTGATTCATACACATACGAATTAGCCAGAAATTCATGATATTGCATAACTTTTATTTCACTCTATATAAACTGTTTTCCGCTGGGATTACTATTTCACCATTATGTTTATTTTTCCTAAATAAGACTGTACATACTTTACATATGTTTTGGGGATGTTTGAAAATCCACCTTGTGCTGGCTGCTCCTCCTTGCGGAAAAAAACAAAAGTTAAAATAATTCATAGTAGTCGGAAATGTTCAGTTGTATTCTTAGGTTCATAGGTTCATAGGTTTATACTAGGCTATCTGCCCTAAGGCATTTATAAGCCTATCCCAAAGTTTCCTTATATGAAAAATACTGTGCCCATTAGTTTGTTGTGCCTCTGTCCAGCAGTGACACAGAGATGATTCAGGGGTAAACCTCGATCTCCCATCCACAGGTCAAGATTTCTCTTGAACAGAGCCAGCGAGGTGCTCTGCCTCACATGGACGAGATTTTATTCCACAGCATAGGGAGTCTCTGGTGATAAATCTATCCCTCCAGCACGTCCTATTTATATCCGTGCTAAGGTTTAAGTCGCTTGCTCTAGTGGTTTTGGTGGATTTGGATTTTTCAAGTGGAGCATGTCCATTAATTCCAGGTTGGACATGGCCTTGTATGTCAGGCACATGTCACCTCTGAGCAGGCGGCGACTGAATAGAGCTGGAGTTTCTTCAATCTGGCAGCATATGACAGATTTTGGAGTCCTTATCCTTTTGGTGAGGAACTTTTGGGGTCTCTCCAATTGCTGCAGATGTCGGGTGAGATACATCCCGAATGGGGCATTGTACTCGATCATTGTTCTGATAAGTGAAGAGTACAGAACAATGACCTCACTAGATCTGGATGTGAATCCCTTCATGATCAGGTGGGCAATGTAGAAGGTCTTTCTAACCACTTTAGCAACGTGGTGTCAAGGCCACTGTCAACCTGGGTCCCCAGGTCCCTGATAACCTCTTCTGTGCTTAGTGGATTGCCGCCTATATGGTAGCTTGGGGTTACCTTGTTTTTCCCGAAGGGTATGACTATACATTTTTGGCGTTTAACTTCAGGCCATGGCTCTGGCACCAGCTATCTGTTTCCGTGAGTCCCTTCTGAAGGATATCCATCTCCGATGCACTTTCCACTATTTGCAGTCGTCTGCAAACTTTGTCAATAAAGTCCTCCCATGTTGGCCTGTACTTCTGAGAAGTAGATGCCGAACAATAGGGGAGGACTGAGCCCTGTGGGACACCACTTGTGACCAGCTTGGAGTCTGACATAGCGCCAGCAACTCTAACCCTGTGGGTTCTGTCCTTAAGCCAGTTTGCAACCCATCTTGTGACATATGGGTTTACATTTAAGCTGGTAAGTTTTCTACAATACCGAGTGGGGTATTGTGTCTTGCAAGGTCAAGGTAGGCTGTATGGACTGCCTTTCCCTCATCAATGGCCTTGGTGACTGTTTGAAGAAGTCGACCAAGTTCAAAAGGCATGATCTGCCCTTGAAGCCAAACTGGGTCAGGTCCAATGTCTGCAAGTCCCCTATATCTTTGTTTATGTGCTCCATTATGATCCTCTCCATAGCTTTGCAGACTAGACTTGTTAAGCTTATGGGCGGTAATTACCAGGGTCCGTGAGGCACCGCCTTTGTGGAGTGGGACCACAGTTGCCGTCGCCACTCCTTGGGCACGTATCCTGTGGTAAGGCTGAGATTAAACAGCTGCCTTATGTGCGGGTTTAATTCCTCATTTAGCTCGTGTAGCACACAGCCGGACACCATCCGGTCCCATTGATGCTGTGTTTTAGCTTTAGAGAGCAGCTTTCACCTGCGCATTTGAGATGTCCGGGAGGCTACACTCGCTGGGATAGTTATCTCTCCTTTAGGGGAGAGGGGTGAAGTTTGCACTGAACCTGTCTGCCAGTATGTTGGCAATGTCTGTGGGTTCAGTGATTTTTGTATCATTTTGGACCAATTCTGAGCATATCTGGGAGTTTCCACCCAGATTCCTAACATAGCTGAAAAAGGCCTTATGATTGTCCTTTGAATCCATGGCAATTTTTCTCTCAAAATTGACCTTAGTTGATTTTATGAGTGCTCGTGTTTTTACTAATAATGATCAGGGTGACTTCCCTTTTATGGATTTTGTTCTATCATGTAATAGCTTTCTCCTCTTATTGTAAAGTTTGTTAATGGCTGGGGTCCACCAGACTGGACGTTTGCCCTTTGTGGAAAGAGTCTTGGTTTTATTTGGGATTGCCTGATCCATGCAGTCCTGGAGGTGTTCATAGAAGGCTTTTGTAAGGGCTTCCGCAGCTTGGGTTGTGGTTTCCACTGGCTAAGGGGCCTTGAAGGATACCACACCAGTCTTGAGTAGTGTGAAGTTTGCTTTAGAAGTTCTTCACTGTGGTCTTTTTGTTTGGGGTGGGCGGGATGTGGATTTCCAGTGAGATTAGTTTATGATCAGATCTCACCAATGAGGGATATACTTCCAGTGTGGAGCATTTTGTCCCCATGTATGTGATAATGAGATCTAGTATATTTTCTCCTCTCGTGGGAACAGTGACTAGCTGTTCCATGGCATTTGAATTTATGAACTCCAGGAACCATTGGGCTAGAAAGTTAGGGCTTGAGTAATGTTCCCAGTCTATATTCGGGTAGTTAAGTCACCCAATATGATGGTGTTTGGAGATACATTTATACCCTCCAGTGTCTTCAGGAAGGCTGTGTGGGTTTCCTGAGTTTGAGAGGGTGGCCTGTAGCATGCTACAATTTGTAGAGCAGTTTTGCCTATGGTTAGTTGCACCTGGATGGTTTCCGAAACTTCGTGCGTTGCCACCAACCTGGAGGTGTGGGTATCCTTTATGAATATGGATACACCCCTCCTTTTGTGGTGTGGTCCGGGTTTTGGGGCGGAATGATATGAGGTAAAACCTAATAGTGCGGGGTGCTCTCAGGAGCCTTGAACCAGGTTTCAGTTACAGCACAGACATCGATGTTCTCCATACTGAGAAGGGCCTCGAGTGCATGCATTTTGAGATTTAGACTTCTGGCATTGAGCAGCATTACCCTCAGTTTCTTCCCATTTTGTTTTCTAGGGTGGTAGGTTTAGAATTTGAGCCTTGCCTAAAAAGGCACTATGGGGTGGCAGAGCCTTAGCCAATATCCGGAATCCCAGGGTGACAGGTGCAAGCCATACAGCGTGGCTTGTCAAGCATGTCATCCCAGGCAGACAGACACTGGATCCCCTTTGAATGACACCAGACATTAAGACAATTGTTAAAGCTGATCATCTTGTCTCTATATTGTGGCATCATTCTTGGTGAAGGAAGGATACTGCTCAGAGTCAGGGTCATACCTGCCTGCGCTACTTAATCAGAGGGCTCCTCTATGTCTCTTTTCATGTAGCTCAGGGAGGTTCGTCTCAGGTCGTTCACACCAGCATGGACAATGACTGTGTCATATTTGTACTTGCCGTGGAGTGACCTGAGTGCTTGTGTTATGTGGCGGATTCTAGCACCCGATGGGCAGCAATGTGACCCTCTCCTTGTTCAGCCTGGTGAGTGGGGCGTCAGTGTGTCTGACTATGGAGTCACCTATGACAAGTATGTTTGGTGTTGTATTTGGCCTTAAGGGCTGTGACTACTTTGCACACTGATTTTGTGGTTTATGTGTTGCTTGTGGGGTGTCTTGAGGTAGCAGTTGTTTGGGTGTCTGCTTTGGAGGCCTCTGCTGTTTAGGTAAATTTTAATCAGAGCCTGTATGTCTTTGTGTGTTTATGTGTTTGATTCAGTGGTGTGGTAGCATTATGTGAGGCTGGTTTTGTGGTGTGTAGTTGCCTTCTTCTCCTGTCTGGTCTTGCCAGTCCTGAGTTGAGAGAGCTCAGCCTCCAGTTTGGCTAAATAGCTGCATCTCTCACAAGTATTTGTGTTATGTGGGAGGAGGAGAGGGTTGTCTGTGTACATGAGGCAATTGTAACATTGCCTCAATATTCTAGATTCACCAACTGGGCAGGAGGGCCAGCATCTGGCCCTTGACATGCTAGAAAAATTAAGAAGTTAGGTATGAGACAGAATAAGAGAGGACTTAGTAAGGAAGTGGGTACTCCTGGGGGGGTTTCGCAAGTGAAGGACTTTGTATAATATAGAAGTGACAAGTGCTGAGCTTTTTTTTTTTTGAGAAAAAAAAAATTTTAGGAACAAGTGCTGCGCTTTTTAGTCAAGGGATATACTGTTTGGGTTACTAGTAGAGCAGTTCTAAGGGAAAAAATGAAGAACAGACTTTATGGAGCCAGAAAAAGTTTAACCTTGTTAAACCAGCGCTGCCCGATGCTGCTCTAGTGACAACTCCGTGCTAAATTGCGCTAAAGCGTGTTTTATAGCAGGGGGCTGGAAAAGGCAGGAAATGACCCAAAATGGCCACTGAACTACAAGTTACTGTCTTAAACCACTCCTCTGAGGACAAACAGGCAGCTCAGTACTCCCCACTCCCACTGGTGAGTAAAGAAACTTCGCCCTGACCAAACAAAGAAAATGGAGAAGTACAGGAACCAAGACAAAGCCCAGGGATCAGCAAAATCTGATCACTGGAATAAACTAGCCAGGAAACTTAGGAGAACAAGAATATGTTTTTGTTTTTTCAATTTTTTTCACAGACAGAACAGAAAACACAATAAATGCTTTGCTTTTCGATTAAATGCTATCAAAAGCTAGTACACTTGAGTGCATTAGCCTATAGTTTAACTTTTAAGCAAACTTAAACTAAGAAGTGCAACCAACAATTAAAGCTTATAAAAAACAGGAAAAACAGGTAATACCACTATAAAATAGACAGAAACAGTCATCGAATAACACAAATGGTCGAAAAATGCAAGAAAAATACTTAAAATCTGGAAAGTTGCTTTTTCCTTTCTCTGCTGCTCTAGGAACTCTGCTGGATACCACGAGGAGCTGTGCTGAGTTCTATACAGCTAGAAAAGCCTGCCAAAGCGTGCTTTATAGCAGGGGGATGGAAAAGGCAGGAAATGACCCAAAATGGCCACTGAACTACAAGTTACTGTCCTAAACCACTCCTCTGAGGACAAACAGGCAGCTCAGTACTCCCCACTCCCACTGGTGAGTAAAGAAACTTCCCCCTGACCAAACAAAGAAAATGGAGAAATACAGGAACCAAGACAAAGCCCAGGGATCAGCAAAATCTGATCACTGGAATAAACTAGCCAGGAAAGTTAGGAGAACAAGAATATTTTTTTTTTTTCAAATTTTTTTTCACAGACAGAACAGAAAACACAATAAATGCTTTGCTTTTCGATTAAATGCTATCAAAAGCTAGTACACTTGAGTGTATTAGCCTATAGTTTAACTTTTAAGCAAACTTAAACTAAGAAGTGCAACCAACAATTAAAGCTTATAAAAACAGGAAAAACAGGTAATACCACTATAAAATAGACATACACAGTCATCGAATAACACAAATGGTCGAAAAATGCAAGGAAAAATACTTAAAATCTGGAAAGTTGCTTTTTCCTTTCTCTGCTGCTTTAGGAACTCTGCTGGATACCACAAGGAGCTGTGCTGAGTTCTCTACAGCCAGAAAAGCCTGCCAAAGCTTGCTTTATAGCAGGGGGCTGGAAAAGGCAGGAAATGACCCAAAATGGCCACTGAACTACAAGTTACTGTCTTAAACCACTCCTCTGAGGACAAACAGGCAGCTCAGTACTCCCCACTCCCACTGGTGAGTAAAGAAACTTCCGCCTGACCAAACAAAGAAAATGGAGACGTACAGGAACCAAGACAAAGCCCAGGGATCAGCAAAATCTGATCACTGGAACAAACTAGCCAGGAAAGTTAGGAGAACAAGAATATTTTTTTGCTTTTTTTTCAAGTTTTTTTTTTTTTCACAGACAGAACAGAAAACACAATAAATGCTTTGCTTTTCGATTAAATGCTATCAAAAGCTAGTACACTTGAGTGTATTAGCCTGTAGTTTAACTTTTAAGCAAACTTAAACTTAGTATGCCAATAACAAACTTCAATATAAAAAAAACAATATAATTATCTGGCTAATTTTGCAGAGGTTAACTGTTTACTTGCTCTCCATTGGTCAGCAGAACCATTATTTCCTTAATACTGGAAATCCTTTATTCCATATTAATTCAGAAAATTTACACAAGTTATCTACATTATTCGGAAATATACACATATGTGGGACAAACTTTGTCATGTATATTGGTTGGCTGTCTTTCCTCTATGATATTTGCTGAAGAATTATGCTACAGTATGTAATGTTCCAGCATTTATTCAAGATTTAAGTCTGAACTGTAATACTTATCACAGGGTAATAAATAACTCATCATAACATTAATTCATTGACAGTGAAGCCCACATAATTTAAGCATGTTTGAGTGCTGAGTAGCAGTGCTTATTGAATATGCATTCTGCTTATCATGCTTACATGCTTATAAGCACCCTGCCGTGGCCAGCAGCAGTGTTGATGGTCATGAAAAGGTGCAGGGATGCATGAGCACACACTGTAAACAAAACTGCTTGCCTGTAGGCAAATGCATTATCCCAGCATGCATGGGCAGCTTATATGAAGTAAGGACAAGATGACTGCAAAAATTAAGATGCAAGGGACATTAAATGTGGAGAATGTACACAGAATACTATGGTATTAGTGTGACATAAATAAGAAGGGGGGATAAAAGGAGAAAATGTATTCAGCTAATGCAGTCAAATGTACTTCTATCACAAAGAAACATTTTAAACATAAATACTACCCTACTGATATAGTAGTGATTAATCTTGCTCGCATTTCTTGAGCCATGCACAAAACTAAAAATGGTCATGCTAACAAAGGATGTGAGAGGGACACAAAGCGACATTGTAAAAAAGGGGAGTAAATGTGATTTTAATGTTGATAACATGCTGATTCGCAATGACAGCAAGGATAGTGGATGCATTAGGGTAATTCACCTAGAATACATTTATTGAATATGACATGTACCTACAGGGAATGTATGTGTGATAACTGCCAGTACTGCTGTATGTATAAACAAGAAGAAAAGAACCCTACAGCGGTTGTATCATGCATATCAAAATGGAACATATTTTGCCATTTGTTGTCATTTGGCAAACATAGAAAGGGGGTATATTACCTTGAAGCATGTATTACACAATCATGTGTTGTACATTCATGTACATCTTAAGCAGTAATATAATAGCACTCAAAATACACAAATGACAAATTACAACACAGATCTTAAGGCATTTCAGTAGTTTAAAGTCTCTGTTCGTAAATGCAGCACATCTACTACATAATTATACTGGGCATGCTTACAAGAAATTACAGCAAACACTGCCATAACAGCATGTAAACAGCACAAACACAGAAGAAACTGTCCAAACACAGGCCCAATCACACTTTCTGATGATCTTGCATCATACCATACAGCATGGAATGCTATGTAACTCCTCATGTCCTATAAAGCTCTACAGTGTGAAGAAAATAATTACAGTAATACATAAATGTTTGGATGAAGACATACAATACATAGCATTATTATTTGGAAATTAAGTAATGCCTATGAACAATGAGCATTATTATTTGGAAATGAAGCAATGCCTATGAACAATAAACAACATTCTTAGCATATGCATCTTGCTAGACTCGAGCACATGCCAGGACAGATGGCAGAAAGCTGTACATTAACTTGTGACACCACAGGAATAGGCATACTGTGTGTGTCACAACAAACACACTTGAAGGGCTTACAGCATTTTCCTATTGTAATGGGTATGGATCCTCTACTGTGGAAGGTGTTGCCTTAAAAATGTTGCCCTCTGACTGTGTCATAAATACTTCATTTACCTAAGCCAGTCCTTTGTGATGCAGGTATCTGACAGACGGATGTTACCTGATTCAAACCCCTACCAATCATACTACACACTCTACAGAGCTTTGTCGTGACTCCATCTGCTGCAGGACAAAGCAATGGATCTTGTTACAAATAACTGAAATTACTATGTGAATTAAAAAAGGACATTTGATAATAATTTGTACAATACTATTTTCTCAGAATGAAGACAAGGAGGTAACTGTTAATATTCACAGTGCAATCAATATTAATGTTTCTTGGTCTTGTACACACACTGTCCCAGAATGGAACCACATTCTTCCTGTGTAGATATGCTATACAGGTCATTAGTGAATGCATGTGCCACAGGAGCAGTCACAACATGACATTCATAGAACAACTGTTTCGCTGGCAAGAAATTGCAAAATGTCTTGCTCCAAAGTAAAAACTGAGAATGACAACTTAATACGGTGTTGTTTGTGTAATGTCAGTATATTCATATAATGTTGTCCTTTGGTGAAATTGAACAGCAAATTCTGTAAGTCCACTGCTTAATAATATGCATGAATCACATGTGCCACAGCTGAAGTCTTAACAGAATTGTGGGACTCCACCTATATGAAGTCATTACATCAAAACAATTTGTATGAGATAAGAGGGATGGGAGACGCTTCTCCCACTGTGATTGTACAGATTATACCAGTTGTGGATGTCATTCATGAGTAACAGCATAAGGTCACACAATGCTTACAGTCACTCAATGCGGGTTTTGAACACCTGACTGTGTGATGACAGAAGCTACAAGATATTGTGAAGTATGAACACATCATGGTGCAAATGTTGCTAAAATTTAAAAATATTTGGGTATTTAAAACTCTGACATCATGTTATTGGTGCAAGGGATATGTCTGTATGTAATTTCTTTTAAAGACTGTTGCTATATGTCTATTTCTCCCACAGTATTGTCATTTGCTAGGTATACCTAAAGACATGTGATGCATATTGCAGTTGTCATTGTGACAGAAGATTGGCAATCATACACAATGTGTAGATAAGCACAGCTTTGAACACAGGTCTTTAGTAAGGCAACAGCATACAGAACATTGTCTCATTTCCTCATGCCACAGAAAAAGCTGTAGAAGTTCTCTTAGGAAAGCCAGTTATCATCCCATGGCATCATCATTACCCAGCAAATCATTTCTGTGGGAAAAATTAGCAGAAATTCTTGTAATAGGAATCCCCAGCGATACATGCAGACAGCTGGGTGATAGCATTGTTACCTAGATGAATATTCACAGTCATACTGTAAATACAGTACACACAGATCTGTGTCTGGTATTCAAGGCATCTTCTGACCCATTACTAATGGATTAGATATACATCAGAAAGTCAAATGGCATCAGAAATACTTGGTCTAGGGGGTATAAACATCTTTTGCAACATCAACAAAGCAATTTGGAAGAACATGTAATTTCCCAGAGGATACCGCTGCTGTGGAACAGACTCCACATCCACATAAAACAAAGTTCATCCCTGTCCATTTTCAATTGCAACATAGATCTATGGATGGGAAACAGAAAATGTACCCTAGGACTACCCCCTGTACTACTAATGGACAGAGGTAACACCTAAATGCTTTGTCCTATTTATGGGGTCCTCTCAAATTATCTGTGGTATTATCCCAGTTATTCTTATTAGGGGTAATATATAATTATAGATGATAGGATGGGTAAAGCCAATCTATAACCAAATGGGACAGGTTACTTCAAGCACAAAATGGAAACTAGATAAGTTTAAAATGGCCCACAAAGGTAGGTAGCCTAGTACTTACCTGTGAACCTATACTGACACAAGTGAGCCTAAGTATTAATGAGTAGAGTTGAACTGATTACCTATATGTACAAGGTACAAAACACTGAATCACATGTGCCAAATGACATGTTGGTTTACAATTATGACAATGCACATTTGAATGGATGACAACACCATTGTTTAATACAGTGATGTTCTTCCAAAAAGGAAAGAAAGTTGTGGAAGACCACAGTAACAATACACAGCTACACATACAATATGAATTAGAAGCCTTTGCTACACAGCTCAACAGACAAACATACACCCACAGTAGTGACTTACTGTTGAATTCAAACCTCCTACTTATCTCATTATGCTGTCAAGAAAGTACAGTAGCAACAGCCAGCACCACAGCATAAGTGATACCACCAATGTGATGTGGCTCATTTTTGCAAGCATGATATAACCATTGTATTTTCAAAACTGGATATTGCCTGGGGGTAATAGAAATTTATAAAGTAGACCTTAAAATATGTCTCCTAAGTGGAACTTTACATAAGGGGTGGTGTCACTGAACCAATTTGCATAACAATACACACAGTCACACTAGTTAACCAATGCTGGATTCAAAACACCTACCTATCTACTTATACAATCTAGAGAAGACAGTATTAGTCACATGCACCACAGGAGAAGACTGACTTTTATTGTGAGAGCCTGCATTTATGAAAGGATGACCTCATCAGTCTGTTGCAGAAAATATGTTTATTTTAAAAGTGGGTTAAGGGGATGGGAAAGTCCTATCTCATGTTAAATTCTTCCTCTGAGTGGGGGGTTGATACAGCATATCTGTTCAGGAAGCTATATGTACCCGACACTGAAGCTACATATGAGTAAGTTAACCACTGAGAAATTTGAACCTACTTCTTATCCAATCGGACAATCTAGAGAACACAGTACTAGCTGCAAGTACTACAGGAGAAGTCTGTTGTTTCTAGTCAAAGAATGCACTTATGAAAGGATGACCTCATCCATGTGTTGCAGAGAACCTGTATGTGGGTTGCAGAGGATGTGTTTGTGTTAAAAGTGGGCTGAAGTGCAAAAGGAGATGTGTCTAAAGTTAAATTCTTCTCCTGTGTGGAGGTGGACACAGCAAATATGCTGTTGAGGTTTTACCTACCTGCCACTAGAACCACACACACACACACACACACACACACACACACACACACACACACACACACACACACACACACATTCATCACTGTCATATTCAAACCACCTATTTAAGTTATACAATCTAGAGAACATAGTATTAGCTACAACTGCCACGGGGAAGTCTGACTCTTAAAGAGAGTACAGTTTTGACAGAATTATCTCATCAATGTCTTGCAGAAAAGATGTTTGTGTTAAAAGTGGGATAAATTGCAGAGGGACATGTGTCCAAAGTTAAATTCTTCTCCTGAGTGGAAGTGGACATAGCACACATATTGTTGAAGGTTTACTTACCTGTCACTAGCGCCACACATGCACAAGTTCACTACTGTCAGATTTGCATCACCTGCCTAGTTACACAATCTGGAAAACACAGCATTAGTCACAAACACCACAGGAAAAATCAGACTCAAGTGAAGAGTGTACAGTTTTTACAGGATTACCTCATCAGTGTGTTGTAGAGAAGATGTTTGTGTTAAAAGTGGGATTATGTGCAGAGAGAGAGAGAGCGAGAGATGTGTCCAAAGTTAAATTCTTCTGAGTGAACTGGGTGGGAGGTTGGCATAATGGTTAAGGTGTTTACCATACAGACACAAGGTTTGATTCTCACATGGGGTAGTTGGCTAGGCTCAAAATGGCCCACAAGGGCAATTAGCATAGTGCTAACCTATGACACAGCATATCTGTTGTTGAGGCTTCACTTAGCTAACACTATGACCACTCACACAAATTCACCACTGTCAGATTCAAACCACCTCCTTAATTAGTTATGCAATCTAGAGAACACAGTATTAGCCACAAGTGCAATGGGAGAAGTGTGATCTTTAGTGCTCTGAAAATGCACATTTGTAAGTCTTACAGCTTCACTGTTTGGAACATCAGCTACTGTGCATCGCATGTTTTGGGACAAATGCATGTATATGGACAGGCCATCATCACAGCACTATGTTTTCCCCATGTAATTAAAACTTTTTTGCATCATCTATCTACTGTCATTCATGTACATTGCATCGATGTGAGTGACATGTACCTGTTCCACAGTATGGAGTGTCACAAATGTAAACCAAAGGATTGTCAAGCAAGCATTCATGACAGCTCATACCGAGATGATTGCGTGCAAACAATAGAGATGTATTGTGTCACTGTCAGTTTTCTTGGCTCATGCTTGCCCAATATGCATTGACAATACAAGCAGACACCTCCTGAATATGACAGTGCAGTTCAGAATAACAGTGATGAATTATGTGTTTAAATGATCTAGTGTTGTCCATTTTCATCTGATTCAGCTATGGGGTTTTTGGATCAGCTATGGAGTTTTTGGATCTGACCAGATCTGACCTCAGCATTCCCAGCTGTCCATCCTCCAATGTTCATCTAATGTAGCCATGTGACTGCTCTCAAATGCAGCTGATGGCACAGCTACGGCTGCTGGCACTGGCATTTTAATATTCTGTCAGGCCTAGATGCACATCTGTGACTTTGCAGAAAGTTCAAGACGTCCTATATTAACAGACCCTTTGTTGGGTCCACTCTGTTTTGACCTAAAGTTAAAGAAATGCTCACTAGATGTCAGCAGGATGGTAAGACTTTCTTTGCAATAGGTATCTGCTTCTCCACACCTCAGAGATCCTACTCTAGGAATCAGGGAGATGGAAAGAGGGTGTGGTTCATGAATTCACAGAGCTCTTATCAGGAGTATCCTGGAGATAGACCACCTCATGGCAGAGGAAGAGAAAACAATAATGGATGTCACCCCAGGTGCAAGGGCAGACCACAGCATTAGGGATTTTCATGGACCATTCTGCAAAATGCCTTTTCAGTGTCCCTGATGAGCTGCCCAACTATCGAGTCTGGAGGCAGTCAGGGGATGCTTATCTTTGTACATACAAGCCTGGCAAAACATAGCCTCAGATTCATGGGTGTTAAACATTATCTCCAGAGATTATTCTATAACATTTCCCTTTCCCCTGTCAAACAGAAAAGAGTTCCCAACACCCCATCCAGTCAATGCAAACTTGCAGCAGCAGCAAAGATTTCCAGACTGCTAGCAAAAAAGAGTCATCCAACCAGTCCGTGCAGACCATAAAGAATTCAGAGTCTACTGGTGGTTCTTTTAGTGCCCAAGAAAACAGAGGACATCCAAGTCATTTAAATCAGCATGTCAAGCAGACAAACTTCCAGATGATCACACTACAATCCATTTTGCCTCTACTAAGAAAGGATGATTGTATGTACTTGATAGACCTCACATGCACATGTTATCATGTGAAGACAGATGCCTATGAGAAAGTCTCTACATTTCCAGCTGGGAGCCAATTATTATCAGTTCAGAGCTCTGCCCTATGGACTTAACACAGCACCCTGGGTGCTCACCAAAGTTATGGCAGTGGTAGCAGTGCACTTGTGCCTACTAGAGATCATGTTTTCCCATACCTTGACAAATGGCTCCTCACAGCTACAACCAATGGTCTCTTAATGCATCACTGGAAACTATCGCTCCATTTTTTTCAGGAGAAAGGAATCGCTGTCAATATTTCCAAGAGCCAGTGTATGCCTTCTCAACAGATAAAATGTATTGGATGCCACCTGGACACAACCTTACAGACTGCCCATCTTCCAGTGTCTTGGGTTCTTTCTGTTCATCTTGCTGCCATGCATATTCTTCACCAACTCTGCCCTCCAGCAAGGTTGATCCTTCACCTACTGGATATTATGGCATCTAAAATCCTCATGATCCTGATTGTCAGATATTTTATGAGGGTTCTCCAATGGACTTTAGTGTTACATAGGTCTCAAAGAGTCCATCTACTCCATGCCTAAATAAAACTAATGCAGATCTGCAGACAGGACATAACTTGGTAGATAGCATCTTCTTCTGTGATAAAAGGGTGATAATTTCTAACAAGTTCCCTGGAGGCATTTATGACAATGGACACTTTTCTTCTAGGGTGATGTGGGATATTTTGAAGGGAAGACAGTTCAGGGCACATGGTCATGTGTAGAAGTTAATCTTCACATCAATGTTCTTGAGATGACAGCATTGCATGCCTTCCAGGACAGTGTCCCTGGAGGTATGATTCAGGTATGGATAGACAACATGTTGGTAGTCTGGTGCATGAACAAACTGGGAGGAACCCATTCTTACCCCTTATGACACAATGCTATGAGAGTCTGGCAATGGGCAATGTCTTCATGCTATTTTCTTATAGCAATGCATATAACAGGGCATCCAATCTTCTAGTGAACAAACTGTGCCTCATGAGTGGCACCTCAATTCAACAGTCACAAACTTGATCTTCAGTCACTGGGGCAAGCCTCACTCTGATATTTTAGGGTCCCATCTAACTCACAAGTGCAGCAGTTACTTTGGATGGACACTGAGGGATGCTCTGGTCCAAAAATGACCTCTTGGTCTCCTTTATGCTTTCCCCCATTGCTTCTAATGAACCAATGTATTCAGAAAGCAAGAATGTGCAAGGCCAAGGTGATCTTCATTGCCCTTTTCTGGCCTTCGCAAGCATGGTTTCCATTCCTGTGGCCTATAGTACATCCTCCCTGGAAACTGCATCAGTATCCAGATCTCTTGTCTACTCCATGCCTCTTGTCTCGCCCATCTGGACTAACTCCCCCACATCAAGAAACCATAAAATTAACTGCTTGATTCCTCCAATTCTAACATTAACCAGAGATGCCAGGCTTTCCTTATTGGATGTTCAGATCTTATCAGTCTCTCAAAAGCATGCCACCACCAAGGTGTACCACAGCAAATGGAAAAGCTTTTCTATATGAAGCAAAAGAAACAGTCAAAGGCTTTTTCACACTTCTGGTCATCAGAATGGGAGGGTTACGTGCTTTAGCCTTCCACAAAAAGACTTTGCCATTACCATAGTCACAGAGATCCCTCCTCAGCTTCCTTTTTTTCTTTTCAATTAAATCTTGTTCATAAATTTTTAATTATTCATTCATGTCACTCAGTATAGCATCAAGTTTAGAAGCTGACAGTTATAAATTAAGTGCAGAACATATCGACTGTACTTCCTCTTTTAAGCACTGCTGTTTAACTAAATCACGGTCAACAAGGATGTTAACCCATTCAAGGGCACACTTATGAGCTGCAGCAATCCACCTACTTTTAAAAGCCTGGTCTTCCTCAGTATCATCAAAAGGCATACTAGAGCTTTTAAAAGCATGTAGTCCATAAGGAGTAATATCCAACTCCAAATATCTTCTTAAACTCAAAATATCAAAATGTGTTTTGGTCTTCACATAAAGCAAACATTCCAAGTTTATTATATATCTCTTGCAGCTCACCGGAAAGATTTGAGGAGGAGCCAGCCCTGACCACTGAAAATGGATTATCCTTCTGACAATTTCCGTTCTGAACATGCTTGTCCTAAAATTTAACTGCCATATCAGCATTTTGACCAGTTCTTTCATCTGATTGCAAAATATTTTGATCCATGGAACGTTGGGACAAATCAGAGATATCCTCACAAAATATTCTTGGAATATTAACAGAGGTATCTGTGGCCATAAATGCAAAATAAAAAAACACCAACAATGAAGAAAACAATAAAAACAAACAACAGCCACAGATGAAATAGTTTGAATTTAATTACACTCTAGTGCCTCGGCCAACAAGCCTTCAAGGAGTGAATAAAAACCCAAAAACACATCCTATAAATACTCAAAGCAATAAAACAATCAAACAATCAGCAAATCCTTCATTATCAATTAATTGACTAAATACTTCCAGTCAAATTCAGTATTAAGTCCCTGTGGAGACAAGGTGCTATATTTAAGAATAAAACAGTCTCTTTATACAGCAGTTTATCTTTCATAGATATTACCTCACCCATACCAACAACAATTTGTTCCAAAACACACCCCCTAAGCAACATTAAATTTCCAGAATGATATTATCTAAAATGTACAGCTCTGGGGTTATCACAATTTCCTTTCTTAATGTCGCTTATATATTCTTGAAATCTAGTTTTAAACATTCTTTGGGTTTCAGAAAGTCTGATCAATGTTTTGTGGCATTTTTGATACAAAAGTTGGACAAGGTGGTGGCTAATGTTACCTTGCCTAGATGGTTATCTAGTTGTATTTAATTTGTGTACAATAAAAAGGGTTTGTCCTTACAATCTAAGCCTAGAGGTCATTCCACAATGGCTGTGACCACATCTACAGCCTTTGCCAGTAGACTTCCTACTGATGATTTCTGTACAGCTTCTTGGTCAACAATTCAAACATTTGTGCCATTCTATAAACTGGATGAACAATCCAAATCTCATTCATCCTTTGGCTCCACCATTCTTGGGAATATCCTTCATTGATATCACAGGACTATGTGCTTGGGAATCTATCCCACAGTTGAATTGGATGAAAAGTGACAACAGTGGATACAAAAGCTATGCATTTACCATAATGATAGATCCATATTGTCTGATTTTCATCCGGTTCAACATCCCTCCCACCTGCTCCCTGCTAAATTGTCACTAATGAGACTTCAAAGACCAGTCAACCTTGTCATTCCTTGTCAATAAGCAGTCACCACTGCCAGTTTTCTATAACCATGTCATGGCCTATTTCATACCACTTAGAAACTATCCAGAATAAGACCTTTTTTCATTAGAGTAAGGTTTCTTGTTTGTGCTTTGATATATTATTAATTGGGGGCAAAGAGGTTAGATCTGGTTAGCTCTAACAACCCCAAAGTTGAACGGGATGAAAATCAGGCAACATAAATCTATCATTATGTAAGTACATAACTTTTGTTTACACACCATTGAAACAAAGTTGCAAGTATAACCACTGGAGTGTAGACATATATTAACAGACTGAATTAAATGAGTTAAAATCACTCTAAAACGCAAACACCTTGTTTTCAAAATTTGATTAACAGATAAACAAGTTTTACTATCTACTCACACCATTGTTTTGTTTATTTTTTTCTCTCCTTAAAGCGCACCATTTGCAAACTCATTTGTGCAGCTGATGGAAAAGTATTAGCACATGCGTAATCATATATCGAGGTGTTAAACTTAGAATGGGAATTAGCAGTAGCCTGTGGTGCTAACTTTCATGCAAATAAACAGTATATACATAACAACCATGTCTGAATCTGCTGGAATATAGAACAGATATGGGTTATGGTCATGTTTCATGTGTCATGATTTACGCATTTGTCATGAAAGTTGCACTCTTTCACTCCTCATAGGTATGATACTGGTATATTATGAAACACATGATGGGCAGAGCATGTTATTGCTGGTAGAAACATGGCTTATGGAAACGTTTTTGAATCAAGGATGTTTATTTGTTGACACAGAAGGAATGAAAAGATGTAGACATTTGGAGACAGGGATACACATACAGATATACTAAGATATTAGCTTATGGTTCATTTCTGAACATATTTCTGTTGTGTCATTCTTTGGCTTGTCATCATAATTATTCAGGCACGGCATTGTTCCCAACAGGAAGCAAACACATTAATACAGAAGCAGGCTAATGGTATGTTAATAAAATGTGTAGCTAACACACAGAGGAGTCATACAAAACCTTCAAGAATACTTTGCCATACATCTGGATTCAAGCCTTTGCAGTATTCCAAAACAAATCTAAAGAACTGAACATTATCTAACCACATCACATAGAAACTCCTACTTTACACACTTCAAAGCTGACAACAGATTGAAGCAAAGGAGAATGTATGTATCAGTCTTCATTGCACTCATGACAGTTGTAAAATCCAATAATGTGTACATTACATCCAACAGCAAAATAAATATGAAACAGTAAAAAGTGATGATACACAAGTGGGATAAGACAGAGAGTCAGACAAAGAATGTTATATTTGTCTGGCTCATTTTTTTAAATCTTTGTGATATATTACTGTTATGTTTTTCATGATAAGTTATCTGTCATGTTATGTACAAACAAGTGTTTCCAATAGGGAGCAAGCAGGGGTCAAAAAGTAGAAACATGACTGAGACATAATCAGGATAAAAGTGGGTTTCTAAAATATGTAGACAGTACTTGAACACATAGTAGTAATATACATACAAATTAAATATGACTTTCATATATTATTGGGTTCAAACCCTTGATACAATGCAAAAAGCATTTTACAGACGTGAATTATGTCAACATATCAGTATAAGAAATGTTACTTCACAACCTTAGTTTTACTGGTTTTAAGGGACAGTCACAAAAAAATGAGGCAAGGGAGAATGTATGCATCGCAGTAATGATAGTTTCAATGTTACATAACGTGTACATTACAGCCAACAGCATAATGTATGATCCAATGCCGAAAAGAGATATGTTATGTTAAGGTGTTATGTTTCATGATTTACACAACTGTCATGAAGCCAGAAATTTTTGGACAACATATTTCCTAACAATATTTGCAACTGGAACATCAGACTGATGACACAGAAGGGGAAGAAACATACACAGATAGAGAGGGAGGTAGGAAGCAAGCAGATTATGACAGAAGCAGGACAATAGTGGCTCACAATATATAGGCAACAGCTACACATAAAATAGTCTAATAAAAACAGCCAATAACAGTTTTACATATGTCTGTTTTAGAACCCTTGAAAGGATGCAAAACTCAGTCTACAGATCTGAGCATTATCTCAGCACATCACAAAGGAACTCTTACTTCACACAGTATAAATCATACAATTGAA
This sequence comes from Protopterus annectens, assembly GCF_019279795.1. Classification (NCBI taxonomy): domain Eukaryota; kingdom Metazoa; phylum Chordata; order Ceratodontiformes; family Protopteridae; genus Protopterus; species Protopterus annectens. Next base: position 1,263,447,319 of record NC_056731.1, read on the forward strand.
GGGACAGTGGCAACTTATGGAAGCAGAAGGGGTGAAAGAGAGAGAGAGAGAGAGAGAGAGAGAGAGAGATGCCAAGAGTTTTGTTTATGGTACATTTAGGACCATCTTTATGTGTGTTACTCTCAGGTGTTTCCTCATTATTACTCTGTCATGCTCTGTACAGTAAAGTGCTTGCTTTAGGGAGCAATAAGTGGTAGGAGAGTAACACATAAGCAAGATAAGGGTGGTTCATTAAGTCTCCCCACTGGGGATAGAATGTTTTTGCAAATGCTTTCTTGCTGTAGATATATAATGCTGTGTTAATGATATGTAACTGCAGATAAATGCAGATGTTTGCAGTTAAACATATGGTAGTAATATAAAGTGACATGAAATAATAATTTGACATACAGCTGTAATCAAACTACTGACACTATGCAAAACATCAGACAGGAGAACTGTCTCAACTCACCACATAGGAACGTCTAGTTCATTACATTTAACAACCTAAGAACTGTTAGAGTTACTGTTTCAAAGCAGAGCCTTTACTTTGCTTTTACTCTGTATTCCTTTAGTGCAGCAGATTTAAGCACGTTTTTCCACAGAAACATTGTTAGTGCACCTGAAATGAAAATCGTCAACTTTCGCTATAAAACGTTAAAGACCATTTGATGTCCATCAGAAGTGGTGTGAGATACCAACTTCCTCACAAATACTGAGGACAAAAAGCAAAGGCTTTTTGATAGGCCATTTCTGGCCATATGTGTTGTGTGTGATTCTATTTTTTGAACAGATTAAGCATATAAAAAAGAGGCTGATATGACAGTGGTGAAAAAAAGGGGGCAAGCAGAGGGTAGTACATGGGGGAAAGTATACAAGAATTTGCAGGATGGTGGTGGGAGAGCACCACAGCTCTCCATTTCTTCATAAAATAACAGTAGAAATGTATAAAAAATTACATGACTTTAGAGAGTCACCACAAAAGGGATGAGAGAGAGAACAACAGAAAAATGTTGTATAGCCAATTGAGCCAAACCAGGTCTGACAAGATGACACATGGGCAAAGTGGAGAGCAATGTATGGGGTGTCATTTTTTTTTTTTTTTTTGTGGAATGGAAATGTTAACAAGAAACTCCACTCCCGGCAAGCCTTCCTCTCCCTGGAGAGTATGGACATCTGTGTAGTAATGGAGACACAGTTTAAAGTTGTTGAGAGCACCCTAGCAGAGCAAGGTTGTATTGTTTTTCACACCTTTAGACCAGTTACAGCACAGGAGGGAAATAAAGGTGGAGGAGACTCAGTGTATATTAAATCCATCTCACATCCACACTATTTAAAGTGTATGACCCACTGGAACTCATACATGTGCAACTCAGCATAAACGGGGTGTTGTATCATATCCTTACAATATATAGGTCCTCTCTATGTCCCAGGAAACTCATACTACCTATCACAATGTTCTAGAGTCCCTCACTGTTCAACCCAATATGATATTCATGGGAGATCTTAACTAACCCTCTATAGATTGGGAACCCTACACCACTTCTAATGCACAAGCCCAGTGATTCATAAATTTTGTTAATACCAACATCCTGGAACAGTTGTTCCATTTTCCTACCAGGGGTACAAACATCCTCAATCTTTTACTCAGGAACATGGGGAACTGATGTTCCTCACCCAATGTAATATCTTTGTTTGTCAGATCTGACCATAAGGCAGTATTACTTGAAATAAAAATTAAAACTGGGGATTCAGCATAACCAAAAGCCTTTAAAAACTATTCCAAGGCTAACCTCTCTCTATTAAGCAATGCCTTGGCTAAATTCCAAGCACTTCCAAACCCAGTAAACCAAAGAAGGAAAAACTTAGCCAAGCATAGGAGGGACAAAGCCATATATACTAACCACCCTCCCCGATCAATCTAAACAGGCAGCTATGAGGGTTAATTAATAATTTAAAGGCTAAATTTGAAGAAAAAATAACTTCCCAGACAAAGGACAACCACAAAGTTTTCTATAGTTATGTCTGCAACTTCAGAAGACATATACAACAATACCCAGAACTTACTGTAAATGGCATCACCCACATTGAGCTGGAGGCCATTACCAACCATTTGGTTGACAGGTTCAGCTGAAAATTCTCTCCCCCCAATTCCCCCTGATAGTCCAAAGGAAATACCACATAACACAGTCCCTCCAACCATTACCAGAGAACAGGTCATCAATGCACTTTTCAAGACCAAAAATACTGCATCTGTGGGCCCTAATAACATCCCAGGATGTTTAATAAATAGCATGAAACATGATTTCTCTGGTCCACTTGAATTAATGTTCCACTGGAGCCTTCAGTCAGGTTTTGTGTCCAAGGGATGGAAGATGGCTACAATCATTCCCCTGCACAAAGGAGGCCCCAAAACTGATCCAGATAGTTACAGGCCCATAAGTTTTACCAACCTTATATGTAAGGCCATGGAAAGAATCATCGTGGACATGATAAATGAGGACATAGGTAACCTGCAAACTCTGGATCCATCACAGTTTGATTTGTTAAAGGAAGGTCATGCATATTAAATCTGGTGGGCTTTTTTGAGAGGGTCACCAAAGCATTGGATGAAGGTAAGACTGCACACAGCTTACCTTGACTTGGCCAGGGCTTTTAATATAACACCTCACTCAGGCATTATAGACAAGCTTACTAATTTAGGAATAAACCCTTTTATCACCCACTGGATAGACATCTGTCTCACTGATAGGACCCAGGAGATCAAAATAGGTGAGGCCACCTCCACCAAGAAACCAATCACTGGTGGAGACCCCCAGAGCTTGGTACTGGGCCCACTCCTTTTTGGCATCTATTTCTATAAATGGAAGCAAATGCTGAAGATTTATGGCTGACTACGTTTGCTGATGATTGCAAGCTGGGGCTTATAATTGACTCCACTGCAGACACTACCATTCCTCAAGAAAGTCTATCTCTAACAAATGGTGAAATGCATAATTGTACCCTTTGGGAAGTCAACCATCCTGGCTAATTACCATGTTGATAACACACCTCTAAGAGTTGACACATTGGTCAGGAATCTGGGTACACATGTAGACGGTAGCCTTAACTTTGACCACCATGGGGCCACAGTGGTGAGGAAATCCTTTTATGTTGCACAACTTATAAGTATGGGCATGGCATCTGGATCCAAAGAGGTCATTATCCCACTGTACTCCACCCTTATCAGACCAATCATAGAGTACAATGATCTGTTTGGTATATACCTATCAGGCATATGCAGAAACTGAGTGACCACAGAGGTTCCTTACAAAAAGAATACAAGGCGTAAAAAACCTGCCTTAAGCAGAGCATCTTAAAGTCTTTTCCCTCTACTCAGTCTCCTATAGATTACTGAGGGATGATCTATGCCTGGCTTACAAGGCATCCACAAGCTCCAAACTTATGAATTTTCTGCATGTTTATAAGTCAAAGAGTACCAGAAATACAAAGTCTAGAGACCTGAATTTTGTCTCTGACTTTAACAGAACATGCTAGAGAGGCAGACATGTGTCCTAGAGACTGCCCCTCCTATGGAAGAGGTTTTCCATCCAAATGAAGCTGAGTTCATCTTTTACCCAGTTTAAGCACAACCTAAACCAGTGAATGGGCAGTAAGAAATTTACACCAGACCTGACACCCATGTCCCTTATAGACATAGGTAGCTTATAAATGCTTGTCCCTCAATGTCCTATTTGGATACAGGACATCATTATTCTTTTGGGAAAACTCAGCTCCTGGGTCGTTAGCCTAATAACCGTCTATGAATCTATAAAAAAAACTTTGTCACACTGTCTCCAGTGCAACTGGCATCCAATGCACAGGAGAGCAATGTCATCACCACAACAGTGACACGAAGAGGCACAAGCAGGACCTCCTGAACTGAGATGTAACCTAAAGGATACTTGTGATGTTGCAAGCATGTGTGAAAAAAAGCCTTATACCAAGACCTTATACCACTATAACCCCCCTGCAGCAGCCTCTAGTTGTACCACTTTGCAAGGAGTACCACAAAATTCCTGGGCTCCTCAACACCCCACCATCAATACCTTCGCCAGCCATGTCTGCAGAAGTCAAGCTAGAAATACGTGTCTGAATTGGTGACACATTCAGATCTCCCAGGTAACAGCTTGTAAACAAAGATGCACAACCTTGCCAGCTTAGTTTACACCACAGAAAGCGCAGCAATAGCTTGGCAGACACATTGAAACTTAGTATATCAAAAAGCACAGGAGGTGTGAAATATGGCAGTATGATTTGCCCATGTGTGATGCTCAAACTATTGATGAATGTTCCAATATAAAACAATTAAATGCTTTGTGGTATTTTTTTATAATCACATTAGGTTGGAGGACAAATTGTATGATTTGTGACATATTAAGCTGTTGGGACGTACACAACAGTAAAATTGAGTAGTACCACCTAGGAATCAAATCCATTAGAAAAAAATAATAAAATGGTAAATTTTACTTATCAACTGTCAATGCTACAAGAGAACTTTCTTTTTAGTATGGTAATTAGAGACATACGGATATAATAATGAATGGTAATATACTTCAGGGATGCTTGTATGTCTGTGACTTTACTTAGTCATGAGACTGCATTTCTATGTTAACAGGCAATATTTGTATTTGTAAATATATTTCAGATGCATGCAGTTGCATAACCTGAGTAATCCATGATTGTTTAGGTTACATACATACTTCACAAGACATGGGTGGGGAATTTAATAATGCCTACATGGACTTTCTTTCTATGTAGGCATTGTTGCACACTGCTTACATGAAAATAAGAAGGTTTGCGATCCAGTAAACATAACTGTGAGGCACACGCACACATGCACCAACACAGAAGTATCCATGTCATGCAAATCACCTCATAAGCAAGTGAATTGCATGCAAATGAAGGAGGAAGACTGATCCAGCAAGCGGATAGGCAGTCCTGCAGACCCTGTGTTGGTGTCTGTAGTATACATGGAAAAATTCTGTGTACAGGATTTTAAACAGACAACAGGGGCTGCAAAAGTGTAGTTTGATGGACAGAAATAGCATATCAGACACAGATATGTGCAAAATTATACACCATGTGTCCAAAACTGCATGGGAAATACTTTAAAATAATTTTATTTTTTTATTGATCTGTGTATGTTTGCACGGCATGCCACAGTGTGCAAACATGCTGTTATGAAAAAAAAATAAAATAAAAAAGATTTTAAAAAACAAATTTATTAGTATGTGACAGTAGTGCATTATAGGACCCTGTGTGAAGTGTCTACAATGGTGGAATGGTGCTATTGCCAACGAGGTAGGGCCTGGACTCATGTAGTTTCCAGGGGGTTGCACAGATCCCTTTGCAAATGAGGTGGAATTACTGAATAGCACAAATGGGTATCTGTGTCCGCAGATCCCATCCATGTAGGCACAGAACCATGTTGGTGTCCAGAGAAGAGGCAGCTGACATCAAGGGGGGGGGTGTCTGAGGACTTCTAAGCTCATTGGATCTCAGCTGCGCCTGTTTGCACTGCACTCCTCTGTGCTCAGCAGGGGGGTGTGTACACTGGCTGCTAAGCTTTGTTTATCTTCAGGGAATGTGTTTCAGCGTATTTGCATGGCACTCCACAGTGCTGGGAGTGGCCTTTTATGGGGTGTGTGCAGTGACTGATGAACATTATTTACCTTCACAGCACATGTTTGCATGGTGCACAGTAGTGCTGAGCAAGGAAGGCTGTCCAAAAAAAAAATTGGCTGAGAATTCAATGGTATATCAATTACTGATGACCCCTGTTTCAATTAAACTAGGGCCATTAACAGTCCGTAATGATATACTTGGCAGGTGGAATGCATCATAGGTAGCCAATCACACAGGCTGCATCTACAGCAGAGCACTATAAAGGCTGAATACACCCTGAAATCTGATTTCACCCCTATATTTTGCACCAGTGGAGTAAAGACTTAGGATTTTTAACTGAAGGAATGCTAGGAGTTGCTGCAGGTCTGCTACATCTGTACGTACTGGATGCTGAGGTTAATGCTGCTATTGCTGTGGCTGACAATAGTGCTAGACTGAAAAGAAGAGTGTTCAGGCTCAGGGTAACCATCCAGGAGCTACATGAACTAGAAATTGTAGAGAACTGCAGGGTGGACAGGGACATACTACAAGAACTCTCTGAGCTCTGCTGCCCTCAACTCAGACCCAGCACCAACAGAACCTATCCCAGTGGAAACAAAGGTATGTGTAGCTCATGCTACCACATTTCAGTGAGCACATTTATTTTCCCCACACCCTTGAGGAGAGGGCCAGCAGTATGCAACACTTCTACTGTGTAGCAGACTACCCTGAGGTACTGGTTGCCATAGACTGCACTCATATACACATTAAGGCATCACCCAGTGAGGAGGGTAGAATCTATGTCAACTGCAAGGGGTATCACTCCATCAACTGCCAGGTCATCTGCAATGCCCAGGGCATTATCTTGAATGTGTGTACTGCAGCCCCAGCAGTTATCATGACTCTCACATCTGGCATGCTTCACAGCTTTACCAGATGTTTGCTAGGGGGGGACATCCCACACGGCCATTTACTGGGGGATGCTGGCTATGCATTGGAACCATGGATGATGACACCCATCAGAAATGCATGCACACCTATGGAAGACTGCCATAATGAGGCACAAGCACAAACTAGGAACATCATAGAGCATGTGTTTGGGCTGCTGAAGTCATGGTTCCGGTGTCTTGATATATCTGGTGGAGCCCTACAGTACTCTCCAGCCACATGTGCACAGATGTTCACAGTATGTGCCATGCTACACAATATGATCTTGTGGAAACAGCTGCAGCAGGATCAGCAAAGGGAATGGATACACAGCCCTCACCAGTGCCTAGGTCCCCACAGCCACACCCACAGGGGGACTTGGAGGAAGAAACCTCTGAGGATGCCCCTGTAGGCAGACGTAGGCAGGCCCAGTATGCCCTGGCCTTAGCCAAGAGACAACACATAGCAGATGCATTGACAACCTAGGGCAGCAGGGACTGACAACTTACTCCGACTCACACACATATAGTAAAAATGATGGCAGGCAACCTACACAACCTGTACCTAACCATGTATTGGCTATGTACTGCATGCATCAGACAGAGTCAGCCCTGAACTACAGTTCTGTCAACTGCTGCATTCGCAAGGTAAGTAACTCACCTAGACACCATTTGTAAAGTGTACTATAATATGCTATCATATTTATGGACATGCCGCATGTATGCAAGGGAATATAGTGAGCTATTTGGAGAGATGTAACATCCACATGAGACTACATATACCCAGTCCAATAGTATGTGTTCCATAATATTCACTAGGCCTCATGGTTGGAATATTCACTTCAGCAGTCAAGGGGGATGTTAAACAGTGGAGTCACATGATATTTGCACTGCTGTCTATGTCAGTGTTCCCATACAACTGCTGTAACAGTAAGTCTGCAATGATATATCAGCAGACCAGCCAATTTCAGGGCTGTGACATAGAACTTGGCCACACATATGTCTCATGTAATGCAGGGGTGACAATGTCTGTACGCTGTTGATTGTGTGAGGAATTACTGGACTAGGGACTTTAGCATGGGTGATGGTGTTGATGGTTTGAATCTGGCAGCATCCACATCTTTTGCATGTGAGTTACTCATATGGTGGAATTCCCACAGACTGTCATACCCCTCAATCTGTTACTGCAAGGCAGCTGGACAAAGTCAGAGACAATGGAGGAACAAAGGGCCAAAACTACAGACTGACATTACACATGCTCTGATGAACATAGAAAGTGACTAGCATAACATCAGGTTGCAACAGAACAGAATAGCTGCAGGATGTAAAGGCCATTACTTAAATGTGTCAGTAGTTAGTACAATTCAGTAACTGCATTATACAATATTACACCAGAACACCACAATTGTATGAGGAACAGGCCAGACATATGGGGCGAAATGCTGGACATTCTGCAAAAACATGTACAGTGAGAGCTATGCAGATTGTCACCCTGTGTGTGGTGTTACATTATGTACCCTAGTCACATATTAAGTAAAGTACACAGCCGGGGAGTGCCTTGGACAATTGCAGGGAAGTGCTGTACTGTGGAAATAGGTGCAGCAGCCAATGTCTGCAGCACACAAAATCCTGGACTGGAGTACAGGTAGCTGTGGCCCAGAGTCACCTTGTAAGTACTGACAGTCCCACTGGGCATGCTGCTACATTTAGCTAACTTGAGCGCATGTCTGTTGCCTCTTCCTCACAAAGACCTGTTCTGTGGACATACGTCTATACATAAAGACAGCTACATATACATATTCTTCTGTCCCTATCCTCCTCACTCATGATTAGTGTGTCTATCAGTATGTATCACATATACATATGATACTGATATATATATATATATATATATATATATATATATATATATATATATATATATATATATATATATATATATATATAAATTACAGTGATGCATAGACTCTCCACATATATCCACCTAACACATTTACATAATGTACACACACAGCAACAGTTAAAGAGACATCCACATTATACACATTTATGTGGGGATGTAAGAATTTCCCCACATACCCTCAGAATGCTGATGTTATTTGGACATACACATCACAACAGTTGTCCAAAGGAACCAGACCAAGGCCACAACAGTACATAATCCACTCACACACAGAACCCTGTGCCTGGAGAATTTCATCTTGTAGACAGACACAGGTGAGCAGGTGTTGTAATGTACAATGGTTTCAATGCATGGTTTAGAGTCCATATTGTCCCTGGCCACATGTTTATCTATCCAACTGCAACCAGCCACATATGGCCATACTGGTAACTGTATACACATTGCAGGGATATTAACAGGTATCCCACTCCTAGGACATTAGATACAACAACAGTACTGTCCAACACAAGGCTACTTTGCATACTCCACAGGTGTTGTGCCTGCAATCACATATATAACAGACATAACCTGTGGTGCATGCAATAAGTACTGTACTGTGAGCTATAGTATGTAATAGTAGATAGGTAGGGGTTCTAATCTCACATCAGCCAACTGTGTGTTTCATAGTTTCATAATTTAGTACTAGGCTATCTGCCCTGGGGCATTTGTAAGCCTAGCCATAGTGATGTGGCTTTTGCCACCCCATGAAATGGTACAAAAATGTACAGAATAAATTTAGAATACTGTGCCTCTGTCTAGTAGTGACACAATGAAGGTCCCCTTATATAATAGAATTAGTTTACTGTGCCCCTGTCTAGTAGTGACACAGATGTGACCCCTGGGCTAAACTTACGATCTCCCATCCACTCATCAAGATTTCTCTTGAAAAGAGTCAGTGAGGGGCTCTGCCTAATATGAACTGGGATCTTGTTCCAAAGTATGGGAAGCCTCTGGGTTATGAATCTATCCCTCCAGCATGTCCTATTCATACTTGTGCCGAGGTTTAAGTCTTTAGCTCGTGGTCCTGATGGATTTGGATTTTTGAGGTGGAGCATGTCCATCAGATCCTGATTGGACATGGCCTTGTACATCAGGCAGAGATCACCTCTGAGCAGGCGGTATGCTACTGAATAGAGCTGAAGTTTCTTTAGTCTGGCAGAATAAGACATATGTTGGAGACCCTTGATCCTCTTGGTGAGGTACTTTTGTGGTCTCTCCAGCTGTTGCAAATGCCGGGTGAGGTACATACCAAATGGGGCATTGTACTCAATCATGGGTCTGATGAGGGAGGAGTATAGGGGTACAATGACATCCTTGGATCTGGATGTGAACCCTTCATGATGAGGTGTGCAAGGTAGAATGTTTTTCTAACCACTTTGGCAACGTGGGTGTCAAATGAGAGGTCGCTGTCGACTTGGGTCCCTAGGTCTCTGATTACTTTTTCCGTACTCAGTGGGTTGCTGTCTATGTGATAATTTGTGGGTACTTTGTTTTTCCCAAAGGGGATGACTATACATTTTTTGGCATTTAGTTTAAGGTCGTGACTCCGGCACCAGTTGTCCATTTCTGTGAGGCCTTTTTGTAGGATGTATGTGTCCGCTGTTGTATCGACTATGGCGCCTAGTTTGCAGTCATCTGTGAACTTTGTCAGCCACAACCCACCCATGTTTGCTTTAACATCTGAGAAATAAATGCCGAACAAGAGGGGTCCCAGGACAGATCCCTGTGGGACACCACTTGTGACTGGCTTTGAGTCTGACATTGCTCCAGCGATTTTAACTTTATGGGTTCTGTCCTTTAGCCAGTTTGCAACCCATCTAGTGACATAAGGGTTTACGTTTAAGCTGATGAGCTTATCTATGATGCCTGAGTGGGGTATTGTGTCGAAGGCCTTAGCCAAGTCCAGGTAGGCTGTATGGACTGCTTTGCCCTCATCAATGGCTCTAGTGACTGTTTCAAAAAAGTCAACCAGGTTCAAAAGGCAGGATCTGCCCTTTACAAAGCTGAACTGGGTGGGGTCAAGTGTCTGTAGGTCCCCTATGTCTCTGTTTATGAGTTCCATAATGATTCTTTCCATAGCTTTGCAGACCAGGCTGGTTAAGCTTATGGGGCAGTAGTTCCCAGGGTCTGTAGAGGTACTCCCTTTGTGGAGTGGGACCACTGTTGCTGTACGCCAGTGTTCAGGTACATATCCTGTAGTAAGGCTAAGGTTAAATAGCATTTTTATTTGCGGGTTTAGCTCCTCTTGGAGTTCACGTAGCACGCAACCCGGGATACCGTCAGGTCCCATTGATGCTGTGTTTTTAGCTTTGTTGAGGGCAGTTCTCACTTGTACATCTGAGATGACAGGGAGATTACATTCAGCTGGGATAAGTATTTCTTCTTTTGGGGGTGAGGAGGGAGAATTTGCACTGAACCTGTCAGCCAGAATGTTGGCAATATCTGTGGGTTCAGTGTATTTTTGTTGTTGTGAACTAACTCTGAGCATATCTGAGGGTTTCCTCCCAGGTTTCTAACATAGCTGAAGAAGGCTTTGTGGTTATCTTTAGTGTCCTTAGTGATTTTTCTCTCAAAGTTGGCCTTGGATGTTTTTATGAGAGAATGTAGTTTTCTGCTAATGTTGATCAGAGATGTCTTCCCTTTATGGGATTTTGCTCTGACGTGCAGTAGCTTCCTTCTTTTGTTATACAATTTGTTAATGGCTGAGGTCCACCAGACAGGACGCTTGCCTTTGGTGGAGAGGGACTTGGATTTATTTGGGACTGCATGATCCATGCATTCTTGGAGATGTCCATAGAAAGCATTTGTGAAGGATTCGGCATTGTGGGATGTGGTATCCACTGGCCCAGTGGGCTTAAAGGATACCATCTCAGTCTTAAGAAGAGTGACAATCTGCTGGGGGTGGAGCTGGGATATGTATATCCAGGGTGATTAGTTTGTGGTCAGATCTCACTAGTGAGGAGTATACCTCCGGTGTGGAGCATTTTGTCCCCATGTTTGTGATGATCAGGTCTAGTATATTATCTTCCCTAGTGGGAGAGGTGACTAGTTGTTCCAGTGCATTTGAATTTATGAATTCCAGGAACCTTTGTGCTAGGGTGTTAGGGCTAGAATAATGTACCCAATCTATGTTTGGGTAGTTGAAGTCTCCCAGTATGATGGTATTTTGTGATACATTCATATCCTCCAATGTCTTCAGGAAGGCTGAGTGGGGTTCCTGAGATTGGGAGGGTGGTCTGTAACATGCTACCAGTTGTATAGCAGTTTTGCCTATGGTTAGTTGCACCTGTATGGTCTCTGATGCTTCATGTGTTGCTACTAACCTGGAGGTGTGGGTGTCCTTGATGAATATGGACACTCCCCCTCCCTTTGTGGTTCGGCCCAGGATTTGGGGCCGAAAAGCATGATACGAGGTATAGCCTGGTAGTGCTGGGGTGCTCTCAGGAGCCTTGAACCAGGTTTCAGTTACTGCACAGACGTCGATGTTCTCCATGCTGAGGAGTGCATTGAGTGCCTGCATCTTGAGATTTAGACTTCTGGCATTGAGCAGCATTACCCTTAGTTTTTTTCCATTTTTGTTTTCTAAGGAGGTGGGTTTGTCTTTTGAGCCTTGCCTAAAAAGGCACTATGGGGTGGCAAGAGCCTTAGCCAATATCCGGAAGCCCAGTGGTGACAGGTGTAAGCCATCCCTTGCGAAGCAGCGTGGCTTGTCCAACATGTCATCCCAGGCAGACAGACATTGGATCCCCTTAGAATGACACCAGTACTTGAGCCAATTATTAAAGCTGATCATCTTGTCTTTGTATTGTGGCATCATTCTTGGTGAGGGCAAGATGCTGCTCAGGGTCAGGGTCATACCAGCCTGGGCTACATAATCAGAGAGCTCCTCTATGTCTCTTTTCATGTAGTCCAGGGAGGTACATCTCAGGTCATTCACACCAGCATGGACAATGACGGTGTCATATTTGTACTTGCTTTGGAGTGACCTGAGTGCGTGTGTTATGTGGTGGATCCTAGCTCCCGATAGGCAGCTCACAGTCACCCTCTCCTTGTTCAGCCTGGTCAGTGGGACATCAGTGTGTCTGACTATAGAGTCACCTATTACTAGTGTATCAGGCATGGTGTTTGGCCTTAAGAGCTGTGATTGGTTGACACACTGATTTATTGAAGTATGTGTTGCATGTGTTTTGTTTTGAGGTGGTGGATTTTTGGATGTCTGCTTTGGGAGCCTCTGTTGTTTTGGTAAGTTTGTTATTAGAGTCTCCGAGTATGTCTTTGTGTTTTTATGTGTTTGGTTTGCAGTTGTGGTAGGTCTATGTGGGACTGGGTTTGTTGTGTGTGTATTTACCATCTCCTCCTGTCTGGTCATGCCAGCCCTGAGTTGAGAGAGTTCAGCCTCCAGTTTGGCTATATAGTTGCATCTCTCACATGTATTTGTGTTTGTTGGGAGGAGGAGAGGGTTGTCTGTGTACATGAGACAATTGTAGCATTGTCTCAAGATACCCGGATTAACCAGCTGAACTGGAGAGGACGCCAGTAATCTACCACTCGACATGCTAGAACAGTATAAGGGAGTGCTGTGCCTTTAAGGGAAGTGGCTATTCACAGGGGTGGTAGGTGGATGTAGTGCTTTACTTAGTACGAGAGTGCTTACTTAGTAGAGAAGTTTTGAGAACAAGTGCTAGGCTTATAATATAGTGAGTAGTCTGATTATACTAAGAGTAGAGCTTCCATAAGGGAAAATTTGAAGAGCAGACTTGGCGGAGCCAGAAGAAGTTTAACAGTTTAACCTTGTTTAACCAGTGCTGCGCTATGTGCACAAACACACAAAGCCACGCAAATGCGGATTTTAAACAGGGAACTACAAAAGAGCTAGAAATGGTCCAAAACAACCAATTACTACAGCTCTTGTGCTGAGGTCACTTCCTACAGGGACAATTAGGCTGCTCAAGGCTCCCCACTCCCACTGGTGAGCAAAGAAACTTCCTTCTATCCAAGTAAGCTAATGGACAACACAGGAACTACACCACAGCCCAGAAAACAGCAATGCCTGTAAACTGGTCTAAACTAGTCGAGGAGAGGCGGGAAAACAAGGATTATTTTTTTTGTTTTTTTTTTGATAGAAACACACAGAAAATGCAGAAACAGTGATAAATCAGTTACACAGGCTGGCACTCTTTAGTGGGCAGCCTCAACAGTTAAATTAAACAAACAAACAAACAAACTTTCGATCAAATTCGACTAAAAAGTAACTTTAAGTGCAGATTTTAAAATAATGCAGCAAACAGTTAAAAAAACAGTTTAAGCTTGTTCAGGGTAAGCTACAGAAGCTATTCCAAGTAAAAAAACAGCAAAGATACTTAAATCCAGAAAGTAGTCACTTTTCTGAGTTCTCTGTAGCTAGGACCACTCTGCAGGACCACGAGGAGCTTGTCTGAGCAGTATAGCCAGAAAAAAATGCCCAGAGGTGGATTTTAAACAGGGAACTACAAAAGAGCTAGAAATGATCCAAAACAACCAATTACTACAGCTCTTGTGCTGAGGTCACTTCCTACAGGGACAGGTAGGCTGCTCACGGCTCCCCACTCCCACTGTGTGTGCGTGTGTGTGTGTGTGTGTGTGTGTGTGTGTGTGTGTGTGTGTGTGTGTGTGTGTCTGTGTCTGTCTAAATATATCCCCTTGTAGCACTATGGACATGCCCATATGGCTAGCTGTGTGCAATGGTTATGCATTGTATGCCCCTGTAAGTAGCTGCTGGCCTCTACAGTACCCTCCTCTACAAGGACTGCTGATGTCATCCATCTTAAGAGTGTTAGCAGACAGTCTAATATCAGATAAACTCCTTGGTGCATACAATAAGTACTGCGAGCTGTAGTGTGTGATAGTGGATAGGTAGGGGATCTATTCTTACATCAACCAAGTGTTTGTGTGTGTGTGTGTGTGTGTGTGTGTGTGTGTGTGTGTGTGTGTGTGTGTGTGTGTAAATATATCCCCTTGCAGCACAATGGACATGTCCATATGGGCTATCTGTGTGCAATGGTTATGCATTTTATGGCCCTGTGTCTAGCTGCTGTCCCTAAACTGCCCACCTCTACATAAACATAACTGATGTCCACCACCTGTCTGACCTGGACACAGGATATTTGTAGATGTATCAACTCCATCACACCTTCTAGATTTCTGCATTTACAAAATCCAGGTGACACATAGCAAAGGTAGCAGACCTTATCACAAAGTATGAATGCATGATTATGTTGACTGCATCCATTGTCTCTGATATACTGTTTTACACATATGCACCTAGGGAGTCATGCAGGTATACTGCCATACCTTGCTGATGTCATATTTCTGCTGTGCTGCCATGCCATATTGTGCTGCTGTATTGCTGCCATGTGTCCCTGATTTATCCCCTCAGACTCCTGGAACAAAAATATACACAGACCCATGACACACCTGTCATTCTGTAACACTACCATCAGTCCAACATCATGCTATAAAGATACACAAAGTGTGATGTGCAGACATGACACATGCCAGCATACAGTACCTGTTGTGGCCCACAAGTGGCATGATAAAACAATACTGCACTACACAAGTACATGTCAAGTAATGTAGACACTCTATGCACCAGACACATAGTAGCATTCCCCTGCATCGATGACACGGAGAGCAGAGATATGGCACAGGTGTCATCACATGCACAGGGTGTGTTGTGGGGGTACCGGAGTCCTAGGCTGTGCCAAACAGTTGACAGCATGTGTGTGAGTCAGGAACAGGTGCGGGTTAGATGGGCCATGGAGAGGTGCCGTGTGTGTCTGTTGGTGACCTCCATATGACAGTAGCATTTAAGTGTGTGTGTCTACACAGCCAAGCCGAGTGCTAGCCCTATACATGTGTAAGTTGGGCAGCTGTGGACCATACATGGTAGAGTGAGCAGTTCACCTTCTCCAGCCATGAACACAGGAACTGGTTCTGCCAGGAGTAGCACTGGCACCACCATGCCCAAGGTCAGATGCAGTGCTAGTACCTGACGGTGACTGCTGTCTGCTGGGGCTGTGTCCCCCACGGGACCACCCAGGACCACATGCCCATGGCCTGCCATATTTTGGTGTGGACAGTATACTTCCCTCTCTAGTGCTGGAGGTACTGCCACTATGGAGGTGTGATTGTACACAGCCACAAGGACACTCAGTAGATTGTGTTGCTGACCTACATCCACATGTCTGAAGCTCAACTCCAACCAGATGTTCCACCACAGGCAATGTGTGGTTCAAGACAGACACTGTCTTAGCCCACTATCTGTCCACTGCATCAGTGAACTGATCCAGGGTGTCACCAATGAGTGGAGGTAGTCACGGATGTCAGACTGCACTGCATCCATAACCCTAAGCATCCATCTGGCGTTGCATTCATAATATGCCTGTGCCTTCATGATGGCCTAAAACATGAGCCAAATGATCTATGATGTGACACCTGCAAAAGGTGGTGGATGGATAGCAGTCCTATTATGAGCACTCCTGTCAATCCACCTGTCTTGGACCCCGCCAGTTCTCTGGCTATGGCTAATGTCTACACTCACTTTTGCCATAGTTGCCACACTGAACTATTCAATGTCACTACCCTCTGACTGTCCAATATCTGTGGCCTCTGGGGACTAGATATGTGTGGGCATACTGACAGTGTGCAATGACAATGGGGACAGAAGAGGGATGTCAACCTCAGAGACATATTCAGCCCCCAGCAACCCCACCTGTGCTTTACTATGGCCACCATAATCATCAGAGTCAGATGAGACACTGAGATCTGGTAGTGAGGGGGACAGACACCCTCCCTGCCCCCGGTCACCTGTAAAATCAAGATAAAAGCAATACATTACTACCTGCAATTTTATGTAAGGTAATCCACACATACTCATACAAATGGGGATCCACAACTGCATTTTCAGTCTCACATCTTCTCATCTTCACTCCCATGCACAACAGACAACCTCACAACATACACAGACAAGTCAAGCCCTTTATGACATGCACTTCAGCCACATGCAGTTAAAGTTGCCAGTACAATCTGCCTGTAACATATGCCATATGATGTTATATGTGATACAACCACACATAAAACCCAGTATACCTGTCTTGAGAATGATATGCCAGTACTAGTGTCACTGCCTCAGGTATGTACCATCTCCCTTTTGCATTTGAACAGGCATCTTGGAGTAATTGTCTCATATATACCAGGCTGTGTTGCTGCTCATAATTATAAGTACAAATATGTCAATGGTTGTTCAAATACACATCTGTGATTGATTACCCAGTCTATGAACCATAGTTAACTGTTCCAGAATGGATCACACAAATATATTATTCTGGCTAAACACAACGTTTGTACATAGGGCAATATGACAGCCCTTAACTTTTATTGGGTATATATGATCCGTAAAAAACAGTATCACACTTACCAGGTACAGGAACACAGACTTGGGCCACACCTGATGGACCTATGAAAAGGTGAGGGAGAGGTATTGTTAGCACCACCAAATGTTGCAGCACTACAAGGTAATATGTGCATATATCCACATGTACAGTAGCTACTGTGATACTGGCTGTATTGCTGACATTCTGAGTATGTGTGCACAACTGAGAATAAACCACAACACCCCCCCCCCCAATGCAGATAGACATGACACTCATGTACAGGTATGTACAGCCTGCCAGAATGACTGAGACAGTATTACACTTACCTGGATGCTCCTCTGCTGTGGACAATGTGGCACCCTCCTCCATGATGTATGGTGTGATGGATGCCTGGGAGCTGTCGTGTGTTCCTAGGTTCACCAATAATTCTTCTGTGGCCAAGAGAGGTTGGTCTGTTGCAGGCCCTCCACTGATGGTGGCACGATCTCTGGCAACAATAGCTGCCCTTCATCGTGCAGCATTCAGCATGTCTGTGGCCCAGTGTCGGACCTGCTAATAGGTTCAGTCCTGTTGGTCAATCTTATTGACATCCCGCACAAAATCTGCCCACAATGCTGCCCACTGTTCCTGATTATGCCCCCCCCCGACAACAAGATCTGATGGTGCTGTTTAGTCCATCCACTGTTATGTCATTCTCTGCATATGAGAATGGGCATATCTTCTGCAGTACATGGTTCCTGAAAGATAACAGAAGCAAACACATTACAGGACCAGATACATGGACATCCACTATGTACAGATCTAGCACAGCTATAATGGTCTGCACTATCCACTGCTCCTTCACACATCATACCCCACAGTCTGGCAACACACTACCTGTGTGGATACCACCAAGATAGTAGCAATACTGGGGTATGTCCCTGTGTACCATGACAGATTCTGCTGTATGTGCCTACACCCAGCACTACAGTCTACTGTGGTGTGTTCCCTACAGGCAAACACCCACTAATATGTCATACAGCCACTACATGGGGACAGTCCAGCAATACCAGTGTGCCACAATGACAGAAACCAATGCAAACCTGCTGTAGTTCCCTGTATGCATCATACCTCTCAACTATACAGATGTTTACAGAATGCCAATATGTTTGCCTCATAGTTTTGGTAATTTCCACACAACATTGCGGATTTCTGACAAAAGGATGGCCAATCATTGATGGTTGATGTCAGAAAACAAAGACAGACATCTGAGTTTAAGACATCATACCCTTCCGAACACAGTTATACTACTGTGATGTCTGGTATTCTATTCACTTTATTACTTTGCATGAGCAATAGTCACCATGTCCCTAATTGTGGGCATTTGTCCCTCCTTTAATTATGGCTTTATTGAGATATCGTGCTGTAACAGGTTGTCAGCTATGTTAGACATAACTCTCAGCCAGACAGGGAACAATATAAACAGGATCATGGATGTAGCCAGAGTACATCAGGGACAATCAGGTACACATTTAAAATGTTAGAACTATTTATGTGAAACGATGACAGCATGAGAGGTGGTGAAGGTGTATATACCCTTACTTATTGTCACTATGTTTTACATGTAATTCACTAGCTTCCCTACAACAGCCAACCATTTCAGAAGGGAATAAGGGAGACAGAGTTAAAATGTGAGTGGAAATCAGAGACATTTGAGAGGCATGCCTGTAGGTGTAGGACAGCTATCAATGACATGTCATTACCATAGATCTAAGACAGGCTTACTGCTGTGATTCCTATTCCCCATACCTCCATCCTCCCATCTGTGTCCTGTTATATGGAGAAATCAGTTACATACCTGGCAGAGTACAGTAGTCCTTTGTTGAACTTTTTTGCCGGTAATATTTTGAAAATACACTCTCTGTGTGAGGTAAGTCACATAAAGACTTTTTTCCCCATAACCAGCTGCTTGCCTTTTTAAGGTACTGCTCATTAGCAAGTAATTGCCTCTGCACCAGTCTGTGGCTCTGATATGGTAATTGCAGACAAAACAAGTGAATTGCACTATCAGTAACCAATGACATGTCAACACAGTGCAATATGTACGTCCTTCATGTAGACCTGGGGCCCTTTCTTAACTGTTAAGGTGGACATTACTGAGGTGTGGAGACTACAGCATCACAGAGGGTATGTACAAGGACTGTCATCTGTAGAGGTTTATTCAGTATGCCCACAGTTTTGACTCATATGTGTGGTCAGTGTCCCATGACATTGTGGTCATCTGGCAATTCACTGTCAAACTTGGGTTGAGGTCAGTGATGAAAGACACACATTTGAGTGTCAGACTTCATACCCCTCTGAATATGCATGTTAATGCAATAGATGTTATTGTATCAACAAATTATCAATGTAGGAGCAAACTGTAAAACATGTCCCAGTCTATGGACCTTTGTCCCCCCATTATGTATGGCTGTGTCCTGATTCCTTATGCTAGGGGTTTGAGAGGTTTGGTAGGTCTGTAGTAGCTACCTTTACATACAGGTGTGTGTGCTACTGGCTGCAGCTGCTGCTGCAGCCTAGAACACATAGGGGGGCATGCAAACACTTTGGAGGACAACAAGCTGTACATGTAATTGTGGCAGCTGTGTCAGGCCTGTTGTTATAGTAGAGTCAGGGTAAGGGTACCCTTTACAGTTGAATCGAGGGGTGTGATTAAGGTGCACCTGTTATGCAACAGTGCCAATAACACAGTAGTAGGTGACATATATTTATGCTATACAGATATGTGCAGTGTTTCCTCAACTGCAGGCCTTTGACTTGCAAAACTGTATTGCAGTTCATTAATTAGTAGTAACCTATGTGGATAAAGATTGCATGACTCAGTCATTAATTGCTGCCTTCACTATAATGTAATTGCACTAGACTGGATTTGAACCCAGGACTGTGTATGGCAAAATGCACTGCATGAAAGGCCTTTCACAGACTGAGCTACTGAGTCACTGCTACACCAAGTGTATCTGCAAGGTCTATGTGCAGACATACAGGCTGCAACACACATTTTCTGTATCCATCAGTATGTGCATGGCTTTCTATGGCTGTAGTTCTGCACCAGGGTCCAGTTTGAACATGTTCTTTGCCATTGCTGCCTTAGCAGGTGTCTTTCTACATGTTGCTGATACAAGGGAACATTTACCTGCTATCATATGCTTCACTTACCTCAATTTTCATGTCTTTGCCTGTCTAGTGGTGTATTATTTCACCAGAGGCCAAAGAACACTCCCATTTTTCCCATTAATTTTTAATTCCAGTTTGCACAGTGCAGTGCAGAATGCAGCTGCACTGAGACATCCCCAATGACTGTAAGTGGCAATCACTATGTTTTGATGCAAATATCTGTTTTAATTGAGATCTGCATGGTGTGGTGGGTTAATGCAGTGTGCTGCAGGTATGATGGGCTTGGATTTGAAACATGGCATACGTGTTTATTTTGTACATGTGACCTACAATGTTAAAAACACATATACTCATTAGAGCCCTATTTAGCTGAGCTAAGTGAAGCTGTGTACAGCTCCGTGCTAAAAAATATACAGAAAAGAAAAAAGGGGAGATAGGAAAGCAGTGAAATGGGGCAAGCAGGGGGAAAACACAGTGAAAGGCAGGTAGGGATGTACAGGAAGGATGCAGGAAAGAAGGGTCTATATTATAACAGCAAACGTTAAAACAGCGAATGCTGTATAATTGACCCAAAAAATAAAAACACAAGATTCTGAACAAATGGAACAGCGATTTTCTTCCCAGGTCCGCCAAAAAAAAAAAAACACAAAATAAAGTGGGGGCTTTGCTCCCACACCCCCCTACTTAAATATACCAACTCAGAGATCACACCACAATGGAAGAAATGGCAAAGTCTCAAAAACGGCCCAGTGATTTTTTTTTTCCACTGGGAAAAAAAAATTACTGTTCTGTGACTTTGGCATTTTGCTGTTTTGACATTTAGCTGTTGATTAAACAGCATTCACTATATTAAGCATTCACTTAATAGGGAACCAGGAAAGAACCAAAGCTATCCATTTCTTGTACAGCAACAGCTGTGCACTTTGAAAGATTTTGAAGATGAATTTGAACTCTCAAACCCTAGATAGAGGAGTGAGGACAACATAACTGTGTTGTCAAGCCAATTGGACCAAATTACTTATGTCCAGTGGACACGTGCGAAATGAGAGCTATGTATGGGGTGATATTTTTTTTGTGGGACAGGTGCCCATTTTTTTTTTTATTAAGGTGAGAGTGGAATGTTGGGGAAGTGACTTAAGTACATGTGGGGAAGTAAGTTGGGTAGGAGAGGATGCATTTACAGACAGAAATGACAGACAAGACAGCAGGCGGGGAGATGTGAGACCCATGAGGTGAGTGAACACCTTGGATGAGGAGGGTGTTGTGAAATTGAAGTCACACATGCCTCCAGGTGGCAACAGCAAGACTCATGTCCCCACCCATGGGACTGTTGACACTGCTCCATCACTGGCCCGAGAGTGGCTGTGCTGGAGGCTGGGCACCAGGGTGCAGCTACCCCACCAGTTTGGCCAGCATGCCCTCAATCTGGCGCAGGCGGCATTCGTAGCTCCAATGAACAATCCTGTGCACCATGACTGGCAGTTCAGCCTGGGTGACGATGCCTCCACCACCACTGCCCCATGGGGTGGCTGGGCCCCATCCCCTGAGGTGGTCCCTTCCAGTGCCGCAGGTGGTGCTGGGGCAGTGGAAGGGGCACCACTGGTTGGGGTCCCAGATATGCTAGGACCCGGTGCCACAGCCGGTTGAGGCAAGGTAGGCAGATCACCCAGAACCGGCCAAACCTGACGTGCTGTAGTAATGGAGGTATAGTAATAAGTATAGGTTAGTTGTGAACAAATCATCATTGCTAATAGCATGGGAAAACATTGGAAATAACTCAATTACATATCAATGCATATTATGTGAAACAACAATAAATAGCAAAACACTCAGTATGTTAACAGCATGCCAGTAACAGTTACAGCATAATAACAACAAAAGAGGTAATTTAACAAGATATGTTAATATGCAAACATTATAAAACAAAACAATAATAAACACATGTCCCAAAATACAGTTAATGTAACAACATATGTTAATAGTAAAATATAACCAATGAATAGTAATAAGAAATAAATACAGATTAGGGGGTGGGAAGAGAGAAAAAACAGTCAATTGGTAACATTTCTGGTTATTTCATTGACAACAGTACTTCTATCTACTCTACGGTTCTATATTTTGTTTATGTGTACAGTGACTACAAGTCTCCTATAGCTGATATAGCATGTACATACCTCTCAAGCTATTTGCATGGGACACTATGGGCCAAGCAGTAACAACTGCGGGTACACAACTACACAGAGCACTTGCACATCAAGTGGACCTATATAACTATGAAGGTGTTCTGTGGGCCGATGTGGTGATACTTTGCAATCTAGGTAATCATTTCCATGGTAATCCTGTGACAGATGGATTATGCACTATTGATTACATAATGCGAAATTGTGACACTTGAGAGACAAGTATGTGTATAGTACAGACACTAAACAGCTGTTATGCTTTGATTGGCAGGCATGGGAATAGAACCCAATAGGAGTGACTGCAAGGGACATCTGCACAGGATGTATTAATTGACTGCAGCAACTTTTAACAGACATTCTACACATATAGCCATACTGGGATTATACATTTTATTGTTGACTGAACATTTCTGATGAGCACATTCTTGCTAACAATTTTAACAGTTTATGACATCTAAATACAGAATTATCTTCTCATAATATGGGCTACCTCACCAATTTACCTGTAGTTCCTGTGGAGAGAGAATATGTGAGCATTACATGACTGCTACTGTCATATTTACTGATACATACCACTGGACTGTGTGTGGTAAAATGACCTGTATACAGAGCATTTAGCAAACTGAGCTACTGTGTCACTGCTGATTACCGACTGACTGATATTTGCCTAGAGGTCACCTAGAATCATAATATGACCTGCTAGTACTACTACAGTGTTATACTAGACTGCAGTGACAGTAGAACACACATGCATGAAATACAAGCATGATGCAGATCGTAGGTAAGCTACATCTCAGTATCATATCTGTGAAGTCAACAAACAATATCAGCTCATGGAGTGGGCTACCTCACCCATAGACCTTTATTACCTGAGCTCTGTGGATGGCAGAGTATTATGTGACCAATATTGGCCTAGAGACAGTCTTGAACAGTACTTATATGAGTTAACCAATACAATTTGTAGCCACTAGATTTGCATGCTACAGCTATTACAGTGTTATACTTGACTGCAGCTCCTTACCTTACACCTTCAATGTTTAGAGCTCTATTGCAATGGTTATGGCAACACTATCCTGATGTACACTATTTTGCTAGGTGTTACTGGCATTGTTTCATGTTTTTATTGCACTACAGTTGGCATTAGTCATTCATTGCAATACATCTCTAATTCCAATTTATTGCACTACAAACTTTATTGTATATACTTTAATGCCATTATTGGTATTGTTTCATGTTTTTATTGCAGAACAGTTGGCATTCATCATTTATTGCAGTACAGCTCTAATTCCACATTTATTGCATGACCGACTTTACTGTATACAATTTCATGCAGTTAATGGTATTGTTTCATGTTTTTATTGCACTACAGTTGGCATTTTTCATTCATTGCAATAAACCTATAATTCCACATTTATTTCACTACAAACTTCACTGTATTCCTGTTTTTATTGAAGTACAGTTGGCATTATTCATTTATTGCAATGAAGCTCTAATTCCAGATTTATTGCACTGCAAACTTTACTGTATATACTTTATTGCAGTTGATGCTTTACTCTCTCTTACTTATTTCACTACAGTTAGTATAATACATCCATACTCACCACACTCACTGTGTACCTGCCCAAGCACCTGGTGTGCAATTCAACATTGTGAGCCCTCTCAGCTGCAACTGTTGGGAGAGAAGCACACCATTATGCATACCAGCTTTGCAGACATTCAGATTATATATTGTTAAACAGAGGTAAAATTACTTACATACTTGTGGGGCATTCCCTACCCAAGCTTTTTTGACCCAGGTATCCAAGAGATCCCCCTTTCAATGTTTCAGGTCATCATTGTGGTGGTGACACTGCTCAGCAGTGTGGGGGATACCAGTAACACCGGTAAGTTCTCTGGCCCACCAGTCCCAGGCCTCTGCCTTACACTCTGACACCTGGAAACCTCCATGCAGCATCTAGTCATCATGGTTTTTAACTAGGAGTCCAACCATGACCCTGGACTCCAGAATGCCCCAACACTGCACCTGAAAGCATGCACCCTCACCAATACCAGCCATAGTAATCATCAGATAAATAATTCCAATGGATTCTGCTGTATTCCTGCTTATTGGGCTTATTATAGGCTGTTTTCCCACCCTTGCATGCCATTGGGCAACATTTAAAAAAGCACCACATCACTTTTCACTGTGCAAACCAGTGCAGCTGAGAAGCTAAAAAACTCACAGAACCATAGTCTTAGCAGAGCTTAGCAGTGTGCAAACCAGCCAAGCAGTGCCGAGCAACACACACATACATTGTCAGCCATTACCATGTTTATGCAGTGCTTAGCAGATTAAGCATAGCTGAGCAGAGCTTAGCAGAGTGCAGTAGAGCCATCTTTTATTACAAAAATGAATATGTATATCAAAATTAAATTAATATTTTCTCTTCCATGTATTCAAACTCTGGACCCACTACACATGAAGCCATAACTCTACCTATTTAGATACTGGGATATTAAGAAATCGGGTATACATTCACATATACCACTGAGATACCTATAAGCAATGCTGAGCACTGCACCGCTCTGCACAAACACGCTTAGACATGCTGGAAAACATCTTTAAATAAATAATTAATTACATCCAGTTTCTATTTATAGATGTCTGGCAGGTGTCTGCTATCTTATATGAGAGAGCAGCTTGGCATTGCTGCTCTCCGTGCTGTGCAGTGCAAACATGCTTTTTTTAAAAAAAAAATTAAAACAAAGGTAAAGTAAAAAAAACATAAAAATAACAGAAAGGACATTGCAGGAGTCAAATACTCATCTTCAGCCACTGCTAGCACTACACCTCTCCCTACACTGATTCAATAACCGTATTTCTTGGCTCTCCCTTGGCAACATGCCATCATTAATATGCATGGTATGCTGCCGAGGGGGAACCATGACCATGGACATGGATACATTCCATGTAAGCTCTACACAGTGCCTACATGGATTTTATTAAATCCTGGGGATGGTGTCATAAACACATAGTTATGATATGTTGTAAATGATAAGAATTATAACAAAAATATTGTGCATATCATACCTATGCATGTGCATTTTACATTATATACCATCATTGTCATATTTAACAAAATGTACACACTTTATATTGGGCTTCTGTGGAAAGCATTAATGATACATTTGTTGCAGTAAACATAGTTATGATACTTATTTACATGTGTTGTTACATTCATAATCAAAAAGTTCTGACAAAAGGTATTTTAACCCCCTCTGTAAAAGTATTTGGAAACTGTATTCAAACAATGTGTCAACTGTCCTCTTTCTCTAAGCTCACCAAACTTACACCTTGTGACTTAGAAAAGTTACCTGATAGTCGCAATTTCTTCATTGAGTATTATCCAGAGTGCCAATCTTTTCATTGGCACCAGGCTTGTATGCAGTATGGATGGTGGTTGAAATTAAATTTCACACTTTTTCCTTAGGAAGTGGACTGTGATTCTGCACTATCAAGTGAACTGCAAATGCAAACGCGTTATAAAAAAATATATATTGAAAGAGGAAGCAAATTGAAAGGAAAATTAATTCAATCAAAGGATGTACCTACTAATTACCAGACAAAGAAGTAGAGTTCACTGACATATTCATCCTTCTCAAATCTCCTTGCCACATCAGAACTTTAATTTCTGACCCATTATCAGAACTTTGGGTAATGTCAAATAATATAAAAGACAAAAGCTTGCATGTTGTTAGCAATACTGAAAATACACAAGTTTTAAAACAACACAATGGTATAACCAAATGTGTGTTAATATGTGTGACACCCATGCACTGGCCCAGCAATCAAGGAGCCTCAATCCTCACCACTAACACAAGTGAGGGGCATCCATATATGGAAAGGATAATAAATACACACACAGTAAAGTACAATTTCCCTAAAGAGCACACAGAGATCACAGTCAGTCTGGGGATGGTTTCCCTTTCTCTCCAGGTCCCCAATAAGACACCCCACTGGCACAGCTATAGGGTCCAGATCTCAGCCTAGTGGAGAAGCTAAAACCTCTAGCACCCTCTCTGTCTAACCAGTGCTTCATGTCCCTGCCCAAGAAGCTGACACAAAAACACTTTGAGATAAGAGTGTATACAACCACACAAACACTCCTGGGGAAGGCTGACACAAGTTCTCTAGCTGTGCCCCTTTTACCCAGACTATACAGTAGAAATCACCGCCACCACCCAGCTAAAGTTTATCAGCTACTCAAAGGCCCTTATGAAAGGGTGTCCAATTATACTGGGCAATATTATTACCAAATGGTAAGTGCAACCTAACAGTCAAGACTTATTTGGAGTGACTTGTACAGTATCACTGTATACATCCAAAGTACTCTTAGAGCTTAAATTATCTCTACACAAAACAGACACAGTTGAAATGTCTAGAAATATTTAATAATAAATAAAAAACACAAGACAATACTTCTTACTACACAGTGCCAGTCAAGAGTTCAGAGATCACAGAGAAATACTTACAATAATACAGTAGAAAAGTTCTGACATCACAGAAAAACAAACTAGTCAAATCTTTCTATTTCCTAGCTATACCTAAGAGAAAACACAGTTCTAAAATCCTACTTAGAGACACAGGCAGAGTGGTGACTTGGATGTTCTCAAGACAAATGCTCAAAATGTTCTCATTCATTCTGTCCTTAAATTGATAACGCAGTACCACTGATTCATTTCAGATTACATCATTTCTTTCTGGTTCCCAGGTTAACAGACTCTCAGAAGTTAAGAGCCTTTGATCTTGCAGCTGACCAGAAAGCCAGGGCTATAAAAGAAATTATACATGCAAATTCTAGCCATTAACTCTGGCTTCAAAACAATAGGCAGACTGCCTTTATCTAGACATCTTGGCTCTGAGTTTTGACATCAAAGAAGTGACTTATCAGCTTTGTTACAGCGGAGTGCACTGTTGTTGCATTTTTGCAGTTCTACATTTAACACCACTTTTTCCCATTTAAGAGAACAAGCCTGTGGCTTATATTAATATTCCAAAAAAACACACATTTGCATGTGGAATATTTTGCATAGTGATCCAGAAGTTGCTAGGATTATCCCTGAGAAATGTATGTGTTCATACAGAAATGGTAAAAACTTGAAATCTTATTTCAACCATTATAAAACTGGAGACAGGAGGGGCAGGGATAAAATACAAACTACTGTTTCTGGACACAGTCTGTATGGTTGTTTCCCTTGTGGTCATTGTGTAAATTGCAAATATATATGTACTACGAAGGAATTCTCCAGTCGTAATTGCTCAAAGGTCTTTGATATCAATATTTTTTGCAACTGCAGCAGTGATTGGGCCATTTATATGGCCACATGCAAATGTGGTGCATTTTATATTGGACAAACCTCAAGGTGTCTCAGGTTACGTATCTCAGAACATTATAGTAATATTAAACAGAGAAAGCTTACTAATGCATTGTATAAACATCAGTTGTCACACCCATCAGCAATATTTTTATTCACAATTATTGATGTGATTCAGGGTGACCGTAGGAATAAAATTGGTTGGCATGAGATTTTGAACAGTAAAGAAAAAAAGTGGATCATTAAGCTGGGTGGGCTTTTCCCTCCAGGACTTAATGAATATTTATAAATTTTCCACCAATGGAATTGTATGCTTGCATATTTAACAGGCAGTAAATACTTTGAGTTTTGATGCACTGATGAAGGCTGTGTAATTTACCAGCCGAAACCGGTATGTGTTTTTGTCTGCTGTGATGCTTTAACTACAATACAGTTTTTTTGATCACTATTTGCTGGCTCCAATCTTGTTTTTTTGGTGTATTGCTATCATTGGGGGCCGTGCATTACCCACGCGCAGGAAGAGTTGGTTTTGTGAATTATATTAATATTTACAAATGACAGAATTATCTACAAAATTCTATCTGGCTAGGCTGGCAACCTTCACCTATCTTCACAATATGTATTCAAACCTCTCTCTGCAAAGTTTCTAGTCTCCCACCAGGACACAAGTGCTCTTCAGCAATTACATTATGCTTGCCGGTAAGCCATTAGACCTCAGGAATTTGTTTTAAGTGTTCAGGTTTGTAAAGTAATGCTTACTTTTTTCTCTTGTCTTGTTGGCTCTGCCCCACTCCGTTCACCCTTGCTAATGCTTGGGCTCTCTCTGCTCTTCTGCCCTGCTCCCTATTCCCTCCCGCCCCCACCACCTCTACATTTATAGTAATCACAGCCACACCCGCAGCTCACCCTCACATCACCTCCACCAATCACAGCTCCTCAAGTCATATCACATTATACCACACCAACTTGCTTCACACAAAATACTCCCAATCACTCTCATTCCCACTAGGCATTTTTTACATCACCCACACTGTTTCCCCATCCACATATAGTGCAACCCTATAATTCCTATTCAGAACCCCCACCTAAAAACAACTTAAACTTTATAACCATGACTATCACGCAACTAAGTCTAGTCTGTCTTCTCATAATTCTTTACAACACCACAAGTTATCACTCTAGCAATATCCCTAAACTTAGTAGCACAACACTACATTATGCACTCTTGTATACAAACACCACACATTATAATAATATCTTCCCACAATTATTCAAGAACTACATAACGGACCAACTCAGAACTAAACACATATGCTCTCATTCCTACTCCAAAAAAACACAATACTTTCTCACACTCCTCACCAAACTCCAACATCTGTATAACCATTTTAACTCCAGGCTCACCATAAGTGGGGATATCCACCCCAACCCAGGCCCAAATCCATCCTGTCCAACACAAACTGCTCCAACACAACTGTCCGAACACACCACCCCCACTTTCTTCATCCCTGGGCAAATCAACAACAGCAGCAAAACCAACCATCTTTTAATGCTAAATATTAATATTAGAAGTATCAAAAATAAAATAGCTGAACTCCAGGCCACAATAGCACACTACTCCCAGACATTGCTAAATAAAAATAGCTAACTCAGAAGTTCTCCCTACCGGCTACAATATCATTAGACAAGACAGACCACTTCGTAAAGGGGGTGGAACTGCCTTACTGTACAAGTCTAACTTAACTGTCCCTCAATTACCAAACTCCTACCCCTCTCCCAATAATTGGGACATACTTATCTCACAACTTCAACTTCACCCTAAAAAGGTCATCACCACAATTGTGATCTATATTCCACCTGGTAATACACCTGCTAGCCTTGAAGACTTCTTATCCTGGTGTTCTTCCACATACACACAAGAAACCCTTATTCTGGGGGACTTCAACCTAGATTGGTTCACCTGTATATCAGAACCACCAAGTAATCTAATAAATCTCCATGGCTACCAGCAGCTAGTCCAAATTCCAACTAGATGTGATAAAAAAATGTAAAAGGGAATCCATCCTTGACTGGGTCCTAACTAACAACCCCACATTATCCCCTCACACAGGCAGTCTCCCAGACACCTTACGTGACCACAACATAATATACTTTATACGTAGTCGAACAAGCATATGCAAAGCCACTAACTATATATCAACTAGAAACACAAAAAAAATCTCTCCTGAGGTCCTCAACACTTTACTCTGTAACTGTGACTGGACCATGGACCACCCCCTAAAAACCCTCCCACTTGACCAGGCTGTAGCATATTTCAGCAAAACATTTCTACAACACCTAGACACTGTTGCTCCATTGCGCAAAATCAAGGTTAGAACCTCTACAAACCCCTGGCTCAGTAAAGAAACCAAACAAATCCTCAAGTCCAGAGACACTGCCTGGCTTTACTATCAAAAAAACAAAGAAACACAAAGCCTAACTAAGTAACAAGAACTGCGCAACTGTGCAAAAAAAATGCATTAGGCTGGACAAAAAATCCTACTACACAACATTACAAACTAAATACTCACACAACCTACAAAAATTGTAAACCAGTTAATAAAATCCACCCAAAAGGCTACCCCCAAACCAACCACCCCTGACACTAAAGTTCCCATCGAAACACAATTCAACTCCCACTTTGTGAACTCAATTCTATCCTTAGTATCACAGGACAGTTCCTTCCTCACTATCCCCCCAAACATAAATAACACTAATACAAGCTTTACCCTCAAAACAGTTTCCACCACTTCAATCAAAAGCATGCTCTCCAAACTAAAAACCTCATCAACAGCAGCCGACCTACTCCCCAGCTATTTCTTGAAACTCACAGCAGATGCTATTGCTATCCCAGTCTCCACTCTCATAAACAGATCAATTGTTGAAAACTATGTGCCCAAACTCTGGAAAATATCCTATGTTACACCCATACATAAAGGCGGGACCTCCACTGAACTTAATAACTACAGACCCATTGCTTTACTCTCCCCTCTGGCCAAAATCCTAGAAAAATGCATCCATACCCAGATGCTAAACTATTTCCTAGACAGCAACATCCTGTCACCTACTCAGCATGGTTTCAGACCTGCCCATAGTACCACTACAGCCCTCCTCTGCTTCACAGACACAGTAAACCGTCTCAAAAATGAAGGCCTACAAGTGTCAACTCTTTTTTTGGATATGTCCAAAGCATTTGACACAGTCTCACACCAAATCCTGCTAAACAAACTAAACCAATATTATCTATCAAATTCCACTCTTACCTGGTTCCAAAGCTACTTAACTGACAGGTACTAAGCTGTGAAATGGGAAAATTCTCTCTCTCCTCAGCTGCCCATAACTATAGGAGTCCAACAGGGTTCTATCTTAGGACCACTACTATTCACAGTCTTCACAAATGACCTCCATACCTCCACGCAGCATGCGTCTATAATTCAGTATGCAGATGACACTACCTTAATCTGTGCTGTACAAAACATTCCCACCCTCCTGCAAACAACTCAACTAGCATTCTCTGACGTTGAAAACTACCTTACCAAAGCCCAACTTATCCTCAATCCAAAAAAAAACTCAGCTTATGATTATAACCAGTTCTAACAAAAACACTAACAGTCAATTCACTATCTACTCCACAAATGCTACTCCAATTGCTCCAGTGGCACAGGCTAAGCTACTGGGAATAACCATAGACTCCCACCTAAAATTTGATAGTTATCTCAACTATTAAAAAAGTACATGCCAAACTGAGGTCACTCTACTGTATCAAACCATTTCTTATCAACAACACAAGATCAGCCATTGCTCGCTCCCAACTTCTATCCACCCTACTCTACGCATCTCCCATTCTGACTAATCTCAACAAAACTGAACTAAGCAAAATGAAAGCCTGCTATAACAGAATTGCCCGCTTTGCTGCAAATTGCTCATAAAGAACTCATCACTGTACTGCTTTGAGATAGCTCCACTGGCTTGAACTGCCCAACCTCCTAACCCACAATCAGCTCAGCCTCTGTCATTATATCTATTACCTCCCCAAAAAGTATCCTGCCCTCAAAAACCTAGTACAACATCACTCAGCCAAAAGGCCTCTTAGATCATCAAGCACACTACTAGAAGTCACCAACAGCTACAATAGCTTTGGAGATGCACTATATAGTAGTTCAGTGGCTAAAAAATGGAACTCTGTCTGTACTAGCATTCAAAACACATCATCCAAAGCCTCATTTAAAGACCTCATCAGGCAACATCTCAAGCAAAGTTGGCAGTGCCATGATTGCTCCCCAGGCTAGTGAAAGTGGATAACATATACATACTAAATCTAGAGCACTTGATAATAGTTTTCAATCTTACTCACAAACACTCGCTAATCTACAATGTATGTACTGTACCCGTGTACTATGTATGTATTATACCTTTGTTCCAAATTTCAGTTGTACACCACAAATCTATTAATTACCTTTATTTTTAAAATTATTTTTTTGTTTGTTCTCTCCACTGTAACTGTTTATGTGCCACATACCACTGTAAAAACATGTCTCTTGTAATTTGTGTGTATACTGATCATGTCTAAATAACTAAATGTGTCTGTAATTTTTCTTTGTGGAGCTTTTCTCCCCGGGCCTCTGCTGAAAAAGGATCTTTTAGGCTCAGTCAGACACCCCCAGTTAACAAATGTAAAATAAAATAAAAAAATAAAATAAAAAATTATCAGTTAACTAGATTTGAACATTTCAACACCTGTCTTCTTTCTCTAAACGCAATGCACTTACACATTTTACCACAGGGAAAGTTATCTGACAGGTGTGTTTTCTTCACTGAGTACTATTCAGATTGCAGATGGCTGAGTAATGGCACAACACTCATTTGCACTACAGAAGGCAGCCCAAATTAAAATTGTCACTTTTTTCCTTAGGAAGTGAGCCATGTTTGAGTGCTACCAACACAGTGCAATTGCAAAAAGTATTAAAAAAGAAAAAAGAAAACAAAAGATTAATTGTATTGCAGATTTACACATTTATATGTAGCAAGTAACACAGTAGTTTTAACATTAGCAAGACACATTCATACTTATTCACATGAGCTTGCAACATCACAAGTATCATTTAGGTTACACACAATCAGGATTTTATGTTATGGTAATTACTCTGAAAGAAGACAGACAGAGAAAGTCAGGAGGCCATTCTTGCAACAGTGCATACAATTACTTATTACATCAAAGTTTGCAATATATTATATAACTGTCATGATGCATCATTGTGAGATATTACATTCACCAGCATATGTGATACATATATCCACATTACTCATGTTACTGTTTTTGTGTTAGCATACTCTATAAAATGTTGTATGTCACAGCATCCATAGCACAAGTTGTTATTTCTAATTAGAAGAGGTGAATTTACAATAACACTTTCTTAACCTTGGTTCACATGGACTACAGGTAAGATTTTTATCATGTATCGCAAAAGTTAGCCTATTCATTTCATATACAACATTGCATGTCAATATTTATTCTGAAGCCAGTCCTTAAAAAATATCTGTAAAATGAATTTGAACCCTTCATTATGTGGACATTGTCTTTAAGCTCACTTCACTTCCACCTTGCATCACAGAGATAGTTAGCTGACAAGCCAAATGTATTCACTGGGTACTATCCAGACTGCCGATGACCACACAACAGTGCCAGGATTGTATGCTGTACAGAGGGTGTCCATAATTAAAATTTTCACTTTTTTTTTAGGAAGAAAACTGATACTCATGGATAGGCTGCTGCCAGTCAAGAGTGTACAATTCCAAATGGTGCACAAACACACTGAAGAGAAAAGGAAAATATTAAAGAGATGAAACATTATGAAACAAGTAGTTAAAATGTGCAGTTCTGATGATTCCTAAAATGTGTTGTCTTGCAACATGAACACATGCTCCTTAAACTTCAGTGCATTCACAAAACCAGCACCATGTCAGGATTTGAACTCCCATCATACCACATAATTCACAACACATACTTGAGATTATTATCAGTATTTGCCACAGACATATACATATTCTGTTAAGAAAAATAAGTAGGTTACATATTCTCATGGTGTGACATAGTATCCGTTTTGAAAGTTGTCCTGTGTAATTTGCAGTTAGATATATGGATGGTTGTGGTATTGGAAACAATTAAGTTCATCATTCTTCACGCAATATAAAATAAATATTAGCAGCACTGCATCTTTTTTCTTCTGTTTATTTTATGAGCATCATTCCTTTATCTGTGCTTTCTTAACAAGAGTTCTGTGTGATTTGTCTTGCTGTTTATATATTTTTGATGAGTACTGTACTTCCTTAGAATTGCAGATAAATTTTACTCAAAGATACAAAGTGTGTTCATAAACAATTCAATAAAATGTAGGAATGTTGCTCTCCTAAAGTCAATGTACCCACAGACTTTCTTCTGTATCTCTTCTCCCTGACACATCCTCAGTGAGTGTACATCAAAGAGGACTGACTGTGAAACCCTGATTGCTCCCATAGTCAGACTAATCATTCACACACGCTAGTCCTTAGCATGTAACACTTCTCAATGCTCATCCTTGCACTGGTAAGGCATGTGTACACAGTCATTGTATGCTCTTACACCCTGTTTGCCTGCCATGCACGTAGTGTAGATTGTAGAATTCATGAAAGCTAATGTGTTTGCACCTCATTTACATTCTCACAGTGCTGAGAGGGCTGAATCTGCACTAACTAAATGTAATTGTGTAGGCAGGGAACTTTTATCATAGTAAGGGGGAGTATTTGGATCCAGAGAGCTTAGTACTTCTATTTGCTTTAAAAATACATTTCTAGTTTAACAACTGAGTTGCTGCAAAGATATGTTGCCATAGCTCTCAACCTCTAGGCACAAAAATCTGGACAAAGCCAAAATTAATAGGGGGATGAAGCCCCAAAAATAGGGACACATTTTAAATACTGCTCTTATAAACTTAGAAAGTTGATAGAATGCAAGGTCTTGTGTTACCATGCATTTTCTGAAGGATATGAAGTCTGAAACTCAAATGCCTGTCATTATACGACTTTAGTCCTCAATTATTTGCCACAAAAATCCAGAAAACCACAAATTTTATGAGAAATAGACCAACAATATGAGGCAAAAATATGAACATTCTTTGAAACTCTGGACATTTGAGAGGTATGATGTTTCTTTTTTATTATTTTTACAATTTGACATATTTTTAACCATACTGGTTACATTTCACAATACACCTATTGGTTTGCTGTCTACATTTTTTCTCATGAGCTGTTGACATAGCCATGTATATCAGTTATTTCTCAAGCATTAAAAATGTTTCTAAATAATACTGCCTGAAATTTAATGGAAAGTTTAATCTGGGAAGCTGATTGGTTAGTGCAGAAGAGTGTTATATTACTTATTAGCAAGATCAGGGGGGTTGCCTTATTAACACACACAACTGTATTAAGCCTATGATGTATACCTGGCTGCCCACCAAGGAAGAGGATAGCCCACAAAAGTTTTCTTTTTTTGTTGGACCGGAGAGGGGATCTGTATTACTTTGTGTATTCATGTGGAATCTTACTTTTTACTTGTTAAAAATCATTATCATTTTTGGGTTACTTATGTTTTTTTCCTTTTATATTTCCTGTCGTACAGGCCTATGGCACCCAAGACATCTGGAATCTCTAAACTGCCATACAGTGATTCTAAGAATGGAATAATCATTCAGGTACTACATCACCATGAGTCATTCCTCTTACAGAGAAATAGAGGTGAAAAATCCTCCTATGACTGTATCTGGGAGCAGGTGGTCAACTTTCTCAGTGCAGTTGGACGTCATTGATGTACATATTGAACAATAAGACATGGGGTCAGAGATATGGTCACTGGCCAGATGGAGGGTAGATTCAATTTCTTGCAAATGCATTGTTATGGGGGGGGGTCCTGTTACCGAACCACCAGTGACTGAAACAGGGGAGTTCTATCCACTGTTAGGGATCAGGACAGCTCAGGATAGTTTTCACAGTCATTGATGTTGGGGCTGACATGGAAGACAACCCAAGTGTGTCTACTGCAGAAATTCCAGATATGCAATATAGTTAAATAACTCTCACTGTAAAAGCACACACACACACACACACACACATGTCATATGTATATATGTGTGTGTGTGTGTTTGCATGTCTGTATATACACACACATATAGATATATATATATATATATATATATATATATATATATATATACACACACACACACACACACACACACACACACACACACACATATATATATATATATATATATATATATATATAGAGAGAGAGAGAGAGAGACATACATCTGGAGCATTTCTCCCCAGGCCTCCACTGAAAATAGGCTTTATTCCAAGTTGGACTTTTCCGGTAAACAAATGTTAAATAAATATAAATAAATAAATATATAGAAAGATATAGAGATATGTGGATCTATCTCAGATGATTGAGTTTTTAGAAATTCAACATTCATACGGACAAGACCA
The DNA here is from genome assembly GCF_019279795.1 of Protopterus annectens. NCBI lineage: Eukaryota > Metazoa > Chordata > Ceratodontiformes > Protopteridae > Protopterus > Protopterus annectens. The sequence goes on from NC_056731.1 coordinate 1,263,483,470, forward strand.
TATGATCAAGTTTCTGAAAACTTGAACTAAAAAAAAAAAAAACCCTCAAAAATCCAAGCCCGCCCTGCACCCCCATTTTGGGGGTGCACCCCTGCAAATTTTATATACCAACATCGAGATTGCACTACAGTGAAGAAAAGGATAAATTTAAAATACTTGCTGTACTGTGATCTCTATTCAAAAGCTTTGAGTTTGCAAAAACTCAATCGTATGGTCTCGACCATATGAATTTCGAGTTTCTGAAAACTTGATCAACTTATAGGGATCCATATATCTATATATATATATATATATATATATATATATATATATATATATATATATATATATAGAGAGAGAGAGAGAGATATGTATATGTAGGGAAAGAAGGGAAGAGCCAGCAAGAAGGGTAAGACAGAAGTGTCAGTGAGGGAGAGAGAGGAATCAGGGGAGTCAACAGGACAGTAAACTTTTGTACGACATACCTTATTCTGCAGTTGTAAAGGGAGTTGTTTTCTGTTTCTAGTCTTGTTTGCTTTGTGTTGCTTAATGTCCATGTTTCTTCCTTTCTTATATGTAATAATATCTGGTTCTGTTTTTGCATGACCATCTGTAGATGGTAAGCACACCTTTTGTATTCTTATTAATGTACATAAGGTAATATATGTTTCACATAACATAAATTTGATCATTTTTATTCTATTTCTCTATTTGTTGTGTTGGTTACTTGTTACTTGTTATTTTAGGTGATCCCGCCAGTGGCACTGTGGAACTCCTACCACCTGAAATCAGAGTATTGGTAGCCTCTGATGATGGTGGCAATGAAAAGGCATGGGCTGGGGATGCAAATGGCCAGTCTGACACTGAGGATGAGCCTTCATCATCTCCTTCCCTATGTTGGACACAGTCATTATGCCTATGCATACTCATGCCACAGAGATCTCAGACACAGGCCAGGTTAAGGGTGACAGAGCTCATCCAGAAAATTAAGGGTGTCGTCATGGTGTAGCATGTGCTCCAGTTTTCACCAATACTGGGTTGTTAGGGTGGGAACACCAACACCAGCATGTATTTACTAGTAGTTTTTTTAAGAACCTCCACTTCAACATTAGATTTTTGGATGACATCTTTATCTTGTGGGATGGCACAGAGGATGACATTCCTTCCTCACATACTTGAATAGTACCACTCAATATGTAAAGTTCACCTACAGCTGAAATAAGGAAAAGACTTATTATCTGGATACCCTGATATCCCACACAGGACATAGGTTTAAATCTAATATTTACAGAAATTAAACTTTTTGGAATGCTTACTTACACTTTTCTAGTTGTCAACCTTTTTTTCAAAAGAAAAGTTTGGTAAAAGGTCAAGTTGTTTGTGTTGCAAGAATGACATCTCAGTATGAAGAGGTATAGGACAAAGTTATGAAACTTAAACATATGTTTATTGTAAGGGGATATCCAGAGAATCTAGTTAACAACTTGATCAAAGAGGCGTATGATGGTTGGGGGGAATTTAAACCATTAATAGGTCTAGGGCTGAGTAAGCCACCCCAAGATACTAGTGAGGTGAAATGTGAAAAAGTATTTACCATCCAACACAGTCATTTTCCAGTGAGATTACAGATATAGGTTAGTGTAACCGAAACATTTTTAAAGTTAATAAAGACATTCCCCCGGATTCACGAATCCTCCGTGTAAGACTAAATAAGTCTTACTCGGAAACTGCAGTTGAACGGTATGACATCAGCGTGCCATGCATATTCATGAGGGCACGCTGACTCCACTCCAAGTCTAACACGGACCGTGCAGGAAGGCAGGGGGTGTGTCTGACTGCCGAGCAGTCCAAAGATCCACGCCCCTGCAAATGTCTGAATTGTGAAATGTCAACACACATGAGCAAGTCTGCTCAAATGTCTACATAACCAACACTACACTCCCTCACGTTGTAAACCCCCAGTGCAGTTATAAAAAGTAAAACTTTTAATTTTTTTTCTAATTCCCAATATAGCTGCCCGTATTTGCGCATGTTTGCACAGGTGTGCCTATTGCTTAGCTGCAGTTAGCAATGTCGACATTGAAGAGCATAATAAGGAATGTATATGCAAATTAAGCCAAACAGCAATAGCGTAGTGGTAGAGCCTTCACACAAAGAGGAGGCATTCACGGTTCGAGTCCCACCACTCCCCTTTCTATTTTATGTTTTAAATAAGTATATGAAATAATTCCTGACATATATGAATAAACTTTTACTAAAAAGCATTGAAATGGCCTATGTATCAGTGAACAAAATGTATATTTATAAAGGATCCTGACATATAATTGCCCATAGTTAAGCAGTGCTTTACCCAGCACAATCTAGTTGCCCATAGCTAAATAGTGCTTTACCCAGCGCAATATATTTGCCCATAGCTAAATAGTGCTTTACCCAGCATAATATAGTTGCCCATAGCTAAATAGCGCTTTACCCAGCGCAATCGGTTAGCGCGGAGGTAAGCGCCGCGCCAACCAGCGCACCGTCGGGCAATGTGGAGCAATGTAGAGCAAAGTTGCCTAAACACAGCCACACCACCTAGCCTGTCTGGACAGTAGTAAAATAAAAAGCAATGACAAAGTTCGAACCCGGGACACTGTGCACCATAATCAAAGTACTGAACCACTAAGCCATGACAGCTTAGGATAAACAGCCACTGTTAACATACATATACTTATAAATGGTAGATTAACCATTGCTAAGCAGGTCTGCAGTCAGCCGAGTATTTTCAAAAATGGCCAATCACAAAAAAGTGTGGGAAATGTGGCATATTTAAGACCCATAGGTGGGAATACTTGCCATAATTGATTGTAGCTCCCATCTGCAGTTAGAATGGCTGGTGCTGGAGAGGGTACATGCTTTCGAGCACAATTCTGGGGCATCGAGGAGTCAAAATACATGGTTTGGCTCCTTGTCCACCGTCATGAGACAAGACTCCTGCATGGCCAGTTCCAAGGGACGGAGTACAAGGCAGAGGCTTGGAACCGGTTAGCTCATGATCTCACCAGTGCCACAGGCATTCCTCGGACTGGTAAGCAGGTCCGTCACCACCATGCAGACCTGAAGAGATGGAAGCAGGACCTACTGAACTGATGGATACAGGAGGCCCATGGGATGCCCCACTACTGAGTAAGTAGCCATGGAATGCAGTATGTAAGACATGCTAATTTAGTCTATATAATGGATAGGTATGTCTCAATATCCCTTCATTTACTTCACAGCTGCAGGTGTCCATGCTGCGAATCAGCAAGCCTATGCAGATAGGCTGCTAAGGCTGCACCACCAGGCAGGTTAGTAATTATTCTGCATGTATTGTTATATAAAATAGGTGAGAGAGCCTGAAAGAAAGTGTTGTAGCCCAATAATACAGCCATACAATGCCCTGAATAATTCCTCTGCATGTACTGTTATATAAAATAAGTCAGAGAGCCAGAAAAAGAGTGTAGTAACCCATTAAGAAAGGTAAAATAAGTCCGGAATAATATCTCTGCATGTACTGTCATATAAAATAAGTGAGCGAGCCTGAAAAAAAGTGTTGTAACCTATTAATAAAGTATAATATGTCTTGAATATGTCTTCTGTATGCACTGCAATATCAAATAAAGGAGAGAGCCTGTAGAAAAGTGTGTAATGTAATTAATAAAGGTATAATACTTGGAGTGTGTCTGTATCACTTACTTTGAAAAGTTGTTGTACCCTTGCATTATACAAATACTACTGTTGTAATAAGTGCTGTCAACCCACAGTTGGGCAGTCCCATATAAAGTGGATGATGGAAGTGCCAGTAGCTGTGAAGCATATATACAGTCCTCAACAGTCAGTTAATGGCTGGCATGTATAAGTAAATCTGGCGCACGAGTAGCTTGTTAATGTGTTCCCCAGAAATGTGAGTGTGCTACATGAAATGTAGGGTTCTGTAGAAATTTAACTGAAAATGTCATGTGAACACATCCAGATATGTAGATATAGAAATATAAATAAAATAAATAACTATGTAGCAGTAACATCTGCATCTTGGACAGTTAGTATGTCAGATATAGGTCAGGTATATAATGAACTAGCCAAACCCATTACACAACCTAACGCATGTTGCCAAGTGTAATAATACATGTAGGGGATATATACCCACAGTCAATAGGAATGTAGTGTAGACTAAAAGTACTTATAAGATGTTAATTGAGGTTTCTTTCTACACCCTACTGTATGTGCATAAACAATGCAATTCCACACCTCAATGGGTATGTCTAATCTCAAAACATTTGTTGGGACATATGTCCTATTGTTCTATAAATATCTGCATTTACTTTGATGCATGTGCCCTGTTCAAACACTACAATCTTGGTGGCCTGTTGCCACCAAACATCCCTGCATGCTGTTGGAATGTCCACTGTCGTTCAATATATGCATGTGCTATGCTTGCTGTTCAACTGTTGTAACCTTGGTGTGTTGGGTTAATGGGAATAGTACTGCATGCTGTTACAACTAATTTGCAATTCTGTTGTTTATGTTGTAATTAAACACACCTAATCACAGAACGTATGAGAAGGCTGTTCCCAGCGGCCCCACCTGTCCCTCCTCAGCTGGCGATTGCACCTGACACCAGCAGGTCCGGTGCCCATCCCGGGCTCCCCTCCTCCGTTGGTCCTGTGCCACCTTCGGGTGGAAGTGCTGCAGGGGATGGGGCTCATCCCCCTCCATGCAAGCGTGAGTGGAGAAGGGCCACCTGTCACCCTCCGAAGGGTCCGGGCTGTGGTGCATAGGGAGATCCAGCGTTCAGTCGCTGATCCCCTATGCCAGCTCGAGGCGAGAGTGGCGCAACTCATGGGTGAGCCTGCCCCTCCTAACCAGCCCCCAGCACAGCCACCCTCGGGGCTGTGAAGGTGCAGTGGTGACTGCCCATGGGTGGGGATCTCAGTTCCACTGTTACCATCTGTGGGCTCATGGGCTTGCGATTTCAAACATCCGTCCCCGTCAATTGTGTTCACCCACCCCATGTGTCATTCTCCGCCCCTGTATGCGTCTTGTTTGTCTTGTCTGTTTACCTCCCCAACCTACCTCCCCAAATATACCTACTTCCTCTACCTCACTTTCCACTCTCACCTGAAAAAAAAAAAAAAAAAAAAATTGCAATCTGTTCCCACAAAAAAAATATGCCCCATACATAGCTGCCTATTTTGCACACATGTCTGCTGGACATGCAAACTGATAATTATAATTGGCAGTACAACAGACTTTGTTGTCCTCACCCCTCTCTCAGGGGTGGAAGGTTTCAAATTTCACTCCAAATTTATTGCATATGCACAGCTGTTGCTGGTAAAGAAATGGGCAGCCATGGACCTTCCCTACAACCATCCTGCACATCCCGAGCTTGTTTCCCTACTGTCTTTCCCTCTTTGTGCCCCCTTTTTCACCACTTTCCTATCTCCCCATTTTCTTTTCTTTCAAAGAAATTAGTGCGGGGGTTAGCGGGAGTAAGCACTTTTAAGCAGTAGTTAGTGAGTTTGAGTGAGTGTGTGCATGTGTGCGCTTAGCTAAGCATCGCTAAGTGTCATGCAAACCCGCGCAAACCCACTTACAACTGCTTAAAAGTGCCTTATTCACTCTGCATGGCAGGGCCCTTGTTCTGCTGAGCAGCAAAATAAAACACCTCTGTCAGTCTCGAACCCCGGACACTCTAGACTGCATGAAGTACCACTAGGCCACAGTAGATTTACAACATGTTGGTGCTGTAATAAATATATCATGCATTACAATGAGTGAATGTAAAGGGAAAATAGGAATGTCATAACACAAATCTTGTTCTGTGGATCTTTACCAGCAGTTGTTGTGGAATTGCATGACATGACTGTGAAATGAGAACCAGCCATTCTAGCTGGAAATAATGTTACAGTAACACTTTACAAACCCCACACAGTATCAGTTAATTGTCTAATTAGAAAAGAAAGTACATACTCCCATGAATCTTGTGTAAGCATGTGGAGGGTGAGTAAAGTTCTACACTGACAAGTGTATACTAGAAGCAGCAACATTCAGGTTTGAGTACAACATGCAAATCACTGGCTACAACCCTAGCTTCTGAGATAAGAAGTATACCAACCTTCTGACTGACACAACATGGTCCACAGCAAACAAGCATGGGCCCCACTTTGGAAAACTGAAAGGGCTACGCCTACCTAACCTAGCATTTTATAGCAGTGGGTTGCTATGACAGTGAGTAGTGCAATTACCACACAGCAGGCTGCATGCAATTAGTAAATTGTGGGCACCAATTGGTGCAGAGGCCATCACGTGTGCAGATACCTAGAAAAGCAGGCTGTACTTGCTGTCTACACATGCAATAATCTCATTGCAGCAAGAGAGAAAGAGAGAGAGCGAGAGAGAGAGAGAGACAGAGACAGAGACAAAGGCAGAGGCAGAGACACAGACACAGACAGAGAAACACAGAAAAAGAAGGAGCAACAGACAGTGAAAAGAAAGAAAAATACATTTCCTTTAAAAACAAATGGAACACAGCAATACAAATGAAAGGTATGTAACACATATGTATATGCTGGCATGTAGTAGATGTTTATGAAGAGTACTCTACATACTGTGAATCATCCATATGTGGCAGCAGTACGTATCTCTATGTATCTGTACATGTGCATAGGGCAAAGGACATACTGCAGCTGTTTGTGAAGGGTGTACATATATACGTTGTTCGAGGTTGTTATGTGCATATTTCTATGTAGGTTGTACTGTGTGGAAAAGAAAATAGCATGCAGTGCTGGTATATGACATGTGGTGGTTAAACACTGTGGGTATGCTCTGTCAGTTTTGCAGTGTTGTAGCCAGTGAGGCCTGCTAAAGCTACATGGGCTGAGGACACATTTAATGCAGTCTGCAAAATACTGTGCAATACTATTACATCACTGTATATCTCACAACTGTCGCATAAGTGATATTCCCACCATGAATAGTGGACTGTATATGTGCCTATACGTACATCTATATGTACAGCAATGGATGTTTATATGTATGTGTGTATGTATGTGTGTGTGTGTGTGTATATATATATATATATATATATATATATATATATATATATATATATATATGTATATATATATATACATATATATATATATATATATATAGATATATATATATATATATATATATATATATATATATATATATATATATATATAGATATGTAGATATATATATAGATAGAGGGAGAGAGACATGGGGCATAGTTACTGCGACAGGTGCCTGGCGACCAAGGTATGGACTGAACTCAGTGTTGACACTGCAGTGCCAGCCCGTCGTGCCAGAACACTGTACCCATTAACTACCACATAGGTGGTAGTCTACCTAACACCGAAGGTGTGATAAGGGAACATGGGACACAGGTGGACAGTAGCCTCCCCTTTGATAATCACAGTGCCACAGTGGTCATGTACTCTGTCTACATGGTACATGTCATCACAAAAGGTGTGTCATCTAGGGAAATATAGGTCAGTGTTCCCCTCTACTTTTCACACTTAAAACCCATTGGAGAGTACAATGCCAACTACAGCAACTGGAAAGGCCACACACATACCTCACAAAGAGTAATACCGGCCTCAAACAGATGCCCTATGCAGACCAACTCACAAAACCACAGCTACACTGTGTTGCATAGCGCTTACCCAGAGGTGTCCTCTGCCTAACATACTGAGCTATGTCACACCCATAGCTGTTAGACATCCTCCATGTAAACATATTACAATCCCTCCCAGATACACACTCTAGGGCCCTACACCTTGTCAGCTCACTAAACAGCACATGCTGGAAGGATAGAGTCCTAACTCAGAGACATGCCATACTCTGGAGCAAACCACCTATTAATAGCAAACAAAGCTCCTCATTAGCAGTTGTCATAAATACTCCTGATGATTGTTTGGGAGATAGGAAATACACCCTGGGAATCACCTCTGTGGCTCCGGTTGACAGGGGCAAGTGAAATTAAATTATATGTGTGTCAAAGGCCAGGGTAGTGTATGGCTAGGCTGCTGTAGGCCCTAGGGACAATAGCATATTACCTACCCATGACACGAAGCACACACACATGTACTTAGTGCAATAATTGCTATGTGAGGTTGACTGAGTGTGATGGTGAATGTGTTGGTGAATGTGTGCAAGGTCTGTAAAGGTGTGATAGCTTAGTGTGAATTTGTTTCTGTCATGGTAGTTTGTGTCCTAGCTGTGATCCCAGCAAAAGATGTGTATGCTATTGCTAGGCAGAAAAAGTAGTATGGCATACGGTGTGACGTAGTCCCTTGTTGTCGACTGTAGTGTCCCATTGTAGGCTAAAGCAATACATGTATGCTTAGTGAGTGGTACTGCTGGTGAATCCAACTCCCATATGAACTGTAGTACTACCTGAAGCTGTAGGCCTAAACAGTACAGTATGGTGTATGTTCACATTGCTTGGAAACACTGTTTTGTGTCTTCCCTGTAGTCCTCACAGACTACATACCTCAGGCATAAGGTTTTGTAAGTAATGACACACAGTACTGTATGGTACACAGGTAAAGTTCATCTGTGTTGGTATACATTTGTGTGTTGTATGTATGTTTGATGTTTGTGTAATTATGCCTGTACCATGCCCTCAATCATGTCTGTGTTACAGGGTATACGTGTGTATCTAGCAACATGTATAGTCTAGTACAGCATTATGCCACCTATATCAACAACTATGCATATATGTTAGGCAGGGGTTTGGCATCAAAGACTACTGTGGTATACTGCTAATACTGTAACTGTACTTTACATTCATTGCAATGGATGACATCTTTCTTCATCCATTAGCTTGATATATACCTCCTGTGGCTAGGTGGTGCATTGTATCACATACAGTGTGCCATGTACTGTTGTATAGTCTTACATACTGGTTTCACTTTGTTGCTGTGCAGAACATGATTTAATATATAGAATGTGCCAGGCACTGTCAGGCAGTTGTGGACTGAGCACTGATATGTGGTATTAAAAGTGTGTATCTAATGACAGCCAATAGGTTGCTATATATGGCATTTCATTGATGTCTGTACTTTAGAATGTTAAGTGTGCCACATGACTTGCTCACAATTATTGTTTTATTGTCTTCCAGGGATATGTCTCACAATCGCAAACCTGCATATTCCCCTGAAGAGGAGGGAATACTCCTATACACCCTACTACAACATCACACCCTGCTGTTCTCCAGAACCACCAGGACCAGCATGGGCGCACTGCACTGTGGCAAGATGTTGTCTGTCAGGTGAATGATGTAGACATGCATAACCAGACTTATGAGCAGGTACGCCACCACTGCAGTGATTTAATTAGACATGTCCGGCAGCATGCCTCCGATGTCCGCAGACAGCTTGCCACAGGTGGTGGTGCAGCATCACACCCGCCCCTCACCAGAGTGGAAGAGCTGCTCCTCAGCATGGTGGCTCCTGGCCAACCACTACAACAGACATGTGTCATCATGGAGGCCGGAGTCACCCAGCAAGTTGACTCAGAGCGTGCAGGTAACATGGTATATTTGTAGACTACTGTTAGCTCGATTGTTAGAACATGCATATGTCAGATGTGTACTGTGTATTTAGCAGATGTGGAGCCTGGTGTTGTGCAATACTGATAATTTGGAACATAATATGTATGGCTGTGACTATCACATGTTGTACTACTGTAAAGTTGCAAACTCACAGCAGCAATGCCATAGTTGTTGACACTGACAAACTGTCTCATATCCTTGTAGGTCCCTCTGGTGTGACAGCAAGACAGCAGACCCATGCTGGTGAGTGTTCTACATTTAATATAGCAAATAACATGTGCATGTCATAGGTGAGTTGTAGGCCATATACACATCTAAAACACCTACACATAATGCATGCTCTGCATGTTTTCTGTGGGACTATGCACATTCCAGTAACATGAGCAGCTGCCTCAAACACATGCAATACACAGAGCATCCCAACCAATTGTGGTACACTGTAGTGGACATTGTATAGACAGAGTCAATACACATGCACACAACATACACCACTTTGTCATACGCAGTCAGTGTTAATATGATACACATGGACTATTTAGACACCTGCTGTAAGGTCAGACTCCAGTATCATCCACACAGCACACATACTATATCTGAGGGGTAGAGGCCTATAATGGGGCGGTGCAACACTCTTCAACACACAACACATTCATGTTAGGCAATGCTCCCTATTGAACACCTTACATACCCATGTAACAACTGCCTGTGAAATGGTTAAGTGCTGCAGTTCAGGTACAGCAAGATAGTTGCCAGTGTGGCACACATTAGTGGCCTTGAGAGACCACATGATGCTGCCTGATGATGGCTCATGGTACTAAACTACATCCAGTTACAGTAACTGCAGTACTACACATAGCATTCATTGTTATACACCTGACAGTTGTGTGCATCCGGACATGGTATGTATACCTATGAGTGATGGTGCACAGGACATTGGAAAGCATTTAATATTTGCACAGCAATGTTGTGTCCATGTACACATTGTGTTCCAGGGTGAGGCCAATCATTGAACAACACACATGCATCAAAGACATGTATACTGTTATTAACAAGGACTCTCTACACTCGCACTGCATGCTGTTGAGCAACACACATCCTGCATGCTGACACATGTGATAGGATTCTTTGGCTTGTGATACTGTACTCCACCATCAACCACTAATGAGTATGTTCTGGATTGCTGTTGGTGTGTGTGTGTGTGTGTCAACTTTACCGAGTAGTGTATTTATGTGCATGTGTGCATGTGTTCATGTGATTGTGTGCATGTGTTCATGTATTCATGTGTTCATGTGTGCATGTGTGCATGTGTGCATGTGTGCTAACATCATGTACAGATTGTAAAGTGTGTTTCCTGTCTTCCTCTCACAGGTGCTGAGGTTGTGTTGGTTGAGTGCAGCAGGGAACCTGAAGTCACTGCCACAAATAGTGGAAATGATGATACATGTGTTGTGGCAAAGGCAGGTTTGACAGGGTCTGTCGTTGGTCCACCAATCAACAGTACACAGCTTTCCACCCCATCTATCTGCACATTCATACTGCCAATGCATCCCTCATCACCAATGGCCTTAGCTGAGGGACAGCATACAGTAGGCATTGACCAGGATAGTGTGGTATCTATGGCACATACATCCCCTCACAGCAGCCATACCCAGACTCCTGGAACAGTACCACATAGGCAGATGTCCAGGGGTTCTCGTGGGAGCACTGCTGGTCGTAATGCCCCTGGCAGACTTGCCCCCACAGGTCTTACAACCTCAGGTATGTTCCAGGCTGTAATACAGGCACAGGCACATATGGAATGGTGCACTAGACAGGGACTAAGGGCGCAGAGGGCCCTTAACACTGCTATCTATGACAGTATCCGTGACCTTGCCGGTACCATCAGTAATTACACCGAGGTCATTGATAGATGTTGGGGGGGAGACACTAGATGTCCTCCACAATGTCATGTTCATGTGCCAGGACAGTGCAGGATGGTTGAGACATTGACATGGACGTATGCCAGCAACATCATCAGCTGGCAGTTGTCACGGATGACACACATGTCACAGCCGATCCCGTAGTGGCACTACCAGCCCCAGCAATGTTGGGGCTGAGCTGTCAATAGACCATCCTAGAAGACCACGTGCATGTGGCTCTGGCCATTCCCAGCAGGGACATGGGTCCAGTCGACATCCCTCTGCCTCTGATGATAGTACCCAGTCTGGCTTAGTACCCGATACTGTCCATGACACCCCTGCCAGGCACAGTTACTGTGTCCGTGGCCAGAGAGAGTGATCTGTACAGCCTGGCAGGTACAGTCTGTGGCTGTCCCACAACCTCCCGTATTTGGCAGCCACATGGTGGAACTGTGTGCATGCAGACACACACACATCAACCAAACACCCAGGGCTAACACATACACACACACATTACATCAACATTGACCCATGCTGTACTGTTGTCCCTCACACACACACACACACACACACACACACACACACACACACACACACACACACACACACACACACACACACACACACACACACACACACACACACACACACACACACACACACACACACACACACACACACACACACGTCTATTGGATGGGTCAATATCAGGCTCTGGCAAACCAACAACACACCCTGTGCATATGATGAAACTGTGCCACCTCCTATCATCTGTAACATTGATGCAGGAACAGGCTAACATGGTGCTGATGCACAGGGTGACTTAATAGCAGTGTAGCAATGTTAGCATGTTGTCAACAGTAAAGTGTAATGATATCCTTGTAGGTATATCTGAGCAGGCATGATGCATTAAAGCTATAATTATCAATGTAGTATTGTTTACACCAGTGTTAATTCCAAAAATGGATTGTCCGCCCATGTGCCACTTGGCTGATGTGTGTAGTTCTGGCAGCATGTGTTGGTGAGTGGACAGTATGTGTGTGATGTGTGCTGTACAGATTTGCAGGTGTATATTTGTGAACATGGCGGAGGTGCACTGTCTGCATGTACGTGCATAGTAGACACATGGGAAGGGTGACATGCCCTGTATTACACAGTTTTAACACTTCATAGTTTCTATTGCTGGCCAGTATGCATTTTACTACACATATGTTTTAACTTGGGTACACATGTGTGTATGACATGGTTTGACACTATGCTGTGGGTGATACTGTTAATATTGGTCATTGGTTTGCATTCTGGTAGTATACACAACCTCAACAACCTGACTATAACCAATCGTTAGTTGATGTCTTGACAACTGACACACACATGTAGGAAACACAGTAGCATTTGGATCCTTCCGGTAGAATACTATACCAGTAACCAGTGGTATTGACCGCCATCCATTCCTGGGACCACTCCTGTTTGGCATGTAGCCTTCTTAGGTACAAGCAAACACAGTAGGGATATGTCCGTCTACATCTGGTAATGCATACAGTGGCCTACAATGCATTCTCCGGATGAGACACTTATCCTCCACAAGGGTATCATACAGACAGATACCTGTCGACTAACCCATGTTGTAATGCTATAAGCCAACTATATCATAGTCATCCATATTTACTAAACATAGTATCCCGACAGTACCACAAAGGTAGTAGCCCACGACATGTAGAAGGGGTACCGATGTGTACATACAGCCACATGTTATGTCATCTGTCCTTTGGTATTCACATTTCCAAAGGTATTCTGAAATCCCTCAGTGTATCACATAAGCAATAAGTGGTCTGTATGCATATCCACATAGTTGTTGCACACCTGTAATGAATGTCCATTATTGACAGACTTTGTTCTGTTTGAACATGTCTGAAATATACCCCAGGCATGTACCCTCACTCACACTATTCTATAGAAACTGTCATGGGTGTGTGTGACACAGATGACCTAGGCCACAGATCACTACAGTGGCTGGCCTTGTCACAAACATACATATGTGACCTAAGGTCTGAGAAGCAGCAGCACAATCTGTCAAAGGTAACAGATGTATTCATGTAGAAAGCAGGCTTCACACCTATGAACTAATTGAGGTCACATGTACATATATGTATTTGCCACACAGATACCTGAAGTGTGCAATGCACATACTGTTGTTTCACTGATATGTCATGCAGTAGTAAAAGCAAAACCCACAACACATTGACCAACAGTGTCACACACACAGCAATTGCAGGATTCAATTCCCTACCTAACTGGGTTATGATACTGTAGAAATACACATTAACATGACATGCTATATGCTTTACTGAGAGTTTTCATTTCCACTGCTATATTTGTGGGATGCTGACATCATCAGGCTTGGCAAAGAGGAATTTACCTCTTTTAATGTGTTTTCATAGTCTCCAAAAAGAGCACTCTTCCCATAGGAAATCACACACAAACATACACCCCCACACACACACACACTCAGCAATTGCAGGATTCAAACCCTTACCTAACTATGTTATGATAATGGAGAGATAGGCATTAACATGACATGCTACATGCTTTACTGGAAGTTTTCATTTCCACTGCTGTATTTGTGGGATGCTGACATCATCAGACTTGGTAAAGAGGAATATACCTCTTTTAATGTGTTTTCCTAGTCTCCAAAAAGGGCACTCCTCTCAAAGGAAATCACACACAAACATACACCCCCCACACACTCAGCAATTGCAGGAGTCAAACCCCTACCTAACTATGTTATGATACTATACTAGAGAAATACACATTAACACAACACGCTATATGCTTTATTGGGAGTTTTCATTTCCACTGCTGTATTTGTGGGATGTTGACATCATCTGACTTGGCAAAGAGGAATATACCTCTTTTAATGTGTTTTCCTAGTCTCCAAAAAGGGCACTCCTCTCAAAGGAAATCACACACAAACATACAGCCCCCAACACACACACACACCCTCTGCGATTGCAGGATTCAAACCCCTACCTAACTAGGTTATGATACTAGAGAGATATGCATTACCACAACGCGCTATATGCTTTATTGGGAGTTTTCATTTCCACTGCTGTATTTGTGGGATTCTGACATCATCAGACTTGGCAAAGAGGAATTTACCTCTTTTAATGTGTTTTCATAGTCTCCAAAAAGGGCACTCCTCTCAAAGGAAATCACACACAAACATACAACGCCCCCACACACACACACTTACAGGATTCAGACCCCTACCTCACTATGTTATGCTACTAGATAGATATGCATTAACACGACGCGCTATATGCTTTACTGGGTGTTTTCATTTCTCCTGCTATATTTGTAGGATGCTGACATCATCAGACTGGACATGGTAATGTATGTGCACTTTGTTTTATGCAATCCCAGGACTGCACCATGGGGGACAGCAGGTGTTAACAGCTTGAACAGGACTCCACAATTCTTAGCTTGTGTGATCTATCTGTGGACCACTTGCCAATCCATCATATGACAATACATATTTATGCACAGTTTGTTGATTTTGTGGATACGACATGTGTCTGAGATGTTGGAAAAGGGCTATTCAAAGTCTATGTGGGATGTGTGTAGCTCATTTCAGTGATGTATGTCCTGGGTGGCTGCCTTGCAAACAGTCTAGCAGGTTTGGGAACCATGATCTGCCCATGACCAAACCAAAGTTTGTAGGGTTGTCTGTTTGTCGGCTTCCAATAGCTCTGTTTATGACTTCAATCATGATGGACTCCATGGCCTTGCAGATCAGACTTCATAGGCTTATAAGACTATAGTTCCCATGGTCTGTTGTGCACCAACACTTGTGGAGTGTGCCATATGTTGTTGTAACCCATTCAATGGTTTCATATCCTGTAGAGAGGGTGAGGCTCAAAAGACTGTTCAGGTGCAGGGTCTGTTTGTTTTGCAGTTCACTTATGACACATATAGGGAAACAATGTAATCCAATTGATGCCATGTTTTCTACTTTGGAAGGAGCTGTTTACCCATTCTACATGTGATATCTCCTGGAATGATGATAGGGCCTTTTGTCAGTGGGAGGTGGGTATGTATGTATGGGCCTGTCTGACAGGATGTTGGCATTATCAGTTATTTACAGTTGGCCCTGACACAGGACATAAATGAGTGTATATTGCTATTTATGACATAGCTGAAGGAGGTGTCATGGTTCTGTCTGGACTCCTTTGCAGATAATCTTTTCAAAACACCAACAAACTCAAGCACTAAACCCTTGTTATACTCTTTTACACACTGAACACCCTACTGATCCTTTTTGATCAGTCAAAAGAGTATTATTTCATCATAATATCCTGACATGTCCAAAGGTCAGTTTCGTGTGTACTCTCCAGTGCAGCTGGTGAATATGGGACTTTTCAGACAATGTTATAACTGCCTTATGTACACAGACAGCCCTCTCCTCCTCCCAACAAACTCAGATATATGTGAGAGATGCAACTATATGGACAAACTGGAGGCTGAGCTCTCTCAACCCATGACTGGCACAGTCTATCAGGAGGAGAAGGTAACAACACACACCACAAATCCAGTGTCACACAGACCTATAGCAACAGCAAACCAAACACATAAACACACAAAAACATACTCGGAGGCTCTAAATAAAAATCTGCCTAAGCAGCAGAGACCTCCGAAGCAGACACCCAAACAACTGCTACCCCACAATAATACACACATATCACATAGTTCACAAAGTCAGTGTGCCACACAGTCACTGCCCTTAAGGCTAAACAACACACCTAATACACTTGTAATAGGTGACTCTATTGTCAGGCACACTGATGTCCCACTCACCAGGCTGAACAAGGAGAAGGCGACTGTAAGCTGTCTGTCGGGTGCCAGGATCCACCACATAACACATGCACTCAGGTCACTTCAAAGCAAGTACAAATATGACTCTGTCATTGTCCATGCTGGTGTGACTGACCCGGGACATTCCTCCCTGGACTACATGAGAAGAGACATAGAGGAGCTCTCTGATCATGTAGCCCAGGCCAGTATGACCCTGACCTTGTGTAGCATCTTACCGTCATCAAGAATGATGCCACAGTATAAAGACAAAATGATCAATTTTAACAGTTGGCTAACGTATTGGTGTCATTCAAAGGGGATCCAGTGTCTGTCAGCCTGGAATGACATGCTCGACAAGCCACGTTGCTTCACTAGGGACGGCTTGCACCTGTCACCCCTGAGCTTTCGAATACTGGCTAAGACTCTTGCCACCCCCATAGTGCCTTTTCTAGGCAAGGCTCAAAAGACAAACCCACCTCCATAGATGACACAAGGTAAAAGAAACTAAGGGTAATGCTGCTCAATGCCAGAAGTCTACACCTCAAAATGCACACACTCAAGGCTCTCTTCAGTATGCAGAATATCGATATCTGTGCAGTAACAGAAACCTGGTTCAAGGCTCCTGAAAGCACCCCAGCACTACCAGGTTATACTTCATACCATGCTTTTCGGCCACAAAACCCAGACCGAACCACAAAAAGAGGGGGAGTATCCATATACATCAAAGATACACACACCACCAGGTTAGTAGCACTGCACGAAGCATCAGAGACCATCCATGTGCAACTAACAGTGGGCAAAACTGCCTTTTAGTTTGTAGCCTGGTACAGACCACCCTCACAAACTCAGGGACCCCACTTGGCTTTCCTGAGAACACTGGAGATTATGAAGGTCTCTCCAAACACCATTATATTGGGTGACTTCAACTACCCAAACATTGACTTGGAATACTACTCAAGCCCCAACACCCTCGGCCAACAGTTCCTAGAATTTATAAACTCAAATGCTATGGAACAACTGGTCACCACCGCCACAAGAGGGGAAAACATATTGGACCTGGTCATCACCAACATGGGGACTCTATGTTCCACACCAGAGGTATACCCCTCATTGATAAGGTCAGACCATACATTTATCTCACTGGACATCCATATCCCATCCCCACCCCCAGCCAAGGTATTCTCGGTGAAGAACTTCTCAAAAGCAAACGTCACACTTCTCAAAACCGAGGTGGTATCCTTCAAAGCCCCCGGGCCAGTGGAAAATACGTCTCAAACCGCAGAATCCTTTACAAACGCATTCTATGGACACCTACAGGAATGCATGGATTGTGCTATCCTAAATGAAACCAAGACTCACTCCTCCAAAGGCAGGGGACCTGTCTGGTGGACCCCAGCCATAAATAAGCTATACAACAAAAAGGAGGAGGCTACTACATGATAGAGCAAAATCCCAAGAAGGGAAGGCATCTCTGATCAGTACTAGCAAGAAACTATGATCACTCATAAAATCATCTAAGGCCAGCTTCGAAAGAAAAATTGCACAAGACACTAAAGACATTCACAAGGCCTTCTTTAGTTATGTCAGGAACCTGGGTGGCAACTCCCAGATATGCTCTTAGTTAGTGCATAATGACAAAAAATACACTGAACCCACAGACATTGCCAACATCCTGGCAGACAGGTTCAGTGCATATTTCTCCCCCCCATCCCCCCAAAAGAGCAAATGTCTCTCCCAACAGAGTGTAGCCTCCCTGACATCACAGATGAACAGATGAGAGCTGCCCTCTCCAAAGCAATAACACAGCATCAATGGGACTGGACGGTGTCCCGGGCTACGTCTTACACGAGCTTCATAAAGAACTTAACCCTCACATAAAGTCACTGTTCAATATCAGACTTACTACAGGATATGTACCCAAGGAATACTGTACAGCAATAGGGTCCCCTCCACAAAGGTGGTGCCACAATGGACCCTGGACACTATTGTCCTATAAGCCTGACTAGCCTGGTCTGCAAAGCTATGGAGCATATCATCATGAAACTCATAAACAAAGACATCAGGAACCTCCAGACACTGGATCCTACCCAATTCGGATTTGTTAAGGGCAGATCTTGCCTCTTGAACCTGGTCGACTTCTTTGCAACAGTTACCAGGGCCATAGACATAGGGAAGATAGTCCACACAGCCTACCTGGACCTCGCAAAAGCCTTCAACACAATACCCCACTTGGGCATCATAAATAAGCTCACCAGCTTAGATATCAACACATATGTCACAAGATGGATTGCAAACTGGATCAGGGATAGCACCCACATGGTCAGAATTGCAGGTGCCATGTCAGACTCTAAACCAGTTACAAGTGGTGTCCCACAAGGCTCAGTCCTGGGACCTCTCTTGTTCAGTATATATTTCTCTGAGGTACAGGCTAACATGGGAGGACTATGGCTGACCAAGTTCGCAGATGACTGCAAACTGGGTGCCATAATCAACTCTCTGGCTGACACAAGCATCCTCCAAATGGGTCTCACAGAGATGGTTAACTGGTGCCAGAGCCATGGACTAAAGCTAAATGCCATAAAATGCATAGTCACCTCCTTTGGGAAAAACAAAGTGCTCACAAATTACCACATAGGTGGTAATCCATTACATACGGAAGAAGTAATTAGGGATCTGGGGACCCAAGTAGACAGTAATCTCTCCTTTGACAATCACGTTGCCAAAGTGGTTTGAAAAACTTTCTATATAGCCCACCTTATCAGGAAAGGTTTCACATCTAGCTCAAGAGAGGTCATTGTGCCCCTCTACTCATCAGGCCCATACTTGAATACAATGCCCCATTTGGGATGTACCTTACCTGACACCTGCAGCAACTGTAATGACCCCAAAAGTACCTCACCAAGTGGATCAAGGGACTCAAACAGATGCCCTACGCAGTTCGGCTAAAGAAACTCCAGCTCTACTCAGTTGCTTACTGCCTACTCAGATGCGATCTGTGCCTGACGTATAAAGCCATGTCCAACCCAGTCCAAGTTAGGCAGAGCTCCTCACTGACCCCTTTCAAGAGAAATCTTGATGAGTGGATGGGATATGGTACGTTTACCCCTGGGATCTCTTCTGGGTCCCTGCTAGACAGAGGCACAATAAACCAACCGTAAAAGGGCTATCTTGTGTGACCTACTATTCAAAGGCACAGTCTACTAATCTAAAAGGGTGGCGAAAGCCATACACACTCTGGCTAGGCTTATAAATGCCCTAAGGCAGATAGCCTAGTATCAACCTATGAACCTATGATAATGTTTGGAGTGCACATTGTTTATTGATGATACTGATTGCAGGTTTTTTATCTTCTTTGCTTTCCCACTTTCTATGAACAACCTAGGTATCTGTAGTACATATTTGATTATGACAGGGTTCCAATATATTATATATGTGTCTGTTGTCATATAACTGTGTGCACAAGGCAGGATTGGTGAATAGTGAGAGGTTCCTGGGTTAACACATGCAACTGCCAGATATGTGTGGCCCACTGCTGTACCCAGACATGGCCTAAGTGTGTGAGCATGCCCAGTTTGGCCTTTCAGTGTTTTGTTGCCTGACATTTGTCTCATTTATTCATGTGTGAGCATGCCCAGTGTGACCTTTCAGTATGTTGCTGTCTGAAGTCCACTACATTTTTTAACGTGTGTGAACATGCCCAATATTAAAATTTATACTATATGTGTGTTGAAAATCAAGTTATATTTTTACTGCAGGGCTCACCTTTGTGTCATAACTCGACAGGGATTATGCTGTGCCTGCAGGGTTTCCATGAGACACTTTGCATAGACTTATCAACATTTCTTCATACAGGCTGACCAGTGAAATACTGTCATGGTTTGGTGGTTCAGTACTGTGACTATAGTGCACAGTATCCTGGGTTCGAGGCCTGTCACTGTTTTATATTTTCATACTGGGCAGACCAGACTGCTTAAGGACCAGTAAAGCAGATATGAGCATGTTTACCTGCTTTTGTTCAACTATGCCCAACTTTGACCAAACTTGCCCAACATTGCTCAACATTAACCAACATTGCTGAACGTTGCCCAATATTGCTCAACATTGCCCAAAGTTGTGCTAGTTAGTGTGTGCAATTTTGTTTACATATACTAAATAGTGGTAAAAGCTGTTAAGCACTGCTTTATATTGCTTAAAACATGGCAACCATGCCGCAGGTGGTGCTGCAGGGCTGCATATGTCGTATGCACATAGTACACTCCCTATACATGTTTGAAAACAGGTAGTGTCAAGTTAGGCATCCCTTTTACTATATGTGTGAGTCAGAGAGAGTTATCATTTCCAGGGTTCCTACTGAGCCAGTATATGTGCTATGCATTGCCTCTTTGCCAAGGCCAAAGCATACTGGGCACGCCTCCTTCTGCCTACTGGGGCAGGCTCAGGTTGTTCCTCCTCCGAGTCACGCTCTGCCTATGACGGCCTTGGCAATGGTGGGGGGCTGTTTTGCCCGGGCCTATGCTGGTCCTGCTGCAGCTGTTTTCGCAGGATCATATTATGTAGCATAGCACATACCATGACAATTTGGGTACATGTAGTTGGTGAGTACTGCAAGGCTCCACCAGATGTGTCCAGGCACCGGAACCATGACTTGAGCAGCCCAAACACATGCTCGATTACATTTCGTGTTTGTGCGTGTGCCTCATTATGGTGTTCCTGTTCTGGTGTGTGTGCATTTCTGATGGTTGTCATCAGCCATGGCTCCAGTGCATATCCAGCATCCCCCACTAGGTGACCATGAGGGATGTCCCCATTGGCAAATGTCTGGTACAGCTGTGTCAGATGCCAGATATGGGAATCATGGTAGCTTCCAGGGCAGCCAGCACACACATTCAGTATTATGCCCTGGGCATCACACACAACATGGCAGTTGATGGAGGGGAAGCCCTTGCGGTTAATGTAGGCCCTACCCCGCTCACCGGCTGGTGCTTTGATGCGTATGTGCGTGCAGTCTATTGCACCCACTACCTCAGGCTATTCCGCTATTTGCTGGAAAAGATGCATATTGCTGGCCAATATCTCACAGGAATTGGGGAAATATACATGATCACCGACATGTGTTGACATGGCATTCAGGAACTGGTGCAGTACCCTGGATGCTGATGCCTGTGATATCCCCATCATATCACCAGTTGGTCTCTGGAAGGTACCTGTTGCTAGTATTCTTAAGCCAACACATACCTTCGTTTTCACTGGGATGGGTTTCCCTCTGTTGGTTCTGTGTGTGAGGCGTGACCTGCACAGCTCAACAATTTGCTGCATGAGGTCTCTGTCCACTCTATAGTGCTCCACTATCTCCAGCTCATGTAGCCCCTAGTAGGTTACCCTGGGCCTGTACACTCTTCTCCGTCTCCTCACTGGGGGTTGATCAGTAGCATTCACATTGTCACCACCCTCAGCATGTTGCATATGTCGCCTTATAACAGCAATGGCAGCCCCTAACATTTCTTTGTCTCAATAAAGCTTTTTAAGTTTTCACTTCTCTTAGTTTACTGCAGTGTTGCAGTATCTCTGAGGAAAACATGGTGGAAAGTTGTTTGCAGAGTTTTAAGTGCTGGGCTGGGCTGGGCTAGTGTACTGCCTGTGTAATTGCCTGATTCTGATTGTTTTCACCTGCTAGCTCTGCTAGTTCTCCTTGGTTAATTTCCTATTTGCTGTGCTTCCTTTTCCCTTTCTGTTTCCACAGGGGGCAGCACTGCGCACACAAGTGCAAACACACGCACACCAGCTCACACTCGCACACACATGCTTATATGGCAGAACACTTGCTAATTCCTGCTTAAACATGCGCACACAGGCACAAACGCGCGTACACAACTTTAAACAACCTTACACATACTTACTCCGGCTTAAACACATGCACATGGGTGCACACAAGCACACACAGTCTTACTCGGATATACAGGTGCGCACCCGCGTGCAAACACATTGCAGGCACTTCAACAAGAAACTTTAGTGTTATCCATGGCATACACCTTCTATGTCTTGCCTTTAGCTAGGATACCTGTTGACACACCTCTTCCAGTGATGAGTAACTGACAGCAAACACATGCCACTCTGCTCCAATGAGCTTACATTCTTTCATACATACCCCCCTCATGATGTCACCTATCTTTTACTCTGTTACTCCCCTTATCCTACTCATACACTCCACTGACTGTGCTCATTTGCTATGTAAACTTGGGATTCACTATCCTTACCCTCATTTGCATGGGATTGCCTAGTAATGCTTGGTTACATCTCTTAGACTGAGCTTCCCCCCTTAGCAACCTCTACTCGGTTGCCATGCTGTCTTCAGCCTGCCATTCACTTGCATTGAAACTTATGATTTGCTATAAAATCCCTATTTGTGGCTTTTAATTTCTGATTTTCTGGTTTTCAGAGCACAACACGTTTGCGCGGCACTGCGCTATGCTTAAACTTCGGAGATCGAGGTAAAAAAAAATTTTTTTTTTAAATTTTGCATCGGGGAACATTGCCAATGGCCATATATTTGGCCATTGGCATGCTTCCTCAACTGGATGCAGCCTTTATTTGGAGCTGTCATGGCTCCATTTTGCTATTTGCAGAACGGTACTCAGTTGTCAATGGAGTACATTTCTGCAAATAACACTACCCTTACTCGGACAGGTTAGGGTTTCCTTGATCACAAATTTACCAAATTTGCATGGCTTTCACCAGCAAACGAGGTAATTTACATAACCTAGCCCTGTCCGTGTAAGAGTCGTTTTAGGAGCTCTGTTGCATGCCCCTGCCGGCTGCTCCTGGATCGCTCGGCGGACATATTGGCTGCATGGAGTTTTACTCTACTCTTAGACTCCATGCAAGCCTTCGTGAATCCGGCCCATTCAAAATATGGTTTGGGTAGCACCAACATTTATTACTAAAACAGCTAAAAATTTCAAACAATTATTTCAAAATAAAATTTCAGGGATTTTACCCTAAGAAGTGGGGAAATATTCTTGTGGTTGTTACAAACAGTGTTCATACATTACAAAAGTGAAAACCCTTATACCAGACAACATTCTTAAAAGTCATGTTACCTTTCAAAAAGGTAACGGCAATACATCCAGGGTTATTTATTTAGCAAAATGTGATCAATGTCCAGCATATTATATAGGTAAAACTGAAAGATGACTTAAAACACAAAATTTTGACCATCTATGATATTGCAAACCACAAAGATACCAATGCATTAAACAAACATTCTACAGACTGCTCTGGTTTTAAAACGTTTTTTAAGATTTCAGAAATTATTAGCATTAATCCCTGGGGGGGGGGGTGACTTGAAGGCCTGGGTTACTTAAATGAATATGTATTGATTGTACCAGTACTTAATAATAGGGCTTACAGACTGGAAATATATTACTTTGTTTTTAACTATGTGCTTTATTTACCAATAGATTTGCACATTAAATTATATTTCTTGTGTTATGGAGGTCTGTGCTTTTAAGAAAAATTCAGTTATCACCAAGTATCCTGTGCTGTTTGCATCAAATCATATGTGTTTTCAACAGTATAAAAAGTGTTGGCTTATCTGCTCATGTTATTCTGATGAAGTCTCTCTGTTGAGCCAAACGCACTCAGCCATTTTACTTATTTTTTTTCATAGTTTCATAGTTTCATAGTTTAGTGCTAGGCTATCTGCCCTGGGGCATTTATAAGCCTAGCCATAGTGATGTGGCTTTCGCCACCCCATGTAATGGTACAAAAGTGTACAGAATAGATTTAGAATACTGTGCCTCTGTCTAGTAGTGACACAGTGAAGACACCCTTACATAATAGAATTAGTTTACTGTGCCTCTGTCTAGTAGTGACACAGAGATGACCCCTGGGGTAAACCTACGAACTCCCATCCACTCGTCAAGATTTATCTTGAAGAGAGTCAGTGAGAGGCTCTGCCTAACATGAACTGGGATTCTGTTCCAGAGTATGGGAAGCCTCTGAGTTATGAATCTGTCCCTCCAGCATGTCCTATTCATATTTGTGCTGAGGTTTAAATCTTTAGCTCTCGTGGTTCTGACGGATTTGGATTTTTTGAGGTGGAGCATGTCCATCAATTCCTGATTGGACATGGCCTTGTACGTCAGGCACAGATCACCTCTGAGTAGGCGGTATGCTACTGAATAGAGCTGGAGTTTCTTTAGTCTGGCAGCATATGACATATGTTGGAGACCCTTGATCCTCTTGGTGAGGTACTTTTGGGGTCTCTCTAGTTGTTGCAAGTGCCGGGTGAGGTACATACCAAATGGGGCATTGTACTCAATCATGGGCCTAATAAGGGAGGATTATAGGGGTACAATGACCTCATTTTGATCTGGATGTGAATCCCTTCATGATAAGGTGGGCAAGGTAGAAAGTCTTTCTAACCACTTTGGCAACGTCGGTGTCAAATGAGAGGTCACTATCGACTTGGTTCCCCAGGTCTCTGATTACTTTTTCTGTACTCAGTGGCTTACTGTCTATGTGATAATTTGTGGGTACTTTGTTTTTCCCAAAGGGGATGACTATACATTTTTTGGCATTTAGTTTAAGGCCATGACTCCGGCACCAGTTGTCCGTTTCAGTGAGGCCTTTCTGTAGGATGTATGTGTCAGCTGGTGTATCGACTATGGCGCCTAGTTTGCAGTCATCTGCGAACTTTGTCAGCCACAACCCTCCCATGTTTGCTTTCACATCTGAGAAATAAATGCCGAACAAGAGGGGTCCCAGGACAGAGCCCTGTGGGACACCACTTGTGACTGGCTTTGAGTCTGACATGGCTCCAGCGATTTTGACTTTATGGGATCTATCCTTTAGCCAGTTTGCAACCCATCTTGTAACATATGGATTTACATTTAAGCTGTTGAGCTTGTCTATGATGCCTGAGTGTGGTATTGTGTCGAAAGCTTTAGCCAAGTCCAGGTAGGCTGTATGGACTGCTTTGCCCTCGTCAATGGCTCTAGTGACTGTTTCAAAAAAGTCAACCAGGTTCAAAAGGCAGGATCTGCCCTTTACAAAGCCGAACTGGGTGGGATCAAGTGTCTGTAAGTCCCCAATGTCTCTGTTTATGAGTTCCATAATGATTCTTTCCATAGCTTTGCAGACCAGGCTGGTTAAGCTTATGGGGCGGTAGTTACCAGGGTCTGTAGAGGTGCCTCCTTTGTGGAGTGGGACTACTGTTGCTGTACGCCAGTGTTCAGGTACATATCCTGTAGTAAGGCTAAGGTTAAATAGCATTTTTATGTGTGGGTTTAGCTCCTCTTGGAGTTCACGTAGCACGCAACCCGGGATACCGTCAGGTCCCATTGATGCTGTGTTTTTAGCTTTGCTGAGGGAGGTTCTCACCTGGACATCTGAGATGACAGGGAGATTACATTCAGCTGGGATAAGTATTTATTCTTTTGGGGGTGAGGGAGGGGAGAAATTTGCACTGAACCTGTCTGCCAGAATGTTGGCAATATCTGTGGGTTCAGTGTATTTTTTGTCATTGTGAACTAACTCTGAGCATATCTGAGGGTTTCCGCCCAGGTTTCTAACATAGCAGAAGAAGGCCTTGTGGTTATCTTTAGTGTCCATAGCAATTTTTCTCTCAAAGTTGGCCTTGGGTGTTTTTATGAGAGAACATAGCTTTCTACTAGTGCTGATCAGAGATGCCTTCTCTTTATGGGATTTTGCTCTGTCGTGCATGTATTATTTTAGCTAATGATTGGATCCTCAGTGGCATTATTTATGTTTGGATCCTGAATAGCTCCGCTGTGCTGGATTGGTTAATTAGCATGCAATTCGGCTACTTATGCTTTCATTAGCATATTCTGCCATTTACCATTGTGTTAAGGCTCTACACTAAATGTAGAGTCATTTAATGAATACCAAATAGCTCACTATCATGTGGTAGGTGTGCCATGAACACAACAGCTGAACTTTGTGTAGCTATTCATGAATGTGGCCCAATATCTCTTGTCCAGTAGATGGGTATTTATTTTACATTGTGACAGTTTTTCATATAACTTTAACTTTATTAACTCTGTTTTTATCTTGCTTGTATTGCTGGACAATATTTCAATAAAATGTACCTGTACAAAATATTTAAAAAAGTGAACTGTCAAGTCATAAAAAAAAAAAAACCCAAAACAAAACAAAAAAGTATTTACATAAAGCTATAGCTGTGGAAGTAGATTATATGCCATACATTTTTAAAGATCATTCACAATATATGACCTTTTAACTTTACATGAAAACAGATTTTCTACAGTGACTAAGGAAAAACTATAGTAAGATGTGGAAAACGTTGCCTACCTAACAAATGGTAAGATATCAAAAAAGGTATAATGGGCATTTCTTATCTAATCTCTGTAATCTTAATCACATAGGTGGGGATTGTAGTTAAATATAGACATAGTACATTGAAAGGAAGTGTAGGAAAGAAATACAAAAGTGGAATCAAACCTTGCACAAATTTGACAAGGAAAGTTAGGATATGAAATAGAAAGAAAAAAAGAAGGAAAAGATATGGTGACAGCAATGTGAGGACTATCTGAAGCTGTGACACAAAATCAGATAGAAATCATCAGTCTTTGATTTTACAAGCAGAAAAACAAATAATAAAAATAAAAACACTTGCCCAGACTTGTTTTCCATTCCTCTGCTTTTTGCCTAAGCCTTATCATACCAAACCAAAAGAACAGCATATCTCATGTTTTCTTTTTCTTCACTGCATCTCTTACAAGAATCCGTTTTTGTCTATCACATCTTTTCTTGAATTCTGTCACTGTTAATTGTTTCAGGAAACCACTCAAATTAACCATGATCTTTCTCTGAAATAATACTTTTTACATATGTGCCTTCATAACAGCTTTCTGACCCCTTGTGCACAATGACTTATATGCACCATGACATTATGAAAAATAGTGTATAAATCACAACCAAAACTACAATGAAACCATTTGCAAGTACTACTACGGCCCTGAGAAATTAACCAAAGCATGCAATAAAGATCGCATAAAAATGTACTCAGTACATACCTTAATGGTGTCATCAGACAGTTTGTCTACCGTATCTAGACACCTAGTAAGGGAAATGAGACAAAATAACATGTCACAACTTTATGCAATGAAACAAACATCTAGTATTGACCAGATACATTTCTTTCTTTCTTTGCATAAAGAAATAAACATCTAGTCTTACTTAATTTGAGGCTATAGGCTAATTGGGATAAACTATACAAAAGGGTGCAAATTACAACATAACAATGTAATATATTGGTATTTTATAATACCATAGTTTCTTAAGAAAACATTATTTCCTCATTTTAATTAATGTTTTAGTTTACGACTATGCCATAAGCAGTGCCAGCCTTTTTAGTTGCCTTTTTTATGTAAATGTAAATAACAAATTAATTTTATTTTCCTCTGGCTTTCTTTGATACAAAAGAATATCTATTTTCATGTTATTTTAGCAGAAGACAAGATAGTTTTCTACATTTAACTGATTATACAGTTTAGAGTGCTGCACTCTGATTTGCTTTTGTGTATCAGAGTATGCTGTTGCAGTGTGATTTAAAAATATATATTCATATTCTTTGGAGCATAATGCCAATAGAAATAAAAATGCTTATGTTTTTATCCATTGCAGATTATCTAATATTTGGTTGCAGTGCAACTGGAATATGGGCATTAGCTACGAAGGAACCACAATCACAGATCTTCACAGTAAAACAGTGTAGCAACTGCCATAGCAATCATGAACCTCAGTGCTCTTAGGAACCAATATAATAACGGCTATGAAACTGATGACATGGGCAAATAAAAAACTTATGGACAAAACAAAAATAAGCTTTTTCTCTCTGGCTAATAGTTTGGGAATAGAAGTAATCTAGTCTTCAGATGCCGTGACTCAAATGGAGTATTCATTATGATACAGGCTCTCTTTGACAAGGATAATATGAAAAACATGCACGTTTTTTGCCAAATAACAGCAAAGACTAAAACGCTTTAGACCCATTCTTACCATAAAGTGAGGTTTACAATGGAGCATTCATGGTGCATAGATAACCATTCATTTCTGGTTGATACTATAGTGTATCGTCTATACATTTCAGTCCTAATGTCTTTATTATTATGTAGAACATATTGCTGCAAGAGTTACATAAGAATGGTGGAATTTCCAGATCCGTGTCTGAATTTTATTAGTACATCATAATAAAACTAGCACTGAGCCTGCATATTTGTAAAATTCTAGAAATACCTGTCATATTAGAGCTTTGAGGAAAACAGCATGCTTAGTGGAAAACAGGATTATGACATATTGGCACAGGCAATTAAAAAAAATCTAGAAGCAGGTTTAGCTCTACCAACAAGTAATGTATCACTAGCTTTAGGCAGAGAACATCAGTTTCCGTTGTACTGAAGAAAGTGGAATATCATAGAAAGCATAGATTTTAGGTGAGTTATTATTCAAATAGTTGGTTAAACCTTATTTTTCATTGATTATTAATTTATCTGTCACGGTATGTACTTAGTGTTCCTGCATCATTCTAAAGTCAGTGTCTGAAAAAATATCATATTCAATGTGCATCAATCAGATAAGCTGTTCAGTTTTACTAAAGATATTTTAGGGAACTGTATTTTTCTTCAAGCCATTTCATCTTCATTCTGACTCATTCATTTAAACTCTTCCTACCTTCACTTTTATCTCCTAAAAAGCATAGCTCTCTACCCATGCTACATCATTAAAGGTTCTCAAAATTACTCTCAGCCTTATTTTCAGAAGTGTGGACAGGCACAATTTATTCACCGTGCCCTCTTAAGTCATCTTCTCCATATCCTTCACTTCTTACTTTTAACAAATGTATATTGGTGCTTCGAGCAATTGCCAAGGCTTGTCATTAAATGGGAGACAAAATGTCCCTCTGTTTCATTAGCACTTGTCAAGCCTCATGAGCAGAAATCTGACATTATTTATTGGTGGGAGTAACATGCAAAGAGAACACTGCATTTGAAAATGAATGAAACAATCATTTTATGTACAAGTCTGGCAAAAGAATTCTCCTGTTTCAGCAATAAATAACAGTGCGATCATTACTGCTATTTTCTGGGCATCATTTTTATCTCATTAAAGTGCAGAAACAATTTTATTTATAGAAGGTAATGTACTGTGCAGTGTGTATAATAACTGTAATCATTAATGTATGAAATCATCATCTGGCTGGACTTTACTGCACTCTAAACTGATAATGTCATGATTACTTACTGGGTTATTAACTTTTGTATCCTCGGGTAATAAAATGAGTGTTGTCTCCAATACAATACTGACAAATGAATTGTCCTTCTGGAGTTGTTTACTTTTAACCCATTTAACTATTTTCTTGAATTGAGTTATCACTCTTTTACCTGGATAGATAGGTAATCATGTACGAAGTAATTTGTAATATTGGAGTCTAGTTTAAAGTACTAACCAGCAGAAATGTCACCTGTCAGAAGTGGGGAAGAGTTACTTGTCTGAGGAAAACTGCACAATAGAATACACAGAGAAACAAACTGGTGGGATAATTAACATTCTTTCCTGACATGTCTCATCACGCACGCTAATTACATTTGTATGTTAAACTGAATTCCCATTACTAACATTACTGTTCTAAAAAACAAAACCTGTTAGTCTTCATTGCACCTGGATAATCTGATCTTCTTTCTGCAGATTTTATGTTCATATGTACAGCAATTGTGTCTCTTATGCTGATAAGGAATAGCCTTGTTTTGGTATTACTGATGACATGAGCTGTAATTGTATACCTTAGATTACTCAGGCCTTATAAACTTCCTTAGATGCTTGTCTTCAGTGGGACTTATGGATCCCAAAGCAGACTACTATTTCATTATTACAGATTGGTATTGCACTTTATAATCTGTGCTGTGACAATGGATCTGTTTTATTTGTAAAAGAAGATACTATTTATTTGTATCTCAAGTACAATCTTTACTTCTTTTAATTTAATTTAACTGTTGTCTGTCTGCTGTTCATACTGGTGACTCTGGGCTGGAAGACAAATTTCAGCTTTATAAATTTAACTAAAACTACTTATCGTTCATAGGTAGGTAATAGGCTAGCCATCCTTTATGGGCCATTTTAAGAGTAGCCAATTTCACTTCCAAAGATAAGAATCATTCCCTACACCATGTGTCTGTGAGGTAAACACCTTATCTATTAAGCCAACCACCAACCAGGAGATGCCTACTACAATAGTCTCTATCTATATGTCAGGGGCATGTGTGCCTAATTTTAAAGTATTATTCATCTGTCAGATATGGAGAAGAGTTACTTCTCTAAGTGTATGACTCTGTATGTGCATGTTTGTGTGTGCAGGACAGAAGAGATGGTTGGGGAAATAAAAATATCTCATTCCTTGATTATTTGCTTGATCCATTTCGGGGCTGTGATATAGCTGCAGCCTATTCTATTTTCAATAGAAACAAGGCAGAAAAACTAATCCTGGTAGGCTATGGGTCTGTTATAGAACACACACACACACACACACACACACACACACACACACACACACACACACACACACACACACACACACACACACACACACACACACACACACACACACACACACACACACACACACACACACACACACACACACACACACACACACACACACACACACACACACAAAACACAAACACTATTACCAATATGGTGGATCATCAAATCACATATAACATATGTCTTGGATGTGAGAGGAAAGGAATTCACAGTGTATAGCAAAAAAAAAAAAGCATATGAGAACACATAGAAAGAACACAAAATGCACCACAGAGAGAGTCAAACTGGAGAATGAAGTGCTGGGAAGCAGCAATGTTAACTTCTGTGTTGTTGTGCTACCCAAAATACATGTATATTCTATTTAATTTGTATATACAGGATAGCATAACCACATTTTAACTAAGTTCATGATCATAGGTAGAACACATTTCTATGCATTTAATTAGCAGGTGCCAGTCTTGACTATATTATCAATCTCAACCAAAACAGAATGAATACTCTGGGACAAGAGGATGGCAAATCCAACATTCAGGAAAATGGAATTACACAGAGTTTTTAAATCTGGACTCTCAGTATCTGAATTACATAAATATCTGAGCTCATTGTAAGGACTGACAATTAGGAATCTTACAAAATATGCCAATATTCAGAAAGCAGACTCTGGAATGAGGATAAGTGAAGCAAAACAACTATATTATTTGTAAATGAGAAGAAAGGAATGAAGGTGGCAATATGGTCAAAGTGTGCTTTAAGGTTAATAAGAAATATTATTCTGTTATAATTGAATTATCGGTTTCATTAAGAAATGTAAGAATATGTAGATGAAAGAATATGTAGAAAGAAAGTTAACTTTCTGACAGGACTGAGAAGCCTACAAACATGGAAATGTCCCTGGTTGAAATTCACACATTGTGCATAAAGTACATCATTAAAGCAGGGTAAATATTTGGGTATGCTGCTTATGATCTTTGCCCAGAACATGTCTGCAGGAATTTTGAATAAGATGTACATATTTACAGGTAACAATAACTCCTGCTCAAATATAGTTAAATCAGTAACATGTCACTGATGTGATGATATATGTCTCCAGCTAATGGGCAAGTAGGAGTAATAAGGCATTGCCATAAGAACACTGCTGAATCTAAATGTTTCGGTATATCTAAAAACTGGAATCCAAAGTGCTGAACATATGTAATGGTGGCAGATAGTGTATTTGAATTGCATTGTTTAATTTAACTCAATTTCAACTCCTAATGTCTCTTAATGCTACCTCCCCCAGTCTCTCCTGCCTGAGACTCATTACTCCACAACATTTCAAGGTAACCAGGTAATCATCTGAAATGTTGGGACCTGCTAAAGTGAATCTGAAAATATGAAGATTTAATGGTCAAAACATTGGACTTACATATACTAAGTGCGAGATGCCATATTTCAGAATAATCTTTTTCTCTGACATATGGCAATCAACACCCTCCTCCCATATACACACATACTTTCTCACTAGTATGGTTGGATCACAAAGCTGTCTCCTTTGAAGTAAAAGTAAAAATTAACCCAGAAAACCCAGCTAAACCAGTAACAGTTAGGAACTAGTCTAAGGCAAACTCCATCCTATTAAGTGACAGTTTGTCAAAAGTTAAGGTTCTCCCTAATCCCAAGACCACAGTTACCTATGCAGAGTTATTTAAGTCTCTATATAAATGTGAATGGCTGCACAGATGCTGCACTACCTATCAGAAGCAAACCCAAAACAAACACTAAAAACAAACTCTGCTGGTGGAATCCTCACCTAAACAGGCTATATGATAAAATAAAAAACTCATGGCAATCAAGAAAAACAACTCCCTTAAAGGCAATTGCTCTCTTATACAACTAAAGAAGAAACTAAGATATCAAATTAAGTCTAACAAGGCCAGCTATGACATCAGGATAGCCTCGCAGGCTGAGAATAATCACAAGTCCTTCTTCAGCTATGTCCAGAACCTTAATGGTAGCACACACACATATCAGGGTACTGTGTGAAGGTAACACACACAATAGTGTGTTGTGTGTGTTACCTTTAGGGTATCACACAGCAGTGTTCTGAACTGGTGGTGAATAGTACCACTTTTACTGATCAGGGTGATATAGCAAATCTATTGGCTGATAAATTCAGCTCAAACTTCACCCCCCCCAACATATATACTCTGACTATTAGCAGGGACCAGGCGCTTGCAGAACTCACATAAGCCAAGAACACTGCCTCTATGGTCACCCACAATGTCCTTGGTTGCCCCCTGATCAGTCTAAACACAACCTATGAGGACCACTTCAGGCACTCTTCAAAACCAGCTACATTCCAAGTGAATGGAGGACCATAACAGTCATTCCTTCCACAATGGCAGACCATCAGCTGACCCAGGGAAATGATAAACAAGGACAGTGTCAACCTATAGACACTGGACCTGTCCCAGTTTTGTTTTGTTAAGGGAAGGCTGTGCCTGCATAATCTGGCAGACTTCTTTGATAGGGTCAGAAAGGGAAAGGATGAGGGTAAAATAGTGTATACTGTGTATGTTGACCTAGCTGAGGCATTAGATACAATACCGTTCTCCGGCATTGTTGACAAGCTCTCTGAGATAGGCATGAATCCCTACATAACTCACTGGATTGTTGGCTGGCTCATAGACAGGACCCAAGAAGCCAAGATCAGTGAGACCAACTCCACTAAGACCCTGGTCACTACCAGAATACTCCAGGGCTCTGTGCTGGGCCTGCTCTTGTTTGGCATTTACTTCTTAGAAGTCAAGGCTAACAGTCAGGGCTTCTGGCTCACCAAGTTCACAGATAACTATAAATTGGGAGCTATTATAGATTCCTCCCAAGACACCAACATTTTGCAAGAGGGTTTAACACAGAAAAATTAATGTTGCCAAAGCTGTGGCCTAAAAGTCAATACCCAAAAATGTATTGTAATTCCCTTTGGGAAACCATCAACCAAAGTTAATTACTCCATTGATAAAACACTCTCAAGAGTTGACCAAATAGTAAGGAATCTGAGAACATATTACACAACAATCTGGCCTTTGACCAACACATGGCTAAGATAGTAAGCAAATCATTCTATGTTGCCCAAATTATAGGTAAGGGTATGGCATTCAGGTCCAAGAAAGTTACCACTACTCGGCCCTTATCAGACCCATCATTGAATACAATGCCTCTTTTGGCATCTACCTAACAGTTGGAAAGTCCATAAAGGTTTCTCACCAAGAGAATTCAGGGCATAAATACCCTGTTTTGCACTCATCGCCTAAAGACTCTATCTCTGTATTCTGTTTCCTACAACCTGTTGAGAGGAAATCTCTGCCTGCCTGACAGGGCTTCCTCAGACACAGCCCTGATGGATCTGTTGCACATGTGCAAAACAAAACGTACCAGAAACAGTAGATCCAGGGATATGAACTTTATTTATGACATAAACAGAACTCGCTGGAGAGAGAGATATGTGTCCCAAAGGATCCCTGTGCTATGGAATAGGTTCCCTATTCATGTAAAACAGAGTTCATCCCTGACCCTATTCAAATGAAATCTTGACAGATGGATGGGAAATCATAAAGTTGCCCCAGGCTGGCTCCCATGTCCCTTATAGATAGAGGACATCAATAAAAAAGGTATTATCCTAACACTCCCCTACAAATCCCGTAGCTATCTTCCTATTAATATGCCCCCCATATAGACATCCAGGATACTCGGGATCCAAATGGGTTTGCTGTGCATGGTTATGCTCGTAAGGGCCCAAGTGGTCATTAGCCAAGTAACAGTCTATGAATCTATGTATATGTTACTAGCAAAGCTGTTGCTAGGGTAAGGCTGTCCTCAGGATCAAGCTGTTAGTAGGCATGATCAGCACTACAGAAGAGGTGCTGATCTTTTCCTGCAAATCAGTGATACTGAGGGTGAGTGCTGCTAGTCATTTAAGCAGGTGTGGCAAACATTGGAGTTGTGTAAATTATTTAAAAGACCGTTTGCAACAACTATAGCAAGGAATCAACATAGTTCTTTTTTCTTTTTTTGCCTATTATCTGCAAGTGCTGTGAGACTGCTGCTGGTATGTGACTGCAATGCATTTTGGACTGGAGTTCCTTATTTAGGGTTTAGATACTTCCATTGTTTTTTTCTTTTTTTTTTTTCTTTTGTTTTTACTAATTTACAATGTGTTTTATGTCAAATTCTGTTTTATCTTGACATTTAGTTATTGAAGTTCTAAAAATTCTTGTCTGGGGTCAGTTAGAAAAAATATTTTTCCATTCACTGACTGAAAAGAAATTATATATGGCTAATTAGTGTGAAGAGCTGAGAAGTATGATTTCTTACTTAGGACAATTAGCTGCAAGTGCTGTGAGATTACTGCTGGTATGAGATGCACTGGAGTTTTTTCCCACCCCGCTTTCAGTCCCTGTTGTGATTTTAAAATTGATTGATTTTGAGCTGCCTGCCCGTACTGCAAATCTGAATTAGGAAACTCCTCCCAGCCTCGTCTTATCTCCTTACTGGACCCTGAAAGATCAAAACTGGGAAGGTTTTCCCTTAGACTCTCAAAGCCCGAATTAGCCTCTGTTCCATTTCATTCCACACTCTTAGTGATCAGTGCAGTATTCTAAGTATTAATCCATTTTTGCAAACTTATTTTTAAAATAAGTAATGTTTGGGACTAGACTACCAATCACAGGAGAGCCTAAGAACTGCTTCTGAGGAATCATCTTGGGATTAATGCTACTGTTTTCGCTTTTGGTGAGAGAAGGAGCAAAACGACATTGATTCCTGCTGGTCTCTCATTGGGCAGTGTGTATGAGACTTAGCTTTTGGTATCATTCTAAGGTGTACAGGAGGAGATGGTAGATAACTTCTTTGCCATGGATGGCTTGCTCCTATCCCCCCCAAGGCTTTTGTATATTGCCCAAATCATTTTAAGCAATGTCCATCTTCTAAAGCTTTCAACATAACAAAACAGAATACAGATTGTATAAAGGTATTGTTGCTCAATGATTTGAGCCATAGCAGAAAACCTCACTGCCTACAAGCACTCCTTACCCAGGAAAACAATGTTACATGCATTGTCATGGACACCTGGTCCAAATGAGTTAGAACACTCCATCAGTGCAGGGTTTCAATCCCAAACCCACATTCAGGCCCAGTACATTAGATAAAGGCATTAAAGGAGACCCTGTGGGCTGTGGCTAGGTTGAGGGTTTAGTGGAACAAAGAAAGAAAATCTGGCTTAATGAATGGTATTGGAGATGGTAATAGAAGTGAACCATTTCAGGCTGGCAGGCAATGTGCACTGGAGATTATTGAACAGGTAGTACAAGATGCCTCTATGACAGAAAAAAGACAGGAACTGTCCAGAAGCAGTGTGTGAGAGGTCTGAGGAACCAGACGTAGATCTACTCCATACATTATGGCATTGCCCAATAGTGTCAACCTTGTGGCAGCAGGTAACTGAACTGAGGAGCAGAGTATATGGAAAGAAAGTAAAAGGGAACTTGATGTGCTTGTCATGAAGTTATGGAGTACTGAACAAAGGTTGGAGGGGCAGGACATGGCTGGGGGGGGTAAAAAAGATAATTATAAGGGCTTGGAAGAAACCTGAGGAAGAGGCATTCAATGTTAGGGAATGTTGAAAATGGATAAAGTTTAGGGTATGGAGTTATGAAACAGGTGAATGAAGAGGTTGAAAGATGTGGAAGATAGAATTAGATGGAGAGGATGAGAGACAAAGAAGAGGACCAATGGAGGTTGTAGTTTTAAATTATTGAGAGTTAAGAAGTGGAAGTGTGTTCTACATTGTTCATAGTGGCTTACTATTGTGAGTCCTGGAGTCAGAAAACTGACTGGAAAGAGCAGAGTGAATAGAAAAAACTGGATATTGACAATACATCATTGCTACATTTGCTCAGCAGCATATTGTTTTGTCGTACAATGACAGGAAGTATGAATGTGGGGGAAGTGCACAAGAATTACTTTTTTTGTAATCCTATTAGATAGTTCTGAATGCACCAGTCTAAAGTTTGAATAAATCATTGAGACTTTAGATTTGTCTAAATTCTTTTAAATGGCAAACTGTTGAATATTATCTACAATTTTTAACACAAAGTAAATATAATTATACAAGCATTGTCTATATGAAGATAGCAACCCGAAAGAGTTTTCTTTTTTGGCATTGCAATTACCACTTTTTTATTTCTTTTAAGGTGGAGAAGCTCCCTAGTTTCGATTACATGATTAAATAAATGCACCAAAAACAGAATTACTATGTTTATAATATTCTTCTGTACTTCTACTGTCAACTTCCAAGTGTTTGCCCAATACCTTTCTTTTCATGGTTTCCTGCACTTTGTTATTCATTACTGACTATATCAGCACATCTGCTTGATCTGCAGACAGCTTAGACAAATCTAAATTTTATAACATTTCTTGAATATCCTTCTCAAATTCTTCAGATATCTTATCTGCTCTATATACATTTTGAAAATGTAGTCTACAAAATCTTCCCTACTGGATCCCAATTTGAAACATTTTCCATGCATGAGCAGACTTATTACAGTTCTCTGACTCCTCTGTTGCCTAAGGTCAGTTGCCAATGTCTTCTGCTTTCCAGCAGATTTATAAAAAATGTATCATTAAGAGATTCATGAAATAAATCATATTTACAATCCTGTAATTTGGGTCTATATTAGAACATTGAAGTTTCAAAACTTCAAATGTTCTAATATCGAACCCTATTCAGCGAAAGCTGAAAATATCGAAGCAACAGAAAACCAAATTTTTTCCTAGGGAAAGAATTCAGTTGTCCATTTCTGTTGCTTCAGTATTTTTAGTGCTGTGGTGGAAAGTTACAGGTCGGGTTCAGGTAAGTGTGCGATTGAGTGTGGGTCAGGTTAGTTAGGGTTAAGGTGTGGGTTAGGTATGTGTGCGATTGTGTGGACGTGAGGGTTAGGGCGGGTTAGGTGAGTTAAGGTTAGGTCACGAGTTAGGTATGTGTGTGATTATGTGGACGTGAGGGTTAGGGTAGGTTAGGTGAGTTAGGGTTAGGGCGCAGGTGAGGTGAGTGTGCGATAGTGACAGACCTTAAGGTTAGGGTTTGGGTTAAGGTAAGTGAATAGTTAGTGGTGTGTGTATAGTTTAGTGTAGGGTTAGGTGTAAGATTTTAGTTGTATGTGCGTGGATTGCTGTTTGTTTGGTGTGCTTGTGTTGTGTATATGTGTTTTGGAACAGCAAATTTTTTCCCTAGGAAAAAATTTGCTGTTCTGTATGTTCGATGTTTTCAGTTTTCGCTGAATAGGGTTCGATATTAGAACATCCGAAGTTTTGAAACTTCGATGTTCTAATATAGACCCATGTAATTCATCTGTCACACATTTTACATGTTTTAACTCATATTAAACCTCATCATCCTCATAAAATATTCTCTCTTCTATACATTTAATGCATTATTTTATTCATCAAAACATACTTGTATACCAGGTTTCACCTCCTATCTTACTTTGCATAAGTTTTTCCAGGTCAACTAAAATAGACTCCATTTCATAACACATTTTAGTTACTCCATCTTGATTATATTGATCCCACCACTTTTTACATGTCTCTGTTTTGAAATAATAATTGAAAAAGTGACAATGTCTCTTCTTGCAGATAGAAAGAATAGCAAATAAACAGCATTTTAACAGTACATGATCAGAAATTAATATGGGGTATGTACGAACCTTCTGAACTAAATAAATATTCTCTATTGATTTTATAAATCTTATCAATTCTAAACCTGACATAAATCTACCTGAATATAAATAAACTAATGGCTTATTGAACTGCTGCTAAAATATCCATAAACCCCATAGTCCTAGAAGAAATTCTTAGATATCTCCCTAATCTAGTAATCTCCAAGTATAAAACTGCACACATCCCACTTATCTTTCTAATCTAGATTCTGGATCATTCTAGGTTCCCAACATTCCACATTGTATCTAGTCATTATATTCTAATTATTCATAATGACATCACCTCCCTCATCAAACAACACCATGTCTTCCATCATAGTTCAAAACTGACATTGTGTCTTACCTGGAAGAAATGCACAGTAAGTTACATAATTGTTATTACTGCCTGTATAACCTTTAATACTTGTATAAAATCCACTTCCTTCTACTAAGACATATTTCACCATTTATGGGTAAATCTTGAAATGAGAATCATTACTTACCTTCATCTAGCTCTCTGAAATTTAGAAGTGTAACTTTACAGACAAATCTCTTCACTTCAGCCCCCTAACCTACCCCGAATTCCCACCCACACACCTTATACTACATTTATAATATACAAACCTCCTCCCATTTCTTATCTAACCATATTTCACTTTCCTGTATTAATCTTCACACCCATGAAATAATTATTTTCCTCCAGCTAAACAAATACACTCCAACTATACTACCATACCCCTCAACAACCAGACAAACCATCCAAATTTCCTAGCTCCATAGCTTCTATCCTCCGGTGTTATCATAAATCCTAATCCAAGTATCATCTATCAAATAACACAATGCTGCTCACTTACCTTGTACCAACCTTATTGCTAACTCTTCTAACCCATGATACATCTCTCTCTCTCTCATACACTTCAAAGCAAGCCTATCAAATTCCTTTTAAACTATAATAAATATAAGTTTAAATGGCTACTGTCACAACTTCACACCATCACTTTTCTGCAATTCTGTGGACACCTAAACCCAAATGATGGCCACTTCCATCCTTCACAAACATACACACAACATCATTCACAAACCATATCTACACTCCTCCTCTCCTGAATCATCACTCCAATGTATTAAATCACAATATAAACCTCAGACGTTTTTGCAATAAACTACATGATATTCATGCCTGTATCTCTTTCTACTCCCCAATATACTCATTGCTATTGTCAGCTGGCTAAAAAAGGATATAAATAATGAAGAAATACTTCCATACAGTTATGATACTTGCATACTATACAGACAAAACAAGAGAGCAGGTGGTGTTGAATTAATGTACAAACAGTAATTACAGCTCACTATATACCCCTATAAAATATCTTTTAACCAGGCAGAACTGCTTATGTTATACCTAAAAATAAATAACCACAAAACCTTGTGTATAGCAGACCTATACATACCACCAGGTAAAAACATCAGCACAGATGAAGACATTTTATGTTGGATATCACAAAACATTTCTCAAGAAACTATAATTCTGGATTATCTCAGTATTAACTAGCTACTTATAAACTCAGTGTTACCAATTAATCTCTATTACTTCATCTAAATCACAAACAAACTAGACTAAATACATTTAGTAAAAAATAATTCATCCATGACTGGATATTAACAAGTAACCTGAATAACATAAGTAACTCAGGTTGCTTAACAGACTTTATCAGGGCCCATCTCCCCACTTTTGTGGTGAGGCATCACAGCAAAATCAATGAGAAAACAATACACAACCAGATATATAAACTCCCCTCCTTTGATACAGATGACTTTATCTCTGACTAAAGCAATGTAATTTGTCCCAGCTCAAAACCAGATCCACAGACAATGCTGTTACATATTTTAATACCACCTTCTTAAAAATACTAAGCCACCATGCCCCACTAAGAACAAAAAGAGTCAGACAAAACACAGATCCTGTCTAACAAAGGATACAAAGAAACTCATGAATTAGAGAGAGAATGCTTGGAAATACTGGACAAATCAAAGAACACAGTTATCTCAAGAAAGTTTCAACAAATTACAAACCTCAATAAACACCAAAATAAAATCTGATAAAAACATGCTATACCAGCCTATAGAACATTAGTCAAAACAACCCTAAATGGTTCTGGTCCTCATTA
Source organism: Protopterus annectens (assembly GCF_019279795.1). Classification (NCBI taxonomy): domain Eukaryota; kingdom Metazoa; phylum Chordata; order Ceratodontiformes; family Protopteridae; genus Protopterus; species Protopterus annectens. The sequence continues at coordinate 1,263,524,280 of NC_056731.1, forward strand.
AATAAACTTCTAAAATGTGGATGCTCTAGCACACCCTAGCCAGAACTGATCAATAACTAAGAAAGCATAGCGTCCCAAGTCAACATCCATTTCTTTCAAAATGTCCTCTCTCTCTCTCTCTCTCTCTCTCTCTACTCAGTCATAACCTGTCTTCCTACCTTACAATCTCTATGACAAGCACTGAACAATCTACCCTATTCAACTTCCGACCTATGCCAACCTCCACAATTAGATCTTTTCTACAAAAACTAAAGCATATAACCTTGGCGATTGACTATCTATTAGGCAAATAAGTAAAAAAATAGAAGCAGAAGCTGTATCCATTCCTATCTCTATCTTAATGTACTGCTCAGTTGATGAAAACTATGTTCCAACCCTCTGGCAAAAATATTTTATGATACCCTTACACAAAGCAGGAGCCACCCCAGATTTCTCTGAGTACCATCACATTACTATCCTTTTTCAATTGTCTAAAATGCTGGAAAATGCATACAAATGCAACTGTTAATGTGGCCTGACTGAAAATTACCTTATCTCAAAAACTCAGCATGACTTTTGACCAAAACCTAGCACAACGGCTCTACTCAATGTCTCTAATACAATAAACACTGAAAGAAACAAAAGCAACTTAGTCTAATCCATCTTCCTAGACCTAACTAAGGCATTCAGTACCATCTACCATCACACTCTCTATGCCGGACTCCCCTTCCTTCATTTATCTCACTCAGCTACATCATGGTTCCACAGTCATCTAGCAAACAGGAAACAGGCTGTAAAATAGCAATACTACTCCCTTTTCCAATCCATTCCTGTCGTTTTCCCCCAGGGATCAATCCTTCTCCCCTTCTATTTAATGTCATCACAAACAACCTTTATACAGCTACCAAGTGTGCCATCTTAGTACAATACTCAGATAATAGCACCATTATCTGTTCTGCCCCTTGCCTTGCTAAACTGTAAAAAATCTTACAAGAATCCTTTTCAGCCATTCAGGCATGGCTTCAAAACTCCAGTCTCCTTCTCAACCTCAAGAAAACTAAGATAATCCTTTTCACCCACAAAAACTCAACTGACCTAAAACAATCCTTTCACATTACTGCAGGCAATAGCATTATTTTAGAAACAGTAACCCAGACAAAATTACTTGGAGTTATAATGAATGATAACATGAAATCTGGCCACCATGTACTCCAGACAGTAAAAAAGGTAATCAAAAACTTGAATTACTTTACAGGTCCAAGCCTTTCCTCATTAATACAGCCAGAAAAAAATAGCTTCAGCCTGCCTCCTTCCTTCACTACTTTATGCTGCACTATCCTCCTCAATCTCCACATCTCTCAACCTGTATATCCCTTAAACACCTGAGCTGGCTCAAGCAACCACACCATTTAACTTGGAAACAATTACTTATAACTCATACCCTACAAACCAAATAACTGCCAAACATTCCTACACATTATGCAGCAATGCTCCCTAGTCAGAAATCTCTGCTCCAGAAATAAAATACATATAAATAATACAAAATCTAAAAACAGTGCAGGGGACTCACTGTACTCAAACTGTGTTACAAAGCTGTAGAACTCATTACAACTTGGCTTAAAACAAATAGATAAAATAACTAGTGTTAAAATCAAGCTGAAGCAACAGCTAGACAACAGTAGGCAATGTTCTTGTTTTGTGCCAGGATAAGATACTGGGAGGATTCAATAAAGCCTACATGATAATTTTGACACTGGAAGAGTTTTATATTCAGTAAACTCCAGCTGAATTTTAGGGTTCCTATCACATAGTCGAACCTGTACAAGTTCGAACCCCATATGGTCAAGACCATAAGTTCGAACTTGTTCAAGTTTGAGCGTTTAAACGGAAATCTCCGTAAGGGGAGGTTTCCATTCATTTCAATGTGGTGCAATCTTGAAGTTGATATATTTAAGTAGTGGGAGGTGTGGGGGGGCAGCCCCCCATGTGGGAGGTGCAGGGGGGCTTGCCCCCCTACTTACAACAGTTTATTTTGTTTTTACTTCTTTTTTTTTATCATTATTCGAAGTTTTGTAACTAAGAATGGAATGGTTCGAACATTCCGTGTTCGACGTTATAAAACTTTGACTATGTGACATAGACCCGAATTTTATGCTAATGAAGGTAATGAACAGTGTGGAATGATTCAACAACTGTAAAGTAACCGTGTAGACTCTGTGTTCATGCTGGCCGTGTATGTGAAAGTTTACCAAATACAGGAGTCTACATGGAAACTAGAGCAAGTAATTTCCCATACATTTGTACAGAACAGACCCTAATGTGTAACTCCCCATACATTATGACATTCCCAGACATGTTAGATGATAGAAAATTATATTAAAATTAGCAACAAGTCCTTATTAAGTGCCATGACATAAATGCTGCTTTGCAACTCCACCTCAAGTGAATAATGTAATCATAACTAATGTACACAGTTAAAAGTATAAACCCACATGAAATATAAAATCCCAAACCTGAATTACGGGTGCACATATATACACCTGAGTAATACCCTCCCATGACTGTACAACATTGGACTCCCCCTCAGTTCCCCTGCCTACACGATTGCCAACCATGTAGATTCAGGACTGTTGACACATTGAATGTGCAAATGAGGTCAAAATTCATTAGAATTGTTGAATCCCAAAAACTTGTAACCATATAGGGATATTCACCTTATGTAGGCACTTCCACAGAGTTAGTGTCGAATGCATGGCAATAGTAAATGATGACATTGGGGGTGTCAGGTTGCACTTACAGAGGTGTACATGTAGGTCTGTGAAGTGTAAAAGTGAATGCAAGCCGTACACTATCCCAAGTTCTCAAGTTCTGTGTTATCCTCTTTATTGTTTGTTAAAATGTATCTTACCTATCCTTATTACATTAAAATAATTTTTTTTAATTTTTATCCTTTTTTGAGCAATGTAGCACTTAGCACAGCCACAGGAAATGGAGAAATTAATTGCATGTTTCTCAATGCATGTTATATAACTATTCCTGTGGCAGCATGTGTATGTATAGGGCTGGAGTAGAGAAGGTCCTGGGTTCTACTGCAGGGTCTGCAATCTTTCCTCTACGTTTTGAGATGCATATTCACGTGATATAACAGGCACAGGCAAAACTAAGAAGTTCCCTAAATTCACCTTATGTCAGCATCAGTGCTCTGCTAATTAGACCATAAGCATGTGATTACAGTACGATGGACCTATTCAGCAAGCTGTAAAGCATCCACTTAGCCTACATTCTGTTTTGTCCTGCATTCTTCCATACCATGGGAGTAGACAAAAGGAAATTCTAGGCCTGAAATAAAATTGCCTCAACTGCTGCATTTGCATGATAAGTCCTGAACCTACAAATGCATTCCGTAATAATATTATGGCATATCCTTGTATAGTTTAACTTGGTGCTGTAATGAAGTAAATGGTGGTGGATTTGTCCAGAAAGTACCTTAACATGTGACAGCAGACACTTATTTTACTCATATGTGTCCATTACTAAGGTTTTATTTTTTATTCCTCCCCTTCTTCATTGCTCTTTTTGCGTGATGTGCCACATAACGCAAATAACATAAGCGGGTAATGGCTGTGTTTATCATGTTTCTGCAAAGCACTTTGAACCCCTTTTGAAGCAGAACACCAAAAATAGTAACATGATGCATTCAATTAATGCTCTTGGACATCGTGAAAACCCAGCCTGGAGTACAGATGGTACTGGGTTGTAGTACAAAGGGTGCAAGCTTTGCTTTACTGGTGTGACATAGCAGTTTACAGCAATGAAGTGCAGTATAGACAACTGTTTCTTCAACATTGTTGTGGCAACAGGTGTAAGTATAGGATTGGTATACATATCGCCCTGGGTTCGAATAGACTATATGCCATATAGTATTATCTTTACTGACGTAAGCAATGCGGCCTGTGTTTGCACATCACTTACCAACACGCAAACAGGACAGGCATAACTTGCATACATGTACACTTTGTTAACTATCGCACAAATCTGCTGCTCACTGTACTAAGGAACTGTATATATGATGCTTATTGGTATTTATTGTTAATTTCCTTTCTATGACATAAAACTACATGTGGAAACATTACAAATTCGGGGCACTTTCTAAGTATACATCATATATTCACAATACATAAATGTGTTGCCTCCTCCCCACATCCAGTACAACCCTCAGGGATCAATATTTTATACACATATATCAACCACATTACAAAGTGTAATATATAATGTTGAGTGTTCCCTCATGGGACACATTCTACAGTTAGACTACTGGCCTCATATAAACATATGAATCTATCTGCCTATGCAGGCCTCCCAACCTGTTCTTCCCCACATGGCTTGCTGATGTCATCTATCATAAGTTAACCTGCAGACATGTAAAAGTCAGAAAAGAGTAAAATCCCATAACTGAAGGAACTCCCTGGTCAACCTCAGTAAGAAGCTGAGATCCCTCATAAAATCATCCAAAGCTAGTTACGAAAACAAAATTGCCAATTGCCACTGACTAAAGACAACCACAAAGCATTCTATAGCTATGTCAAGAATCTCAATGGCAACACTCAGATCTGCTCTGAGTTACAGCACAATGGCACTAAATATACAGAACCAACTGATACTGCCAACATCTTGGCAGATAGGTTCAGTGCTAATTTACCCCCCTCTCATCCCCTAGAGGGCCCATCTCTATACCGGAAGAATGCAAAGTTCCTGTAATCACGGCTGCACAGGTAAAAAAAACACTCTCCAAAACCAAGAACACAACATCCATGGGACATGACAATATCCCAAGCTGCGTTCTACACATACTACAGAATGAACTGGCACCCTACCTAAGTACCATGTTCAATCATAGCCTCACCTCAGGCTTTGTGCCTACTGAATGGCGCACCGCAACAGTTATCCCACGCCACAAAGGGGGAGCCACAATGGATCCCAGGAACTACCGCCCCATTAGCCTGACGAGCCTGGCCTGCAAGACCATGGAACTTATCATCATGGAACTCATAAACAAAGACATTGGTAATTTCCAAACTCTGGACCCTACCCAGTTCGGATTTGCAAAAGGCAGGTCATGTCTCCTAAACCCGATTGACTTCTTTGAAGCAGTCGCCAAAGCCATAGATGAGGGTAAGGTGGTTCACACAGCTTATCTAGATCTTGCCAAGGCTTTTGACACCATCCCCCACTCTGGAATTATAGATAAGCTCACTAAACTAGGTATAAATCCCTATGTCACAAGATGGGTTGCCAACTGGCTCATGGACAGAACCCACACTGTGAAAGTAGCAGACTCCAAATCCAACTTCAGACCAGTGACAAGTGGAGTACCACAGGGTTCAGTCCTGGGTCCTCTCCTTTTTGGTATCTACTTCCCTGAAGTACAGGCTAAGACAGAAGGTCTTTAGCTAACAATGTTTGCAGATGACTGCAAACTAGGAGCCATAATCAAAACTCCTAACAATGTAGACATACTACAAAAGGGCCTCACTGAGACAGATGCCTGGTGTCAAAGCCATGGCCTGAAGCTCAATGCCAAAAAGTGTATTGTCATCCCCTTTGGTAAAAACTCTGTACCCATGATCTACCACATAGCTGGTAGTCCACTTAATGCTGAAAATGTGATAAGAGACCTTGGGACACAGGTGGACAGTAGTCTCTCCTTTGATAATCACATCGCCACAGTGGTCAGGAAATTCTTCTATGTGGCACACCTCATCACAAAAGGTTTCTCATCCAGAAAAAAAGAGGTCATTGTTCCCCTCTACTCATCAGTCATTAGACCCATTATAGAGTACAATGCCCCTTTTGGTATGTACCTCACAAGACATCTACAACAACTGGAAAGGCCACAGAAATACCTCACAAAGAGGATTACTGGCCTCAAACAGATGCCCTACGCAGACCGTCTCAAAAAACTCCAGCTTTACTCTGTCACATATCGCCTACTCAGAGGCGATCTCTGCCTAACATACAAAGCTATGTCAAACCCAGAGCTGGTGGACATGCTCCACTTAAAGAAATCCCAATCCCTCTGAGCTACATGCACTAGGGACCTAAACCTTGTCACCACAATAAATGGAACATGCTGGAGGGATAGATTCCTGTCCCAGAGACTTCCCATACTCTGGAACAGACTATCTATCTATGTCAAACAGAGCTCCTCATTAGCACTCTTCAAGAAAAATCTTGATGATTGGATGGGAGATAGGAAATTCACCCCAGGGATCACTTCTGTGGCTCTGTTCGACAGGGGCACAGGAAAATAATTTTCTTGGGTGGCAAAAGCCAGGGTACATTTTTGGCTAGGCTTATATAGGCCTAGGGCCAATAGCCTAGTACCTACCTATGAACCTATGAACTTGTGCCATGGTGCTTGTGTAAAGTAGTGTGTGTGTGTGTGTGTGTGTGTGTGTGTGTGTGTGTGTGTGTGTGTGTGTGTGTGTGTGTGTGTGTGTGTGTGTGCACATCTAACCAGAAGAGCAAATGTGTATCCTGCAGTTAATGTCCCCATCCCATAAATTGACATCTGGTTCAGGCAGGCCTCCCACCTTCTTCTTTCCAACATGCACTTCTGATATCACCCACTCTAAGTTGACCTGTAGACATGTAAAATCAGACTTGTAAGGTGGCGCTTGCATCAACTACTATGTTCTGTAGTCTATGTACTTAGATAGGGAGGGGTTCTGTTCTAGCTGTAATCAAGTGTGTGTGTGTTTCTGTGTGTGTGTGTGTGTGTGTGTGTGTGTGTGTGTGTGTGTGTGTGTGTGTGTGTGTGTGTGTGTGTGTGTGTGTGTGTGTGTGTGCATCCAGCCAGAAGAACAAGTGTGTATCTTGCAATTACTGGCCCAATCACATAAATTGACTGTATTTTGATACTTTCACCTGCCTGCACATCCATTTCATGTGTGTGTGTGTGTGTGTGTGTGTGTGTGTGTGTGTGTGTGTGTGTGTGTGTGTGCGTGTGTTCAGCCAGAAAAGCAAGTGTGCATCCTGCAATTACTACCCCAATCCCATAAATTGACTGTATTTTGATACTTGCACTTGCCTACACATCCATTTCAGGCAGGCCTCCCACCTTCTTTTCTCCGACATGCACTGCTGATGTCATCCACTATAAGTTGACCTGCAGCCATTAAACAATAAAACTTGTACCATGACACTTTTGATTATCACTGTAGTCTATAGTCTGTGTACTTAGATAGGTAGGGGTTCTGTTCTCACTGCAGTCAACTGTGTGTGTGTGTGCCACTAGTCAGCAGAGTAGATGTGCTATCCTACAGTTATTCTCTAATGGCATGCCTTGCTAGTCTTTTGATACTTGCACAAGTCTAAACATACAATTTCATACAGCCCTCCCAACTTCTTGTCTCACACATGGTGTGCTGATGTCATCCCCTATAAGTTGACCTCCAGACATGTAAAAGTCAGACTTGTGTGGTGGCACTTGTATGTAATACTGTGTTCTGTAGTCTGTGTACTTAGGTAGGAGTTCTGCCCTCACTGCAGTCAAGTGTGTGTGTGTGTGTGTGTGTGTGTGTGTGTGTGTGTGTGTGTGTGTGTGTGAACTGCTACTTGACATTACAGAGATCCTTTTACACCAGCATGTGGGACATAGTTATCACCATATGCTCAACAGTCAATGCTGATGTATCTCCATATATTCAAGAGACAATGCTGATGTATCACTCCATGCTCAACAGACAATTACTGCATATACAAGCATCCCACCAGGGCAGGATCAGACACTGGCCTGGAGCCCAGGCAGATATCACCTTAGGTTCATAGGAGGTTACTAGGCTTTTGGCCCTAGGGCCTTTATAAGCCTACCATGTTATACCATTGTTCCCTTACTGACCAGCATGTATGGTCTATATTTGCAGTGTGTGCGTATGATCATCACCGACTGCCCTTATCCAAGAAGGACATAGGTGACAAACCCAGGGTAAATTTACATTCTCCCATCCAGTTGGCTAAGTTACGCTTAAATAGGATCATTAAGGGGCTCTTTTTTATGTGGACTGGGATTTTTTTCAGGGGAGTGGCAATCTCTGAGAGACATATCTGTCTCTCCAGCATGTCCTGTTAATGTCACAGGCTAGGTTAAAATCCCTAGAGTGAGTGAATATTGTCTCATGTGACTGGGGATGTACAGCTTTTCTATTAAGCCAGGGTCTGAAACTGCTCTGTAGGCCAGGCACATGTTGCCTCTCAGCAGCCTATAAGATATGGACTACAGTGACAGGGCCTTCAGTCTGTCTATGCAGGTCCTGAATTTTCTTGGTGAGAAACCTCTGGGGTCTCTTTAGCTGCTGCAGGTGTCTGGTGAGGTACATACACAAGAGAGTGTTGTACTCTATTTGTGGTCTGATGAAGGATGACTAAAGAAGAGTTATAACATCTGTAGCTCTGTATGTGATGCCCTTACTTATGAGATGTGTAGCACAGAAGGCCTTCCTTACCACTGTGAAAACATGATGATTGCAATTAAGGGTGCTATCAACCTGTGTTCCCAAATCTCTTGTCACTAGGGGTACTGTTAATATTGTAATTTGCAGGAACTTCCTATTGCCCATAAGGGATGATAATGCATTATTTAGCATTTATTCTGAGTACATGGCTTTGGCACCAATCTTTTGTCTGGGTAAGACCCTATTGTAGTATGTTAATATCATTGTGGGACTCTATGATTGCACCCAGTTTGCAGTCATTTGTGAACATGGTAAGCCACAGGCCATCTATTTTCTCCTGGACATCTGTGAAATACATTCCAAACCATAGAGGGCCCAGCACAAATCCTTGTGGTACACCAGTGGTAACTGGTGCATTGCTAAAGGTGGAATCTCCATATTTCACTATATGACTGTGTTCTGTTGGTGATGCACTTGGCTACCCATCTAGTGACATGTGTGTTAATTATCAGCTGTGTGAGTTTATCAATGATACCTGAGTGGGAGATTATGTTAAAAGCCTTGGCTAAGTCAAGATAGGCTGTATGTACTGTTCTGCCTTCATCCAGGGCTTTGGTGACATTCTCAAAGTTGTCCACTAGGTTTTAATAAGCCTGATCTACCGTTAACAAAGCCACATTGTGTCTGGACAACAGTCTGAAAGGCACCTATGTCTTTGTTGATAAAGTCCATGATTATTCTTTCCATGGCCTGGGAGATATGGCTTTTGAGGCTTAGAGGTCTATAGTTGCCAGGGTCGGTTGATGGACCCCTTTTGTGCAAGGGATTTACTGTTGGTGTTTTCCACTCTGATTGGACAAAGCCAGGACTTACACTGTGGTTGAAGAGAGTGCCAACTGGTTCGACTAGGTGCTGTTTCAGACCATTTAGTAGGGAGCCTGTGATGTTATCCAGTCCCATAAAAGGTATCCTTCTGCCCATGAAGAGTGCAGTTATGGACTACTCTTTGCAGATACTAGGTAGAGGACTGGTGGCAAGTATGCTTTGGGGTATGTCTGGTGGGGACAGGAGGGGGGTGAAGACTGCCCCAAACTGTCTGGTAGCAGGTTTGTGATGTCCTCAGGGTCAGTATGACTGGTACTATCCAATACTAGTTTGACACAAAACTGGCCCTTCACTTTTAGGTTTCTGAGGTAGCTAAAGAATGCCTTCTGATTATCTTTAGCTAGGGATGCTACTTTAGGTTTGTACATGGCTTTAGAGGACTTTACAAGATATATCATTTTATTGTTCAAGCTGTGGTGGAGGGTGCCCTTCCTCTACTGAGTCAGTTCCTTCTTGTTCTTAGACATTACTTTCTTCCACTTGTTGTATAACTTATGTATGCTTGATGCCCAATAGGGTGGCTTGTTTTCTATGAGGAACTTGTTTTGATCCATTCATGTTCAGCTGACTCTATACATTTGTATAGGTGTTTATACAGGCCATTTGTGTACACCTCTGTACAGCAGTAATTTTTGACAGTGGTAACATGGGTTTGAAACTATTTATGGCATTACTTATGAGCCTATAGTTTGTTTTGGATAAATGTTTCATCCCTCCTGCTCTTAAGGGGGTGTTGGGTAAGACTGTGAATATGAACAAGACTGAATTATGATCCGAAGGTAGCCAACACACATGAGTTAGTGCAGAGAACATGGGTTAGTGCAGAGAATCAACATGTGTTTCACTATAGAGTTACTTATGACCAAGATATTTCATTTCAAATTATATTACCTGAGGGGCTTATTGGCTGAGACACTGGTGCATGTATTATTATGTGTAGTGGATTCTGTTGTGTCTGCACTGTGTGCAGTAAGTTTGAGATTGGGAGGTCTCTGATCTTTATTTATGTTTCTAGTGACTACCTCCACATATGTGGGTTTATGTGTTGTGAGCTTGCTATGTGTAAGACATTAATTGTGTGTGCTGACAACATGTTTGATATCTGGTTTGTTATGTGAGAGAATTGATTCTAAATTCGTAGGATAGATACAGCTCTCACATGTTGTTTTAGTTTGTTTTAGCAGCAACTGGTTGTCAGTATACATGTGGCAATTGCTCTGTTGCCTCAGGATCCCCATGTAAATCAGGCTTCCTGGAGAAATCGTGGGACACTGTCCATCTATTATGGAATGTATATACTGTAGTAATTAGTAGGGAGTGGGTTAGATGGACCAGGTTTTGGCATAAGACTAACAAAATGTGTCTGATTTATGGAGGGCTACGGTTACAGAAATGTGGCAATATTTCACAATGCACAACTGAGTGGCTTGCAGGACAGCAGTGCAAGTTCTGAGCAGCTCTGGTAAACTGAGTGTAAACCTGATCAAACATGATGCTGGAATACAAGTGAAGTTAAACAATTAAAAAAAAAAGATACAAACCAAAGAAGGACCAAGAGTAGGCTGTAGATTCCAGTATAAAGATTATTTATTGTAGAACAGACCACAGAATAAAAAAAACATAAGCGCTTTCGTAGGTGTGTACCCCACTTCATCAGATGTAAATATGTTGCATCTTAACCTTCATTTTATACTCTTAAAGCACTAGTCACATGCTATTAGATAATCACATGACCCAAATATTTAAACCCATACATACATATATACCTTATAAATAATTGTAATCACTCTCTTATAAAAAATAGCAGCAATATATTCAGAATAATTCATGTTTTTTTTTATTTTAATTTAAAAAAGATAACAAAGGGAAAAGTTTAGAGTGAGCCTTATTCCAACAATCCCCAAATCAGATGGGTCCTTGGATGCACATCTTTGCCACAAGGGTGCAGGGGGGGTCTTCTTAATGTAAGAACGCTGGTTTTAGTGTTCATATGATACCAAACAGTCTAGATTCAGCATGTCTGAATCAAACCTATGCTATAAAATGCAGAAGTACTAGAAATTCAAAGTGCAGAAAACTGCAATCATAAAAGCAGAAGAAACAGTTTAAATAAAGAAGCAATTCACTAGAATACTCCAACAAGAGTGTAGACAACAAACCTTCCTAGTGTGTAATAAGTGGTCTAGAAGCCAAGTGTTTAAACCAGAACTAAGACAATTTCACAATAACACACACAATAAGCCTTCAACCAGCAATTCCCAGCTTAGAAGGGTGTAAGCTATTCTCCCCTACCACAAAAGTCTACACCACAACCCCTCCTAGTGTGAAAATAACTGGTTTGGAGGCCAAAAGTTTAAACTTTAACAAAGAGACTTAGAACAACAGCCACAATAAGCATTCAACCAGCAATTTCCCAGCTCAGAAGGGCAGAGGCTACCATCTCCTCCCACAAGAGTGTAGACTACAAACCTTCTTAATGTAAGACAACTGGCCTGAAGCCCAAGTGCTTAAACCAAAATTAACAAGCTTAGAATAACAGTCACAATGTAATGCGATACCAGAGAGATGACAGTGACATGTTTTTAATCTACCCACATATATCATGTCATGGTTAATAGGCCTTGTGTTATCTTGATGAGAAAGCCCTGTGGTCTGCCCAGCTGCTGCATATGTCTGGTAAGGTTCATTCAAAAGCATTATACTGTATTACTGTTCTGATGCGTTTGACTACAGTGCTGTCATGCAATCCTGATTGCCTGTCTTTTGATGTGCACCATATGTATGTACTGGAAAACATTAACGTGAAAGGTTGTAAAGTAATGACACATATTGCATTTCCTGACTTCACAACCCATACATGAGAATACACTAAAAGGTACTGTCATGAGGCAAATATAACTGACAGGTACAATTATCAGTTCAACAACACAAATGCAGATATACTAGAAACTAATATAGCTTTGACCCTGTGCATCAGACACCAAGCTTTTGCATCCCTGAATCCAAATGAGAGAAAACATAGATATTGCACGGTTATCATCACTTGCACAGGGTGCTGGTGGGGGGAGGGGGTAGGACACCTAGGCTGACACGAAAGGTCTGTGAGTGTATGTGAGGGAGAAGAGGAAGCAGACAAGCTGTGTGTGTGTGTATCTGTAGGGGTCCTCTGTGAGAAAGTGGTGTGTGAAAGTCTGCATGAACACAGCCAATCTCAGTGCTAGTTCTATGTCTTGGTATGTCAGACAGGTGTGAGATGTGCATGGTAGAGGTGTCAGTTCATCATCGTCACCCCCCAAACCATGAGAACTGTCTCTGCCAGGAGTTGCACTGGCACCTCCATGCTCAAGGTCAGATGCTGTGCTGCTACTTGAGCATGCCCAGTATCTGCTGGATGTGCTCCCTTCACAGCAATTCCCAGGACCACAACCTCATGGCCTCTCCATGTTTGGGTGTGGACAACACAATCACCAATGGACCAGTGAAAGTACTATCACTATGGGAGCATGATTGGGAATGGCCACATTAGCTATCAGCAGATGTGGCTGACCTACACAGATGAGGATACTGTTCTCCTTTCGGCAGATATTCTATCACAGACACTGCTCATTCCATGACAGAAAACCCTCAGTCCCTTACAGATACCCCTCATTCCAATGTGTCATTTATCTGATCCAGAGAATCGGTGACACAGTGGAGGCAGTCACACATGTCAGACTGTGCTACATCCATAACCCTGAGCATTTGTCTGGAGCACCTTTCTGAATGTGCCTGTACCTTCATGGTGGCCCTAAACAAATGTTGTGTGACACAGGAAGAGACACCTGCATTAGGTGGAAGAGGGAGAGCAAGCCCCCTCTGAGCACCCCTATCAACCCTCCTGTGTGGCTCCTCACCAACAATTTGGCTACAGCCAGACTCAAGTCACTGAATCCACAGTAGCCACACTTTCCTGTTCAATGTCATCGCTGTCTACCTGTCCTATATCTGTAGGCTTAGTGGACTGGATAGGCGTGTCCAGGAAAAAAGAAGGGGGTGGCTGGATGTCAACCTCTGTGTCAGATTCAACCTCGGCATCCCCCAACTGTGCCTCAGTTTCACCACCATCATCAAGAAGCATAGGGCCCACACTCCCACTGTCATGATCACCTGTGATAAAAAGGGGAGAAATGTAGACATACATTAATACCTGCACTACTATGGTGCAATATATGCTAAACAACTAACAGTGCTGACACTATTACAGGCAGTACAGCAATACACACAGCAGGCTTAAAATTATACATTATATTTCTAGAAATTGATCTGCAGTACTGAAATAACTTGATTTTACTTACCATCTGCAGGAGGCCTATGCTGCTGGATTCCTGATAGTCATAAAATAAGTTAAGCAAGAGGTAAGGCCAGAAAGACAGGGGGTACTACATGTACTCCTCTCAATCAGCACGATGTATTACCTCAGAAAGAAAGTAGCTGACAACTCCAAACTGAACTTATCACTATACCAATATTCAATCCCCCCTAAAAAGGCATGTGACACAAAAGTAGCTTTTATTTCAATTGTTTTACTATGCAACAGTATTCAACTGGTCCTATAACAAAGCCTATCTGGATGCTCTTGCTGGGACTGAGAAAGAAGGACACCTGCATCAATCACATATTGTGAGCCACTCTACTGTGAGTTGTCCTGTTGTAGAGTTGCTAGAAATTCCTCATTGGGGGTGAGAGGTGGTTCAGCAGGCCCACCCCCCAGTTACCCTCTAGTTTCAGGCAACAACAGTTGCATGGCTCCATGTAGATTTGAGCATGTCAGTGGCCCTGTGGTATACCTGCTCATAAGTATGGGCATGGCTGCCCACAGCATTTATGTTTGCAGTGATCTGCTACCATAGTCTCAGCCTCTCTGGCATATTAGGAAGACCCCTTCCAAGAAGAAAAGTGCCATGTTGATGGAGTGCATCCACTATGACTGTATTCTGTGCCTCAATGAAGGGGGGGTCTGCACCTCAATGACATTTCAGTCCTAAAAGACAACAGAATGACAATACACATAACTATCACATAACTACAAAGTAGCTGCTACCAGATAAAACAGTTAAAGTAGACAATCAGTAGTACCCACTGGAAAAACATAAAACATATTACAGATGTGAAATACTAACAGACAGGATGCAAAACAAGAATTTATTTATTTTACATTTGTTAACTGGGATAGTCCAACTGGATACATGTCCATTTTCAGTGGAGGCCCGGGAGAAAAGCTCCAAAGATACATATGTGCAGACATACAGACATAGTTCATAATGTATTTCAATTATATACAGTGAGAGTATTTAGTTGAGCACACATATTAAGTATATACCAGTGACATCAACAATGATCAATAGTTGTACAAACAATAATAAAGTAATAATAAAGTACTCTGACTATCAAAATTCACATCATACCTTTGTTGTGGTGCATTAAGGCTATGCAGACCTATCAAGAGGCAGTGTGTACAAGGCAATAATTACAGTAGTATTAGAGTGGGACTGGGGTTAGTCAGGTGTGGAGCAGGGACATAGCCATTTGTTGTTTAGATGACTTTTGATAGATTTTTTTACATTTGGATAGGGAAGATTCCAGGGTTATGGATGAAGGAAGGGAGTTCCAGATTTTGAACATATAAGATGAGTACAGGGAATCACCTGCATGGTTGTGGGATCTATTAACTGTTAAAATTAGCTTGTCTGTGGATTGTAGTTGTCTAGGACAGGAGTACTGCTCAATTAGGTTACTTAAAGAAGGTGTTTTATTTGGTTGGGAGAGCAGCTTGTGAGTGATGATCAGTTGATTATAGATTAGTAAATTTGGCAGTTCAAGCCAGTCCAATTGTTTTAGGTTGTGACAGTGATGGGTTCTGAAGGAGCTGTTGTTGGCAAATTTGGCTATCTGATTGTAGCAGGTTGTCATTTTGCTGGTTTCAGTTTTGGATAGATTGGTTAGTATTGGGGATGCATAAAGTAATGTTTAGAGAAGGTGGGTACGAGCAATGGTGGATCTAGCATTATGGGTCAGAAAGGATTTGTGCTTGTAGAGACTACCTAGCTTTTTGTGTGTGTTTTTAATAGCCAGATTAATGTGTATGTCAAATTTTAACTTGTTATCAATGGTAATGCCTAGTAGTTTTGTGTGGGATTCGTGTGAAATGAGGGTACCGTTTTTAGAGTGGATATTGAAGTCGGAGTTAATAGTGGTATTTTGTGAGGGAAGAAATAGCAAGAGCTTGGTCTTTTTGGGGTTAAGAATGAGGCCATTCTCAGTAAGCCAGTTTTCAACTGAGTGGAAATTAACTTGGGTTTTATTGTGTAGTTCTGGCAGGGTAGGAGCACTACATATTATAGTGGAATCGTCTGCGTATTGGATAAGGCTAGTACTATTTGCAGCTGAGTGGAGATTATTTGTGAAGATGGAGAACAGCAAGGGGTCCAGTATAGATCCCTGGGGTACCCCAAGTGTGACTAGTAGGAGTGGAGACAAATTCTTGTTCCCCTGTACTGCTTGTTGCCTATTGCTGAGATAGTTTTTGAAACAGGAGACTGATTGATTGTCTAAGCCTAGGTTTGTGAGGTGATAGACTAGTTTGTCATGGTTAACCATATCAAAGGCTTTTGATAGGTCTAAGAAAAGGGCTGAAGTAAGTTTACCATTGTTCATGTTATGGTTTATGGTATCTGTCAGTACTAATAGAGCTGTGGTTGTACTATGATCTGGGCAAAAACCATGTTGTGTTTGAGATATGAGTTCTTGATAAATAAGGTGGGACATTAGCTGATGGTGGATACATTTTTTCTAATATTTTAGCCAGTGGAGATAGGATTGCAATTGGTCTGTAGTTAGGTATGTCATAGGAACTGCCCCCTTTGTGAAGAGGTATAATGTAGGCAGTTTTCCAAATCAGGGGTACTGTGGCTTCAGAGACTGATTTGTTAATTAGTATAGAGACTGGTACAGCTATTTCTGCTGCTGCAAGTTTTAAAAATTCATTGGGGAGGGAATCTGCTCCTGGTGTTATAGGTTTTAACTGGGAGAGCAATTTTCTTATGTAAGAGGTTGGGGTGGGTTGTAGCTTGACATTGGTTCTGTGGTTAGAAGTAGGATGATCACCTGTTGCACTAGCAGTGAGATGTTTTTGTGCTAGGGCAAGTACTGTTTTGGTAAAGAATATATTGAAGGATTCAGTTATGTTATC
Source organism: Protopterus annectens (assembly GCF_019279795.1). Lineage (NCBI taxonomy): Eukaryota > Metazoa > Chordata > Ceratodontiformes > Protopteridae > Protopterus > Protopterus annectens. The sequence continues at coordinate 1,263,540,825 of NC_056731.1, forward strand.
CTTTGTTAATTCTGATGTTGGGGGTGAGGTAATGGTTTTACTGGGGTGTAGTAACTTGTTTAAACCTGCCCAGAATTTCTTAGAAGAAGAGTAGCAAGTGCAACATATCCTTGTATGTGCCATAGCAGTAACTCAACTGCCCCCCCCCCAAAAAAAAGAACAGGTTATTCTAATTTGTGATAAACAGCAACTTCTGTTTGTTCCCCCCACCCACTAAAGGACAGGCACATGAACTATGCTGCTAATAAAACACATTGGAAATGCTAAACATGCATTCAAAGGACCTGTCCCCGAAACATTTGTACATACGTATCACACAGCTTACTACTGTCATGTATTGTCAATCATTAGTACCTCTGAAATGGTTTGACAAACATGGCCATGCTATCAGTACACTTCTAGCAGTGTAAAAGGCTTTGCTTCACATTATTCATTAATATACTCCAGCATATGAATTATGTAGGTAAAAAAAATTACAGCATACCTGCTGGAGTTCAATACTCCTCTGTAAAGATAGCTTGAGAAATATTTTGCTTTGCTGAACATGTAGCAAGTATCCTCACTATTGGTTTGGCTAGTTACATATTTGCCTTTTTATAATGGAGTAGATTATTAATGGACTGCATCTGTGAAGGCTGCATTTCAGAGATGCTAATTAGAGCATAAACAGCTGAATTGTATGCTAATCAACCAATTTGGTGGAACTATTCAAGAAATTATAAAGCAGCCATTTAGACTCTGTGCTGGTTTTTCCTGTGGGTTTTAAAAGTAGTGGAGTACTGACAAAGAAAGTGTAGACAGACAGAATGTTAGGAACTGCTGCTGCTGCTTAACTGCATTTGTATGTGCTACAGGCTGCAGGCAATGCTGCTGCTGCCAGTTGGCCTAGGCCAAGACACCAAAGAGTTTTCAGGCAACATTTAACTTATCACAACATACATGACATAGACATTCTAGAGTGCTACAGGGTGGACAAGGACACAATACAAGAACCCTGTGAACTCACTGGCCTCAACGCAGATCCACTGCCTTTACCTTCCCATGTATTGGGTGTGTACTGCTTGCATTGCAGTCAACCCTGGACTAAGACTGTGGCAACTGCTGCATTTACGTGGTAAGCCCTGAACATGTACTGTATTTTATAATAATATTATGACATGTCCTTGTATTTCTTCACTTGGTACAGTAAGCAACTACAAGGTGGGAGATGTGTACAGAAACTATTGTCACATGTGACAGCACAGAGTTATTTTTATATGTGTCCATTAGCAAGTAGTAGGCCTCAGGCTTCAAAGATTCACACATTGATACCTCCCCAAAGTAATGATGATCACTGCATGCCTTCAGTTTAGCACCATATGTTTGAAATGGAAAATCATAACAGAGAAGAGTTCAAAAGTAATGAGACACATAGCAGTTTCCAGCTTCACCACCCTCACAAGATCAAACCAGCAGGATGCAAAACAAAGAGAACAACAAGAGCAAAATAGCCATAACAGTAACTCATCACCCCCCAAAAGAACATTATACCCTTTCATGTTCCATGACAGGAACTCACCTTTGTTCTGCACCCCAAAACAGCACTCTATGCTGTTTGTGGCATCTAACCTTCCATAACTTTGATGGCAACTACATATCATAGTCCTCCCAGAGAATATCCTTACATATTTTAAGGTAAATGATATAGACTGGCTTACACAATGCATGTCTCTGAGTACTGGTCATATAACTTATGAATGACCAAGAAACACAAAAAGGTAGGACACAGCTGTATATTTGCAAGGAATAATCATATCAGGTTGTGTGATCACTAAATGCACTACATCCAAATATACTACATATAATACAATTACAAATAACAGGTCATTTCTTGTTATCAGTGTAAATTCAGTTGCACTTGGTTCTGTGAAGAATGATGTCATGTTTTTGCTGCAAAGCTGTTTGTAGGGCAAAGATGGATAAGTTCCCCCTCCTGTTTCATGACAGCGCATTGCCGTGAGAGTTTGGATCCAGACCTATGTAGTCATATCTCATATGTACTAACAGCTCTACTGGGTATGTCATAGACTGATTTTCCACATTTCAACTAATTCTCCGTGTTTTATACTTTTTTCTTTTTGGGGGGAAACTGTTTGCATGATGCAATGGTTAGCACAAATGGCTTTGGCTATCTGCATCATTTACGTGTAGAGCAGCAGTGCACAAACCAGACAAATGGGCCACCCAGGTAGCAAGTAGGACACAGATAGCCAGTAACATACACTGTAGACATTCAATTAACTCATTCACTCTGGAGCAACTTAGAAAATGCTGCCTGCTTACTTCCACCATAGGAACAACAGTGCAGCCTGAGCTCATTTTCAGATAATCCATTTGTAATACCATACAGAAAACAAAAGTCCATAACTCTTTAACCATAAGAGCTAGACTAAAAATGTAAATGCAAACATTGTTCAGCAGATACTGACCTTTCCAACAATGTAAATGTTGATAGTGTGTATCTAAGTCATTATTAAATATTTGCCAAGGAATACTGATATTGTGCATATTTTTTTACCTTTTTGGTAAAACAAATCTTAATATCTTGGTGAATGTACCATGTAAACCCATACAATTTGTAATTACTTTGTTTGTATGAATGTCACTTGTAAAATGATATCTTAACCATTACTGCCTAATGCTCCTTTATGGAGATATTCACAAAAGTATGAGTAATATAATATATCTCATAATCAATAAATAAACAAAGCATAATATCTCATCACCTGTAACAGACAGAGACTACATATCAGTATACAAGTTGTGTGGCTCAGTGTTAGCTTCAAAATGATGCATCATTTGTGTCGGCACCATACTCCCATGCAAAGATATGGGCATAATAATGAGAAATATTCCAAATGTATAATTTTCATAATACTACAAGACTAAACAAACTGTGATATCTGTATGTGTACAGCATACAGACACAGTTCTTTTGCCATGTTGTAAGGAGTAATACTGTCTTCAAAATGAGGTATTACTTGGGACATTGACATGCTCCACTGCAAAGTTATTTACCGACATATGAAAAAAAATCATAATTTCCATAACCTAAGTCCTAAACAACCTTGATATCTGTACATGTGTACAGCAAGCAGACACAGTCTTTTACCATATTATAACTATTAATATTGTCTTCAAAATGAGATATTACTTAGCTCATTGTCATGCTCCCTTGCAAAGTTATTTACCAAAATATGAAAAAAAATCATAATTTTCATAACTTTAATCCTAAAAACCTGTGATATCTGTACATGTGTACAGCATACAGACACAGTTCTTTTACCATGTTGTAAGGTGTAATACTGTCTTCAAAAGGAGGTATTACTGGGGACATTGAATGCTCCCTTGCAAAGTTATAAAATCCATAACCTATGTCCTTAACAGACTTTGATATCTGTACATGTGTACTGCATACAGACACTTTTGTAACTATTAATACTGCCTTCAAAATGAGGCATTACTTAGGACATTGACTTGCTCCCTTGCAAAGTTATTTACCAAAATATGAAAAAAAATTATAATTTCCATAACCTAAGTCCTAAACAACTTTGATATATATATATATATATATATATATATATATATATATATATATATATATATATATATATATATATATATATATATATATATATATATATATATATCTGTGTGTGTACAGCTTATAGACACAGTTCTTTTATCATGTTGTAAGGACTAATGCTGTCTTCAAAATGAGGTATCACTTGGCACAATTACATGCTCCCTAGCAAAGTTATTTACCAAAATATGAAAAAAAATCATAATTTCCATAAGCTAAGTCCTAAACAAACTATGATGTCTGTACATGTGCACAGCATACAGACACAGTTCTTTTATCATGTCGTACATACTGATACTGTCTTCAAACGGAGGTATTACTTAGTCCATTGACAACTTCCTTAGCAAAGTTATTTACCAAAATATGAAAAAATGTCATAACTCTTATAACCTTAAATCCTAACACAGTATGCCTTACCTCTGCCTTTTCTATTTACATGTGTCCATTCAGCAATGGACATCAGGGATCAAGGATGGAGGTAATGTAATATTTCCTGCCCTGTCCCACATACATTTACTGTACCAGAGTGGAGGGAAAGTGAAAGGGCACATCACAGAAGAAAAAGACCTTTTGGGGAGGGAGTGAAGGCATGAAAGTAGCACCCTCGAAACCATGCATACCCAGAAAAGCAGCCAAGTGATACAATGTTCAATTGCAGTAGTTCACAAAAATATGAAGCATATAACCACAATGGGGACTTTACTGTATATCAAACTAATTTTAAAAATGACAGAAAGAATATGGTGAGGGGGGTGGCTTGAAATGACTGCACATATTCAAAAACCCAAATCTGGCTTGTGCATTCATTAATGTGATAACAGCTTCTACTTATGCGAATAACAGTGACAGCTGCTGAGAGTTTTACCTGAAAAGTGATAATGACTCAGTGTTATATTGTAACTGCACTTATTGTTAATGTGATAATTACATGCCTTGCATTACTGCAAAGTTATGCATGTTCAGATACAAGTGATAATTGCTGCACATAACCTGTTGAGTAGGCATTCATTAAATTACCTTGTGCAGCTGTTATGTAACAGACTCCTTATCTGTTAGGAGAAGACCTGAGTAATGCAGTAAAAATAGTATAACATTTATATATTACTGAGCCCTTCCTCCCACCTTAATTCCACACAAATGACAAAGCCAAGAATATTGCCCAAAATATATGGCAGCTCTATGCTGGTAGTAGTCTGCAAGTAATAATCTTTATCTCATTCAGGCAACTACTGAGTCTAATCAGCAAGATAATTACAAGCAGAAATGTCTAACTTACCTGGTTGATCCGTGTAAGAATTAGTCCAAAAAGTAGTAATGCATGTTCTCAACTAACCATCCCTCTGGTTATAATAAGATACAGAAGTGAAAATGTCAGAAATATTGTCCAAAATATCTGTTTGAGCAATGCCAATAATGAGCAATAAAATATATTTAACCAAGCTTCTCATACCACCCAGACATTATTCAGTAGAAAGAAAGAGTAAATAAGAACACACGTTCAGATGGCCAAATTGATTTTCCAGTTATGTAAAATCTTTTCTGTGACACACTAATGAATTATTTTCCCCAGTAACCCCATCAGTTGTTTATGTTGTGTATGCACAAGCACCAAATGATACAATAAACTATTTTGCCCAACTCTCACTTCAGCACTCTGACCATGTATGCAGAAGCACTTCCCTGATACACAATGAATTATATCCCCAAGCAACATCTTCAGTAGTACATGCTGGTATACACATGCACCAGAATGAAACATTCACCCAAGCAGCCCCCTTCAGTAAAATGTTGAGATATGCACAATCACCAAAATGAAACTTTTCCCCAAATCTGGTAGGGGCAGACCCTAACTTACAAAAGCAAATGGCAGGTTTCACAGCCTAAGGATAAGGAGAGAGAAACAACTTGTACAAATTCAATCCTTCAATGACTTGAGTGTGTAATAAGCTAGGAATTGGTAAATCATTAGGGTTTTAGTAATTTTTTGCAAGTGTCACGATGTTCAGGATCATGTCAGACTCCCAAAAAGGAGATACACAAGACATTATGACCAATTCTCATTATAGGGCCAGCTGTTGTTAAAACTGTTCCTATTAAGTAGTGCAGTTCTTTCTTATGTATGGCAGATACACACTGGTTAATGTTTATCTGCAACTCAAGTACTGCCAACATAAGAATACAAGAGGGAGAACACAATCTTAATGCAACAGAGCAATTACATGATGTTGCAGAAGCAAACTCTAAAATTCATCCATTTGACACAAGGACAGTATTCTAGATAGATACTGGTCCACTTTTCAGCTAGGAAAGTACACCAAAGCACGAAACATCTCTATTCTCACATGAGGCCGCCCTCACTATGTTAACAAGCAATCATATACGGCCACGTCAATTGCATGCCATTATATAAGGCCATGTCAAGCTCACTGTAACTACTGAAAACTGCCAATATCTTAAAAGTGCACAATCAAATAAAATACATGTATAAATGCAAAATGATACACACACTACTTCAAACATTAACTACAAGAAAAACCTACACAAATGTATGACAAAATAGATCTTTCCCCCTATCATTAAAACTTATTTTGGACATTACATGACAAAATCCACATTATGTATGGAAATTGAGAAATCTAGTAATTATTTCTATATTTCTTAATTTATAGAAGCTGAAATGCATGAGGTGACTTCTCTGGATGCACATTCTTATGAAACATATCTACTAATAACATAATAAATAATAATAACAATAATAATGGTACTAAACAGTCAAAATAAAAATGTAAAACAATGGTTAAATGGCAAGTCCCAAGAAACCCACAAAGTTAAAAGGGTCAATCTTGACTTTACTTCTCTGAAACATATATATTCAACAAGTAACTGAATCAAATTTCAAAAGCAACGTTATACTGCCACACATTAGAAACACTTGGGTTGATTTACAACACAACCCAAAGTATTTTAAACAAACAAAAAAATCATGCTAACTTTTGGATTACTTCTTGTTACTACTGTGAGTAGTGTGAATGCAGGACCCTGGGTCTGGCTGAATTCACTCATGCTTCAGAGTTTCTTGCATTCGTAGGGAAGTAGTGTCCTCTTCCACGCTGGACTATAACACCATCATACATAAACTCAGAAAGAAATGAAATCTCCACAAGTTGTAGTAGTACCGGGAAATGTAAATGGTGACAACAATCTTTATAAGCAGCTAATCCTCCACTTTGAAAGATAATCAGCATAATCACCAACAAAAAGTTATCAGTTATGTGAGATGTTGTTTATGTATTCACTGTAGTGGTCAAGTACTATTCCAAGGTCTGTGTCTGCAATGAAAGCATGCGTTCATAATTATTTACCAAGGATATATGACAGCTGTGTCATTCAGAGTGGACAACTACAGGCGGGGTAACCTCCTTGTATGCAACTTGCCACTGCAAACAAGACTACACAAGCAATTTCTATATTTCTTTTTTTTCTTTTACACAGAAGACAGTATCAGCTTTCCTGGGTAATGGGAACTGTCTCAATTCAAAAATTGGAAAACAGCACTTAAATGACATTACTCTTAAACAAAAGCACACAAAACAGGACAACTTTATAGTTATAATCTTTTTATTCTGTTAAATGGGGTCTATATCATAACCACAAAATGGCTGAAAAACGAACATGTAATGAGTGACACATATTCATCGAAACACATTTAAGCAATTTGATGAATATGTCACAGGGCAAGGAAGTAGTTGGCCAAGTATATCGTGTTGCCCTTTCCTTCACTGTAGTGTGATCTCTGAGTTAGTATATTTAGTTAGGGGGGTGTGGGAGGTACAGCCCCCCATGTTGGGGGGTTGAGGGGCAAAGCCCCCCTCCTGATTCGGGTTTCTATTTTTTTTTGCGAACGGCCACGTGAATTTTTTCAATAGGAAAAAAATTCCAGGATGTGGCCATTTGCTGTTTACAGAGTTCTCATGTTATCTGTCGATGTATATGTAGTCGCACATATGAAATTTCTTGCTTATGATATAGACCCTATCAACTGTATATCTATTATCATGGAGCTTTTCTCCCCAGGCCTCTGCCAAAAACGGGTTATGTAACCCAGTTGGACTGTCCAGGTTACTAAGTGTCAAAATAAACTAATAAAGTAATATTACATTTATACACAAACATACGGATGCTGCAGAGCACAAACCACCTTTATGACAGTCTGGCACACTTACAGTGAATAATATTATACATGCACTGCCTCTCAACAAAAAGTTTCAGTTCCTTAACTGCTTTAGCTGAAGTAAGACAAGTTATAAACCTTATGCAACATTTTATTTTTTTAACTTATGTAAGTCTGATCGTAGCACTTCCTCTCATTTAAGTGTCGATCATTTCTGTCCAACACAGAAATGGACAATGAAGGACCTCCAAAACCAAAGTCAGCAACACAGACAGAATTTAGTAATATGAAAAAGTAGAGTCCACAGTTAGAGAAAATGATTCCAGTGTGTGGGTCAATGGCTAAAGTATCTTGGCACAGCCAAAATTGACAATAAAATAAAATCTATACATACCAAAACAATTCAGTACCAATTGCTCTTCAGACCGTCTGCACTGTGAGTTAGGTTAGCTAAATGTAATCATAACGGAATGGTGAGTCTTGCCACAGATAGTACTGAAACTGCCAAAAGTGAGCAAACATTATCTAAATTCGGTCTGATCATCATTTACTATTTTATTTACTCTACGCTAACATAAAATGTTTACACAAAATTGACCATAAAAATCTATTTGGGCCCCAACCAAAGACATTATGTGAGAATGCTTCTCATTCAGACTTTCCTCACTGACATAACATTTTAAATGTTCTCAATGCTCTACAACCCAACATGGGCACTGCAGTCTAATGTCAAACCCCAGCATCATGTACATACCCCACATGAAAATAGACAAGTATTACACCCTGAAATTCTAACGCACCCACTACTAGTACCGGAGATCATAGGAATTGAGGATTACTCTCTATTTGAGAAGTGGGAACTACACCTATCCCAGCAGGTACTGGAACGTATACAAATTAAAATGTATAAAGTATTAATCATTCTAATGTTGTGTGCCTGCTCTCAGTGACACCCCCCCCCCCCCAATATCATACTGTGCTTATTCTGCAACTTGTGCAACAGAATCATGGTCAAAATACACTTACAATAGACACTTACAAACATCAATTATAATCAGGATAAAATAACAGACAGGAGCAGATAAAAGACCACCTTACTCCCAAAGCCACATATCACATAAATAAACCACAGTAAGATGACTCACCTTCCAATTCTCTGACTGGGTCAACAGCGTCTTGTCAGAATTCTGTGGTTTTGTTGTTGTGTGGTAACCAGAAGTGGCTACCCGGACCGGAATTCTTGAGAGTATACGGTCCGGCAGCCCATACTACTTGCCATTCAGAAATCAGTACTGCAAAGCTTCTATGAAACTACGAAAATCCAACAAAAAAAAATAAACAGTAGATCCCTTGGACCCTGAATACATGTAATAGCACAGAATCTTCATGTACTCTTCATTCTCTCCTGTAACATTCATTTTCTCATACACACACAGTCTCTTCTGCATTCACACGCACGCACTCTTCATACTCTCCTGTAATGTTCATTCTCTCATGCACACACACAGTGTCTTCTGCATTCACAATCATGCACTCTTCATTCTCTCCTGTACCTTATCCATCATAATTTGAAGCTTGAAGTCATTGCCTACTGAAAAAAAAAAAAAAACACCTGCAGATAAAACTGTGAAACAGGCAGGTCGGCTAGAATAGTTCACTGCTTCACAGACCTCTTCTAAGAGCAGATCCAGGAAATGGAGGGATCCAGCAGCAACACAAGTAAATTCTTCAATTGATAGGCACAAAATGGAACATTCGCTGCTGGATCCCTGTATTTATTCTAAAAGAACAATGGCAGCAGGTCTTGGGGGTGGAGGTGTTATGCAAGTGGTGGCTTGGATTTCGCTAACTTGATTGGCTACCACCACTTGCTTCAAGGAATCCAGGCAGAATCGGCTTAGTGCGAAAAAAAGCCGATTTACTCAAAAATATTAAATGTAAACATACAGTTACTGCAATGTGAAAGCTAACTTGAGAAGGTGGCTGGCAAAGTTCAGTTACTTTTTCAACTTAGTTTTCATGACATGGGGCTGAAATAGGACCGGGAAATAAGTTGCGCCTGTACAAGGCACTCGGGGGTAACATCATAAAATTCCACACGTCTCATAGTGCACTCAGATGTAAGCACAGAAGACCTATGAGACATTGTTGGGGTTAATGAGTTAATAATACCGGCCAATGTGCAAACACATTTCCTGGCAGTGCACATTATTGTGCAATGGGTTATGTGATAGTAAGCAATGTACAACACTTTTAAATGTTACAAATCCAGAAAGTGCAAACTCCCAGTAGGCACTATACCTGCAATTGGTGAAAAATATCATTCTATATTGGTCTTGATCTGTGATAGGCATGGCAGACATTCCTGGAGAGATTTTTGTGACTCTGTGCTCAAAGATGGGGTGTCAGGAATCCAAAGTGTTTGTTGGACTCCTAGTGAATGAACATGGGCCCAGTCTGTTGCAAAGGGACTATTGTGGTTTGGATTACAAGGCAGAGGCATTGAATAGTCTGGCCCAGGTATGACCATTGCTACTAGTATCCCCCGCACTGATGAGCAATGTAGGAATCACTACAGAGACCTCAGGATGAGGAAGAGGGATACCCTTGACAGTCAGTTGAATCAAGGAATGTAGGACTGGGGGCACCCCACAATGTGTATGTATCACTTACAGAGACTACTTGCCAGAGTTAAAAGCTGGATATAGTCAGAATTGGTATGCTTAATGGTATTCTGTTCTGTTCTATTTTTTTCCATAGCTCTCACAGACTAGGAACTGAATGTGTGAACCCATTCCACTAGATTGGCATGGATGTGAGATGCATGTGGTATGTATGCATTCCAACAGTGGGGTTATTTTAGCATTAAAAGTTGCAATGCATTTATTGGTTAATTATACAGATGTGCTAAATCGAGCATTCATTTCTTAACTGTAATAGGGAAGTATGTACGGATTACTCTGGAGGGAAAAACAACAGTTCATTATTACAAAGTAGTCATAGGTTGTGCTTTAAAATGAAAGCTAGTGGCTGGACCCAAAGCAACTCTCCTCAATAAATCCAATGAGAACCACCAAGAAATTCAAATTCAAATCCTTTAATGGTGTAAAAACAATAAATAGTGAGCGCTTTCATTTAAAACACTGTTAAACTTCATCAGACATAGTATAAAACACATCACCTCTTTAAATACAAACTGCTTACATTTGATTGGTTATACTCATTCTTACTTCAACACCACCAAGCCTTGCTTTAAAGTTACAATGAAATCATTACATATGATAGTATATTGACTTTTGTACAATAATATATTTATTTGTTCGAAATTGTTTAACACACATAAACCAGTTATACTTCCTTTAAGCTATCTTCTTTCTCTCCAATGCCTTTAGCTTTAGAACTGGGTTAATTGAACTATGGTCATTAATATCTGGCCAGCTTTAGTTCTAAATAACCCTCCCCCCATGCTTTCTTATCATCAATGTAAACTTGATAAATGACCATAAATTTACATTGATGTCCTACTTGGTCGCTAATATGTTTAGCCAAAGCGTTATTTAAGTTATTCTTTCTGATAGCATATTCATGCTCATAAATTCTCTGGCAAAATCGCCTCTCCGTTTTGCCTATGTAAAATACTGAACATGCTTCACAGACAGCAATATATACCACTGCTTTTGATTTACAGTTGTAGTTCCCTTTTATTTAATATATTTTATTCTTTACAGTAAAACTGTTTCCTGTCTTTATTTTATGGCACCAGGTACATGCTCCACATCTAGTCATACCATACATGCCATAGAGATTTTCCTGCCCTGTATATCTAAATAAATCCTTAAAGTTCATTCCCTTCCTATGCACTATGGTAGGTCTTACACCTACATGATTCCTAACACTAGGATCTTCTAACAAGATGGACCAATTTTTCTCAAATATCCATTTCAAACTTCTACAATCATCACTGTAAGTGCAATCAGGACTGTAGAAAAATCCTGCCGGTTGTCTGGATGCAGATCTTGTGCTGGTTGACCTTCAAGTGGAAGAAAGTTATTTCCTAGGGCAGTGTTCCCATTCATGTTAATATTCTGGCTACTCAATGTAGCCATACTATTCCTACTATTAAGAATGGGTCTAAACTGGCTTCTTTTATTAATTACCTCCTGTACTAGCTCATTAATCAAATCGCTTGGGTACGCTCGCTTCAAAAACAGAGCGTAAGGTGCCACATTCTTCCCGAAAATCTTTTTGCCTGGTCACCATACGAGCAGTTCTCACCAACTATCCTTTAACGACAGATCTCTTTTGATGTTCCGGGTGTGAGTTGCTGTAATGTAGGAAACAATTGGAATATGTTTCCTTCCTATGTATTGTGGGTATATATCTCTCATTAATTTCATCTTTGGCTAAATGGACATCTAAATAGTCCATATAATTTAAACTAATGTTCCGGTTGAAACGCAAAAAAGTGGTTGTACTATTAATATACCCTGAGAATTATTCAAATCTTCCGAACCTTTCCACATCAAACTAATATCATCCTAGAACCTATAATATGTTCTAATGTAATTATTAAACTTGGTGTTAAATATACAATGCCTTTCCCAGAGGGCCATGATGATGTTTGCATAAGCTCCTCCACAGGAAGACCCCATAGCAATTCCTTTTTTCTGCAAACAATACTTGTTATTAAAGGAAACAAAATTATTACTAAGAACTAACTCATTTCCATAATAAGATTGATTTTTTCATGGGGTATTCCCTGTTCTAATAACATCTCACTTACCCATTCTAATCCTATTAGTTGAGAAAAAACTATGTACAAATTGCACACATCAGTTTTTACCATTATGTCTTTCTGGTCTTATCCAGTCCCATTTATGAATTCTAAAAAGGACCATGAATCTTTACAGATCTGTCTTTCTTTTTTTAACACATTTTTAAGTTCATAGTCTAAATATTTGGCACATGCTGATGTTATGGAATCCCTTCCATCCACAAGTGGCCACATGGGGGGATTATCAATACTTTTGTGGATCTTTGGGATTCCAAAGAAAACCGGAACTTTTGGTATCGTGATGTTTAAATAATTATATAAATTGAGGTCTATCGTTCTCTAAGAAAATGTCACTTAACTGAGTGCTAACTTTTCTGTATGCTCCAATTAGCTTGTTTAATGAAAATTCTTCTTATGTATCAGTACTCAAAGTCTCATTCATTTTGTTACTATACATATGTACACTCATAAAGTACAGTTGTGTACACTTACCATAAATGCAGATGTACGACTGTATTCACTGTTGCAGTCATTACATTTGAGTAATCTGCTGGCAGGTTGCCCTCAGTCGGCCTGATTAACAAAGTCTTGGGTCCTGCGTCAGTTGCTGTCCCACTTCCATGGCGTTAGGTCATCAGGGGGTATAAAACATGCAGCCAATGCCATTACATCATTTTTCTTGCCCCAAATGTCAGGTGCCCCCCCAAATGGGGAGCAAAATATATAAGTAATTAAAAACACAAAAATATTCCTCCAAACAAAAGCAAATACACCAAAAAGGCTTTTAAGCATAGTAAAAGAAAGTAGAGGTATAGTAAGAGAAAAACAGGGGGCTGGAGGGAGGGTAACCAGGACTGCAACAGTGAATACACTCGAACATTTACATTTATCGTAAGTGTACACAACTGTACTATGTTCTTCATGTTTCACTGTTGCAGTCATTACATTTGGGTAGATTCCCAAAGCTATGGTTGGGAGGATGGATTTATACAGCATTAGGACCAGTATAAGGCCCTAGAAAACAGCAGTGTTTTTTAGAGAAAATTGGTAAGTGATAATGCTTGGTGAAAGTATGAACTGAACTCCAGGTAGCAGCTTCTAGAATATCCCTGGTAGGAACACCTCTGAGAAAGGCTGTAGAAGTAGATGTAGCCCTGGTGGAATGAGATCTGATCCCCTGGGGGATAGGTCTTCCATGGTGCTTATAGCAGAAATTAATATAATGGCTTATCCATTTAGAAATGGTTTGTTTTGAAATAGCCTTCCCCTCTGCCCCTGCAGCAAATGCTACCAGCAGTTGTTCAGAATTTTTTCGAGATTTAGTCCTGTCCGAGTAGAATCTAAGTTATCTGTGTACATCCAATGAATGCAGAATCAACTCCCCCTTGTTCTGTGGATTGGGAAAGAAAGTTGGCAAATGAATGGACTGATTAAGAGCCACACTGGATACCACCTTGGGCATGAAGGATGGATTGGTCCTGAGTGACACCCTGTCAGCATGAAAGATGATGAAAGGCTCCACTGCCATAAGGGCCTGTAATTTAGATATCCTTCTAGCTGAAGTGATTGCTAAAAGGAAGGCTGTTTTCCAGGAAAGAAATTTTAAGTCTGCAGTAGCAGCTGGCTCAAAAGGAGGTAGAGTGAGTTTCTCCCAATACAAAGTTAAGGTCTCAGGCAGGGGTTGGAGCTCTCCTGGGTAGTCTTAAGTTTTTGGCCCCTCTGAGATACTGCTTTAGCAGAGGATGAGAGAAGGGGGGTTCTGTGTTGTAATGAGCTGAAATGGCTGAGGCATGGATTTTAATGGAGGAAAAAGACAGGCCCTTTTGAAGCATCTCAGTTAAGTATTGCAAAATCTGAGGTAAATTGGGTGCTGCTGTGCTCATCCCTTGAGACTGATTCCAGGCACAGAATCTTTTCCATTTGTCAGCATAAGATTTTCTAGTACTAGGTCTTCTCGCCTCCAAAATGACATCCATCACAGGTTTGCTGAGGGATGCTAAGGGGGAATTTAAATTATTAGCCAAGCTGCAAGATTCAATGTTTTGGAGCTGAGGGTGCAGAATTTGGTTTTCCTGCTGAGACAGTAAGGAAGGTGTCTGAGGCAGGTGCCATGGAGAAATTTGTGACACACTGCGCTGGAGTGGGTACCAGTGTTAGCGTGGCCAGTCTGGAGCAATCAAAATCATTTTTGGTTTGTCCTGTTTGACTTTTAGTAGAACTTTGTTGAGCAGAGGCAGAGGGGGAAAGGCATAGGTTTTTCCAGCTGAAGGGCAGAGCATCCACTTTCCAGGCTTTTTTGTGAGGAGTTCTTGTGCAAAATTTGTCCAACTGGTAGTTCTGGGGTGAGGCAAAAAGATCTATGTCTGGGCTCCCCATTTGCGTGCCAACATGTTGAAACTCCATGGTTCCAGTTTCCATTCATGTGGGTCCATGAGATTTCTGCTTAGTTCATCTGCCAGAATATTCAGCTTTCCTGGCAGGAATTGAGCTTGTAGTTGTACTTGGTAGCTCAAGGCCGTGTTCCACAATGCCATGGCCAGCCTGCAGAGGGGGTAGGAATGTGTACCCCACTGCTTGTTTATGTATCACATAACCATGGTGTTGTCCGTCTTTACCATTAGTTGTCCTGGATGAAGGTAGTCCTTGAAGGCTGTCAGATCATTCTGTACAGCTAGCATTTCTTTTTGATTGATATGAAGGTGCATTTGATTTGGGCTCCATTTGCCTTGAATGCACTTCCCTGCCAGATGAGCCCCCCCCCCCATGCATGGTCTGATGTGTCTGTAGTTAGGGTTTAGGTGGCAGGGGGTGGTGTGAATGGCAGTCCCTTGTTTTGGTGGCAGGCCTCAGCCCACCATAGGAACTCTAGGCGCAGGCAAGGTATGAAAGGAATCATTGTTTCCAGGCTGTGACAATGCTGACTCCATAAACTTTTTAAGTACCACTGAAGTTTCCTCATATGCAGTCTTGCATATGGAATTAGAAGAATGCAGGAGGCCATGAACCCCAAGGCTTGCAGTATTTGTCTTGCAGATAGCAGGGTTTTTGTGGCCACCTGTTTGAAGTAAGTCACCAAATGAATTTGCTTTTCTGGCATAAGGAAAGCCATCTGGGCAGTTGTATTTAAGCTTGCACCCAGGAATGTAATTTTTTGAGAGGGTACCAGTTGTGATTTATTTTCATTTATGGTGTACCCTAGACAAGTTAGAACCCTTTTTACAAACGCCAGATGTTTTAGAAAAGTGGCCTGGTTTTCTGCCTGAATTAGACAATCATCCAGGTATGGATATATTTGAATATTTCTTTGCCTGCAAAATGCAATTACTGGAGCCAGGCACTTTGTGAATACCCTGGGCGCAGTAGACAAGCCAAAGGGCAGTGCAGAGAACTGATAATGCAAGTAGCCTGCTTTGAAGCGTAGGTATCTTCTGTAAGATTCCCTGATTGGGATATTCAGGTAAGCCTCTGTTAAATCTAGAGTTGCCAACCAGGCATCCTTGCCTAGCCTAGGAAGTAACTGGTGAAGAGTCAGCATCTTGAACTTTGGAATATCCAGAAAGGTGTTTAGAGTAGACAGGTCCAGAATCGGATGCATGATTTGTCTTTTCTGGGTACCAGGAAAAGTCTGGAATAGAAACCTTGTCCCTTCTGGTACTAGTTGAATAGCCCCCATGTTTAGGAGGGAAAGTACTTGTTTCTGAGCCTTTGTCCACTGATTTGGGGGCAGGTCTGGCCACCTTTGGAGTTGGCAACATGTGGAAATGAAATCTCTATCCCTGGGACAATATATTTAAAACTCATTTGTCCTGGGTTATAAGTTGCCAGTTTTTTGCATGAAGAGCCAGTTTTCCCCCCAAAGGGGCGGCTGAGAGGTAAGTGCTTGGTAATTTTAAAGGAAAGTCATTGCGACCGTTTACCATAGGGTGGTGTCTTGTTATTTCCCGATTTGGAAGTGGAAGCATCCCATTGCTTAGTTCTGAGAGTCCCTTGGGACTGAAACCTGGTGCTTTTGGAGTGTCTGGATTTGGCTTGTGTGGCTCTGGAAGGAGCTGGAAAGGACCAGTTCTTAGTAGGCCAGTGCTTACTAAATCTTGGAGGTTGTACTTCTAAGAAATCTTTCACAGTTTGCATAAATTTAACTTTATCTTCCATCTTTTTTAGAATTTCTTCAGCCTTATTGCCAAACAGATGGTCCTGATGCAAAGGGGCATCCAACAGTTTTGCTTTAACATGATCAGGCAGAGATTGCTCCTTAAGCCAAGCATGCCCTCTAAGCACAGACCCAGTAACAGCAGCCCTGCAAGAGGCCTCTAAAGAATCAAAACCGCATTGCAAAGTATGTTTTCCAACTTGTTCAGCTGAATGCAATACATCCTGTAAATATTTATTTTCCACACAGTCAGAAATCAACATCATTTTCTGTTTAAGCAGTCCCATGATATGCTATTGATATTTTAGCATATGGAATTGACAGTTTAAAGCCCTGATTGCCAAGGTTGCAGAAGTATAAACCTTTTTACCCCATCTATCCAGCACCCTGGAGTCTCTATCAGAAGGGGTAGGATTTTTAGCAGTGGAAGCCTTAATGCCCTTGGGCCCCTGAGAAATAGTTTCTGGGTCCGCAACAGGATTTTTGAAAAGGAATTTTTGGGACTCAGAAACCCCGTAGTATCTGTCTGGTTTACTAGGGACTGGAGGCAGGGAATCAGGGGCCATACTGGATTCCGAAAACACATCATCAACAATGTCTAGTACAGGAAGTATAGCCAAAGGCCTATGCTGAGGAAGAAGAAGGAAATCCCTAAGCCTCTTTTTGGATTCAGAAAATTCCTGACTTTGCCAGTGGAAATGCTCCCTTAAGGTATGTAAAGTTTCCCCAAAAGAAAAATCCTCACGAGGAGAAGCAGAGGGACTGGAATCCTCTGCATCAGAATCCTCATAAGTAGGTATGGACAAATCCAGGTCATTAGAAGAGTCAGAAGAAACAGAGTCCTGTTCAGGGGATTTATAGTCAAGTTCAGCCCTAGGCCTCTTAGAAGGGGGGGGGGGGATTGACTACCCCTGATTAGAGTAATTAACTCTTCAGCCATTTTAATCATTTGTTTTTTAGGCATAGGGGCCTGAACATGTGGCCTGGGCATCAGTTTTTTAGACAAAGATCAAGATTTAGGCCTTAGTATTGAAGGTGGAGTCAGTTTAATATGCAAGTCTGTAGGCCTGAATAAACCCTCAGAAGCCAGCACCTGCACAGTGGCTCCGGACCCATCCAAGGTAGAGACATCCACGGGTTCCATAGGTGAAGCATCTCGCGGCATACCAGACTCTGAATGGGTCTCAGTAGAGGCCTGCGAATCAGAAGTAGCGGGTATCAGGGGCTGTGAAAGCGCCTCACTGAGTACCAGCGAACTGGTGACTGGCTTAGGAGAAGCGTCATCGGCAGTTTTGGACCTCAACAGCCTGTCTCTGTCTTTTTCTTTGCATTTTTTCGGTATTCCGGTAGTCGGATAGCTAACTGATGTCATTTCTGGATAATTAAACCTAGAACCAAAATATTTAGAAGCAAAAATGTATCGATGATGGATAGTGTGCTGATTAAATAAAGCACAAAACCAACAGCAAGGTACATCGTGGTCAGGGCCTAGGCAAGGAATACAGTACAAATGAAAATTCTTATGAGGTATTTGCTTCCCACAAGTAATGCAATTATTAACTTTTACTGACATCGGTAAGGAGCAAGAAAAAGTTTCCCCAATGGGGTACTTAGCTTTTAGTTGAAGACTTTGGTTCTGAAACTCGAAAATGAAAATTTCAGGAGTCGGCCGACTGGCACTTGTGAACTGCTTCTGCTTCGGGCACCGCATGGCACCCCTAATGACCTGACGTCATGGAAGAAGGGACAGCAGCCGACGCAGGACCCAAGACTTTGTTAATCAGGCTGACTGAGGGCAACCTGCCAGCAGATTACCCAAATGTAATGACTGCAGCAGTGAAACATGAAGAACATCCACAACCCCTACACCTTTATCTGGTTTCATTATTCTGACTTTCACCGCTTGTGATAATTTTAAGGAGTCATATTCCTGTCTATTTAAATTCCCCTTAACTTCCATTTTCCTTCTGTGGGTATACAAATTTTTAATATCCATTTGACAAAGTTTTTCATAAATGGCTAGCCGGGGGTGGAGGGGTGGGTTGTAAATAGAAATAATGCTGTACCTATTGTTCCCACCATAATGCATATTATCCTGATGTAATAACAAGAAATTCAGTTTTCTTAGATATAGCTTTAGATCTATAACCGTATTGGTAAAATTTGAATACATAGTGGGAACAAATATCATACCTTTAGCTAATAAGTTATCCACGTTATTGTCAATGTATACTTCAGAAAAATTATGCACTTTAACGTCCTTCTCTTTATTTAACACTGCTGTGCACTTATTGGTCACAATATTTTCTTCTACACTTAGGACAGCTTCATGTTGTTGGATCATAACCTCAAGTTCATAAGTCTCATTTATAGCTGAGTCCAATGGTTCATTATGAAAAACTAAATTCATGTTCTCAAGTTCTTGTTCTTGGGCCTTGCTCCATGAAACCCCGCTCCTTGAAACCCTGCCTGCTGTTGTTGCCTGTTATCAGAATTATTCCTGTTTCTAATTCTTTCAGACCTCCTCGGTTCAGGGTATTCCTTATTATATGCACCAACTGCTTGTTCTTCTCTATTCCTCTTGTCATCTGCAACCCCATAATGTGCATCATAATTACTTGATACACCATTCCTGTTGTTGCTCCTATTTCTGTATTGGGAGCCAGGAGATTTCGGGTGCACGGACCTGTTGGAATAATCATTTAAATCTCTGGTGATTTTATTAATTTTCCCAGTTTTTAACTTTTCTAAATGTTGGTCAGTACTATTGTAAATAATGCAAAATAATGATACTGCAGCATAAAGAATAGAAGTGCAACTGCCCCCAAGAAAAATAACAGAAGTCAAATAGTAAATAAATAAGAGGGCAGTCCACAGAACATGGAATAAAAAGCCAAAAGACAGCATAAAACGTAAAATATATCTGTTTTTAATTCGATACGGTAAGCACTTTCACTAGATAGCGTTATCAGACCATGAAAATAAACTGGTCACAAGTCATATAAATATTTAAATCAGCCAATTACATTTCATTAGGAAGTTACATCACAACTCAGGCAGGAGCGTCCTTAGGTCAACTGGTGCCCTAGGCAAAAGGGCTCCATGGTGCCCCCCACCACACCACCCGGTGCCCCCATTCTGGTTTACCTACACCAAAAAAAACCACTGAAAAAGCACCCCTGCTACAGCGACACCCTAGGCGGCTGCCTAGTTGGCATATGCCTAAGGCTGGCTATGAACTCAGGTTAACTCATTCTGTATACAGAAACTTCAAAATTATTGTATTTGAAATGCATGTTGAATACATTGCTAGTAAAAATCATCCATTGCCTGTGATAAAAAATACAGAATATATAGAGATGAAAAGGCAAAAAACATATATTTAAACTTGAATAATCATTTCCAGTCGTACATATGATAGGAACTTCAAAATGTTGTATATTAGCACCGTGTCCCATCAATTTAACTAGCTAGTGAACCATATTAAAAAGATAAAATTAATATAAAAATATCCCTAAGGTTTATTTCAAAAACATAACATACTGTGCACATATAAATTAATCTAAAATCAGTATTACCTAAGAAACAAAACTACGTATACCAATGTAAATATATATAAGTATGCACATCAGTCTGCTCGCTCATGTCAAAGTGCGACTCTGTGTAACTACTGATAGAACCAGTTACCTTCATTCACAAAAAGTGTATGTTATATGTGTAAATTCAAAAAAGTAGGCAGTTGCCAAAACTAATAAAAAAGAAAAAATGCCACCAGCCACGAACAAACTCCTTCCTTTAAATGTAGAGACCAGATAATCCACAACGAAACCAACAGTTTGGTTAACGCTTTTATTCACCACACATAAAAACCATGCGTTTTCGTCCTAACCAAAGGACTTCATCAGACAAATACAATAAAATCCATTCAGCTTAAATACTTCCCATAACTGCTAATTTAATTTGGAAACCAATGATTTCCTAATTATAAAATTCAAATGACCAAATCACATTGTCTTATTCTTGCATATTAATATCGTCCTTTTAAAGTGTCTTGTGCTTTACTCAGTATTGACCTACATACAATTCAGGTTTTCCTCTAAATATATAAATAAATAAATAATTAGTTTAAAAACCTCCATGCTAAAAAATTGTTTGTTAAAACCTGAATTGTATGTAGGTCAATACTGAGTAAAGCACAAGACACTTTAAAAGGAAGATATTAATATGCAAGAATAAGACAATGTGATTTGGTCATTTGAATTTTATAATTAGGAAATCACTGGTTTCCAAATTAAATTAGCAGTTATGGGAAGTATTTAAGCTGAATGGATTTTATTGTATTTGTCTGATGAAGTCCTTTGGTTAGGACGAAAATGCATGGTTTTTATGTGTGGTGAATAAAAGCGTTAACCAAACTGTTAGTTTCGTTGTGGATTATCTGGTCTCTACATTTAAAGGAAGGAGTTTGTTCGTGGCTGGTGGCATGTTATATGTGTAATTTGCAACACAAAATGAAATAGTGATGGCACATAAATGGGCATAAGACTAAAAGGGCAAAATGGCCAAATGGCAACAATGGCTGTTGGTGTGGCCAACCTAAAGTCTCAAAAGAGACAACATGCCCACAGAATAGTACTTTAGTGGTGTATATTAAACATAAGTAGACAAAATGTAACCATGTAACCTCTAGGTACCATAATGCTGCGGCATATATTGAACATAAGTAAACAAAATATAACCATATATCCTCTATGTACCATGAAGCCATGGTACAGCTCTACTTAACTAAAACCAGAATATTGAAGAACTAAAAATATATACAAGCAAATGCAAAGAAGCTTATATTATAGCAAGTAAATAGACACTGTATAGTACATAGAGGACACATGAGGTGGCTGAACACCATGGATGGGGAGAGGGTGGGAAATCACGGTCCCATGCACATTGAAGAAGTTGACAGTGAGAATCTAGTCCTCACCCAGTAGACTGTAATCACTGTCACCTCACTGCACCGATGGCTGTAGTGCTCAATGTTTGTGCCTCCTATGGGTGCTCTGCACAAGGATGGAGAGCAGGCACTCCATCTGACATAGGAGTGTTCCAACAGTGCAGCGCACAATCCTACGTACCATCCCTGGTAGTTCATCATGAGTGATAAACTCACCCCTTCCGCCACTGTTCCAGGAGGGAGCCACAGGACTATCCTCCAGGGCAGAACTACCTGAGGGGTCAGGTAGTGCAGGGGCAGCAGAGGGGATGCTACCAGGGTCTGCACCAGATGTACTGGGCAGTGGTGCTGTAGCTAGTGGAGTGGGGGCAGATGGATCTCATGGAACAGTCCTACCCCACTGTGCTGTGAGAAAAACAAAAAAATAAAAAAGAAACAAAAAAAAAAAAGAGAAAAGGGTTGGGGTGAGAGAAAAAATGAGAACATCAGTTGCTTCATATATGACATACAAAGCACAGATACAATTATTTGACTCTATTCTGTTACCTTTACTTTTAACACTACAAACTCCTAACAAGTTTCTTCTGTAGTTTTAAGACTATCCAGTTGATAATGGAGGCACATTATAATACAGATTGTACCACCAATCCTTGATGTGTGCAAATATTGCAAGTATGCAGGTTCCACTTATACTCATTACAGTTTACAGAATGTCATTTGTGCCACTGGTATAGAAGTATGAAGTTACATTCCAATAATGATGAAAACCTAACTGTATTGTATTTTGTTATTTGAGAATATGGCACCATTGCTTTGTGCTACAGACTAAGGCATACATAGTTTCTTTTACACATGCTCAGTTTGATGCAACTATATTAAATACCGACTAAATGGTCCTTAACTTTTAATGCTATGAAATTACTATGCAAAGTATTATTATTATTGAAATAATATTTAGACAGTACTGTTCTGATACATACATACCACATGCTTTTTGTATCCTTACTAGATGTGCATCATGAGACCGAACATTTGAGGCTCACTCTTCAGCAGCTGTGGAAAAAAATAGAACAGAACACCATTATGAATACCAGTCTTGACTATATTCAGCTTTTAACTCTTACAGTTACTCACTGAAATTGATACTTACACATCTGTAGGGGTGTTCCCTGCCCAAAATTTCCAATCCAAAAGTCATGAGTATCCTTCTTCCTCCTCCAGAGGTCATAAAAATTATGTCTGCATTGCTCGCCAGTGTGGGGATACCTATTGCACTGGTTAAGATCCTGGCAACACTATTCCAGGATTCAGATTTATATTCTGAGCCTGAATACTCCCGCTACAGCAACTGGGGCCCATGCTCCTTAACTATAAGTCCAAAAAATAATTTGGACTCCTGGGCACACCAAAGCTGTGCCCAAAAGTGCACACCCTCTTCAGCAACTCCTGACATGCCTGCCATAGTTCATCCTCAATGTATAGGTTCATAGGTTTATACTAGGCTATCTGCCCTAAGGCATTTATAATCCTAGCCCAAAGTTTTGTGGCTTACGCCACCCCTTATATGAAAAATACTGTGCCCATTAGTTTGTTGTGCCTCTGTCCAGCAGTGACACGGAGATGATTCCCGGGGTAAACCTATGATCTCCCATCCACAGGTCAAGATTTCTCTTGAACAGAGCCAGCGAGGTGCTCTGCCTCACATGGACCGGGATTTTATTCCACAGCATAGGGAGTCTCTGAGTGATAAATCTATCCCTCCAGCACATCCTATTTATATAATGAGCCTTTCCTGCCAATTGCATTTTATATGCTGCTATTTTCCCACCAATTGCACACCTCACACTTACTGAGAGTATGCATGTTTTAGTTTTACAACACTTGCAAACAATGTGCATCACTTACCATCATGCAGACACAGTAGGTGAGGGTGCACAATGCCAGGCACTGTGTTTGCGCAATGTTAAATGATGCGCAACAGTGGCAAACAATGTAAATTCTAGATTATTAGGTATACAGGCACTTGCATAAATATGCTGGTCAAATGTACCACTTATCAAGAGTATCAGACCTTCTCGCAGATTAGGGATGCATGACTATGCTGAATGATGCCATAGTCCTTGTTAGCCTGTCATACACATATGAACCTATGGAGCCATGCACCTATAGTGCTGTATCTTGCTGAAGACATATTTCTTATGTGCTGACATTCCATCCTGTGCTGTGATGTTTATGGCTGCATTGCAGCTGTGTATCTATAGGTGTCCTCAAAAGAATCCTGAAACAGACACAAACAGTTCCATGACACACTTTTCATTGTGTAAGTATACAGCCATTACAACATCATACAACATAAGGTACACAACATTATGTGGCTTACTCATTTACAAATGTCAGCATACAGTATCTGTCAGCAATCACTGCAAGTTGCATGGGAAAACAATGCATTACACCAGTACAAGTTAATTTATATAATCACCCTGTGCATCAGACATATAGCTTCATTTCCCTGCATTGATGGTGAGGATGCCAGGGATGTAGCACAGGTATCACTTGCACAGGGTTGTGTGGGGGTGCAGGAGGCCTAGGCTGCCCCAAAAGGTTGACAGCATGTGTGTGAGTCAGGAAGGAAAGCAGGAAAGATGGACCATGGAAACATGTCGTGTGTGTCTATAGGTGACCTGAATTTGACAGTGGTGTGTGAGTGTTTGCATGTACACAGTCAAGCTCAGTGCTATCCCTACATTTATGTATGTTGGACAGCTTTGAACTGTGCATGGTAGACCTGACGGTTCAACATCTCTGGCCCTGAACATGGGAACTGGCTCTGCCAGGAGTTGCACTGACACCTCCATGCCCAAGGTCAGAAGCGGTGCTAGTAACTGATAGTGACTGATGTCTGCTGGGACCATATCCTCCATGGGAATGTCCAGAACCACAAGTCCATACCCTGACACATCTTGGTGTGAACAGCACAATCCCCTCTGTAGCGGTGGATGTACTGCCACTACGGGAGCGTGATTATGCATTACCACATAAACTCTCAGCAGATGGGGTTACTGACCTATGTCCATGAGTCCAATGCTCAACTCCAACCATATGTTCCAGCACAGACACTGTAGGTTCCAGGACAGATAGTGTGCGATCTGTCTCAGCCCATCTTCTTTGCACTGCATCAGTGAACTGATCCAAGGTGTCAGCAATGCGGTGGAGGCAGTCACAGATGTCAGACTGTGCTGTATCCATAACCCTAAGCATATGTCTGGAGTTCCTTTCAGAACATGCCTGTGCCTCTATGATGGCTGGAAAATGTGCAAGTAACCTGTGATGTGACATGTACAACAGGTGGTGGACGGACAGCAGGCCTCCTACAACTATCACTATTAATCCGCCTGTATGGAACCTCACCAGATCTCTGGCTATGGCCAGTGTCTACACTCACTGTAGCCATAGTTGCCACACTTTCCTGTTCAGTGTCCTCACCCTCTGACTCTTCAATATATGTGGCCTCCGGGGACTGGGTATGTGTGGACATTCTGACTGTGTGGTGACAATGAGGGCATAAGAGGGATGTCAACCTCTTGGACAGATTTATCCCCCCAAAACCCCACCTGTGCCTTACTGTGACCAGCATCATCATTAGAGTCTGAGGAGACACTGATATCAGGTTGTGTAGGGGACAGACAACACTCCCTTGTCACCTGTGAAAAGAAAGGAAAAAGCAGTACATTAATACCCGCACTATTATGCTCGGCAGTACTATGTTGCAATATATGTAAATCTCTATACACTGTTGTCACTATTATAGACCTGTTGAAAATCCAACATCATATGGTAGGACAAGAGGACATTACTTTTCCCACTAACAGATGTAGTTACTTGTAAATAAAAGCTATTTACATAGCAATCTCATCAGCATCAGTGAGGTACTCTGTTGACATTTGTGAAGATGTGGCACAGTTGACACCTATGACAATCTCTAATGTCCTGACAATACTGTCACATCTATCAGTGTGGTCACACCTACAAGGCATATGTATGAGTCTAACATGTGTTCATTCAGAAAATATCTGTGCAGATGGCAATCATGCAGACAGTGCAGCAATCCAGGCAGTAGGCATGGGATGACACTTTAGGAGTTACATTGCTGTAAACCTACATCTATAGCAAAACAGTGTCATGTTTACCAGAAGCAGGACCATGGTCCTGTTTGATACCTGATGGACCTGAGAAAATTTGAGAGAGAGATAATGTCAGTATCACTGCATGTTGCACCACAATAAGGTAATACATCCATATATCTCACATTTACTGCAGCTACTGTGTTATATTGTTATATTGGTTGAAATCTGAGCATGAGAGTCAAAGTGCAGTTAAATCCTTCCCCCAAAGAACAAAGACCTGACACCCACGTAAGATTATGTACACCCTGACACACTGAATGCTACAGTATTGCAATGCTGATCAAACTGAGCTTACCTGTATAGTCCTCTGTCATGGAAACTGTGGCACCCACATCCGTGATGCACAGTGTGATGGATGCCTGGGATCTGTCGTGCGTGCCTAGATTCACCAAGAATTCTTCAATGGCTGAGAGTGGTTGTTCTACTGCAGGCTCTCCACCAGTGACACTATGATCCCTAGCTTCATCTGCTGGTCTTCAGCATGCAGCATTGATCATGTCCATGCACAGTGCCAAACCTGCGCATATGTCTTGCCCTGATTACCTGTGGCACTCACATCACACACAAGGTCAACCCACAATGCTGCCCACTGTTCCCTGTTGTGCATCCCTCTGGACAGTAGGAGTTCATGGTGTTGATGGATGCCTTCCAGTATTATATCATTCTCTGCTTCCTTGAAAGGTGAATGACATCTTGAATACGTTTCCTGAAAGACAGCAAAATGGGAACACATGTCAGGATCACATACAAGGAAGTAGACTATGTAGAGATACACCAAGAAAAGAATGGCTGGCAGTATCCACTGCTTGATCACACATGTCATATTCCACAGTGTACAAACATACTAAGCATGTGGATGCAACTAAGATACTAGCAATAGTCAACTATTCCCGTGTGTGCCATGACAGATACTGCTGTATGGTCATACACCCAACACTGGAGTCTATTGTAGTGTGCCCTCAGGGGCAATCCCCCTGATAATGTCAAAACAACTGTGCCAAACAAATAGCAGAGTGCTATTACAAACACTATAAATGGACAGTCCTATGAGACACCAGTGTGCCACATTGACAATAAACATTCCATCCTTGATGTATTATACATCCTCTATAGGGGGTAACATATCTGGAGATCACTGAAATGTCAGTATCACAGTTCTAAGAAAGGCTTAATGCTCTAATCTCTATTCCCCAGAAGTATAGTCACACATCTGCATCCTGTTGTAAACAAAAAGTTTACATACCTGATGGAGTGCAATACTCCTCTGTTAATAAGTGGTGATATTTATGTTTTTGCAAACGCATGTTCTGTGCACAGAAAGTCTCATACAGAATGGTTCCCCATAGGCAGCTGTTTGCCTTTTTAACATGCTTCTCATTAGCAGGTAATTGCCTCTTAACCAATCTGTGATTCTGAAATGCTAATTGCATCAAACACAACTGATTTGCACTATCATCAGCCAATGACATGTAACCACTGTTCAAGATATAAGGCCTTCCTGTAGATAAGAAACCCTTTCTGATATGTTGTGCTGGACAATACTGGGGTGAGGAGACTCTGTCATCTCAGAGGGTAGGTCTGTAGCAGCTACTTTTACATAGAGATGCGTGTGCTACAGACTACAGCTGTTGCTGCAAGTAACAGGCATAGCAAGAGAGTGTGAACACTATGGAGGACAACAAGCTGTAGGAGTAATTGTGGGAGCTGTGTCAGCCTTGTTGTAGAGGCAGAGCCAGAGTGAGGGGACCCATTCTACTCCATTGAAGGCATTTGTTTAAGGTAAGTATGTTAGCCAATGGTATCACTAACAGAGTATTATGCAACATGTCTGTTGTGTCCTTGAGCAACATGGGGAAAAATATAAGATTATGTCTACATGTTACAGTCTGGTGCTAATTTGGAATGTGTATGCTAGCAGTCCTTGTTACAAGCAGGGACTTCAAATGTGTATGTTAGTTGTGCAGCTGTGATAATCTGCACTGTGAGTTTGAAAGGATTGTGTGGTGCACTCTGATATTAATGGGCCTCACTTGCATTACCTCAGTTGAACTCCTCTGTGAATGCATATTAATGCATGATGTGACACTTTATGCACTATAGTTTTGCTACAGGGATATGTGAAGTGTGTTCCTATCTGCAGGCCTGTGACTTCCATCAGTGAAAAGCAGACATTTCATTTGAAATGCATTATGTGGATAAAGAGTGCATGACTCAGTCATTAATTACTGGCTTCACAATACTGTAATTTAAGTGCTACTCACCACTGGATTTGACCTCAGGACTGTGTGTGGCAAAATGTACTGCTTGTAAGTCATTTGACAGACTGAGCTACCGAGTCACTGTTACAGTAGGTGTATTTGCAGAATATAACTGCACACATACAGGCTGTGACATACTTTTTTACATTCATCATTAAGTGCATGGCTTTATATGACTGTACTTCTGCACCAGGGTCCCAGTTGAATATGCATTTTGCCATTAATGCCTTAGCAGGGATATTTCTAAATTTTACTGATAAAAGAGCAGATTTGCCTGCTATTAGATAACTCATTTACATCCATCATTCTGTGTTTGGCTTTTTAGTGGTGTACTCTTGCACCAGACTTGAAGATGCACTCCCATTTTTTCCATTACTCTTTAAGCAAGTTTGTGTGATGCAGCACAGTGCACAGCTCTGCTTAAACATGCTTAATGACTGTAATTTGCAATTACTATGTTTTGCTTAAACCAACTGTTTTAACTAACAGCTGTGTGGTGTGGCAGGTTAATGCAGTGGTCTTCAGGTGCGATGGTCTTGGGTTTGAAATAGGGGACAGGTGTATATTTTGTATGTGTTTATTATGATTTAAAAACACATATATCAATATAGCTCCATTTAGTTGAGCTTAGCGAAGCTATGCAATTCGGTGCATTGAGGAGTGTCATGCAAAAAATATATAAAGAAAAGAAATATGGGTAGATAAGAAAGTGGTATAATGGGGTGCAAGCAGGGAGAAAAACATACTGAAAGGCAGGAAGGTATGTGCAGGACGGAGTGTAGGAAAGAACCATAGCTATCAATTTCTTGTACAGCAACAATTGTGCCCTTTTGACAGAATTTGTAGATGACTTTCAACTCTCACCCCCCCCCCAGAGAGAGATGGGTGAGGACGACATAATTGCATTGATAAGCCAATTGGACTGAGTTATATATGTCCAGTGAACACTTGTGCGAAATGGAGAGCTATGTATGGGACGATATTTTTTTGGGACATGTGCCCTTTTCTTTTTAAGATGAGAGTGGAATGTTGGGGAAGGGACATAAGTACATGTGGGGGAGGTAAGTTGGTTAGGTGATGAAGCCTCTGCAGACAGACAAGACAGACATAACAGCAGACAGGAGTGGTGTGTGACAGAAGAATGGGATGAATACCTTGGATGGGGAGGTGTTGTGGAATCTCAGTCAAATGTGCCTCTACAAGGTAACAGTGTGGCTCACATCCACACCCAAGAGACTGTCAGCACTGGTCTGTAACTGCCCCAAGGGTGGCAATGGTGAAAGCTGGACTCTGGGGTGAGCCTGCCCCACCAGGGTGGACAGCATGCAAACAACACTCCAACAGACTTACCATAAAATAGCCAGATTCATTACAAACTCCCCATACAACTCACACCACTGCATTTCTTTAAACATTCTTCAATGGCTTGAACTTCCCCAGTTTCTGCTATCTTATCAATTTCATATGCTACACTCTATTCTTTATAAACCCTCCTTCTGTCCATCTATATCTTCCTTTGTCTCCATCTACATCCCATCCCGGACCCTCCGTATTTCTAACCAACAATTACTTGATATCTACCACCCAAAAAGGTCAGTAGGCAAACTACTCTACAAACACTCCCTTGCCCATGCTTGGAACAAACTTCCCCTCAACTTACATTCAATCTCCCACACCTCACACTTTAAAAATGAACTAAAAGCTTATTTTCTCAATTCCAGAACCTGCCCTTGCCATGACCCTACCTAGTCTTCCTTCCCTTTATGTACCCTCAAAAGGACCATACTTAGTACCACATTACACCTCTCTCTCCAATGTGTCTACTATGAATTTGCATAATTTTATACAAACAAAAAAATGTTATTGTTGACCTATTGAACTATATCAATGTAAAATTGTTACTTAGCTTCTTTTTAATGCAACTTTTACTTTATGTATGTAACCCAACATATGTGAATCTCTTTGCTATAACTGCTATTATATCAATATTGTTTAAAATTGTACTTGTTTAAAATGTACTACTGGAGCTTTTCTCCTCGGGTCTCCACTGAAAATGGGCCACAAGCCCAGTTGGACAAACCTGGTAAACAAATGTTAATAAATGTTAATAAATAAATAAATGTTCTCCATTCGATGCAGGCATTGTCCAAAACCACAGAAGATGATCCTGCACGTCAAACCCAGCAGTTCATCATGGGTGACAACTACTCCTCCACCACCACTCCCAGTGGGGGCCCAGCCCCATCCTATGGGGTGGTACTACCTTACGCTGCACATAGTGCAGGGGCAGCAGATGGGGCACCTCCGGGTTGGGTTTTAGACATGCTGGGACCTAGTACCACGGCTAGAGGAGGCAAGGTAGGTGGATCACGAGGAAACAGCTGACCTTGACGTGCTGTAGTAAAGTAGTTATAACAATAAGTTAGGGGTAGTAAGAACCAAACCAATGTTAGTATTAACAGAATGGAACATAATATTTATTAATCCAAATACATATTAAGGTATATTATGTGTAACACAACATTGAGTAACATAACAGTGAGCATGTTAATAGTGAGCCAATATGAATTAAACCATAAGGCCTGCAAAACAGTTAGTTTAAAAATATGTTAATATTGGAGCATAATAATAAATAACAATAATAAATTAAAGAAGATATTGGGTGGGGAGAGAGAGAAAAACATTCTATTAGTGACATTGCAGATGATATCATTGAAAACACTGGTAATACATACTTCTACAGGTGTGCAGTGTCAGTTGTGACTACAGTGACTACAATTCTTCTATAGCTGATGTAGCACGTACATACCTCTCAAGCTGTTAACATGGGACAGTATGGGCCAAGCACTAACAAATGCTGGTACACAACTACATAGAACAGTTTCACATAATGTGGACTTACATAACTACCAAGGTGTTCTGTAAATGGATTAGTTAACACATTGCATTCTAGGTAATCATTTATCTGGCAATCATATGACAGACAGATCAGGCAGTTCTAATTACATTATAAAAAATCATGACAGTTGAGAGATATGTTTGTGTACATTAAGTAAACTAGACAGCTGTCATGCCATAGATGGCCAGCATGGGAGTAGAACCCAATAGCTGTGACTGCAGGGGGCATCTGAAAATAATGTGACAATTGTCTGCAGCAACTTAGAACAGACATGCAATGAATACAGCCCTAATGCAAATATTAAGACAGGTTTATTTAGGAAACCAAAATGCTGCTAAACACTTTATTGGAATTTGTGATAATTCTCTGTGAAATGTACATAAAATATCTGCTCATAACTTGGGCTACCTCACCCATATACCTGCTATTCCTGGAGTGGAAGGAAAAGAGAGCATTATGTAACTGAAATTGGCCCTGCAGACAGCCTTGAACCATACTATGAGTTGAGCAATACATTTTTTTCAAGCAATTAGTTTTGCATTCTACAGGTATTACAGTTTTACACTTGACTGCAGCAACCTTACCATAGACATGCAATGCATATAGCACTAGTGCAATT
Organism: Protopterus annectens; assembly: GCF_019279795.1. NCBI lineage: Eukaryota > Metazoa > Chordata > Ceratodontiformes > Protopteridae > Protopterus > Protopterus annectens. Next base: position 1,263,572,450 of record NC_056731.1, read on the forward strand.
ATGGTATGACACCACAATCCTGCTTTACACCTTTTGGCTTATTGTTATTGATATTGTTTATTGTTTATTGCAATACAGTTGTTATTGTTCATCTATTGCCCTACAGTTCTAATTGCCCATTTATTGCACTACAGTTTTTATTGTTTATTCTTTTATTGCAACACAGTTTTTTTTTATTTTTTATTGCTTATTGCACTACAGTTAGTATAATATATCCATACTTACCATGCTCACAATGCAACCTGACCAGGCGCCCAACATGGACTCAATGTTGTGAGACCTCTCAGCTGCAGCTGTTGGGAGAGAAGCATACCATTATGCATACCAGTTTTGCACACATTCAGATTGCATTTTGGTAAAACTGTGGAAAAAATATTTACATATGTCTGGGGCATGCCCAGCCCTGGCCTCTTGTACTCAGCTGTCCAAACTTTACCTCTTTCTATGCTTCAGGTCATTGTAGTGGTGATGACACTGCTCACCAGTGCAGGGGATACCAGTAGCACTGGTATGTTCCCTGGCTAACCATTCCTAGGCCTCAGCCTTATATTGTGAGCCCTGGTAACTGCCCTGCAGTAACCTAGGTTCATAACTGCATATCAGGAGCCCATCAAAAATCCTGGACTCACACATGCACATGCCATCTCTGTGCTTGAAAGTGCAAACCCTCTCTAACACCATCTGGCATACTGTCAGTTAGATCGACTCCAATAAATGCTGCAGGATTCCTGCTATTGCTGTTAATATAGACTGTTTTCCTGCCCTTACATGTCATTCAGCAACATTCAAAAAAGCATTGCTGTGCTTAGCATCACGCAAACCAGCTAAGCAGAGCTGAGCATCGTAAAAACTTGCACAGCTGTGGTCTTAGTGAAGCTTAGCAACACACAAACAGTAGCAGCCATTAACCACATTTAAGCAGTGCTTAGCACCTTGCTTCTTACCCCAAATGTAAAAGTTTTGTTTTTAAATTAAAAGACATTTTACATTGCATTAAGCAAAATATATGTGTGCAAGGGACCTGAACCCCAGACCTAGAGAGATTTAGACCATGACTCTACCTATTTAGCTACTTGGATAGAGTACAAGCTTGTATACCTGCACATGTCCTATTAAGCTACCTGCTAAGCACAGTGCCACAACGCACAAACAGGTTTAAGAGAAACAGAAATAAAGAATTAATTATATCCGGTTTCTATTTTTAGATATCTGACAGGTGTCAGCTCTGCATGTATAAGTGCAGCTTAGCATTGCTGCACTCTGCGCTGCACCACACAAATGGACATTTAAAAAAAATAAAAAGAAACAAATATGATAATTTATTATATTTGGTTTCTATTTTTAGATGTGTGGCAGGGGTCTACTTCTAAAGACCGAACCGACGATTCTCCGACACGCGGAAAACGAAGACCAAATGACCGACAGGTAAGTTTACCGACAGGGTGATTTGCCGACAGCGGAAAGACTGACAAGGGTAATGTGCGATCGCGACTCGGTAAGTGTGCGACAGTGACGGTGTTAGGAGCGGTGAGGTAAGTGTGCGATATTGTGGGATTTCGGGTTAGGCTGTGGGAAAGGTGAGTGTGTGTAAGTGTCGGAGTTAGGGTTCGTGTAAGGTAAGTGTGTGATAGTGAGGGACTGTAGTTTAGGGACGGGTTACGTGAGTTAGGGTTAGGGTGCAGGTAGGTGAAGTGTGCGATAGTGTCGGACCTTGGGCTAGGGGTGGGTTAAGTGAGTTAGGGTTAGGGTGCAGGTAGGTGAAGTGTGCGATAGTGTCGGACCTTGGGGTTAGGGGTGGGTTAGGGCTAGTGGGTATGTTATGTAGTGTGGTGTGTTGTTTATGTTCGGTGTGTCAGTGTTATGGTGTTCGGTGTTTTGCGTTGTCGGTTTTGTGCGTTGTCAGTTATCTGGCGTCGGTGATTTTTGTGTCGGCGAAGTAGCGTTTCGGGCTTTTAAAGTAGACCCGTGTGGCAGGTGTCAGCTATCTATATGTAAGTGCAGCTTGGAATTGCTGCACTCCCTGCTGCACCGTGCAAATGAACATTAACAAAAAATAAATAAATAAAAATTTGCATTTAAAAAAAACAACATATTAATTCACAGCACATTTCAACAGTAGCAGGGAACATTACAGGGAGCCTCACCATGTACATAATATCTGACCAACCTTCTGCCTACACAGATTCAGTATCCCTGTTACTCTGCTCTCCCTCAGCAGTGAGCCATGATTAATATGCATCACGTGCTATTGAGGTGGAACTGTGACCATGTACATAGGTACATTCCATGTAGGCTGTACAAGGAGCCTACTCAGATTTTATTGAATCCTTGGGTCTGTCTAAATCCAGCATAACTCAAAATAGACAAAACTAATCTGTTTTTAAGGCCTCTAAAACCTTGCATTATATATACCAACTCCACAATTGCACTATAGTAGAAAAATGGAGAAAACACTGAAAGTACATGCTCCAGCAGCTTGCACAATCCAACACACTGCCATATTACTTATAAATCTTTAGGAAAACTAATATCAACTATCACAGATGATAAGTTTTCTTTATTATCAGAGTTGTAGATACTAGCATGTAGTGTAGGCTAGCATTAAATGAAGGGCTATTACATCACTTTTTAGACTATTTATTGTTAGATGAAATAATAGATCACTTGAAGTTAACCCATATATGAATTTATCTATCTATATATCTACAGAAATGGAGATATGCAAACATATATATATATATATATATATATATATATATATATATGTATCCATAACAGATCCACGACAGAACACTTATCCGATGGCCAAATCACCGAGACCACATCGCTGACACAGCACATCTCCGACAATGGTAAGTATAACTGCTGCAGAATGGAGTGTATTCCCATTTCTGCAATAAAATAAAAAAAAAACACAAAAAGAAACGTGTCTAGCAGGGGGGCAAGCTCCCCTACACCCCCCTACTTAAATATACCAACTCAGAGATTCCACCATATTGCGGAAATGGGAGTACATCCTGTTCCACACTACTTATACTTACCATTGTCGGATATCTGCTCTGTTGGCGATGTTGTCTCGATGATCTGGTCATCGGGTAAGTGTTCTTTTGTGGAACTGATAGGTTCCCATATATATATATATATATATATATATATATATATATATATATATGAATTCACCAATATCAGCACATTCTGTGCATGCTTTGGTGATTACCCTGGAGCAGACTAAACTGACAGCCCCCATACCACCTGCTAATTGTATATACTTACTCTGAGAACACACAATCCCCATGGAAAGAGAATATTCCTCTAGCTGGGGATTGCTGGTAATGTACACCTGTCAAATATCTGTCTGTGTTGACCAAATGGTGTTGACCAGACAGGCATCAGCATACTGTATGCTCAATCAGGTCACACACTCAAAGTAAAGACATGACATGACTAAACCAGACTACTTTTGTCTTTTTCTGTATTCTATTTTTGAAGATGAATCAAGAAAACTAAACATTTATTATTTTATTTTATTTTATTTATTTTACATTTGTTGACCGGGCTAGTCTAACAGGATATATGTCCATTTTCAGTAGAGGCCCGGGCAGAAAAGCTCCAGGACAATAACAGATGAAAAAGTAAAATTGTGTAGAATAAAATAAAGTTTACATAGAAAAAATACCGAAATACATTTTACTACACACTGGCTAGTAATTACTTACAAAAATATAAAACACACTGGTAAATAACTAATTACAAAAATATAGAAGATAATGGTTAAAATACTATTTACAAAAATATAGAATACGACATTTATAAAGAGTCAATCATAGTAGATTACAGATAAACAGTTCTACTTACAAATGAAATAAGAACAATAGTGTCAAAGAGGGAAAGTAGAGGGAAATAGTAGAGTTAATCAGATAGTCAGAGTTGTTGCAAGGGCATAGCCATTTTGTTCTGAGGAATATTTTCAGTTTTTGTTTGAAGAGGGGTAGAGAAGGAAGAGAAGTTAGTACAGTAGGTAGAAGGTTCCAGTTTTTCCCAGTAGTGTTTGAGAACAGAGAATCACCTGCCAAGTTGTTTGACTTACTAATGTTAACTAACAATTTATTTGATGATCGTAAGTTAGTAAGATTTTTATAGGGGGTAATGATGTTTGAAAGTATTGGAGTATTATTCGGGTGGTAGAGGATCTTATGTGCAATGATAAGTTGATTATATTGAAGCTGATTTTGTAGTTCAAGCCATCCTAGTTGTTTTAGATTCTCCCAGTGATGGGTTCTATAGGGATTACCAGTGGCAAATCTTGCAATATTATTATAGGATGTAGCTAGTTTGAGACAATTATGTTTTGACAGATTAGTATAGATTGGTGAGGCATAAAGAAGTGTTGAGATTAGATGGGAGTGGGCAATAGCAGATCTTGCTATAGGAGTGAGGAAGGATTTGACTCTATATAGGGAGCCCATTTTTCTGTTGACTGTTTTTATAGTGTTATTAATATGGGAGTCGAAGCTAAGATTGTTGTCTATAGTAATTCCTAGGAGCTTGGTGGTAGCATCAGGGGATAAGAGGGTACCATTGTTAGAAGTAACAGAGAAATCTATAGGTATATGCTTCCGGGTAGGGGTAAAGAGCAGGAGCTTTGTTTTTTTAGGATTCAGGAGGAGGCATCGTTTTAAGAACCATGACTCTACTGTATTAAACATTTTCTGAGTTAGGGATTGTAGTTCTGATAAAGATTTGGCTGTGCAGATTATTGTAGAATCATCTGCATATTGTATACAGGTTGCATGAGGAGTAGCTTTACAGAGATCATTAATAAAAATAGAGAATAGTAGAGGACCTAAAATGGAGCCCTGGGAAACACCTAGTGTAACTGGCAGGTGGAATGATAGATTATTTTCCTACATAACAGCTTGCTGCCGGTTGCTTAGGTAGGAGATGAACCATTGTACAGCTAGAGTATCGAGAGAAAGTGATTTAATAATGTTTATAAGCAATGTGTGGTTAACCATATCAAAAGCTTTTGATAGATCAATAAATAGAGCTGAAGAGAGAGCCTTATTATTGCGATTTCTGTTACTAGTGTCAGTGAAAGATAAGAGGGCTGTAGTGGTACTATGGTATGGTCTAAAGCCATGTTGGCTTTGTGCAAGTAAGTTGTGTTGTAGTAAGTGTTCTAGAAGCTGATGATGAATACATTTTTCCATTATTTTTGCTAAATGGGATAGTAGGGCTATAGGTCGATAGATGGAATATTCATTGGAGTTGCCTCCTTTATGTAGGGGGATAATGTGTGAGATTTTCCAGATGATTGGGATGGTTCCCTCATTAATGGTTCTGTTTATTAGGATTGATATCGGATAAGCTACTGCTTTAGCTGCTTTTTGCAGATATCGTGCTGGAATCTGGTCAGCAGAAGGAGTACAAGGCTTAAGTTTTAGAATGAGTTTGTAGATGAAATTAGTAGAGATGGGTTGAAATATGAAAGTAGGAAGAGAGCTAGAAAAGGGGTTAGGGAGGCTGGAGCTGTCAGGGGTTAGCTGGCTGGCTAGAGATTGGATGGCTTTGGTAAAAAAGGTATTAAAGGCATTAGCAGTTTGGTTGGGAGTCTCATGATTAGCACCAGTTGGGGTTGGTGTGCTGCAGTGACCTGGGTGTAACAGACTATTGATACTTGCCCAGAATTTCTGGGGATTGTTTAGGTGTGTTTGCTGCATTTTACAGTAAAAGTTTTTTTTTTGTTTGAAAGTATAGCTTTTTTGTCATATTTCTCATTTGTTTAAATATTTGTTGATCTGATAAGTTTTTTGTAGTTCTCCAACTAGTCCAGGCTTTATTTCTAAGTAACATTTTTGCCTGGTGTCTTTAGAGAGCCATGGGGTGGGTTTTGACCTAGTTCTGATAGTACGCTTTGGTGCATATTGGTCAAGGGTATTTAAGAAGTTAGAGTTAAAGTGTTTAACAGCCTCTTCAAGAGGGATGTTTTTTAGGGGAGACCAATCACAAGAGCTAAGTTCAGTTTGGAATAACATTTGGTTAAACTGTTCGTTTGACCGTATAGTCCTATATGATGCTTGGTGTGAGATATCAATCTTTTGCCTGATTATGTAGGTCAAAGTGTGGTCACTTACATCATCAGGGAAGACACCTACTTTGTAAGGTTGGTGGTAGTTATTAATAAGGATCCAATCCAAGGTGCTCTCTTTTTTGGTAGGTTTGTTAATTCTAGTTGGGGAGGTGATGGTCTGTGAGAAACCATGATGGTTAATATGAGAAGTAGGATGGTCAGTACCAATGCATCTCCAGTCAATATTGAAGTCACCAAGGATTATAGTTTCTTGTGGGAAGGTTGATGATACCCAATTAAGTATGTCTTCAAGTTTAGATACATTGTTTCCAGGAGGTAAGTAGATGCAAAAGATGTACATGGATTTATTAGAATTAAGTTGTACTTTAGAAATAAGAACTTCTGCATTACTGTCTTTTGGTGGGTTATAAGGTAAAGAGGTGACTTGTAATCCATCCTTGAAAAGAATTACTACTCCCCCTCCCTTTCTCTTTGAACAGTCTAGTCACAGTATATTGTATCATAATGGGAGGATTTAATTATCCTGGGTTGCTGGTTTTAGCCATGTCTCTGTTAAACATATAATGTCAAAGGAGTGTACATCCAAGAGAGCATGGAGATGGGGAACTTTGTTATTAACACTCTGAATATTGAGGTGTGCTATCAGGAGTGCATTAGGGTGTTTGTTTTGGGTGTGTGGGATAGAGGGTTTAATGGTTAGAGATTCAGTAGAAAGGATATTGGCTGGGCCTGGATTAGGATGGATATCTCCATCTTGTAAGGAATTATTTTTTAGTTTAAGCAAAATATAATGTATGTTATTAGTTTGATACTGAGCTTTCTTAGGTAATAGGCTATTGTATTTAATGTGTGCCAGTCTGTGGTACTTTGCTAGTAAGTATGTAGGTGTGGATAAGATATTTATATTATTATGGGTGAAGGTGTGGCTATGTGTGGCTGTTTGTTTGATGGGATAATGAAATTGAAAATAAGTTTGGTGTTCAAAAGAGGTTAAGACATAGGCTGAGGTTAAAACAGATAAGAGTATGGTGCTGAGTAGTAGTTTAGTTAGTGTAGAGCTAGAAGTGGTAGGCATGAGTATACAAGTAAGGAAAATATAAGCAATGTGAGAAAAGGCTTAAGGAAGTATAAAAGAGGTTTAAGTGGAAGTAAAAGCACAGCAGGAGGGGGCTAGTGATAGGATGTGTGCTGTGTGGGTGTGGTGTAGTTATAAAGGGTAGAGGGAGTATCCTATTTGTTGGATTGTGGAGGAGGGTGTGGTCTAGTATTATAAGTCTAGGACACCTGGGGTGGGTGGAAATTGGGGGTAGGGTAGGGGTGCGGAGTGAGCCCACAGGGCGAACGGAGTGGGAAGAGACAAGAGGAGGAGGACAAGTTCAGATAGAAACAATCAGCAGACCACTGACTATTGAAGGTAAGTATAGTTAAGGGAAAGAGTAGAGATGAAGGAAGTAGAGATAGAGAAATTCCTTGGAACAAAGGGGTACAACTAGGAATCTAAAGTAGGCAAGATTGTTAGCAAGATTGCCACTGCAGCAGTAAGGTAAAGTAGACTGTGAGCCAGAGGGATAGACCTATGGAAGGTAGGATTAGGTAGGGTTGCCACCTGGTGGGCAAATTCATTACTACAACAGATGTTTAATAAGTGTAAAGTCTGGTCTAACATATGGTAGGATATAGGTTATGTGGTAGGGAGGGGGTAAGGCTGCTGGCTATCCTGGCTTGGAAGCATACTTTAAAACCACCTGAAAAACTAGATACAGACAGACTAATTGTCAGGTGTAAGAAAGCACATACTTTCTTGCTTCCTCTTTGAGAATGTATCTGGTTGGGAGGCAGTGAGAAGATGCAGTGGGAAACAGGGAAGGTGTCCTTAGTCTTCAGGCAGGAAGTTTTTGAGAGTACTGCAGCATAAGCAATTTGGATAGCTAGGTACTATTTCTTGCTTCCTCTTTGAGAAGATATCTGGTTGGGAGGCATTTTTATAAATCTCCAAAACAATATTGATAATGCAAGTGCATCTCTTTATTATAGTTGGTGTCATTGGGTTAGTATTAAATGGACCACAACAGTATCAAATATCAGTAATAGGAAGTACTACTGCTTGTAATATGATCTGAGAAGCTTTGTTTGATGTTTCTATTCACTGTTCTTGCAAGTGAGTTTTGAAAGAGTGGCTTGAAGGAGTTTGAAGTTTCTTCATATTTATGCATTTTAAATTTCAGGGGCACTTTAGAAATATTGTTTCTTGCAACATACTGCTATGAATGGGTACTAAGAACATTTTTGCATTCTTACCATGCCTGTGTCTCTGTGAAGTTAGAATATGTTAATAAGGAGGGCTGTTTGGATGAAGCCCATAAATGGGAGGTTTAGGTTGACAACTTGCCTGACAAAATAATTTTTCTGTGAATGTCCATTTTCTTGAAGATAGTGGTGAGCTTAATTTAATTTGTTCTTATTAAAGTGTTTCACCTATTATTAGTGGATGTGATTTTGCTGTTGTCAATACTGCATCACAGAAAAAATATAACATCCATGTTTTCACATAGTTTAGGGGAGTGAAGAACACTCCCAAATATTCAGCATTTCCTTTTCTTGCCTCTAGATGTCAGTATACCTAACTGCTTGTAGAAAGCCTCATAAATATCTGAAGTGCCTTTGCACCAGAGATGTTAAAATGCTCAGTTTTAATGTAGTAGTGTGCTAATTTAAATGGTAGAGATCAAATGCATCAATGTTTACCAATGAAATATATTCTTACATAAAAGTACATTTTTACCAGTATTACCAAGAATTATAATTAATAGTACTTGCTAACTCTAACCCTATCCCTACCCCTATCCCCAACCCTACACCTCACCTTAGAATAACCCTTCCCAGCTTCCATCAGTCGCCACCGCTTGAGAAGGCCATGTCAAACCCAGATTTGATGAATATGCTTCACCTCAAAAATCTAGATCCGGCCAGAGCCACAAAGATGGAGAAGACTTAAACCACGGCTATTAATAGACGCGGCTGAGGGATAGATTCATCACCAAAGACTCTATGTGCTGTGGAATAAATCGGTATATATGTGAGGCAGCACCTGGCTGGGCCTTGTTCAAGGAAATCTTGACCTCGCAGATATACCCCAGGGGATTACCTCAGTGTCACTGCTCTCAACAGCAAAAGCAAAAAATATGGGTATAGTTCATAGGGTGGCGTAAGCCACAAAAACTATGGGCTAGGCTTGTAAATGCCCCAATGCAGATAGATAGTATAGTATGAACCTATGAACCTATGAACCTATGAACAATGCTATCACTACAGGTGACATCTCAGACATAGACCGCATGCAATAACATACCCAAGCACACTCAACACATCTATCACCTAACTTAGCCATTACTTTAACTCTAACATTGAAACACTTACAAAAGCATTCTGATAAGCTATCTCCTTATATAACCCTTACTTAACCTACACACACTTTCACACTTCTTATCTTCAGACCCACACTTACCTCCAAAATCCTATGCATTTGACCAAATGCACATTCAGCTGTATAAGCACATTTTTAACTTTCACCTAAAAGAACATTTAGTTTTTTGCTGATGACAGTGTGTGTGTGTGTGTGTGTGTGTATATATATATAATTATATACACACACACACACACACACACATACATATACACACGTACGTACAGTATACACACACACACACACACACATATATATATATATATATATATATATATATATATATATATATAAAAATATGTATACATATATATATATATATATATATATATATATATAGATATATATATTGGGGACCACTCATTGAGCCCACATTGCCAACAATGCCTCCTCTGCTCCACACGGTCTCCACTACAATAATCAATAATACTTTCACCCTTTTAAGTACTGCATGGTGTGTACTACTCAGGGTATTATATGCAATGTATTTGTTCACCACTCAGGCAGTTCCCATTATTCCTACATCTGGTGCACATGTGACCAGTACCAGCGTTTCATGTGGGATGTGCATGCAGGTTGACTTCTCACAGGGTCATCTACTTAGTAGCTGCATACACTGAGGGTTATATAAGCCAGGATATATAGTTTTCACTCAACCCAGCCACATAAAATGGTGTCTACTGTTTTGTGCTGTAGGTAATTCTGGAGATGCAATGGAACCTTGGATAGTGACCTCATAAGGAACACCAAGACCATGGTTAATGTGGCATACAACACTGTACATCCATAAACTCTGAACATTGTTGAACATTCATTTGAATCACTAAAGGGCCACTACTGCTGCTTGGCTACATGTGGTGGTTGACTGCAGTATGCACCTGATATTCACAGTGTTTACCATGTTACATTATACAGCAGTACACAAGCAGATACAACATAGAAGAATTCCAGTACTGTGGTCTGAGAGACCGTATGCAGCTGCAACAGCATATGAACTGTCAGGTGCAGAAACATCAGATTAACTAGCTGCAGTTGCACCCCATGCAAGGAAGAGGATGGCACAATATATTGCAGTTCTGGCAGAAAGGTAACATCTGGCCCACATCTATGGTCCATGATACAGGCCACATAAAATGAAACTAGTTTATGCATTATCACACACAGGCTATGTATTTACCAAGACATGAATTAGTACAAGACACTGACTTAATTTTAGCCCCTTTCCATAAGGGGAAGAGGGACCACACTGAGGAGTGTACTTACAACTTCCCATCCAGTCATTCAGGTTGTGCTTAAAAGAGTACGTGAAGCTACTCTGCCTAACATCTAAGGGGAGTCAGTTCCTTAAAAGAGGTATTCTCTTTAAAAGATATCTATCCTGCAGACATGTTCTATTTATGTTTCAGTGGAAGTGTATGTCTCTTGAGTGGGTGCTTAGGGTGGTATTAGTATAAGAAGGAGCTCAAAAAAGACTGGATCTTTCAAGTCTCTGTATGCAAGGCAGATATCTCCTCTTGACAATCAGTAGTAAATAGAAATGAGTAAGAGTGCTTTAAGGTAACCAGGGTAACACAAGGAGGACATGCTCTTTTTTTTTTTTGTAGGATACTGCTCAATACTAGTTTCACTCTTTTTTCAAATGCATAATTGGAGACCCCATTATGTCTGTCTTCATATGATCCATGTAGATGCACTTGAAGTCATTCACTCCCATGTGTGCAATGATCAGAATATACGTGTATGTGGGATGAAGAGATTTGAGAGCTTAAGAGATGTCACATATCCTGGCACCAGAAAAGCAACTAACCAGTACCCTGTCTTTGCTCAGCCTTTTGAGTGTAGCATCAGTGTACCTAACTATGAAGTCACCTAGAAACTGGATGTTGCCAGAAAAACTAGATTGTTCTTGCTGACTTAAGGGTTTAGGTTCAAAATTTAATAGGTGACAACTTGGCTAACAACCCCAGAGGGCCGTTTTAAGCCTAACCATGTTTACCTAATGTATCTAAAAAGTTTTGATACCCTAGGGTTATTTTAACAGGTATATGTAGGCTTGGGCATGGGTGGTCAAGGATTTACAGACTGCCTCTGTCTACTATTGAGTTAAGTGCCAGACAAAGGGGTACATTTCTGGCTCTCCATTCACTTCTCCAAATTACTATTGTATTGGGTTAGGGAAGAACTCTGCTTCACATAGATGGGAAGTCTGTTTCAGAGAAGGGGTAGTCTTTGAGACACATACCTGTCCTTCCAACATGCCCTATTTATGTTGCATATGAGGTGAAGTTCCCTAGATTGGATAATTTTAATGACATTGTTTTGCTGGTGTGCAACATGTCCATCAAAGTAGAATCAAAGGATGGTTTGTAGGCCAAGCATAAATTGCCACCCAGCAGTCTGTAGGAGACCAAACACAGGGATAGAGCTTTGAGGCTGTCTGCATATAATATGTTGTTTAGGAAATGTATTCTTTTTATGAGGAACCTCTATGGATGCTCCATATACCTGGTTATGTATATACTGATGAGGGAAATGTAAAATGATTGGTCTGATGAGGGCAGCATTCAGCAAAGCAATGACATTCTTGGACTTAGATGTCATACCCTTACTTGTATATTGCTCAGCATAGAATGATTTCCTTAATACCATAGTCACATGATGGTCAAAGGACAGGTTACTGTCTACTTCCTTTCTCAAATCCCTGACTAATGGGTCTGCTCTTAGGGGTGCATTATCCATGTGATAGTTTCCAAGGGCAGCCATCTTCCCAAAGGATATGATTATGAATTTCTTGACATTGAGTTCTAGACCATGGCTTAGACACCAGTTATTAGTATGCATCAGGTCTCATTGGAGAGTACTTGTGTCTTTGGGGGATTCTATGACTTTTCCAAATTTGCAATCATCTGCAAACTTGGCCAGTCAAAGGCCCTTTATGTTGTAGATGGCCTCTTTGTAAAGGTATACTCACCTATCCTAACATTTGTTTTTTATATAAACTGAGACACCTCTACCTTTTACCCCTTCCTTTGCACTGGTTGGTCAAATTATGTGGAAGACATTATACCGCTGCACTACCAGGTGCTCTCTGCTGCTTTAAAACATGTCTGAGTAACTAAACAGACATCTACATTCTCCAGGGTAATGAGAATTTGTAATGAGTTTAGTTTTTTCTTAAGACTTCTAGCATTGAGTAACATTTTTAGATTTTCTTGGGTTGGTTTTGATATATCAGAAGGTTTATCAGGTTGGCAGTGCCTAAAAAGCCACTATGGGGCTGTATAAGTTTTAGTCAATATTTGAAAGCCTAGAGGCGACAGGTACAAACCATTACTGGCAAAAGAGTGTGGTCTGTCCACCATACATACATACTTAACAAATATTTCAAGGATGAGCATTAATGCCCTTTTGGCCTGCCAATATACGAAAACAGTTGTTCCCAGAATAAGTGTCCAGGCTTGCTTTAATGTAGTTTAGTAGTCTGTTCCATGCATCAGCTGCTTTCTCAGAGAACCAATTAGTACACTTCTCATTCCTATAGAATCTTCTAATAGTTTGTCTGATGATTCTTTACTTTTTGATCACCCCAAACATTCCCAGAGATAGTTGTCTCTAAATACCTATATACCTGAATAGGGTCTCCTCTTAAATATTTATATGAAACATTGTACAAGTTCAGATATTTTAGTCTTTCATAATAACGTAACTGTTTACATCCATGGATGCCCTTGGTATATGTCCACTGTACTCTTTCTACTTTACTTATGTTCATATACTCACGTTTGGGTCTAATGTAACTAGCAAACAGTGACATCATCATTTCTGATATCTTTACAACTTTCTGGGGCAGTAGGGAGCTTGTGGTTAACTCATTCCAGAGTGGAAAAACTGATCAAACAGCTTCTGTGTTATCTGATTGTCTCAAGGTGTGGCTTTGGAAGGGTCTTTTATCTTGCTGGTATAAAAATATTACCTTTGTGTGAATTTCTGCTTATCTTGCTAGAAGCTCCATTGTGCCTGACTGAGAGTGTTTCTTAAACAATCTGAAATTACAGAGCTGACATAAGTATATTTTTGCACTATCTCACTCTTCAGTGTTTCTTATCAGTACTGCACTGTTTTTATTTATTTGCTTAACAGTACTGCACTGGTTTTATTTATTTGCTTTACTGAATTATTTACTTTTCTGTGTCAGTATTTACATATTTTCTGAACTCTGGTTGAATGTTTGCTTTTCTTCCACCTTTCCATCCAAATTCTGTTGTGCTCTAAATGTTGGTGGCTTTTGCTGTTGCCCACCACTAGTGTACATGTGATCTGGGACACTCCTTCCAGTCCCATCTCATTAGCTCATTCTACCTAATACAGAGATCATTTGGGAAAGCTAAACCCATTAGTTCCTTAATCCTGAAGTATCTTCTGTTCCGCCTCTCTCCCTTTCCACTTTATTAACAAGCAAGAAAAAAACACTGCTGTTGCTTGTTCTCTAAAGTGTTCAGTTGCATCTTTTGTGTTGCATTTATTACTGCTTGTTTATAGCCTGTTTAAATTGTGTTACTCTAAGACTCTTAGTTTTGGTTTAAGCACTTGGGCTTTAGGCCTGCCCCTTAGCTCTCCCTGCCATTTCTCACTCAGATTCTGACAAATATGGATGGACAATTTCCTACAATTTCTCCTGCCAGTCTGGTTGATATGGGCATCCTGAGACAGTGTAGCAACTGCCTCATGTACACAGCCAACCATCTACTACTACCACCTAGGAACACAATTTGCGAGAGATGCAACTACATTAGGAATTTAGAGTCTATGCTCTCTCCCTCATAAGCCAGTATATCTGGCATTGAGAAGTTTGTCAACACAATCACTACATCTCAAATGCCACCCATACCTACACAACACACACCCACATATGCAGAGGTCCTCAACAAAAACATACCCAAGCAAAGAAGACCTCTGAGGCAAAAATACATGAAATCTCCACAGCCTTCCACACCACATACCATGCATAGTTCACACACCTGTGTCTCACAGCCATTAAGGCTTAACCATAAACCCAACATATTAGTCATAGGAGACTCCATTGTTAGACACACAGATGTGTCTCTCACCAGGCTGGATAAGGAGAAAGTCATGGTTAGTTGTCTGTCAAGGGCCAGAATCCACCATATCACATATGCACTCATCTCTCAACAACAGGTACTGTTATGACACTGTCATAGTCCATGTTGGCATGAATGACTTGAGACGTGTCTCCATGGACTACATGAAGAGAGACATAATTGAACTCGATGAATATGTGTCCCAGGTGAGTATGTCCCTAGCGTTAAGCAGCATTCTACTGTCAGCCAGAATGATGCCTCAATGCAAACAGAAAATGATTGAGTTTAGCAATTGGCTTAGTTTCTGGTGTCATTCCAGAGAGATCCAGCACCTGACAGCCTGGGACGATATGATTGACAGACCCCAATGCTTTGCCAGAGATGGCCTGCATCTGTCTCACCTGGGCTTATGGCAAAGGTTCTTGCCTCCCCCATAGTGCCTTTTTTTAGGAAAGGTGATGAGGTTAAAACTACCAACAAAAAAATTTCAACAAAACACAAATTAAAGGTCATTCTGCTACATGCTAGGAGTCTAAATATGAAACTGCAGTCATTGCAAACATTCTTAACCCTGGAAAATGCTGCCATATGTGCAGTCACAGAAACCTGGTTCAAAGCTGTGAAGAGCACCACAGCCTTACCTAGTTACTCATCCTATCATACATTCAGACTCCAAACTGCGGGCAGTAAAGTTAAAGGAGGTGGAGTTTCAATATATATTAAAGACATACACACCTCCAGGCTGGTCAAACAGTATGACGTATAAGAGACACTCCAGGTGCAGTTAACCATTGACAAGACCCCTATACAAATCATAGCTAGCTACTGGCCCCCAAATCTGACTCAAGATGCCCAATCCACCTATCTGGACCTCTTCGAATCTATTAAGATTCAACCCTTTACCCTGATCCGGTGTGACTTTAACTATGAAAACATAGACTGGAAGAACGACTCATGCCAGAACACAAATGGTGAGAGATTCCTCAATTTTGTCAATGCAAGTGCTTTGGAACAGCTAGCTGACACCCCAACAAGAGGTGATAATATCTTGGACTTGGTATTAACCAACATGAGTAACCACTGCAGTGCCCCTGCAGTATCATCCTCCCTGGTAAGATCAGACCATAAAGCTGTCACTTTCAAAGTTACCATCTCCCCTGACCTCCCTCCAGCTAAGGTAAAACAAAAAAATGTCTCCAAAGCTGATTACAGCCTCCTGAGGGATGGTATAAACAGCTTCACAGCCCCCTCCCCCTCTCTAGAAACTGGCACCAGTATCCAAAACTATACCAAAGCACTATATAGCATTTATATAGATGCATGGAATCAGGAATATCCGACAGGACTAAGTCATCCTCCACAAGGAAGAGTAAACCTGTCTGGTGAACATCCGCAATAAGTAAATTCTATAACAAAAGGTAAAAATTGCTGTCCAGGACCAAGAAGGAGCAGGTGCCCAATTGGAAGCAATCTCTCCTTAGCCTGAACAAGCAAATAAGAGCACTAGTGAAATCCTCCAAAGTAAACTTCGAGTTCAAATTGGTCACATCTACTAGAGACAATCATAAGGCCTTCTTCACATATGTCTGCAATCTCAAAGAATGCACCCAGATCTGTTCAGAACTGTTGACCAAGGACACCACATATACAAATGTCATAGATATAGCAAACTTTCTAGCTGACAAATTCAGTGAAAACTTCACCTGTCTGTCCCCCCCATCAGTAAATCAGGACATCCCCAGTACCTGCCCCTTCCCTTATATCTAGGAAACAGGTCATCGCTGCTCTCTCAAAGGCAAAAAATACAGCCTCCATGGGAACTGATAACATCCCAGGCTGCATCCTAAATGAACTCAGGCAGTAACCTGTAGCATCATTAGGCACCCTATTCAACCAAAGCCTGAGTACCAGCTTTGTCCCAGATGAGTGGAGGACAGCCATTGTTGTCCCTTTGCACAAAGGTGAAGCATCCACCAATCTGGGAAATTATAGACCCGTCAGCCTAACTAGCCATGGAACGGATTATCATGGACCTCATTAACAAGGACATTGGCAACCTCCAAACACATGATCCCACACAGTTTGGCTTCATCAAAGGGAGGTCATGTCCGTTAAATTTGGTAATTTGGTCAACTTCTTTGAGACAGTCACCAAAGCCATGGATGCGGGGAAGACTGTGCACACCACCTAGCTTGACTTTGCCAAAGCCTTCGACACTATTCCCCATTCGGGAATGATAGATAAAGTCTCTCAACTAGGCAACAATCCACATATTACCAGATGGATAGCTAACCGGCTCACTGATAGAATCCACCTAGTCAAAACAGGGGAAGCCACCTCAAGCAGTAGAGCTGTAATGAGCGGCATACCCCACGGTTCGGTCTTGGGGCCTCTGTTATTGGGGATATACTTTTCTGAGTTGCAAGCCAAAACCAGTGGGCTATGGCTGATCAAGTTTGCAGATGACTGCAGCTGGGTGCTGTCATCAATTCCCCTAGTGATGTGGACATCCTCCAAGAGGGTCTCGCCCAAACAAATGACTTGTGCCAGAAATATGGCCTCAAGCTGAATACCAAAGAATGCATCATCATCACCTTTGGGGAGACTAATATCCTCACAAATTATCACATTAATAACAATGTCCTAAGCATGCAATCAGTCGTGAGGGATGTGGGCACCCAGGTTGATAGCAACCTGAATTTTGACCATCATGTTTCTTCCATTGTACATAAAGCTTTCTACATCGCCCACCTCATAAGTAAGGGTATCTCATCCAGGGACAAGGAGGTCATAACATCCCTGCATTCTTCCCTTATAAGGCCCATTACTGAGTACAATGCCCCACTTGGCATGTACCTCGCAAAGCACATGCAGCAGC
This sequence comes from Protopterus annectens, assembly GCF_019279795.1. NCBI lineage: Eukaryota > Metazoa > Chordata > Ceratodontiformes > Protopteridae > Protopterus > Protopterus annectens. The sequence goes on from NC_056731.1 coordinate 1,263,589,981, forward strand.
TGTAGAGACCACAGAGGTTCCTCATCAGGAAAATCCAGTGCCTGAAAAATCTACCATACATTGATAGGCTAAAAGTTCTATCCCTCTGCTCAGTTTCATACAGACTTCTCAAAGGGGACATCTGTCTGGCATACAAGGTGATCTCAGACCCTGCCTTGATGGGATGGCTGCATATCCGCAAGTCAAGCTCCACATGCATGGCCTCAACCCAATCTGTGACATCAATAGGACTTGTTGGCATGACAGATTTGTGTCCTAGAGACTCCCCCATCTGTGGAACAGACTCCCTCTCAGTGGTGGCTCATGATATCGGACTGCAGGACTGCAGCCCCCCAGCTGTGAACCACAATGGTACAGTTCTACAGATCCTCCATTAGGCTCCATACAAAGTGAATCCAGACTGCTGCCTTATCAGTCCAGATTCAGGAAGAAGGAAGCAGACTGCTGATTCCCCAAAAGTCTATGTGGTGCTAACCACACAGACTGGAAGGGGATCAGACTGCAGAGTCAGCAGTCTTGGAACATTCAAAAGAGCCAAGAAACCAGAAGTGTGCATTCCAGTGTGAACACAGGATTACTGAAGCTGTGGGTGATTGCAGGAGAAAGCTCTATATAGATTACTGCAGGTATGGGATGAAGAAGCTGTGAGTAAGCTATGTGGATTACTGCAGGTATGAGAAAGCTGTATGGAATGAAGTGTGTGTGTGTGTGTGTGTGTGTGTGTGTGTGTGTGTGTGTGTGTGTGTGTGTGTGTGTGTAATGCCCCACTTGGTTTATACTGGTGACTAGAGAGAACTCAGGATACCTACTGGTGGGCTTGAACCCTGTACCTTGGGTGCAGGTAACAAGATCCTGAATTCCCTACCCACCACCATTTGTGAAATGTTTGCAGATTTTTGCCTCATATTTTGTTCTGGTCTGTTCCTCATAAAATCTGTGGTTTCTGAGTTTTTAATTCCTTAAATAGTTGATGGTGCAGTAGTAGCATTGTTGCCTCACAGCTAGAGGTTCCCTGGTTTGATTCTTGGCTGGGGTGCCTTCTGTGTGAAGTCTGCATGTCTTCCCTGTGTTTGTGTGGGTTTGCTCTGATGTCCTCCCATGTTACAAAGGCATGTGTCTGCAGTATTTCTCCCCGAGCGTCTGCTGAAATTGTTTTTTGTTCCAAGCCAGACTTTTCTGGTTAACAAATGTTGAATAAATAAAATTGGCAGGCATTTCAATTTCAGACTTCATATTCTTCAGAAAGTACATAGTAACACAAAACCTTTCATTCTAGCAATTTTCTAAGTTTATAAGATGAATATTTGATATTTGTCCCTATATTTGGGACTGTATTCCCCCATTATTGGCTTCGTCCAGGTTTTTTTGTGCTAAGGTTGAGAGCTATGGTGAGAAAGTACAGTTGTGTACATTTACCATAAATGTAGATGTTCTAGTATATTCACTGTTGCAGTCATCACACTTGGGTTATCTGCCTGCAGGTAGCCCTCAGTCGGCCTGAATACCAGTGACTTAGTATTTCTGCATCAGTTGCTGTTGCTCCAGGACTGACGTCAGGTCATCAGGGGTATAAAAACAGGAAACCGATGCCAATACATCAGTTTTTCTTGCTACAAATGTCAGGAGCCCCCCAATAGGGAGCTAAGCTATGGTGGAGGAAAACACCACCAATAAAAAGTAAATACCAATACTCCTGAAAGAGAGGGTTGGGTTAAAGGCATAGAGAGATTAGAGAGAGAAAGAGAGAGAGAGAGAGAGAGAGAGAGTAACCAGGGGGTTGGAGGGAGGGAAACCAGGACTGCAACAGTGAATACACTCGAACATCTAAATTTATGGTAAGTGTACACAACTGTACTATGTTCTTCATGCTTCACTGTTGCAGTCATCACACTTGGGTGGATTCCCAAAGCTGAAGAAGGGTGGAGGCAGTCAAGAAGAATTAGGGCTGGCTAGAATGCCCTGCATGACTGCTATTGCAAAACCTGCCCTGGATTTAGAGAAGATAGGCAAATGGTAGTGCTTGGTGAAAGTGTGTACAGAACTCCAGGTAGCAGCTTCCAGGATGTCCGTGGTAGGGGCTCCCCTGTGAAATGCTGTAGAGGTAGATGTTGCCCTAATGGAATGTGTTCTGACCCCCTGAGGGGTTGGTTTCCCATGGTGTTTCTAGCAGAAATGGATGCAATGTGCTATCCATTTAGAGATTGTTTGCTTTGAAATGGCCTTGCCCTCTGCCCCTGTTGGAAAGCTAACTAGTAACTGGTATGATTTTCTGAAGGGCTTAGTCCTATCCAGGTAAAATCTGAGCTGTCTGTGCACGTCCAAAGAGTGCAGGATCCTTTCCCCTTTATTTTGAGGATTAGGGAAGAAAGTTGGCAGATGTATGGATTGATTGAAAGCCACACTGGACACCACTTTAAGCATAAAGGAAGGGTTTGTCCTGAGGGAGACCCTGTCAGCATGGAAAATAATGAAGGGTTCTGTGATGCCTGTGCCCTGGCCCAGCAATCAAGGAGCCTCAATCCTCACCACTAACACCAGTGAGGGGTGTCTCATATAGGAGGAAAGGATAACAAATACACACAGTAAAGTGCAATTTCCCTTAAGAGCAGACATAGATAAAAGTCAGTCCAGGGCTGGACACTCCCTTGCTCTCCAGGTCCCCAATAAGACTCCCCAAGGGCACAGCTATAGGGTCCAGATCTCAGCCTAGTGGGCAAGCTAAAACCTCCAGCACCCTGTCTGTCCAACCAGTGCTTCGTGTCCCTGCCCAAGTAGCTGACACACACACACACACCCACACTTTGAGATAAGTTTATACAACCACACAGATACTCCTGGGAAAGGCTGGCACAGGTTCTCTAGCTGTGCCCCTTTTACCCAGACTATATGGTAGTACCACTTGCCACCACCCACTAATATTTATCAGCTACTCAAAAGCCCTTAAAAGGGTGTACAATTATTACTGTGCAATATTATTATCCAATTGTTAAGTGTGACTAAACAGTCAATGCTTATTTAGAGAGACTTGGTCAGTAATCACTATAAATATGCAATGTACTCTAGAGCTTAAATTATCCCTACACAAAACAGCCACAGTAGAAAGGTTTAAAATATTTAATAATAAATACTAAAAGCACAATACAATACTTCTTACTACACAGTGCTAGTCAAGAGTTCAGAGATCACAGAGAAATACTTAAAATAATTCAGTAGTACAGTTCTGACATCACAGAAACACTTAGTCTAATCTTTCTAGTTACTAGCTCTTTCTAAGAGAAAACACACATCTAAGACAAACTTACTTATAGAGCAAGACAGTGCTGTGAGTTGGATGGTCAAGACAAAAATGCATAATGCCCTCTGAGTCTCTCTGTTTTTAAAACCACATTCCTGGTTTCCATTACATCATTATTCACACTTCTCTGAGTTCCCACACTAACAGAAACTACATTTACTTTCTTAACATCTCCTTGTGTTATCTTGCAGCTGGTCAGGAAGCAGAGCAATAAAAATACATTTGCATGTTTAAATCTAGCAATTTAACTCTTGGTTAAAACAATAGAAAGAATGTCTTCATCTAGACAAGCTGGAGCTGACTTTAGATCAAAGGGTCCCAACATGCTTTTACTTGGTCAGTAGAGAGCACTGTTGTGACATTTTTTTTTTTTGCAGTTCCACATCTAACAGCAGTTTTTCCATTTAAGACAACAAGCCTGAGCCTTACATTAATATTTACAAATGATAGCATTATCTATAAAATTCTATCTGGCTAGGCTGGCAGCCTTCACATCCCCCCTCCGGAGAACTCAAGCTAGTTTTTCAAGTGACCCTTGAGAAACACTGATTGAGAGGGTTAGGTCTATCTGAGTATACCTTAACCCATTCCCTGTCTTGAGAGCCCATCTGCATTGGCATTGCTAATCCCATTGTGGTGCTACACTGACATCTGACATATATGCTTGCAACCCCAGGCTCCATCTTAGCAACTTGGCATTTTGCTGGCTGGCTCTGTTTAACAATGTTAGGGGGTTGTGATCTGTCATACCAGTTAAATTCCTTCCATACAGATAAAGCTGAAGTTTCTGCAGTGCCCATACTATGGCTAGACATTCCTTTTCTACAGCTGCATAGCATTCCTCCCTGGGTTGGATCCTACAACTGAGATAAACCACTAGGTGCTCTTCTCCCTCTGAGGAAATCTGGCTAAGTACAGCCCCCCCCCCATGGTTCGAAGCATCCACCTGCACAACACATTATTTGCTGTAATCTGGACTGGCTAACACAGGGGGTCCTCCCAAAGCTTCCTTAAGCTTCTGGAATGCCTGCTTACATGCTGGGGTCCACACTACCTTATCTGGCCGGTTCTTCCTTGTCATGTCTGTGAGGGGAGTAGCTATGGTACTATAACTGGGGATGAACTTTCTATAGTACCCTGCTGTCCATAAAAAAGCCCTCACCTGCTTTTTAGTAACAGGTGCAGGCCATGCCTTAATGGCTTCCACTTTGGCAGGTTCTGGCCTTATCTTACCACTCCCCATTCTATGTCCTAGATAGAAGACCTCTGCCATACCCACCTGACATTTGCTTGGCTTAATGGTCAACCCTGCCCTCTGTAGTCTGCCCAGAACTGCTCTGACATGCTGAAGGTGCTCTGGCCAGGGGTGGCTGTAGATGGCAATATCATCTAGGTAGGCAAGGGCAAACCCTCCTGCTCCTGCCAGAATATGATCTACCAGCCTCTGGAAAGTTGCTAGGGCATTCTTCATCCCAAAGGGCATCTTTGTGAACTCATACAAGCCAAAAGGAGTCACAAAAGCTGGCTTCTCTCTAGCACTGGGAGTCAAGGGCACCTGCCAGTAAACCTTGGTAAGATCAATGGTTGTAAGATACTTAGCACCACCCAGCTGCTCTAGGGTCTCATCTGTCCTAGGCATGGTGTAAGCATCCGACAATGTGTTACTATTTAATTTCCTGTAATCCACACAGAACCTGCTGCTGCCATCCTTCTTTGGCAACAGCACCACTGGCCAGGGACTGTTGGACTCTTGAATCACCCCTAATTCCAACATCTCCTGTACCTCCTCCCTCAGAGTCTGTTTGACTCTCTCAGGCACTCTATAAGGGGCCTGCCTGATAGGCCTTTGGGGTCCTGTACCCACCTGGTGCTGCCCCAGGTGGGTGCACCCTGGTTTCCCAGTGAATATGTCCCCAAATTCCTGCAACACTGCCCGGATTTCTCAAACCTGAGTAGGAGATAGCTGCTGGGACATTGCTATCCCTTCCACTGAGGTATCAGCCCGAGCCATACTGAGGAGATCAGTCCCCAGATCTCCCTCAGACTCCTCCTGCAATCCACTGCAAATGCTCATCATAAGGGCCTCCCTATTATGGTAGGGTTTCATCATGTTAACATGGTACAATTTGTGTCCCTGCCTTCTGCCTAGCGGTTCCACCATGTAGTTAACATCACTTAACTTTTTATCACATTGTAGGGTCCCTCCCAAGCTTCTTGCAGCTTGTGTCTGCCAGGAATGAGAACCATTACCTGCTGCCCCACAGCATACTCACTAGCTTGAGCATTCCTGTCACGCCACGCCTTTTTCTGTTGTTGGGCTTCTGACAGGTTCTCCTGGGCCAAGCCCATGAGTTCTCTGAGCCTTATCCTGAAGTTTATGGACATATGCCCAATCAGACTTCTGGTGAGACTCTCACTCACCTTCCCACTCATCTCAAATTAAATCTAGAGGTCCCCTCACCCTATGCCCATACAGAAATTCAAAGGGTGAAAACCCTGTGGATTCCTGGGAAACCTCTCGGTAAGCAGACAACAGATTTTGAGGATTAGGGAAGAAAGTTGGCAAATGTATGGATTGATTGAGAGCCACACTGGACACCACTTTAAGCATAAAGGAAGAGGTTGTCCTGAGGGAGACCCTGTCAGCATGGAAAATAATGAAGGGTTCTGTGATGCCCATGCCCTGGCCCAGCAATCAAGGAGTCTCAATCCTCACCACTAACACCAGTGAGGGGTGTCTCATATAAGAGGAAAGGATAACAAATACACACAGTAAAGTACAATTTCCCTTAAGAGCAGACATAGATAAAAGTCAGTCCAGGGCTGGACACTCCCTTGCTCTCCAGGTCCCCAATAAGACTCCCCACTGGCACAGCTATAGGGTCCAGATCTCAGCGTAGTGGGCAAGCTAAAACCTCCAGCACCCTGTCTGTCCAACCAGTGCTTCGTGTCCCTGCCCAAGTAGCTGACAGACACACACACACACACACACACACACACACACACACACACACACACACACACACAAACACACTTTGAGATAAGTTTATACAACCACACAGACCCTCCTGGGAAAGGTTGGCACAGGTTCTCCAGCTGTGCCCCTTTTACCCAGACTATATGGTAGTGCCATTTGCCACCACCCACTAATATTTATCAGCTACTCAAAGGCCCTTAAAAGAGTGTCCAATTATTACTGTGCAATATTATTATCCAATTGGTAAGTGTGACTAAACAGTCAAGGCTTATTTGGAGTGACTTGGTCAGTAATCACTATAAATATGCAATGTACTCTAGAGCTTAAATTATCTCTACACAAAGTGCCACAGTTGAAAGGTTTAAAATATTTAATAATAAATCCTAAAAACACAAGACAATACTTCTTACTACACAGTGCTAGTCAAGAGTTCAGAGATCATAGAGAAATACTTAAAATAATTCAGTAGTACAGTTCTGACATCACAAAAAACACTTAGTCTAATCTTTCTAGTTTCTAGTTATTTCTAAGAGAAAACACAAATCTAAGATAAACTTTCTTATAGAGCAAGACAGTTCTGTGAGTTGGATGGTCAAGACAAAAATGCATAATGCCCTCTGATTCTCTCTGTTTTTAAACCCACATTCCTGGTTCCCATTACATCATTCTTCACACTTCTCTGGGTTCCCAGGCTAACAAACTACATTTACATTCTTAACATCTCCTTGTGTTATCTTGCAGCTGGTCAGGAAGCAGTGCTATAAAAATACATTTGGATGCTTAAATCTAGCAATTTAACTCTTGGTTAAAACAATAGAAAGAATGTCTTCATCTAGATGAGCTGGAGATGACTTTAGATCAAAGGGTCACAACATGCTTTTACTTGGTCAGTAGAGAGCACTGTTGTGACATTTTTTTGCAGTTCCACATCTAACAGCAGATTTTTTCATTTAAGACAACCAGTCTGTGCCTTACATTAATATTTACAAATGATAGAATTATCTATAAAATTCTATCTGGCTAGGCTGGCAGCCTTTATAGGTTCCACAGCCATAAGTGCTTGTATTTCAGACACTCTTCTAGCTGAAGTGATGGCCAGAAGCAATGCTGTTTTCCAAGAGAGAAATTTTAAGTCTGCTGATGCCTCTGGCTCAAAGGGTGGAAGTGTGAGCTTTTCCAGTGCAAAGTTAAGGTCCCAAGCAGGGGTGGGTGCTCTCTTTGGTGGCCTTAAGTTGTTTTCCCCTCTTAGGAACTTTTTGATAAGAGGGTGCAAGAAGAGAGGTGGGTCAGTGTTGTAATGAGCCAAAATGGCTGCGGCAGGTATCTTATTGAAAGAGAGGGACAGGCCTTTGTGGAGTATATCTGCTAAGTAATCCAGGATTAAAAGCAGGGAGGGCATAGTTGTGTCCTCTCCTTTAGACTCCAGGAGCAGTACCTTTTCCACTTATCCACATAGGATTTCCTTGTACTGGGTCTTCTTGTTTCAAGAATGACATCCAGCACCTGCTTGCTTAGAATTGCTGGGGTAGGATTCAAGGGATAAGCCAGGCTGCAAGATTTAGGGTTTGCAGTTGCGGATGCAAAATCTGCCCCTCCTGCTGAGAGAGCAGGGTAGGGTTCTGGTGTAGGTGCCATGGTGGCACTGATGTCAGGCTACACAGGAGTATGTACAAGTACTGGCATGGCCAGTCTAGGGCAATCAGAATTGTCCTTGGTCTGTCCTGTCTTATTTTGAGTAATACTCTTGTGAGAAGGGGCAGAGTTGGGAATGCATAAATTGAGAGATTTACCCACTGAAAAGATAGAGCATCCACTTTCCAGGCCTTGCTGTGAGGGTTCCTGGTGCAGCATTTGCTGAGCTGGTGATTTTGGGGGTGGCAAAGAGGTCAACTTCTTAGGGTCCCCCATTTTTGAACCAGAAGGTTGAAGGTGCTGGGATCTGTCACTCGTGTGGGTCTTGGAGATTTCTGGTTAAGTCGTCTGCCAGTGAATTTTGTTTGTCTGGCAGGAATTGAGCTTGCAGATGGACTTGCATGTCCAATGCCATGTTTCACAGGGCCATGGATAACCTGCAGAGTGGGAAGGAATGGGTTCCCCCCTGCTTGTTGATGTACCACACAACTGTGGTGTTGTCTGTTTTTATTAGTAGTTGTCCTGGAAAGAGTAGAGATCTGAAAGCTGTCAGGGTGTTCTGCACAGCTAGCATCTCTTTTTGTTTGATGTGCAGATGAATTTGACTTGGGCTCCAGTGGCCCTGAATGCATTTGCCATCCATGTGTGCTCCCCAGGCACAGTCTGATGCATCTGTGGTTAGGGACTGGGCGGCATGGGGTTGAGTAAAGGACAGTCCCTTGTTGTGGTTGCATGCTTCTGCCCACCAAAGAAACTCTATCTGTAGACCGGGTATGATAGGAATGACTGTTTCCAAGTCCTGAGAATGTTGGCACCAAAGACTTTTTAAGTACCATTGAAGTTTCATCATAAGCAGTCTTGCATATAGAATTAGCAGTATAAATGAGGCCATGAACCCTAAGGCCTACAGTATTTTCCTTGCAGATAGCTGGATTCTGGTGGCCATTTGTTTGAAGTAGGCTGTCAGATAGACTTGTTTTTATGAAGTGAGGAATGCCATCTGGGATACTTATTTCAAGCTTGCTCCCAGGAATACAATCTTTTGACTGGGCACCAGTTTTGATTTATTTTCATTGATGATGTACCCCAGGGAAGTGAGAAGGTTTTTCACAAATGTCAGGTGCTGCAACAGTAATTCCTGAATGTCTGCCTGAATCAGGCATTCATCCAAGTATGGGTATATTTGGATATTTCTCAGCTTGCAGTATGCAATGGCTGCAGCCAGGCATTTTTTGAATACTCTGGGTGCAGTGGATAAGCCAAAGGGAAGTGCAGAGAACTGATAATGCATAGATCTGGCCCTGAAATGTAGATACTTCCTGGATGACTCCCTTATATGGATGTGCAGATAGGCTTCTTTTAAGTCTATGGTGTCTAACCAGGCATCCTTGGCTAGCATAGGTAGAAGCTGTTGCAGGGTAAGCATTTTGAATTTTGGTACCACCAGGAAGGTGTTGAGAATTGAAAGATCCAGGATTGGTCACCAAGAGCCCTCTTTTCTGGGTACCAGAAAAAGTCTGGAATAGAATCCTTGACCTATCTGTTCCGCTGGAACGGGCTGAATAGCCCTGATAGAGAGCAGGGATAAGACTTGGTTTTGTGCCTCTGCCCACTGGTTTGGAGGAAGGTCTGGGAACCCTTTTGGGGTTGGCAGAGAATGTAAATAGAATTTGTACCCCTGGGATACAATGTTGAGGACCCATCGGTCTTTTGTGATGGACATCCAGTTTTTTGCATGAAGGGCAAGTTTTCCTCCTAGGGGCACAAGCAATTGAGCAGAAGCAGGGAGTAGAGTAGAGAAGTCATTGTGAGTTTTTTCCTTAAGGAGGTGGCTTACCACTCCCTGTTCAGGGGGTGGGGGCACTCCATTGCTTAGATCTCTGCATACCCTGAGACTGTAGTCTGGGTGGTCTGCTTCCCCTGGGTCTGATTTGAGATGGCCTGAGGGGGCTGGAAAGGACCAGTGTTTTGAGGGGCAATGCCTACTGAATCTAGGAGGTTGCACTTGTAAGAATTCTTTAACTGTCTACATAGATTTAGCTTTTTCTTCCATCTTTTTAAGAACGTCTTCTGCTTTGGTGCCAAACAAATTGTCCTTGTTCAAAGAAGCATTTAGTAACTTTGATTTGACATGGCCTGGCAAGATCTGCTCCTTAAGCCATGCATGCCTTCTCAGTACAGAACCAGTGACTGCTGCTCTGCAAGATGCTTCTAGGGTGTCAAAGCCACACTGCAAAGTATGCTTGCTGACTTGGCTTGCAAAGTGCATAAACTCCTGCAATTCTTTATTTTCTGCACAGCCTGTAAAGGTTGCTACTTTTTGTTTAATAAGTTCCATAATATGTTGCTGGTACTTCAGCATGTGAAACAGACAATTCAATGCCCTAATGGCAAGAGTTGCAGAGGTATATGCTTTCTTACCCCATCTGTCCAAAGCTCTGGAATCCCTGTCTGAATGGATGGGATTCTTGGCTGTAGTTGCCTTGATACCTTCAGGCCCCTGGGAAATGATCTCTGGGTCAGCAGTAGGATTCTTGAAAAGAAATATGTGAGTGTCAGGTACTCTGTAGTACCTGTCTGGTTTCCTAGGGGCAGGGGGTAAAGTATCAGGAGTAAGACCAGATTCCATAAAGAGATCATCAACAACTTCCAGGACTGGGGGCATTGCTAAAGGCATGTGCTGTGGCAAATCTAGAAATTGTCTGAGTCTCTTTTTGGACTGAGGATAGTCTTGGCATTCCCAGTGGAAATGCTCTCTTAAAGTATGTAAGGTTTCACCAACAGAAAAATCCTCTGGAGGAGAGGCAGAGGAATGGATTCCTCTGCATCTGAATCCTCATAAGCATATAAGGGCATATCTTCATAACCAGATACCTCAGAGTCATAGGACTCCTGGTCTATTGAAGTTGCAGGGGACTGGTCTCTTTTTCTCTTAGCAGGGGAAAGCATAATAAGATCTTCTGCCATTCTAAGCATTTGTCAATGTGGCAAGGGAGCAGGTGCATGCACTTTGGTCATCGGTTTTCTAGGCGTAGCACGTACTCTTGGCCTTAGAAACCCGGTAGTTTTAGATAAAAATGAAGTTGTCGGTTTGAGTCGAACATTGGTAGTGTGAAGAACTGCCTCAGAAGCCAGTGCCTGCTCAGCGGCTCCAGACCCATCCAATGTAGAGACATCTGCAGGTTCTATAGTCGAAGAAGAGTCTTGTGGCATACTGGACTCTGAATGGGTCTCAGTAGAGGCCTGCGAATCCATTGAAGCGGGCATCAGGGGCTGTGAAAGTGCCTCACTGAGTAGCAGTGAACTGGTGACTAGCTTAACGGAAGCGTTGTTGGCAGCTTTGGACCTGTGTTGTCTGTCTCTGTCTTTATCCTTACATTTTTTCAGAATATTGGTAGTCAGATGGCTTACAGAAGCCATTTCAGAATACGGAGATCGAGAGTGAAAGAATTTAGTGACAATGACAGCCCGACAATGAATGGTTGAGCGTTAAACAAGGCACAACACTGACAGTGAGGTACGTTGTGGTCTTGGCCTAAACAGATGATGCAGTAAGAATGAAAATCTCTGTGTGGTATTTGCTTTCCACAGGCAAGGCAATTGTTAACTTTTTCTGACATCGGTTAGTGCAAGAAAAAAAGGATCTCCAATGGTGTACTTAGCTTTAGAAGACTTCAGGATTATTCAATTTGTAAACGAAAACTCAGGTACCGGCCGCCCGGCACTTGTGAACTGCTTCTGCTTCAGGCTCCTCGGCAAGAAAGACTGATGCAATGGCGTTGGCTGCCTGTTTTTATATCCCTGGTGACCTGATATCAGTCCTGGAGCGACAGCAACCGACGCAGAAATACTAAGTCTCTGGTATTTGGGCCAACCGAGGGCTACCTGCAGGCAGATAACCCAAGTGCGATGACTGCAACAGTGAAACACAAAGAACATCTGAATTCATTGAATATGTTTGAGGGCTGTATTCCCCCATTACCTTCTTTGTCCAGGTGTTTTGTGCTAAGAGGTTGACAGCTATGGTGAGAACTGAATTCACTAAATGGTAGTCATTTAAGTTTCAGTCTTTCTCTCTTTCACAAAACACCTGATTTGGCATAGTGGTATGTTCCTCTGACTGTTTTGCACAGGGTCCTGGGTTCAAGACTTGGCAGTGAAATGCATGGTGGTAACACAGCATTTTATTCTAGCAACTTTCCAAGATTATACAAGCAATGTTTAAAATGTGTCCCTGGTTTTTGGGCTTTTGTCCCTCCCCAATACATTTTGGCCTTTTCCAGATTTCTTGTGCTGCAAAGTTGAGAGATACAGCTGAGTGTCGAGTAGATTTTACAAGGAGTTGAGAGCGGCAGAGGAAGAAAAATTTAGTGCTGCTTATGCTGAGACTGTTTGCATTGTTAATAGCACAACAGGTAGCGTATTTGCTTTTGATGCAGAAGGCTGTGGGTTCTACTCCCACAGTATGTAGATGCATTGTTGCTATTGTACTGTGTTGTAAACGGGGTGGATACTGCCTTCTTGAGAATGTCCTCTTTGGCGAAGATATCTAGTAACTATGAACCCGTCTGTTATTTGCCATCCATTCCCTATTGCAATATTACTAGCTTATCATTTTTTTAATGTAATATAGGCAATTTATTCCTCAAGGGCAACAGGCACTTTATTTGTAGATGAAATAATGAAATATAAAGTTGTTTGCTAGCAGCAACCTCTTCATTAGTTACAGATCTTTTTCATTTCAAATTATTTAGATGACTTTTACTTCTGCAGAGATTGTGCATATTTACTGATACTGGTGGATTGTAGAAGTTTGAGTAGACTTTTATGATGGAGATGTTCTCAATTAGGCAGTTTTGTCATTATTGGTGCATGCATTTTGTTTCATTGTTTACTGGAAAAATGTTCAAAACAATAAATTTAAAACACCCTCTAACAACTGTACTGTATTATACAAGGAATATAATTTAATGCAATCAGGAAGGTGCATCACAGAACACATGTATGTTTTGTGTGCAAGGGGCCTATCATTTGAAAATAGCCCAAAGTTAATCTTTATCTGCCACTAGCCAAATGTATTTTCTTTGAATGTGGTTTCATTGCTGTTTCAATGAATGTGAGTTTCAAGGGCAAAGAAGTTTTAATGCTAAGTCTGTTTTCATTGTGAGACTGCGTTGCTTTGTTTAGCAGATGTCTTAGTGTTTCTGCTGTAAAATTTATTTATTTATTTTACATTTGTTGACCGGGATAGTCTGACTGGATGCATGTCCATTTTCAGCGGAGGCCCGGGGAGAAAAGCTCCAAGGGTAAGCAGATACAGCATTACATATTACAAACAGACTATTTACAGAGATTACATAAGTAAGCAAGTTAAACAAGTTCCACAGGTTACAGTTAATCCTGAGCACAAGTCAGGATTAAATAAATTACACAGTAAACTGGTTAACAGATTTTTACACATTCTAGAGAGAGTTAGCCAGGCTTGATACATTGACATAGCCAGTTAAATGACAAATGTTGTTTGAGTCTAGTTTTAAATTGACCTAAGGTGGAAAGTAAGGTAATATCAGCTGGAAGAGAGTTCCAGGATCTACTTACAGAGTTTGCAAAGAGAGAATCACCAGCTGTGTTATTAATTTTGCTAGTCTGAATTAGTAGTTTGTTAGAGGATCGAAGCGGTCTAGGATTGTTATAGGGGTGATAATATTTTTAAGTGCAGGAGTATTGTCCGGATTATAGAGGATTTTATAGGCCATAATCAGTTGGTTATACTGGATTAGGCTGGGTAGTTCAAGCCACCCAAGCTGATTTAGATTGATGCAATGATGTGTCCTAAAAGGCAGCCCAGTGGCAAACCTGGCAATGTGGTTGTAGCAAATTGAGAGTTTGTTAAGGACAGTCTTGTTTAAATTCGAGAGTAGAGGGGATGCATACAGAAGGGTTGAAAGAAGGTGAGAGCGAGCTATGGCAATTTTAGCTGGAGGGGTTAGGAAGGCTTTTATTCTGTAAAGTGACCCTAGTTTTTATTGATGGTTTTGATAGTTTGGTTAACATGTAGGTCAAATTTTAGATTATTGTCTATGATGACACCTAATAGTTTTGTAGATGGGTCAGGGGAGATTATTGTGCCATAATTTGATTTTATGGTAAAGGTGAAAGAGGTAGACCTACGTGTTGGTGAAAATAACAGCATTTTAGTTTTTTTGGGATTTAGGATCAGACGATGTTCAGAAAGCCAGTTTTTTATTGTATTAAAGGTGGTCTAGGTAGCTGACCATAACTCTACTGGGGATGTGGCTGAGCAAATAAGAGTAGAGTCATCAGCATATTGGATACAGCTGACTTTTGGGATGACAGTATAAAGGTCATTAATGAAGATGGAGAACAGCAAGGGCCCTAGTATAGAGCCTTGTGGTACTCCAAGGGTGTTAAGTAGAAGGTTAGAGAGTTTGTTCTGCCAGAGGACAGCCTGCTGTTGACCATTCAGGTAGGATTGAAACCATCAGAGGGCTCCAGTATCTAGAAAGAATGTTTGCAGGGTTTGGATTAAAAGTTGGTGATCAACCATATTGAATGCCTTGGAAAGATCCAAAAAGAGGGCTGAGGATATATAATTATTGTTGCGATTATGGTTTATGGTGTTAGTAAAGGCTAGGAGGGCTGAAGAAGTGCTGTAATGAAGACGGAAGCCATGTTGAGTGTCTGCCATAAGATGATTTTGGATTAGGTGGTGCATGAGTTGTCTATGAATACATTTTTCCATAATCTTTGCAAGTAGAGAGAGTATAGCTATTGGCCTATAATTGGAGAATTCAGTAGAGCTGCCTCCTTTGTGAAGTGGGATTACATAGGATAAAATGCCAAATAAAACTTTCAAATGAAGTCCAAATCATCGTAGAAGTAAAGCAGTATGCACATTAGTGTTTATGGTAAATGGGGTGAAATAGTCTAGTAATGGTTCACTGGATTGGCTGCAGGAGGAGGCTCCATTCGACTATGATTTTGTGAGGGGGAAGGGCAGCAAACTGAAAGACAGCTCCGGCTGAACTATACCTCTCAACTGTCCAGATTTTCACAGAATTAATAGATTTATGCTTCTTATTTTTGGTTTGTTCCTCATAAAATTTGTGGTTTTCTGGTAAATCATTTAGGAATTAAGTCACTAAATAATGACAGACACTGAGTTTCAGACTTCATAACCTTCAGAAAAATGCATGCTAAAGCAAGACCTTTTATTCAGTCTCAGTTTATATAAGAGCAATTTTTGTACTGTTTATATATTCCCTCAATATATTTGGCCTTGTCCAGATTTCCTACATTAACAGGTTGAGAGGTACATGCAAATACATTGCTTTATAGAATTAGGCATATCCAAATCTCTCGACTGTCCCCAATTTTGGTTCAAAATGTTGCTCTTCCCCTAATAATCCCTCTGCAAAATAGCAATTTTGGAAGAAAATGTGGAGGGTTTACAATTAATAAATTACTGTAATAATCAGAGTTATAGATTACTTTTATTTCAGAAATGCATGTAGATTCTTTTATTTTGTCAGCTGCTGAAGTTAGCAGTACTAATATTAAAAAAGTGTCCATTCTTTGACAGGTTCCCATCTGTATTATGTGGCTATTTTATATTTTTGCATCACATTTTTGGTCCATTTTTCATAAAATTGTGTTTTTTTGGCAAATTAGTAGCAAATCATTAAAGACTGAAGTTAGAAAATAATGACAGACATTTGAGTTTCAGATTTCATACCCTTCAGAAAATTCATACTAACGCAAGACCTACTATTCTATTATTTTTCTAAGTTTATAAGAACAATATTTAAAAAATGTCCTTATTTTTGGGTCTTTGTCCCACTTCTATGTATGGCTTTGTCCAGATTTCTTGCTCTGAGGTTGAGAGGTATGACAAATGTGTCAGGGCCATCACAGTCAGCCAGAGACATTTCAAATTGTGACATACTTGTTGCACCCCACTCCCCCATGTAGTGACTCTGGATGTGTCCAAGCAAGGCAAGGAGCAGTTATGCAGTGTAAATGTGCAGTGTATCCCCCCATCCAAGGTAGACACTAGTACTACAGTGGCTTTTCATCTGTCCTTGATTTTGCAGAATGTTCTGGTTTCTGTCATATTTTTATACTGTTGATTTATGCTTATTATTATTCAGAAAGTGCCTGTTGCTCTGTGTTTAAGTAACAATGCTTTAATGACCATCAGGTAAGCTTGTCTGAGATTGTAAGATGCAAGTAAGCTTTAATAAGCATACTGTTAAAGAACTGCCAACATTGAATGCCTTTCTGTTGTTGCCATGCAGAGAATACTTACATAACTAGATAAGTATAAGCCTTAGGTATTGAAATGCATATGACAGTATTTGGAATAAAGGACATGATTACATTATTTTAAGAAGCTCATTACATTTGTTGGAGACTTGCAGTCATCTTTGCAGGCTTTACCTGTAAACTAAACAGAATGCCAATCTATCATGTGTGGTCCATAACCTGTGCAGTAATCCTTTAAGCAATGTATCTTGAGCTTGTTTCTTGTTTGCTTTTCATTTTTTTACTTTGATCATGTTTTCTCAATGAAACAAGTAGATAGTTGTCAGGCAGCAGGTCTTTTTTGGAGAAGAAACATTTTTACAAGTGGGGGTATCACAGAGATTGCTACTTTCAGCATATTACTTGGTACTTTAATAAAGCTGAATATAAATTATAATTAGAACTGCCGTGCAAGGAGAAGTGGTTTGAGTTGAGTGCTGCTTGTTTTTCTTATACTTGATTTTGACTGACATTCCAGTAATGTATTTAAAAAGTAATTTATTTTTTCATGCCTCACAACCTTTTTTTTTCCATCTAGATATTAAGTAAGCTGTCATGCAGCCAATGCACTGAAATATTTTTTTTTCGTCTACACTTCATTTTGTCTTGACTGGACTCTCATAATGATGGTTTGGCACCCAGGACAGTGTATTTAATTAAAGTTACAGTTTTTGTGGTTTTGAACATAGCTCCTCCCCTTTCTAGTTGGCCGCACCCCCTTCTCATTGACCCCACTCATTCAGCTGTCTCCTGATTGAATCTCTTTGATTTGAAGTCACCAGCTGCCAATGCACCCTCTCCATGTTCTACGTCAAGCAGAGTACCTCTTTACCCATTTTTAAGCGCAACCTGAATAACTGGATGAGAAACAGAAAATACATTCCTGAGATTCTACACATGTCCCTGCTGGACAGGGACATCAGGTGCTGACTTGTCTAAACATGGGCCAAACTCTTGGCTAGGCTTATAAGGGCCTCAGGGCCAATAACCTATTAACTTCCTATGAGCCTATGATCTTATGATTTTAGACTTCGTACATTTTTTATACAACCTATAGTTCTGTAACTATCATTAACCAACTGATATGATTAGAAAAACTCAAAGCTGGCTATAGCCATATATCCAGGTCCTTAAATCAACCTACAGTTTCAATCACTGTGTGTTGAATTAAATAGTCACCTTTCAATTTATGTCTCCCAAATCTCGTATGCTTAGTCTTTGATGTATTTATCAGCATATTATTTTCCAGTTTGCAACTGATCAATTTAATCAAGTTTATTTGCAGACATGCTGTATCTGTAACACATATAATCAGTTTACCCAGTTTCAAGTAATCTGCATGCAGACTGTAGAACACCCCAGATGAAAAAGATATTTCTGAAAGAAAGATATTTAGCCTAAACAAGTAGGGCCCTCGGACAGAGCTCTGTGGGATACCCTGACTGTAACCAAAAATTTCACCTGTCCGATTGCTGTATGATACTTTCCGTATCCTATTTGTAAGCCATGCAGCTATCCATCTTATCAAGAGTACATCAATACCTAGTTGTTCTAATTTATTTATCAGTATCTTGTGCATGACCCTGTCAATGCCAAAGTTAAATTTATATAAATTATATCACAGTACAATTTTTTCATTCATAGCTGTTTATATTGTTATAGAACATCATGTTACAGGTGGTAATAGATTTATTTTCAGTGTATGCATGCTGATATATGGTTTCAAGTCCCAACCTTTCCAGTTCTGACAATAACTTATCCAGTATTACCTTCTCCATTATTTTTCCACAACTTAAAAATAGACTTAAGGGTCAGTGTGACTCTGGCTTTGTCCTACTCGACATTCCCTTAAAGACAAGTTTAATAAGTATATGTCTCCAGTCATGAGGAACCTCTCCATATTTATATGACCTAGTAAATAGTAGATATAGTGACACTGTAAGTTCTTGCTTAAGCGTTCTCAGGTCATTATTATTAATTCTGCCTCCTCCCTGTGCTTCATTTGGATCTAGTTTACATAGTCCTTTTCAATATAATTTAATTTGATTTCAGTATCTGAGGTTACCTGGATGTCACTAGGACAACTTATCACCTCCTTTCTGGCGCCAAATGTTTTTTCATAAGATTTTGTAAATATATCTATAATCTGTTGTATTTGACAATAACTTTTAGAATCTGCATACAGTTTTTCAGTTTATCAGTGTGTATCTCTTTACTTCTTCCACATTTTATGGATTCATAAAATGGTTTCCTATTGTGCTCAATATCTTTATATACATTTTTTTCAAATTATTCTTGATCTTATCTCACATCATGCTTAATTTGCTTGTCCAGCTTGTTTATTTCGATTTTCAAAGTTGTAGTCAGACCTATTTTCCATTTCTTATATTTATTTTCTCTCACCCTAATCAAGTATTTTATACTTATGGAAACAAATCTTCCTGATGTTGTGTGCCTAGATCCTGATATTAAGCATTTCTTTTATTTTTTGCATTCAAAAATTTCTCTTAAAACTTTTCACATCCCTTCTACAGTTTTTCCACTGAACGCATCACTCCAGTTAGTTTCACATAGTGACTGTTTTACTTCCATATAACCTGTTATTAATTTTCTGTGTATTGGTTTAGATATCAGTTTGGCAAAATTATCTAGCAACAAATTAACATTTATAACCCCATAATCACTGCACTGCAACACTGGTAAAACTTGACATGAAGTAACAGTAATTTCTTTAGGAACACAAACAATGTCTAGTATGTTCTGTTCCCTGGTATGTTTCCTTACAATCTGAAACAGTTGTTGTTCCTGAACATACGTTGTGAATCATTTCCTTACTAATGTTTTGAATCAATATTATTCCAGTCTGTTTCTGATATATTTAAGTCCATAGCCTCTATTATTCTTCCCTCCTATACAAGAAATGTATAAATTCCTGTAGGTCATCCGAGCTTGACTTTGTGGTCTGTACACTCCCACAACTATTATATGTTCCAGGGTTGTCTTTATTGTCACAGTTATACAATCTATAGTACTATTGCTATTAGTGAACATGTAATAATCACAGGTCTCATGATAATCTTTAATCCCTATCTTAATACCTCCACCTGATTTTTTTGTTAGAATGTTTGTAACAGCAAAATGATTTATACCCTGATTGGACTGGTTTTCAGTCATTGTTCTTTAACCATGTTTTACAAACATTAATTCTGTGGGAATGTAGCAAATTTTCTAATAGAAAAAAAACTGTATTATTAATGATCCTAGCATTAACAATTATCAGAGATGCATCAAATGTTGCTATCTGTGAACCATTAAATTTTTGACCTGGCAACAATCCTGCCTTGTGTTTGTCAAATATCACAAAATATCTGCTGCAAAAATTCTCTTCCCTGATCTTGACAAGTGCACTCCATCCTGTCTGAACACTTGTGCCCAAAATTAGGCTTGGATGTTCTACACACTTCCTTATTTTAAAATGGAACATTTTTTTCATGTAGGTATTTACCCAAAAAATCTTATCATTCACAGTGACCTGACCCTCCTTTCTATATGTGATTTGAAAAAAATATATGTCCTAACACCTGTACAAGCTATGCTATCTAAGAGGGCTTTAAGTTCCCTACTAACAATCAAAAAATTCTTGCAGATCAGATAATTTGTACTGACATGAATAAAAACAGATCCATACTTCCTTAAGTTAAGGTGTTCTAAGGTTTGTCTTGCATCCTCTATTTTTGCTTCTGGCAAACTTAACACTATTCAATGTTCATTATCTTCTCTACAAATGTAAGTATCAGTTCCTCTAATAATTGAATCTCCAATTACAAAAATATCTTTTTTGGCCAGATCTGAAGAATCATCAACTTCTAATTTAATAATATCTGCTCTATCAATTGTAACAAAGGAACAATTTTCATCACCATTAGTCTTATTAAACTCATTGTTTTCATTGTTTATTGCATTTGCAAGTAAACAATTATCATCCAGGTGGCTTTGTACATCCACAGCTTGAGCCATGTTGTCAACATCTGTCTTCCTCCTCTTTTTTCTTACAGTAATGCTATTCAATTTTTTTCACATTCAGTTTTGATTTCTTCCTTTTCACCTGCCCTGCCTCTTTTTTCTACCTTCTCTTATAGAAAAATTATGCCTTTTTCTGTAGACTGAATATTTTCTGATAGAAAAGATGTTCTCATTCCCTGTGATCTATATGTTACATAAAGCAGTGTCATTTTAAGTATACTTCTCTTTGCTTTACAGACATTTTATCAGTTTCTTTTGATTCCTTATTTATTGTGAACTCTTTCCTTTCTTTTTTTTTATTTCCTTCTATACACTCTGAATCCTCAAACCACTGAATACTTGTATCCAGAGCTGCCAGAGGCATTATCTTGTTTCACAGGGGTTGAGTGATCTTTGCAGACAATAGAGACTTTTTTCCTAAACATATTCTATTTGCTCTTTGCATAGCATTATTTATCTCATCAGTCCAGTCATTAATATATGTAATAAGTTTTCCAAGCCATGCCAGTTGCACAAGTGCAATCACCATCAGTAAGTCTAGAGTGTTGTCTAGTCTAGCTGTTGTTGAAGAAAACTATCACTGATATTTGCATTCTAAGTTGCATAACTTGAGCGATGTCCAGAATTATTTGTTTTGCTAATTATACAATTAAACACGTGTTTTCATTTTTCTGTAAATATCTCACTAAACATGCATTGAGAGAGCTTATGTCTAGTTAACTCAAGTGTTTTAAAATATACGTCCAGGCTGAACAGCTTCCAAGATATGACAATTTTTTGTGATAATTTAGCAAACATACAATGCAGCAGTTGGGTGCATTGTAATATAATGTAGTGTTCATGAAAGATTATGAATGTGCTATTATCATTTTGAAGAATACTTCATACTGATAACATTGCTGTTTGTACAGTCTTAATAGATTTAATTGTTCAGAAAATATTTACATTTGTTTACCTTATGTTTTTAAGTTGACTTTTCTGAAAATGCCCTGGAATGTAAGAATTTGGGTAGGCTGCTAGAGTTGTGATATTGCACACCTCATAGATGTTAAAAGAGTTAACATAAGGCTCTACGGAGGAAATGAAGAAGTATTACAACTGTGGAAGTTTGTTGAACTGGTAATATGTTTAATGTAAGCCTGTGCTGTTTAGTGTGACTGGTAATCAGGCTGTGGAAATCAGCACAGCTAATAGGATGTTCGTGCAACTCAGTGCAAGCAATTTATACAAAGCAGAAGTGGATAAGTAACTCACTGATGTTATTAGAAGTCCAAGAAAAGAAAGTTGCACAGACTAGCCATTACTGAAATACTACCACTGTGGTTCTGCACACAGTACAACACCATACAGTAACTCCAACAAAGAAGAGCAAAGACCTAGTGAAAACTAGTTGTTATCTGAAGCTGAGGTGGTATAGACTGCCTAGAACCTATATCAGTCAGTCAGTCTCTCACTGAGATGATTCACAACCAATTGTAATATAGCTGCCACCCCCAGCCAAGCAGATTCATTCAAGATAATGATTTAAACAGAGGAAAACAGTATTAAACAAAACAGAACAGCTCAAAACAGCTCAGGAAGGCTAAAGTGCAACCATTAATATCAGGCAAGGAAGTATTAGATGGTATAAAAATAGTATAAACAGTGCAAAAACAGTTCCAAACACCTAAAACAGTATAAAACAATAACAGGAGATGCAAACACAGAAAGCATAGTTAGGTAATTTAAATGCAAACAAAGAAAAAATGTTATTGGCTTTTTGTCATCTCTTTTTCAGAGACAGCATCTAGTTAGTCATGTGGCTGAACAAAACAATATTAAGCAAAACAGAATTGTTCAGTGTGGCTAAAGTGGAACTAGTAATATCCACCAATGCAGTATTACCTGAAAATGACCAAGATGGTATAAAAATAGTACAGGCAATACAAAAACAGTTCCAAATGCCTAAAACAACTTGAAATAGTAACAGGTAAAGCAAATACAGCTGGAAGAGCTAGCAACATAAGTACAAAGAAAAAAGTTTTCTTGGCTTTTTTTCTTTCTTTTCCAGATGCAGCAACCAAAGGAGTAGCTACCTATTCTAGCCACCCTGACACCCACCTCTAAGTAGCTCAGTTCAACCACAAATGTAATAATGGCATTCATGCCTGAATGCTGCTATTGCTCTGAAGATTGATTGAGATCTTCTGATCATACCCCCTAGCAGTTTTCTCCCATGGTGGCTGCCTCCTGCATCACATCCTAGCTATGCTACTAGTAGCAGCTAGTTAGACAGTGAAGTCATGTAGTCGAGCTGTCTGTGGACTTGTTAAGAAGAACTGGGAACTCTACAGCACATGTTTGGGAGATGCCCACACAGGGTAAAGGGTGGGCAGAACACAATCATTTATTCAGGTGGGATGGACAACAGTGACATGTGACAGTCAGCATTGTTATCATATGCTTTGGTGCTATGGAATGTGCACTCTTTAGCTGCTCAAGTGGGTAGCAGGTTGAGAGAGTACTGAATCACATCATCCAGTGACAGGGCGGTGCTGTCATTTGATAAACACTGGAAATGTGTAGCATGTGAGCTTGGAGATTCAGTATTTGATGCTTTCTGTTACAGGGATGGTGCAACAC
The DNA here is from genome assembly GCF_019279795.1 of Protopterus annectens. Classification (NCBI taxonomy): domain Eukaryota; kingdom Metazoa; phylum Chordata; order Ceratodontiformes; family Protopteridae; genus Protopterus; species Protopterus annectens. The sequence continues at coordinate 1,263,612,855 of NC_056731.1, forward strand.
TTAAGTAACATATGCAGGAAACTTGATAAGCTGCTGAGCAACAGCCATGGATGGATAGGTGTGACACTTCATTAGCTTTCAGGGAATAAGAACCATGTAGAGCCATAATAACTGAAGTGGGTGCCCCAGTGAGGCATCTCAGGGGTTGTGCACAAGGACTGTTGTTGATTATGACTATGAGAATGGTAACACCCAGTTGTGTTGGCTGCTGTAGCCAGGGGTGACAATGATGTAGTCTCTGAAACAATCTATGCCATCTGTGTAAGCATAACCTGTGATTATACTCTTCACATCCAGATCCTTGCATGGCCATGGCTGGTATGGTCTTCATATGTAAAACAAGGGGCAGTTGCCATCTGCCTTATGGACACACCAACTTATGCAACATGGACTGCCAATGACCTCAGCAATTATGTTTCCTCTAACCCCTATATGACACATCAATCTCCAGGTGTTGCAAGCCATCCCACAGTCCACACAGCTGTTGCACATCCTCACCCAGACCATGTACCACACTCATCATCTCTACCATGGTGTAAGCACTGTCTGTCTGTCTGTCTATGCCTGAATCACCAAGTTGCATATCTGCTGATTGATGTCAAGTGTAGCATCAAAGTCAAGGAAAGACCTAGATTCATGGCAGTGATGCCCCTGGCACACATTTTCCCTGCAGTATGTGCACACACACACACACACACACACACACACACACACACACACACACACACACACACACACACACACACACACACACACACACACACACACACACACACACACACACATTGACGGCAGTGTGGCTGATGGATGCCATCTTTGGTGGTAACTTCTACATAAATCTGGTGGAACTTACTCTTACTGGATGCCCATTGCCAAACAGTGGTGACAAAGGAAGTAACTTCACCTTTACCTCATATATAATGGATATATGTGAACCCTTCATTCTTAGCATTACTGACAGTGTCATTGTGTCATCTAATTGTGCATGTTGCTCTCGTCAGCCATATGTGACCTGCTGACATTAGACATATGTCATCCAGTTGTGCTTGATGTGACATCAGTGGAACCTACTCCTACATGTTTACCGAACATTTGTCATTATATAATGTAAGCACATTTATCATGAAGAACCTTGCTGTATATTAACTTTAATCAGTCAAATACATACCTGTTCTGGGAATGAAAGTCTCTGTGAAATAATACATGCACTCTAAGGACATCTTACTAAGTTGGACACTGTCCCCTTTTTCTTGAACAGTAGACTATACTGCATATACCAGTTATTTAGCCTCAGGAAATGAGAAAAACACTGTTTTACTCTGCATCTCTTTGCTAATTGCTTTGTACTGGCTGTAAACTGGTTATAATTTCACCTGAGGCCAATCCCCAACTCTGATGATCTAATTTGTGCTGCAATAAATGTTAGAATTATAAGAAATAAAACTTAAACTACATGCCTAGATTATCCAACATAAGCCTGACATTCTTTATGTAACTGAAACTTGGATTAAACCCAGCATACACAAGTCCAAAGTTATACATCCTAGCTATAATATCATTCATAATAACTGTATCAAGAGGAAAGGTAATGGTATTGCTTCAGTATTTCCCAGCACCTACCACATTTCACTTTAAAGAAAACCAATACCAAAATTAAGATCAACAGAGCTTCTTACTGCTTTCATCAAAATAAACAATTATAAACAAATATGTATTACTGTCCTTTGCATCCCTCCTGGTCACAATACAACTATACTGGAAGATATCCTACATTGGATATCCTTAATATTTCTACAAGAAAAAAATACTACTAGGTGATGTGAATGGCAATTGGTTCAACATAAACTCTAACTCCCCTACATCTAGCATGAACCTGTATGGTTTCACACACCATTAATAGCCCAACACATTATAGCAAGACATCAAATTCCCTGGATCCTAGCATTAGACCCTAGCAAATACTCCACCACAGGTACAATGTCAGACTCTCTGAGTGATCATCTCCCAGTCTATATGACCAGACATCTCACACAACCAGTTAAACAGCATATTTATAAAACAACATGTTACCTTTCCAAGTTTAACCCAGAAATGTTCATTATTACACTATCATCTATTAACTGGAAATTCCTAAAAATCCTCCCCTTAGATAATGCTGTAAATGTTTTCAATACATTTCTAAATATCCTAAATAGCCTTGCACCTCCTTGAAGGAACAGGCTAAAAACAAATAATGCAATCAGCAATTCAAAAAGAGCAGAATGCTAATGCAGGACAGAAAAAGTGTGGAAATAATTGCAATAATATAAAACACCTTAATATCTTGAAAACTCCAGAATGCTTCATAATCATACTAAAACACAAATAACTTTCAGAATAATACTAAACAGAACCCTAAAAAATGTTGGATATCCATTAAAGAAATCTTACATCCCAGCCAAAAATTCAACCCAAACCACACTCCTGATAACTCACCATTTGAAACTGCAATACTGTTCAACTCTTATTTTATCAATAGTATATCATCTCTAACCAAGGATTCCACTACATCTAATCCAAACCCCGCCCAACAGCCACATACCACCACATCCACTTTCACATTCAAACCTGTGCCCACATCCTATATAAGACTACTTTTAAACAAACTTAAACAGTGCTTTTTTTAGCTGATGATCATCCAAGTGAGTACCTAAAAATAACAAACAATAGCATTGTTTATCCTGTCTCAATCTTTATAAATAGGTCAGTCCAGGGATCCCATGTTCCCTCTCTCTGGAATAAGTCACACATTGTCCCTCTGCACAAAAGAGGAAATTCCACAGATATTAATAAATTTAGACCTATAACAATCTTATCTCCCCTTAACAAATATTTGAAAACTGTATTCAAAACAATTGCTAGATTATCTCCTGTTGAAAAAATACCTATTCTCTACATCGCATGGCTTCCATCCTTTCCACAGTACTAGCACTGCCCTTCTAACCTATTTAGATACTGTCAATAAAGCTAGAGATAATGGCAAACTAGACTCTTCCTCATTTATATACTTGTTTGAAGCCTTCAACATAGTTTGCCACAGCAAACTTCTACTTCAAATGTCCTCACTAGGTCTCTCTCAGCCCACCCTTCTGTGGTTCAAAAGCTACCTGTCTAATAGGTATCTATCAGTAAAATGGCACTCCACACTCACCCCTAACCTCCAAGTCACAATCCATATATGACAAGGCTCTATCCTTAGTCCCTGCCTCTTTAACATTTTCACCAACACCCTCTATACAGCCACACAACAGACCACCCTAATACAACACAAAGATGATTCCACACTCACTCGCACATCTGACAACATGGCACACCTCCAAAAATTACTCAAGAAGCTTTAACAGCCACTGAAACATGGCTTTGTAACTCACAACTCACGATCAATCCAAGAAAAAACAAACTACTGCTTTTTCCCCAAATCCCTCTGTCATGAAAAAAAAACAAAATTATAATTCCACTCTACAACGACTGACATCACTTCTCATAGCAAATTATTAGGGTTGATAGTGGATAATAAGCTTCGACCTTTATATACAAAATTGCATACGCATAACTCATCAAAAACTAGGGATGCTTTACAGAGCCAAAAACTTTCTCACCGACACAACTAAAACTGCACTTGCCACTACTTAGCTCCTCCCCACTGTTCTTTATGGTGCTCCCATCCTTACTAATCTCCAGGCTTCACAATAATTAAAACTTGAAAAATGCTATAACAAAGTTGCTAAATTTGCAGCAAATACCCCTTTCAGAACCCATGACTGTATAGCAATAAAAAGCCTAAATTGGTTACAGCTTCCTCATCAAGTAACATATACACAGCTTCTTACCACCTATACAATTATCCCTCATCCATATGCCTATCCAGCACTAAAAAACATTATACACAACTGTGCTTCCAATTGGTCATTGAGATCCAGGGACCAAAAACTCCTGTCTGTCTACAACCCTAACAAATCTGCTAGGCATTGTCTGTACTAGTACAAGGTCGCTAAGACATGTAACTCCTTACCTGTATCCATCAGTTCAATACCCTCCCTCCCATCTGTCAAAACTGCACTGAAAGACCCCCTAGCTAAAATCTGGATCTGTTCCTGCTCAAAAACAGGATAAACTATACCCCTAAATATGAACAAGTACCTTTTCATTCCTTATACCTCCTTACTCTCCCTTCTTCACTTACTTCCTTACTTCTACCAAATTTTCTTCCCTTTCTCTCTAAATATGCCATAAGCATGTTTCACTTCATATTGCAATTCTTGTTTATATTAGACTAACTTACCTTTAATTTCTCTGCAAACTGTCTAAAATGTCTCTGAATATTTAATGATTGTCATATAACATGTATTAATTCTTAACCAATGTTTTTATATTATGTCTAACTTTTCTAACTGTTTAAACTGCAGATGTTTTTGTTTTATTTTTAAGGATTATAAAGCAGTTGTTCTTAAAATGTTTTATAAAAGTTTGGAGCTTTTCTCCCCAGTCCTCCACTGAAAATGGACTTCTACACTGTCTGTCTTTCCTGGTAATCCAATGTCAGTAAATAAATAAGTAAATAAAAATGACATCGTTATGGCAGTACTGGACCATATGCTTCATATGCCTAACTTGTGGCAGACATACCAGTACATGCTGTGCATGACACTTTTAGAAAAATCTCACAAGTCCATATGGAGAACTCCAGATGTCCTATAGTGTTCCAGTGTGGCTCTACCTTAAACAAACTGGGCCACTGTTAGATAAATGTGTAACCTTGGGACAAAATTACTCCTTATAGGTTCGTACTAAGCTAACTGCCTTTGCGAGCCAATTTTTCCTTTTGAGAATCAAACCCTGCACTTTGTGTTTGTAAGGTGAACATCTTAACCATTAGGCCACCCTCCCAACCCCCTTCATATAGTTTGGATTCAGTCAATTTGTTAACAAAGCCTAAAGCTTTTAAATGGGGCCCTGACTATTGATAATAATACCCCCACGCTGGCTACTTTGGAAACTTTTGTATAAAAATCATTGTATATAAATATAGCTCATTTATCTGAAATGGATGTTGATTCTTTACTTCTGTTGGACAGTCCTGAGAACATGTGTTAGACATGTTGCACTTCTGTCTGATTTCTAACTAGTTTTATTTGATCAGAAATTTATTTTACAACTTAAAGTGATAGCAGTATGGGGGTTATCTTCTGGATCTGCTTATGCAAATGCCATAATATAGATAGCTTGAGCCCCTTTATTGTTGTAATGCTTCTTACTTTTCACAATATGTTGTGCTTTAAATCACATTGGTTGATGACTTGCTTTTCAGAGCAAAAGATGAAATTAGGTAGTTTATGCAGTTTGCAGAATATTTGAATTCAAACAAAAGGGCATAGTGGTTACAGTACAATTTCATAAATGTGTTGTGAGTTTTCTGGAATTACATCTTGTAGAAGATGCAAGCAACATATACCACTAATATTTATCTTAAATCAACATCTAATAATAACTTTTTTTGCATGCACACCAATTATTTTCATTTTGTAGCATTTCTTAATTTTCTTTTATAGAAAAAGTTTTATTGAGTGAGAAGATTGTATTCATATGGCAATTTGTTTTATCATAAAGCTTCAACAATTTGTCAAAGATTGTTAGATCAGGGTTCCACACCATCGGTTAGTAATCAGGCAGATATGAAAGCAGAAAATCTGGACTATAGCTCTTAGGATTGAGAGACCAAAGATTAATGATAATTCATTCAGGCAATCTTTGTGTTTTGCTATTTTATATTCAGAATTGGGTGCTCTATTGCTGAAGGTAATTAGAAAATATTGGCATGTACTTTTTTAGATCCAGAACTAGCTTAAATTCTTCCTCCAATGCCTAGTGTTTTATTTAGTGTGGGCAAGAGTTTGACCAAATGCCTAGTATCTGCTTAGTTTGAAATTTCTGTTATAATGTTTTCTTTTGCTATCAAACCAATTTTGGGTACTCCCAAAGTATATAAATATTTCTGTTCTTCATTTACTGAGAATTTTAGTAGTTAAAAGTGCAAAGTTATTTACTTATTTATTTATTTATTTGTTTGTTTGTTTGTTTGTCTGTTTGAAAATTGTACTACTAGCTTGCTCATATATGCAAAGAAGTGTGACTGCAATGTACTATATTAGCAAAGCAGGAAGGCAGATCAGAATCAGAATTAGAATTAGGAAACGTACATAAGTGTAATTTGAAGAATAATGATGATTCAGTTGCAACACACTTTAATTTGATTCATTCAGAGTTAGCAGATAGTATTAGATTTTTTTTGTGAGTGTGTTGGCAGATGTTACACCTGATATGAGATTTACTGTGAGTTAACTGAAATGAAAAGATAGGTTAGAAGCTACTTATATATTACACTATAATACTGTGGCACCAAATAATTTAAATGAAGAAGTCCTGGAATATATTACTTTAACTATAATACAATCTTAGTATTCATTTCTTAATATATATATATATATATATATATATATATATATATATATATATATATATATATATATATATATATATATATGTGTGTGTGTGTGTGTGCATGGATTCACTTCACTTGACCGAAAACTCATCTAAGTTGGTTAAACACTACTTACTGACCCTCTTAACAGGCACTGGACAATATAAAACCAAGCTAGGTAGGGAGCTTCACCCTTTCAAACCCCCCAATGAGGGGGGCTGTGCTCCTCACAACCCCCCAACTATATATACTAACTCCAGGGTCGCACTACAGTGGGGCAAAGGGCATATACACTGCCACTACTCTTTAGGTCAAATGAGTTTTCGGTCATTTGGTCTCAGTCAAATGAGTTTTTGGTCAAGTGAAGTGAATCTATATATGTACACACACACACACACACACACACACACACACACACACACACACACACACACACACACACACACACACACATATATATATATATATATATATATATATATATTCTTTATTATTTTTCTTTTAATTTTTGTTTTCTCAGACCTCGTTTACACCCGCCTGGCCCCCAATGCCCCCATGTCCACACCAGGTCTACCAGCCATCATCCTACTCTTTGGACTTACTCTGGTATTGCTGGGGCCAGTCATCAATGCTAAGGGCATCCTGGGGATTAGCTCATCTGTGCTTCCATCTTTTGTTTTTTTTTTTTTTTTAATACTGATCCACTTCTCTTTCTCTGCCCTCCAAGCTCATTTATTGCTTCAGAGAACAACTCCTGTCTTCCCTTAGGAAGCATATCAATGAGTGCCTTCCCACCAAGGATGGCCATGACCATCCCTTCCCTGCAACTTTATCAGTCACCTGATCCAGTAATCAAACTTAGGTTGGCTGGACTGTACTCAGGGCTTTATCCCACTATGCCACACAGTCATGTTAGTTCTTCAGCAACAGATCTTATGGCAAATGTGATATATTATTTCTGTAGGAATCAGATAAGCATTGGCATAGTATTTGACAATACTTTGTTTAAAATAAGTCGTAGCCCTTCACTACACTGCAACTTTCTCTGATACATGTTAGTTTGCTACGTATACATGGTTAACAACATTACCATCATAACTAGGGAATATAAATTGCTCTGGCTGGGCTTCGGTATTTTACTGATAAGCATCTAATAATGTTTTTTGTAATAAAAATGTATAGCATTATAATCTTGACTAATTTATTTTATTAAACATAACTTGGAAAGTTCAGTGTAACTACTAACAGTTTTGTGGCATCCATTAAATGATGACTTGTAGTCTTCAGGCATAAGCAGGTAATTGTCCATTATCAGTGCAAAATGTATCTTGGTATTTTAATTGAAAAAACCTCCAATGATTGACGTTCATCTTCTTTAAACATTAGTCATGCATTCTGCCAGTGACCGAAAAGTATCCTGTAGGTATTATAGTTCTGATTATAACGTTGCCATTTCTGACATTTCAACTGCAGTCACATGTACTAGAACCATCCCCACCCCATCCATTGCCCAGTCTTAAGATCCATTCTGAAAAAAGTAGAAAATGTGTATTTTGAGTAACATGATTGTATCTCATGTATTGTAGTTCATATTTTTAAATTATGTTATGACAGGTTATACTTTTACATAAATTATTTTCTGTGGTTACATTATGTATTAATTATTTTTACTTTCTTCATGAACCTATCACATTAGCATTCATGCCACAAAACTGATGTCTAGTTCAATAAAACCCACTGAATCAGAAAATAAAAGAGTACGCTATCACAACTATCTTTCCAGCAATAAGAATACACAGAATTATCAAAGCATAAAATAAAATGTTAACATGTTCCTCTAAATATGATTATATTCAAAAAAGGTGAAAGCAGTAAAACACCACAAAATACTTTTTAAAGGATGCACTCCTCTATACCATCACATCATTTTTACTTTACACACACACACACACACACACACACACACACACACACACACACACACACACACACACACATACATACACAAGCAGATATATATATATATATATATATATATATATATATATATATATATATAGTGAAACTGATAACAATCATGTTCCCAGTTACAAGTTGCATCATACATACATACACACACACACAAGCAGACACACAGACATACACACACACACACTTGCACGCTATCTCTACAGTCAGTCAACCCACAAACTCAGTATTTACTAACACCACAGACCTTTTTTGTGACGTGAAAGACAGGCCTATGCTTCATTACAGAAGAGCTTTAGTAATTATATCTTTAAATGACTTTGTGTCAGAAAGCATTCACAGTATGTGGCTTCTGTTTCAGAACATGCTCTCTCACTATACTTCTGTGCAAGTAATAAATAATAAGCCTCTTTTTTAATTGCATGATATCTGTCCTTTTTTCTTACCATTTTATGATGAAAAATATTTGCATACTCTTACAGCACAACTATTCTTAATTGGCTAACCCCGTGGCATAGAGGAATGGAGCTCTGACTATGACCTTACTGATCTGATATTAGCACTGAATTTTGTAGCTGAGATGGGAGCACAATTATGTGGAATTACCTGCTTGTCTTTCCCAGGAGAAGACTGAGGGGGCATGTCACAGAGCATGTCTCCCACTAATGAACCTCTGGTGGAGACTGGGGAGCTAACTGGAGCTATATTCTCAATCATGAAAGGATGAAGCTACCTGATTGGTTATGTTACTAACAAAAATGGCCAGTGGGCAAGGGCTTCATGTTACAGTGTTACACACACTGGACATCCCTCTCCTGTTGGCTTATGCAGTGTATAGAGAGGATGATAGAGCAAAACAATTAAGAAGAAATAACATCTCCTGATGGCTGCTTGCATGAAGGCCATGCTGTTAACATCTCTCTTTCTCAGTAGGACAACAACAGGCAGAGTTGCAGTGACTGGCCAAATGGTGGGCAGGAATTGGGAGAGGAACAAACAATTAGACAAAAGTATTCTAAACTAAAGTCTTATATGTTACATTATTTTGTATGTGTTATAAGGACTATGAATAAGGTATGAAGACTGTTATATTTATAGTTAAATGCTGCCCAGTGCTCTTTATTGTTGTTTCTTTCGGCTTTTCCCGGTTAGGGGTTGCCACAGCGGAACTCCAGTCCGCTAATGATTGGTAGTTGATTTTTACATGCCGAGTTACCAGCCCTGATGCACAACCTTCAACGAAGGTACGCCCATTCATGCATGTCTCCATGCAGAAGACGCTGTAGCTGAGAATCGAACCAGACAGCGTCTTACTGTGAGGCGACAACGCTACCGCAGCACCACCACCGCGGGTGCCCAGTGCTCTTTATTACTTGTAAAAATTTCTGTAAGCCACGGTGGTATGGCAGTAGCATTGTTACCTCACCAGCAAGAGGTTCTCCCGTTCGATTCTCAGTGTGGCTTGGGAGTGCTTTCTGTGTGGAGTCTGCATGTCCTCCCCGCGGTTGGATAGCGTTTGAAAGACATGCATGCGTAAATGGGAGTGCCTTCATTGAAGGTTGGGCGTCGAGCTGGCACCTCGGCGTTTCATAAAAATCTACTGCCAATCATTAGCGGACCGGAGTTCCGCTGTGGCGACCCCTTACCGGGAAAAAGCTGAAAAGACAAAAAAAAAAGACTTGTAGAAACTTCTACATCTGTGTAGTGAGATGTACCACACATCACTTACACAGATCCAGAATATTTTGTATCAGCAGAGACACAAAATACTATAAGCAGATAATGTTTATCTGTGCACTAGGAAATATATTTTGTAAGTACGTATGACAACACTTTACAAAGTACACATTTAATGGTACTTGTAAAAATATTCTAACTGTATACAGATATAAACTTCTATACAATCTATCACTGTGGCTTCCCCTATAATATAACATGACACATGAAGACAAACAGTGAGTTCACACTACAGGATGACATTTGATATTTTACCTCACCAAGCAGGAATAGTCTGAAATACAGCATACTCCTGTTATGTGCTTCATACTGCATGCAATACTTTTTATGTGTTTGGGATTCTAGCAGTTCATTCTATGTAATATTGGGCTAGAGTTACTACCTTCCCCCACACAACAATATAAGTTATGAAGTGCATGTGTGTGCATTCATGAGTTTGTATGTTTGTGTGTACATATCTGTGCATCTGCAAATGTGTGTGTGTGTGTGTGTGTGTGTGTGTGTGTGTGTGTGTGTGTGTGTGTGTGTGTGTGTGTGTGTGTGTGTGTGTCTGTTTGTGCATATATATGCACACGCATGCCTTTATAAGGCAAAGCATAATATAACTTGCTTATTGATGATAACAGCCACCTTACTATATTCTATACTCTTGTGTTACCCTAAAGAAGATTGGTAAGATTGGTAAGACATTTTATAAATGCATACCCTTCCTTCACAGTGTTTGTGACTTTATGTGTTAGCAAGCCTTTCAAAGCAAAGGCCAAATATCTGACCTCACAAGATATGAACCTTCAAACTTTGGGATTTCTCACAAATGCATAGTTAAACTTATGAAACAGTATCAAGAAGTGCTGAAATTCCTAAAAAATAAATATAAAAGAGGAACATAAATATTTCATAATCCAGATCAACAACACATTATTTCCATTACACTAACAGCCTGGTCAGGTTACTAGAGCAGATTTAGGTGAAATATGAACAGGTGTTTAAAATTCACAAATATTCATTCTTCATAAAACAGAATAAATAATTAATACATGGCACAGTAGAGTCATGTTGAGTGACTACACTGTCTAAACCTATCATGCAGTGTTACTTTCACATATTTTTGTTTGATACTCTTTCATCATATCTTACTTGTACTTGACGTTACCTTGTGATATCTCCAAGTATACTAAATGCAGCTTACTAAAATGGTATGTACCCTGCTGCTGTCCAAAGCCAGGGCTGTCCAACAGTGCTGAAAAATCCATACATTATGTGCACTTCAGTCTTTTGCTGGGGAGATCCATACTCTAAATATTTGATAGAAAGATGATGAGGGATATGCACTTAATCTCATAAAAATAAAGACCTGACAAGATACTTCTCTGTGGTGTAATATGTACGTGTCAAGCATGCACTATATTGCAGGATGTAACTATATCGGGACACCTGTAAAATGTAAGTGTGCTACTTATCTTTCAGAGGACATACTAAATTACTTTATAAAGTTAAGATAATGAGGATTTCTGAAGTGGTTGTCATTCTCTGATCACTGTGCTCTGATCTCTAATTAATGCTGTCTGCCAAAATGCAAAGACTTATTTACATAATCCATAATCCTTGTCATTGAAACACTAAGGATGATGTGTGATTTTAAATCGAAAGAAAATTTCTCTTACTTCATAAAAGTGATATTCTATGGCCTTATGTAAATTAAGGCTGTTAAGCAGAAGCACATATTTTTCATCATTATGAAAAAAAAATACGAAAATTTGCCCAAGCCATAACTGACTGACTGGAAACTGAAAGCAAGCAGGTTTAGAGCAAAATACTCCAGAGTTTCAGGAGAAATCTAAAAATCCATAAAATTAAGTGTAAAACAATTACTCTGCCTAAAGCCAGACTCAGAAGGGAAGCAAAAACATCTGCTTTCTGTATTAATTTACAAATGACTGTTAGTAGCTAACTAATTCAACAGGGTTCCAATCAAAGCTTCAAGTTGTGGTTAGTTTCTACAACTCCAGGAAGAAGAAGTTTCAGCCATAAGTTTCACCTTTTCTTAAACTCTAAGCTCTCTTGCTGACAAGCTATTTTCAAACATGAAACTAGCTTAGGTAATGGTCATGATTTATCACAGCTTACAAAAATTTTTGCACAAGTTATGTAAGTGTTATACTTAGTGGGGGCCAGGAATAACATTTTCGGTAGTAATGTAGGTAAAAGTGTAAATCATACTAGGTGTATTGATTTTTCCCTATAAGAAGCTTTACCATAGACCGTTGTGCATATTGTATGTCTGACTTTCTGATTCTCGTCTCTGCTTAGCTTAGCTGAGATAAAGGTTCTCTTTCCAATAACATATAAATAATATGGGTGGGATAAAGGTTCCTTTTAAATAACAAATGATGAAGACACATTTACGATGCAGAAATGGCTATTTAATGCAATGTCTGCATTGTATGCATGTTTCGTTTACTGGATTTGAGACTGATGGAAGAAATTGTCAAGAGAATGACAGCATGACTGAATACTATATACAAGGAAGAGCGAGTACAGAAAATGAGTTGCAAAAGTTCAATAATACCAGTGTGTGTGCTGAATAAAAGCTTCTTGAACCAAAAAAAAATAAATCCAACAAGCAGAAGTAAGATGAAGCAACACCAGGCTATTATAAAACCAGCGACAGATTATTCAGGAAACAGGCACAGGCAAAGGCATAAGCCCTTTCGCAGTATTACAACTGCTTCATCAGATGCATAAAATCTAACTAATTCAATGCCCATTAAATAACAAAGTGAAAAAAAATCACATGACATCCTAGTAAAACTCTTAAAGAGATAACATTTTAAATATATACAGTACTAATAGTAAATATGTATAAAAAAGTGAATGTGTATAAAAGGTGAGGGGGGGGGTTGAAAGGGGCAGAAGACTGAAAGAAAGGGTAAGAGAACATCTGATTGATATAACAAATACTATGGTTAGGAATGCATTAGCTAAACATGTAGCAGACACTTCCCCAGAGCATGTATTTAGGTTTCAAGTTATAGATATGGTGCAGGAAAGTCTCAGGGGAGGTGATATTAGAAATGAAACAGAGTGCTTAGAAAGCAAATGGATTATTAGATTAAGAGCAGATGCAGGGTCATGACTTAATGATAAAATACCATTGAAACCAATGTTGAAAGCAAGTCCTCTTTTTAAATAAGAAGGGAGTTTTAATGAACTCCCTTTCAACCCCCCCCCCCACCTTTTATACATATTCACTTTTTTTTGGGAGAGGATCATTGACCTATGCATGTACTAAACTTGTAAACTCCAAACTTAAGAAATATCTGAATGGGAAATTGCAAATATATTTCGATTCATGGAACTTTTTGGAAGCTATTAATAATTTAGAGTTTGGTGAAACCTATAATTTTCTTACTATTGACATTTGTAATCTTTATACAGTCATACCCCAGGAATTGGGTATCTCTTGGACAAGAGAATTTTTATTTAAGAAAGGGATAGATTCTGAGGAAATTGATTTGATCAAATGCTTGTTGGAAATCATTCTTTCAAACAACTTTATTTTGTTCGACAACCAGTTCTACCTCTAAAAACTGCTGTCACAATGGGCTCACCATGTGGAGGCAGTTTTGTCAATTGTGTCATGGCTCATTGGGAGCATGAATTACTTTTTCCAAACCACATGTTTAAAGAAAAGGTCCATTGGTACACACAAAATTTGGATGACATTTTTGTCATCATTAAAGGTGATGAGAGGGTGGCAGATGAATTTGTCAATGAAATTACTACATTAACAAACTTTTTATGATTTACATCCTCATTTAATATGTTCTCCATCCCCTATCTTAATGTGAGACTAGCCAAGGACAACGTCAGTGGTAGATATATTGCTAACATCTATAGAAAGCCGGCATATTCAAACAGCTTCCTACATTATAGCAGTTCTCACCCCAACCACCACAAAAGGTGTGTGATAAAGGGGCTAATAGTTACAGCTGCTATAATGGTGACTTTGGGTGATGATTATTATCAAGAATGTTAACTTTTAAAACAGATCTTTATTAAGAGGGCATATGCAACAACACTGGTGGATGATGTCATTAAGAAAGTCTCCAGAAAAAGGGAAGCGGGTCATTTTGTGGCAATACTCAACCAGGGCACTGTAAATGTTAGACATCAAATATCAGGTGTGTCAGCACTGGATGTCACTATAGGACATAATATGTCCAATAATGGCTATAATTTGAGCTTCATTACCCCATTTTTCGAATTATGCCAGGACACTTAGGAATATTTTGACCAACAATTGGAGTTTAATAAATGAAGATATTGGAATTAATAAGAATTATTTTCATACGGGGCTTGAATTTGAAAAATCTACTAGAGTCCAAAAGGAAATCTTACATACCAGGTACGGGTATGAAAAAATGTGGGCACTGCCACTACTGTAAATATATAGAAGTTACAACAAAATTTAAAATAGGTGGCAAGATTTCTAACATCAATGGGAAATACACATGTGAAACAAAAGGTGTGGTGTACTTAGCTCAATGCCAAGTATGCCCAAGTTTCTATATAGGAAAAACAGAACATTGTATAAAACAATATATTTATGAACACCAGCATAGTATATCTAAAGCCAATCATACTAATACCCTTGCTAGACATGTTATGGAGTACCCTGATCACAAATTCCGATATATTGTAATTGATCAAATAGAACAAGATGTTACGGGTAAGCTTAGCCATTAAGGTTAGAGGAGAGAGAATTATTGTGGCAACTCAGACTGAATGCCCAAGCTTCCCTGGGTCTAAATGAATACAGTTCCTTGAAATGTGTACTAAAGTTAAAATCACTAGACAGATAATAAATGTCTTGTGTGTGACTGTATGTATATTTTTACATTTACACTGAACACTGAATTTTTTATCTTATATTTTAAATGCATTTGTGTCATTTGCATTGACAAGTGAATTTTATGTGGAATGCAGCTTTAAGACTGTCAGGAAGTGATGTCATGGTTATATATGTTACTTAAACTTGTGTGAATGAATGGTAGATGTCTGAAGAAGTTTACTGATTGTAGTAGATGAAAGCGTTAACAATAAATCGTGTTTGTTGGAACTATCATCATCTTTATTTGTTTTCTGAAGTTTGTTTTAATATTTGGTTAATTTTAGAAATATGTCTTTTAATGAGAGACAGGCCATGTTGAAGTTAATGAGAGATGATAGTAGAGTAATTTGAGTAATTTGTCCTGCAGATAAGGTGGGACCCATAGTGTTAATGGAGTCTGACTGGTACAAAGACAGAATGAAAGAGATGTTAAACAATGTTAAGTTTTATAGAAAGGTTAGAATGTTTGACATATTTAAAGATGGTTTATGTACTGAAAAATGAGCTGAGGAATATGGTAAGAAATACAATTTTGGATTAAGGGTTATTTGACTATTTTTATATGGAACATCCTAAAATGCCAGTTATACAGGGTCTCCCAAAAATACACAAGAATCTTATTAGTCCACAGATGAGGCCCATAGTGGCAGGACAAAAGTGGTGTACCAAAGCAATATCTATTTTTGTGGAGAAAAATGCAAGACAATTTATTATCTGTAACACACATCTTGCAGGACTCTAGACAATTTTTATGTGATTTATATGATTTTACTAAGGGTGTTTTTAAAAAAGGTGAATGGTATTTGGTTACACTCAATGCACAGTCCTTATTCACTGTAATACCAAATACTGTAGGTATAGAGTGGGTTAAAAATTTTTTTACATGAACAGAACTGCTTCTCAGCTGAGAAGGTTGAAATGCTATGTGCTTTGGTTAAGATGATTTTATATAATAATGTCTTCCTTTTTGATAAGGATTACTACCTGCAGATAGATGGCATAGCTATGGGCACATCATGTGCCAATAGCTACGCCAATCTTATTATGCTAGTATGGGAGATGGAACATGTATTAGGTAGTATGTTAGCCAAACATGTATCTTTCTACAGAAGATTCATGGATGACCTGTTTTTCATATGGGAAGGCAGTACTAAGGAATTGTCAGATTTTTATAATTATATTAATACAAGCACAAGCTTTTTAAAGTTTGCGATGACTTGTTCAGATCGAGAGGTTAGTTTTCTGGATATGTTAGTGAAGATAAAGGACGATGGAGCAATAGATACTATGACATATAGAAAACCCTGTTGCAAGAACACTTACTTGCATCGAAGTAGTATGCACCCAAATTTTACTTTTAATAATGTGGTGAAGGGGCAAGCTATAAGAGCATCACAAGTTAATGCTAGTGAGGAAAGTTTTAAGAAAGAACTGAGAGATCTAGAAGAAATGTTTGTAGCAAGGGGGGTATGATAAAAAGAAAGTATCTGATAAGCTAGCTGAAATGATATAAAGAGGAGGGAATGAAGGAAGGCATTATTTTTCCTCAGATCCACCTGCATGTGTGAATAAGGTAGATGAGCTTATGTGCAGGGTACCAGTAACATATTCTAAAGACTCTAAAGGTGTAGTTGACATTATTAAAAAACATTACGGTGTCATGACCACAAGTACAGAATTGAAAGCTATAATAGGTGAATGTCCCAGCATAGTTTATAAGAAAAATAGATCTTTAGGTCAGCTGCTATGTTACTCCAAGAGTCTTATGGGATATGATAGCAGGAAACAAAGACATAATTCTTATAAAAATAAAAATAATACTAGACCTTGTTATAACTGCAGTTTTTGCAGTTATATAGACCAAGCAGGTGAATTGTTTCACCCAGACCAGAACAAGGTCTATACATTTTCAGTGGAGGCAACTTGTAACAGCAGTCATGTGGTAGCAATGTGTAAAACCTGCAGTAAATTTTATGCAGGTAAAACAGGCAGAAGACTGAAAGAAAGGGTAGGAGAACATCTGAATGATATAAGAAATACTACTGTAGGAATGCATTAGCTAAACATGTAGCAGACACTTCCCCAGAGCATGTATTTAGGTTTCAAGTTATAGATATGGTGAAGGAAAGTCTTAGAGGAGGTGATATTAGAAATGAAACAGAGTGCTTAAAAAGCAAATGGATTATTAGATTAAGAGCAGATACAGGGACAGGACTTAATGATAAACTATTATTGAAACCAATGTTGAAAGCACGTCCTCTTTTTAAATAAGAAGGGAGTTTTAACAAACTCCCTTTCAACCCCCCCCCCACCTTTTACACACATTCACTTTTTTATACATGTTTACTGTTAGTACTGTATATGTTTAAAATGTTATCTCTTTAAGAGTTTTACTAGGATGCCATGTGATTTTTTCACTTTGTTATTTAATGGGCCATTGGATTAGATAGATTTCATGTGTCTGATGAAGCAGTTGTAATACTGCAAAAGTGCTTATACCTTTTCCTGTGCCTGTTTCCTGAATAAACTGTTGCTGGTTTTATGATAGCCTGGTGTTGCTTCATCTTATTTCTGCTTGACAGAAAATGAGATGTTTATAGTTAAGGACCTATTTAATAAAATAATCTTCTGCACACAGTTTCACTGTAAAAGCTGACCATTTCAGCAACTCTACCCACTGTAATCTTGAGTGCAATCCCTAGTCATAACCCTAACCCTACACATTGCATTACTAAAAACCCTTTTCTTAAAAGTATTGCTACCAAGACAACACTGTATTTCAGTTTCATAGCTGTTGTTTACTGATATTGGGCTTTTGTTAGTGGAAGAGAAGTATTCAATGTTTTGTTATTCACTCTTATGAGTCATTCAGTGTTTTTTGGCATTTATTTTTTGTTGTACCACTTTTGATTTTATCTTATATTAATTTTACATTAATATATGTGTGTGTGTGTGTGTGTGTGTGTGTGTGTGTGTGTGTGTGTGTCTATATATATATATATATATATATATATATATATATATATATATATATATATATATATAAATATATATGTTATGTATTTTATATATATCATGTATTATTATATATGTCACATAAAAACAATGCACCTTAGTTACTGTATTAGTAAAGCCAGTACATGGAGTATCATGCACAGGAAATTTTACTATTGTAAACTTATGGAATGAGGCATCAAAATATTATTCCATGTTCACAGTGCTCATTAAGTATTAGCTAACCACACTGGCTTTAAGTCCCTGGACTGCAGGTAGCTCACTAGGAGCCTGTGGAGTTACATTCCAAATGTTTGGATCTCAGAAGAAAAAAGTGGAACAAAATAATCTAATGAGTAGTGAGGAGCAGTGTAAAAGAGGATGTGTGTATGAAAGTGAGTTGCACATTAACAACATAATTGTGTGAAGTGATCCAGGGGTGGAACAGTGTTTCAAAAAATGACATTCAAAGATAAGGGAGCAAGAGGCAAAGTTTACACTCTGAAAAACTCATGGTATTCTTGCTTTACTGAGTGGGATACAGTGGTATTCATAAACCAGCTTTTTTTTATTTAATACCACTTTTACACTGTAGTCTACTGCATTGGAAAAAGGAACCTGCTGTAATCAGTGGTGAGTTATATCCTAAAAATGGTATTCAGACAATTATAGTTATGGTAGCTTTTATTTGAATTTAAAGATAACCAACTTTGGAGTAAGTATTCAAGAGTGACTTGAGTTTTGTAGCTGCAGTGTACAGATGCACTTAAAAAGTTAGTTGGGAGTTGTACCACATGACTAAATATTTGCATTTGTTAACCGAGTGAAGGAGACCCCTCCTTGTAGTGATGCAACCCAAGTAGTGGGGACATGGGACAAATATTTGGGTGTACTAAAACCATAGCTTTGGTTTTACTGAAATTGAAACTGAGTCACAGGGTATTAAACTAAGCATGTATATATCTTAATACAGTGAGATCGGTAGGCGATTTGTTAGAAGCCCAGATAACCAGAAAATAGCAGGAATGTTTATTAGGATATTTCTGATGGTGTTAATAAAGATAGTAAACAGGCAAAATCCCAAGGTAGAATGTTGCAGTTGGACAAATCCCACCTTCTCTTACAGGGAAAGGAGTTGATATATATTTTTTTTTTTTTGTGGAGAAAGGACCTCTTATCCTGGCAGCATTTAATCCACTTCAGTTAAGTAGAGAAGAGGTCATAGTATGAAAATTCTATCCTGAGTTCTAGGTGTTAGGGAAGGTCAAAGGCCTTTTCTGGTTGATAAACAAAACTCTGGTAGTTTTGTTAGTATTCATGTTCATAAATATCTAGAGTTTCAGGAAGATATTGGCTATTATGGTGATGTGATATTTTCTAGAAACTTGATACTGCTTGCTGAAGGGACCCTATGAATATAGGTGCAAGGAGAATTTAGAAGAGATTGCTCTCTCCAGGTTTACTGATAACATAGAAATAAGGGAGTTGGAGTAAAAGAAGGAAAGGATCTTAGGGACCCTTACTTAGAGAGGAGTACTTCCACAAATCATGGAAAGTGTTCGCTGAAAGTGCTAAACTACTGATATACCCAAGAGGAACAACTAAAGTCTTTCATGTGTCATAAGGAATGTGAGAGTGGCATCACTGACCCCAACATTCGAGTTTAGCTATTGCCTTAGCCCCTTACTTATCTTCCTGAATGGCCACATTATGAAAATGAAAACAGGAGGTGAAATCCTTAAGGTAAACTGCTCAATGAGCAACAGCATTAACATGACTAGGGGAAACCGAATTAGCCAGCAAATAGATGGACAACAGTAGAGTGGGCAGTGATAATTTGGCCATTGTGCAAAATTTTAAGGGAACTGAATATTGATTTCCTATCAGAATCCATTGGTCTTTCTGAGTAGTCTGATATACTTTTAAATAATTTTCATTTGTTTGGAAAATCTCTCTTTCTTTGCATAGATTTCTGTCATTTCAAAATTTTACCTGACTACAGTTTGAATTCAAATCTTTGAAGTCTTTGTGAATAAACCTTAGCATTAATTGCTTTTTTGTTTAGAAGTTTGCTAGGATTTCAGATTATATTTGGCCTGGTTAGAGATTAAAGTATTATCTGGTATGAAGATACTATAGGTAGAAGGCAAACAGGTAAGGAGTAAAATAATATAATGAATAAGATAATGTGGTATGACTGAGCTTGTAGAAAGCATTGTTAGTCTTCTGGACAGATATGTCTGAATACATTTTGGATTACTAGAGAAAAGTATTGGTATTGGTATTCAGTGATAGACAATGGCTGTATTGAGTAGATCTGGAGCTACATCTGTTAAGGAAGGGACAGGTCTTGGGGGGTTAGGAAAAGTAAGATGGTATTGGTGACATCATGGAATGTGGTGATTTAAATATTTGCATTAATAAAAAGAAGGCATGAGCACGATTTGTGAAATGATATGTACAGACATAACTTCAGAGAAAAAATGAACAAGAGTTGAGAGAGAACATATATAGATGTAACTATACAGAGAAAAATGAGCTTTGAGGAGTTGGAGAATCTAATAAAATGGTTTCAGATGTGATAAAGGGTCAAGATATATGTGGAAATAGAAGTCATGATACTGACGAAGAAGGGGATGTTTGACAAAGTAGGCTGTAGCTGGGAATAATGGTGATGGAGGTGAGTTGGCGAGTTCTTTGGGGCATATCTGGTGAAATAACAAATGGTAGAGTGGGGAATCTGTGCCTTCTAGTGGTGCATGAAATGTATAGATTTATGAAGATTTCTTCATCTAATGTTATCTGAAAGAATCTATATTTTGTATCTTATATTGAAAATTTTCATTTGGTACTTCTTCAGTGCTAAAGAATATATAATGTTCTCTTTTAATAATCCCATTCAATCCTCCAGATCAACTCAAATGAAAACCATACCTTGGTGTAGTAAAATAACCATGCTAGTTCTTATTCTGTTGAATCCATTTGCTACTTTATGATACCCAAGTATTATATTTCCTTCTACTTCTGCACACTTCTATATCTAAGAGATACTGGTACCTTATTTAAAATTTAAATCACTGGTATCACGTCAACATTTGTTTTTACACGATATGCCCCTGTTCCTTGCAAACATTCTAATCTTTTGAAAATATAATTATAGTCATGAATGATATCTATATAGTTTTGTTAAGTAACTGAGATGTCTCTGTGACTATGTAACTGCTGCTGTACATATGTTTCCTTTTTCTTTCATACTGGATTTGTTGATTTATTCCTATATTCTCAGATTTCAAGCAACCCAAAATGTTAGGAGAATCAGCTTCATTAAGTATTAATCATCTATCAGGTGCTCTGAATATATACAAAAGTGTGCCCTGCTCTTTTTCCGTCTTTTGTAGCTATAATGCTTCAAGTTCATCTTCAGACAAAATCTGGTTTAACTTAAATATTTTTGCTTATTAATTATTTTTTAAACATCTTTACTAATGTTACATATTACATTCTGGCATAAGCAGACATTCAATTATAATAGAGAAATGAACCAGTACCTTTTTTTCCATACATTATACAAATGAGTTCTGTCTTAACAATTATTATTCAATTTAATATTACATAGATTGCTCAAATCCTGTCTTCCCTGAAATAATACCCCTCCTTCTGACCATATTCTGTAATGTATTGTTCACATTTATTCCATTTATTTCTGCTAATAATTTCACATCTTCCTTTCCAAATATATTTATATATTTCTTCAGAACTCTACCGTCTTTTGTTGTATTGCACATAATGCAATTTCACTATTGCATATTGTGTTCCAGTTCCCACCCATAAATAATATTCTCTGTTGGAAGTTGATTGGCTCTCCAATGATTCTTCTAAATGTAGGTGGAATATAAATATATGCCACTGCAATCCTCCTTCCTTGCCAATAACTCTCTATCACCACAAATCTACCATTGTTGTCGTTCTTCTCTTCCTTTATCACCATGGAGCCCCTCTTGCAATCAGTATTATTTCCTCCTTTTCCTTTGTCCCTGATAGTTTGCAGAATAACAATTCTGAAATCCTTTCTTTGCAAAATTCACATACTTATTTCTATATGAGTGTGTCTCCCGCAGCACTCTGTTTACACCTATACTTCTTAATATCATTCAATACTCTGTTCTTCTTGTCCATAGCTACAGTGCCATTCACATTCCAAAATATGACTAATAAGACTGTCATTCTAATAAGATGCTATTATTTTCACATTCTACATGATGCAGAGTCTTCTGGTATGGATTTAAAAAAATATTAAAAACAAGGAACTTATTTGAGGCTTATAGATGTACCTGCTGATTACACAAAACATAGACAATATTGTTTGTTCCCTTTATGACTCTTCTTGCCTTATTATCATTGCAATGTAATTGTGCATGACTCTCTTTTTCATATCTATTACTAAGTTTTCACTTTTATTTCTCATTTCTACTTTTTATCTGACTCACAATCTGTCCTGCCTATTTCAATTTCCTTGGTTCATTTTTAATTAGACACTTGTAATTTCACTTATTTTGTACATATTCACAATTTTAATAAGTTCAGCCCTGTTTCTCTTAAAAGCCTACTTCTTGTATCATTATTTCTTATGCCATAAAGTACCGTCTCTTTTTAATGAATTGTGCATCTCATTAAATTCAGTCTTTGGCTTGAATCTTCTGAACAGTTGCACAGTCATCTATAGCCCGTGTGTGACATTGTGTATTTGCAGAGCAAATGTCAAAAGCATGACAGTTTTCTTTTTATCTAGCCTCAAAATAATTACTGCACTTCTGTCTAATTGATGCTGTTTTATCCTTTTCCTCTTCAAGAAAAGCAAGAGTCTTAAATACTTTTAAGGCATCTTCCTTAAGGACATGCAGAAGTGGGTCATTTTGTATGTACTCAGGCTACTCTGCTACTCTACTTGCTGTGAAGGTCACACTAAATCTCTAAATTCACATATTTAAATTTTATGCTAAGGTGTCTTGGAGCTAGCAAATTCCTGGTGGTTGCAGTGAAGCATTTTCCACTGTTAATTATACTTTGGAAATTCCTAACATGTAAACTGTTCCCAAATACATGTTTTCACTTTATCTCTTCCTTTCTGATATCATGTAACATTTTGATATTTGTCAGAATGCTCAGTACATATTTATTTTAACCATCACTTCCTAACATAGTCTCAGCTTTACTGCAACCAAATAGCAGTCCTAACGTGACACCTCCATTAAATCACCAATTTCAGGAAACCACTTCCCATTCACATCAGTCTTAGCATCTACCATTAAAAAATACTTCCACAGATTAAAATCATCTACCTTATCACCTCCTAACCTGCCACCAGAATACCTCCAAATAGCTGCTGATGCGCTAGCATACCCATGCCAATTCTAATAATTTGTTCATCCAGCGAAAAGTATGTATCATAACATTGGAAAAAATCTTCTGTTATACCTTTACATAACAGTATCCCTTCTACAGAAATCTGTAACTATAGACCAATTGCTATTCTGTCACCTCTAACAAAAATCCTAGAAAAGTGTATCCACTCTCAACTACTAAATTGCATTCTGGGACATAACCTCTTCCCCTAACCAACATGAGTTTTGACCCAAACACAGTAAGTACTTCTACAGCATTATTAAGTTTTATGTACAAAATTGACCAAAACAGAAACTCAGACAGTCTTGTCTCCATACTTTTTCTTGATATATTGAAAACATTTGATACAGTGAACCATCAAATGTTATTACACAAACTACCCTCCCAAGGCCTGGCTAATACCTTTCTACATTGGTTTTAAGAGTTACCTCTCAAGCTGCAAGCTGTAAAATGGCAAAATGGCTTCTCACTATACCTTCTCACACCTGTAGGAGTTTCCCTGACACTGCCACAAAATATCCAACAATCATTCTCCTGTATAGAAAGCTGGCTAACTCTCACCTTCCTCTTAACCCTGCGAAAACTAGCGCTGCTCACAGCAAAACGATGTACTGCACAGAAATGTCTCTTCATTATTACCTCAAGAAATACTACTAAAGTACACAGAGTCACCACAGATGGACAATTTAAATCTGACCACCACAACACAAGCGTGATAAATAAGACACACCAAAAACTGGGCAACCTATACAGACCAAAGCCATTTCTCACTGGCAGTGCTAGAGGTAGCCCTGCCTCAGTCTATATCCTACCAATCCTATTTAATGTTTCTCCTATTTTGACAAATATATCTTCCTCTGTATCACTAAAACTACAACAATGCTACAATGAAATAGCCATAACCTATCAAATGGACCCCACCACTTCTTGGTTCTGAAACAATTAAGCTGGCTTGAATTCTATCATGTGCTCACATACTCTAAATTAGTTATACTCCATAAACCAGAACAATATCCATCTCTTACTCTAATATGTCCCTATTCATGTAACAGAATTCTAACTGTATATCAAAGAAGTGGAACTCTATTTCTCTCTGCTTAAGGCATATATGAACTTAAAATCTTCTAAATCTGAGCTAAAGCAACACCTTGCTCACATATGACTCTGTTCCCATACCACCCTTAACTAAGATCAGTCCATCTAAACCTATCAACATCTTTGTCCCCCATAACAATTCAATCTACATATCTAGCTAACCTTCTTAAATAGTCTGTATGTCTTATCTTAGCTACTTTGCTACAGTGTTAAACTCTATTGCATTAACATCTTAAAATCCACCTCCTCCTGCTAACCACTCATAATTTCCTGTTGTATCCTTCCCACGTAGTTGATAATCCCTGACCACAGAGAGTCTACTGTTCTGATGTTATTTTATTATAGGAACAGCCTAAACTGTTCTGCTTATAAGAAGGACAACTAATCCACCACTTGAACATAAGTATTACATAATAGAGGATAAACTCATGCTAATTTAGCTCCTTTGTATAGTATTAAATTATTATACAATGTTTTGTACTCAGATTTGTATACTACTGCTGTACTGATATATGTATTCTTACTGTGTTTCCCATGTTGTCATTGCATTGTATTGTCTACTATACTTGTTACTGTCAATGCAAGTAATAACTGTAATTTTGTGTGGAACTTTTCTCCCCAGGTCTCTGATGAAAAGGGGTTTCATGTCCAGTTGGCCTTTCTTGGTAAACTAATGCACTAAATAAATAAATAAATAAACAAACAACTAAATAATGCAAACATTATGAATGAGCTTCTACCTCCATTTATCGGACTAAGTATATGACAGGAATGTGTATCACATAATGTGGAAAATTGCTGTAGCTAGTAATTAGCATTAGAGCCACATACTCCAAATAATTCAGGACTCATTGATGGTGATAAAGAATGTTTGAACTGGGGTTTAGGGAGGAGGGGTAAGGATGGTCATACACCACTTGAAGACAAAGTCAAAGAGGTGCATTTGTTTTTCCAATTGTCTACAACATTCTGGGAATTATTAATTATTGTTCATGTCCCCTAGATCTGTTTCTATATTCGTTTTCCCATCAGGTTCACTTTTTCCAGCCATGGCTTTATAGAGCCGTTTACTGTCTCCACTCCTTTTTTATTATGCCTTGTGCCAGGCCTTCACAGGTATACCATCGGTCTGTTATAGACTGTTTTTTGGTGTGTTTTTAGTTTTTGTATACTCGTGTTAAGGTTCATATAAGACACAAGGGAGCATTGCGGTCTGATATTTTGGGCATTTTATATACCCAGGAGTGGTACTCTGATATTGACGTTGATCTTACATCCTGATTGATTAGTTACCTAATTCAGTGTGTGCATTATCATTTGCTTTTTAACCTTGATCAGCACTACTGTATATATGGTACATTGGTTTTTGTTGTGTGTCCGTTCTTTGGTTGAGATTGGTGACTGTGTATTATTAGAGCTGAATTTTTCAGTCCTTTAATGCATCACGTTATCACATAGGAATTAGAGAACTGTTCTAGCTTAGTCCAGCATCTTACTATCATACACGTACTTTATATCAAATGCCCACATATTTTTCCATACAGTATTTTTTATTTTTAGTCCTAGTCAGGTTCTTTGGATTTTTGGCATCTGCTTGGGTGCTGACTCCTGATAGATTTTGTATCTGTCTGTTTTTTTGTGAAACGGAAGCTGTTTGAACCATCGTTTAGGCAGTTCTTTGAAACATTTAAGTGCTTGACATTAGCAGAGGTGAGTGGGCAGTTGTCTGCAACTTGATTGTTGATTTTTGCTATATATATTTTTTATATTTTCGGCTTCGGTTTTCCACTGATAGCTTTTTAATATGGGTTTGGAGACTTATGCTGTTTGATGGGGTAGTTCTCCATTAGGGTTGTCTTAACGCAGTTGTACTTCATTACGCCAGCAGTTGGTGCCAGATTGTGCCTCTATGCCTGCTAGCTGTTGTTGCCAGTAGGACACTTTTTACTCTTGGACTGGTTATTATTGCTTTGGCTGCATTTGCGAATCTTCTTGGACCGGATAGTGATAGTGATATTTTCCTGTCTATGATCGCTATGCATTTGATTGCTTTTTTGGGGATCATGCGAATGGTAGTGGCGCTTCCCTTTTGAGATATGAGGTAAGATCAGGGCACACATGCAGTTGCGATTAAGGTCAGTGTTATCCGATACTGTGTTGATGCGACGTTTGTAAACATGCTATCAGTCGCATAAGTAAGAGTATGTTTTGTACATCTTAATAGCAATAATATACTGCTGCTTTTCATTCTTGGACTGTTACTTACTGCATTGGTTGCACAAATTAATAGTATGGTTTGTGCAGCAGACCCTTTTTACATTATATAATGTCACACACCTGATATGAGATGGTGTACAGGGTCCGTTTGTTCACCGGAGGCTATGAACTAAGGAATTAAGCATGTGCTTTGTTAGCGACTTCAAATATGAGTTGGTGAATATGTTTTAGAAGTATTTGTAAATAGAAATATCGCAGGCTTTCACTCAGAAAACATCGTTTTCTGTTTTATGTTTTGTGTTTTGGCCATGCCCTTGTATAGCCTTGTAGAGATGTGAGTGGGATATGTCAGCAGGCTTGTACTGTCAGCTTGATAGGCTTTACTGTTTCATTCATGCAGTACAGTTTGCTTAAGGCATATTTGCCATTTTTTGCTTCATTTTTTGCCTTGTTTTTAAACTTTTTTTAAGGAATCTTTCCATTTGTTTTTAAAATAATTCTTAGCATTGTCTCTTTAAACCAGCAAGGAAAGACTGATTGTTAGTAATTATTTAATCAGTGTTTAAGTGGTTAGTTTGAGCGCCAAAAGTTTTTGTATAAAAAGCTGTTCTAGTTAATGTTTTATTACACCTGAAGAAGCGTAGTACAGCTACGTGAAAGCGCTTGTGTGTTTTTGCTCCAAATAAAGAAGCTTTCTATACCAGTGACTATCTCCGTGTGGTGTCTCCAGTGGATTTTGTGCCTTTTAAGATCAATCCATCTAAACCTATCAACATCTTTGTCCCCCATAACAATTCAATCTACATATCTAGCTAACCTTCTTAAATAGTCTGTATGTCTTATCTTAGCTACTTTGCTACAGTGTTAAACTCTATTGCATTAACATCTTAAAATCCACCTCCTCCTGCTAACCACTCATAATTTCCTGTTGTATCCTTCCCACGTAGTTGATAATCCCTGACCACAGAGAGTCTACTGTTCTGATGTTATTTTATTATAGGAACAGCCTAAACTGTTCTGCTTATAAGAAGGACAACTAATCCACCACTTGAACATAAGTATTACATAATAGAGGATAAACTCATGCTAATTTTGCTCCTTTGTATAGTATTAAATTATTATACAATGTTTTGTACTCAGATTTGTATACTACTGCTGTACTGATATATGTATTCTTACTGTGTTTCCCATGTTGTCATTGCATTGTATTGTCTACTATACTTGTTACTGTCAATGCAAGTAATAACTGTAATTTTGTGTGGAACTTTTCTCCCCAGGTCTCTGATGAAAAGGGGTTTCATGTCCAGTTGGCCTTTCTTGGTAAACTAATGCACTAAATAAATAAATAAATAAACAAACAACTAAATAATGCAAACATTATGAATGAGCTTCTACCTCCATTTATCGGACTAAGTATATGACAGGAATGTGTATCACATAATGTGGAAAATTGCTGTAGCTAGTAATTAGCATTAGAGCCACATACTCCAAATAATTCAGGACTCATTGATGGTGATAAAGAATGTTTGAACTGGGGTTTAGGGAGGAGGGGTAAGGATGGTCATACACCACTTGAAGACAAAGTCAAAGAGGTGCATTTGTTTTTCCAATTGTCTACAACATTCTGGGAATGCAGGTAAACAGGAATCTGAACATACTAGCTAAATGGAGCTATGCCATGAGTGGAAGCATATGACCTGTCAAATTACAGACTCACTTCCATCATGGATGTGGATGTTAAGATTTATAAAAGGATGTCGATGGTTTCACTAGAAGTCATGTTGTTGAGGATAACTGAGGTAGGTCAAGTGGGATTTAAGAGAAGTAGGTTATCAATGAATCACTCATGACAGTTATCTGATTTTATGGAGCGGATATAAGGGAGAAATTAAGTTGTATCAGGTGGTACTCTTTGATATTAAGAAACAGCTGATGCCTTGGAGTGAGGTTTCATCAGTAGAGTATTAGAAACAGACAGTTTATGGGGATATGTTCTTTATTGTGGGGGGGGGGGGTAAGGACATTGTCTAATAATCCATATCTGGTAATTGCAGTGAATGCAGTCAGGTCAGGGGAATTGTTGGTTGAAAAAGAATGTGGCAGGAATGATCTCAGCTTACCTGTGTCTTCTAGTCATGGAGCTGTACAGTAGAATATTTCAATGGTATCTAGACTGAAGGGAAGTGGTGAGGGTTTTTAGTTCATTCAGCTTGATTACAGATGATTGCATCATGAATGCATTATATTGGCAAAAGTCATTAATGCCACTGCTTAGGATACCAATGGGATTTGATGAATTTAAGAGGGAGTCTGGGCTTTGATAGATTATGCAGAAGTTAATTAATCTTTCTGTGGAGAATATAAGGTCAGTAAAAGAGGAGTAGCAGCTTTCCGTTGTCAAAGGGGCAAAGTATTTAAAGAAAAATGTTATAACAGGGCAAAGGAGACCATAGAGGTTACTCAGAGGGACTTGTTGAAGAAAATGAAGGGGCAACTGGTTAGGTGGTCTGGGCAGGAGTTGTTATACTACCACGCACTGTAGCTGGGTGAATGTGATCTTGCCTGTCTTCCTGTCCCTGAGCTGAGATTTGATTGTAAAACAGAGAGGGAGTGTATAGTGTTCTAGTCATGGTGTATGCAATATGTTTGTTTCTTTGGAAATCCGGTTTAGGAAAGTAGAACATGAGATAAGTAACTGTGACAAAAATGACTGAAAAAGTAAGAGGGAGGAGGGGGAGAAGTGATGGGGGATGGACAGAACTGAATAAGAACAGAGAAGGTTGTAGACAGATAAAAACAGAGATGATTAGATTTCAATAACATTAATGCTGTCACTAGTGGGTGATAGGGAAGAAGTGTTATGGAGAATGACTAGTTGAATGTTGGTTGGAGAAGGATGGAAGCCGGTAGGGGGGATTGCAAAATGAAGGAAGTTGTTATGGGAGAAGAGGTGGAAAAAACTTAAAGTAAGGTAGTTCAAAAGTTTGAAAAAAGAGTTTCAGGCTGGGGATGGGAGATTGGATGAAGTGTAATCAACTCACGAATGTAATGAAAATATGTGGAAGAAAAATGTAAGCTAGGTTTGTAGGCAGTGAGTAGAAATTCTCTAAGAAGTATAAGGGAAGGATAAAAGTGGGAAGATGGATTTGGGGAGGAGAGCATATGTGTGAACTAATGATGAATTAGACCACAATGGGTTATGCAGATCAGAATGTTTTCTAAGGGATACAGCATACCAGTATAACTAAATATGAGTAAATGGAGTCAAGATTAAAAAGAATTAAGATAATAGGCAGTAAAAAAAAAAAAAGAAAAAAAAATAATTGCTGAAAGTATGGAAGAAAGGAAGGAGCAGGCAAAAAATATATACACACACACACACACACACACACATATATATATATATATATATATATATATATATATATATATATATATATATATATATATAGTGGAAATAGAAAGTGGAAATAGAAATGATAAAGCTATGTAAAAAGTGTTGGACAGAAGGGTGCCAGTTCTAGGATGTGAATTAATGGCTTTTTTGCAGCCGTGTTTATCTGGGGTTTATGGGGTAGACAACTTGATCATGTGAACAGGAACTGAGTTATTTGGCTTTGTTTGGGCCAAAGTGGAGACAGAAAAGCATTGCCAACTAAAAGAATGAGGTAAAGATAAAAAGAAGGAATACGGGGTTGAGGTAACTGAACAAGGGGAAAGATGACTGGATGGGAGATAGGAAAATCACCCCGGGGATCACTTCTGTGGCTCAGCTCGACAGTGGCAAATGAAAATTATTTTCTTGGGTGGCGAAAGCCAGGGTACCTTTTGGCTAGGCTTATATAGGCCCTAGGGCCAATAGCCTAGTACCTACATATGAACCTATGAGTAGTTAGACTTTGGGGGTTTATGGAGTAGTATGGAACTGAATGGTAGCTAAGTATTTAGAGGATTTCAGTAGAGGTAGGGAGGACTGGAAAAAAGCACATACTGAGTCAGAATTAGTTTAATTTAAGGTTTTACTATAATGTGTTATGTAATAATACGTTATCTTCGGGATCCCAGTCTCAAACCAGATACTGGTGTTACAGAAAGACTACCGATACACAGGCTTGAAGCAGGAGAGTTTTTTGGTTATTGAAACAAGTGGGAACAGAACAAAGGCTCACCTCACTTCCATTCAATACTGCTAAGATGAGAATTTTGAATGGTTATTATTTTGAAAGTTAGCATTTTCACACGTTTGTGCAAATAACTTGCACACACTTGTAGGAATTTCACTCCCACATCCCCTACTTTCATATATACTACCTCTGGAGTTGCTGTACCTTGGGGGGATCCCTATGATGGCAAGCCCATTCACATCTTTACCTTCTGCAACCATACATGGTCATAAAGTTAAAGGGCATATGATCATGCCTGAAAATGACAGCTACACCTTGACATGTCATTGGTCTCTTTTAATACCATTTGCAAGTGGTGCAGCGGTTAACGTTGTCGCCTCACAGCAAGAGGTTCTCCGGTTCGATTCTCGGCTGGGTTGCCTTCTGTGTGGAGTTTGCATGTTCTCCCTGTGTTCGCGTGGGTTTCCTCCGGGTACTCTGGTTTCCTCCCACATTCCAAAGACATGCATCTGGAGCATTTCTCCCCGGGCCTCCGCTGAAAACAGGCTCTGTGGAACCTAGTCAGACATTCCCGGTCAACAAATGTTAAATAAATAAATAAATAAATAAAATTGCAATTCCCTGTACAAGAAACATTCTAGTTTATATGACCTGTAAAGTCACAAGGAGGTAAGCATATGCATACTATCAGTTTAAATAATTTTGTTTCTTCACCATAAGCTTTCCAAAACGCTAAATAACACTAAATCCATATTACAATGTTTGCTATTTTTGTATAATGGTGATTTTTATGTTTTATTGAATAACCAGTGTATTCCTTTACAACCTCAGCAATACTCAGTTTAGATTTTTATTATTAAACTACCAGATTGATATCATTGTAGCTGAAAAAATAGTGCGCATGTCAATTATTGAATGAGGCTACACTGAGAAAGAAAGGACAAAAATAGAAGAAATTAACTTTTTAAAACTGATGGGTTAGCAACTTTCTTCTTTGAAAAAGGAGATAGACGTGGTGTTGCCATGAAAAAAAAAAAACATTAGTAACAATGCAGCACTTGCACTTCCCTTTCAGGTTTGCCACAGTGGAGCATATGACAAAAGGAAGATACTCAAAAAGAGAGTCAATTAGATATAAGCTGCACTAACCATTCACAGGGCTGTGTTGCATACACTGTCTGTGCTGAAACTTCAGTGGCTAAACTGCTGTTGCCTGTGAAACTTCAACGTCCTTCAGTTTCATTGATGTGCATCGGAGCTTCTTAACTGGTTCCTTATTGTTGCTGTCATTCTGATCTGCGTGACTTTGTGACCAGCACTGACAGCAGCTAGTACCAAATATAAAGTGCAGGTTGAATGCTGACTAGCCAGAGGTTGTAGGAACCAATTTCTGTTTATCTGTAATTATCTTTTGGAGCTGTTAATATATGACAAGGTCTGTAGGATGCCCAGAAACATTGAAGGTTATGTAGTAATTTATTTTATTTACTGCAAATGAAAATTTGTATTGATTGTGTTGAAAGAACTGTCTTGATTAATTTTCCTTTTGAATGCAGTAACAATACTTTAAAGGTAAGCTGTCTGCTGCACTATTACTACAATGTCTTGACATAGATACGGCTGCATATCTTTACTTTGTTTCAGTTGGTTATTTTAATACTGGTTTCATAAACCACTGCTTGCTGTTACAACTCATAGGTTCATAGGTGTGTACTAGGCTAATGGCCCTGGGGCCTTTACAAGCCTAGCCATAGGATTAACCTGGCATAGTACCACCCGACCTTAGTTCCCAGTGCCTCTGTCGAGTAGAGCCCCTGGAGTTATCCCCTGGGTGAATTTTCTGTTTCCCATCCACTCATCAAGATTTCTCTTGAAGAAAGTCAGCAAGATGCTCTGCTTGACATGTATGGGTAGTCTATTCCATAGCATGGGCAGTCTCTGGGTTATGAACCTGTCCTTCTAGCATGCTTTGTTAATTGTGGTAATGAGGTTGAGGTCTCTGGAGCATGTGGTTCGAAGGGATTGGGATTTCTTTAGATGTAGCATTTCTAACAGAGATGGGTCAGACATGGCTTTGTAAGTCAAACAGAGATCACCTCTAAGTAGGCGATATGAGACAGAGAATAGTTGGAGTTTTTTGGGTCTGTCCATATAGGACAAGTGTTTAAGGCCTAGGATCCTCTTTGTGAGGTAATTTTGTGGCCTCTCCAGTTGTTGCAGGTGTCTAGTGAGGTTCATGCCAAATGAGGCATTGTACTCGATGATTGGCCTAATGAGGGAGAAGTAGAGGGAGACAATGACCTCTTTCTTCCTGGATGCAAAACCCTTCATAATGTAACCCCTACGTATCCTACTTCCATCACCCTCATCTACCCTCCATCTGCTCTAACTCCATTACAACTTTAAAGCTGCCATCTAACTGTATCTGTGTTAAAACTCTAACTTGCCTCCCTATGTATATGCAATTAGCAATCATTACTCTACTTGTGTATTTAGCAAAATTAGTGTTCTACTATTTTTGCATTCTTCTATTGAGTATTGTGTAAATAGCAGAATTTTTGAATTTTTGTATTATTCTACTGAATACTGGAGCTTTTCTCCCTGGGCCTCAGCTGAAAAAGGGCTCTGTCCCAGTCAGACTATCCCGGTCAACAAATGTCAAATAAATAAATAAATGTGCCACATAGAAGGACTTTCTAACCACAGTGGCAATGTGTTGATCAAAAGAGAGGTTGCTGTCAACCTGTGTTCCCAGATCTCTTATAACTCCTTCTGCATTCAGTGGACTACCATCAATGTGGTAATTCATGGGAACCGTTTTTTTTCCCAAAGGGGATGACAACACATTTTTTGGCACTGAGCTTAAGGCCATGTTTCTGACACCAGTCATTGGTCACAGTGAGGCCATTCTGTAGGATGTCAACATCACTTGCGGAGTTGATAATAGCTCCCAACTTGCAATCATCTGTGAACTTTGTCAGTCAGAGTCCCTTTATGTTGGCCTGGACTTCAGAGAAGTAGATACCAAATGAGAGTGGACCCAGAACCGAACCCTGTGGGACTCCACTCGTGGCTAATCGGCAGTCTGACTTGGAGTCAGCTACTTTCACACTGGGGGTTCTATCTGTGAGCCAGTTTGCAACCCACCTAGTGATATAGGGGTTGATGCCAAGCTTAGTGAGTTTTTCTATGATTCCTGAGTGGGGAATGGTATCAAAGCCCTTGGCCAGATCAAGGTAGGCTGTATGAACCACCTTGCCTTCATCCACAGCTCTGGTGACTGACTCAGAGAAGTTGACCAAGTTGAGCAGGCATGATCTACCATTCACAAAACCAAACTGTGTGAGATCCAGAGTTTGGTGATTCCCTATATTCTTGTTTATTAGGTCCATGATGATGCGTTCCATAGCTTTGCATATCAGACTCATCAGGCTAATGGGGAGATAACTCCTCATGTTTCACAACTGAATGAGTTACAAGTCGAGGAGTTGTGGTTGTCATAGTAAATCATTATTGACACTGTTTCTGTAATGATGCTGTCATTAATTCTTTTTTTTTGTCATTTCTTTTTACTCTACAGCTGTGCAACTGCAAAGATGTCATATATAAGTAGGGCCTTCATGTTTTTTCATTGAGGCAGACCAGTTATGGTTGTCTAATCATAGTTTTGTTATGCAATTGAACCACATAGAACTATTTCAAGTAATCCTGACAGAAAATAAAAAAGTTGTAAAATGTCTCTAAATTCAAAGACATGAAACTAGCCACTGATGGCCAAAGCCATGTTCAATAACAAGTCATTCTCACTACATTGACACACATCATGCATAGTCCACCAAATATATGTGCATGCTGGGTAATGTGTGCTCTATTCATTAATATGATTCATAGATATGACTTCAGCTAATGACATGTGGGGTACTACTGGAATGACATGGGAGTGAGCGGCACACATAGGATGCACACCTGACTCATTACTCTGTAGTTACAATGCACCTAAGTGTATACTGTGACCAATATTTTCTGATGTCCTACTATATAAGTCAGAAAAAAACTCTCTGCAAGTAGGACCAGGTGCAAGGCAGGAACTGATACAAGTAGATAAAAAACGCTAGCACCAAATACAGTGAAAAGCACCAAATGAGACTAATAAATCAAATACATAAGTATTTTATTAAAGTATAATAAACATCCCAGACCGGTTTCAGCCAACAAACTTTCTTCCGTGGGAATGAGAGTAGTTACAACTGTGAAGTGACACACACACACATATATATATATATATATATATATGTATATATATATATATATATATATATATATATATATATATATAAAACATGAACCATCCAATAGGATTCTTCCGAAAGTGATCTTCCCAACATTCAAATTGTTTCCTGTGTAGAGAATGAAAAGAGAATGAAACGTTATGCAATAAAACCACATTATTAATATATAATGTAACAAATAAAGAATAAAATAAAAAATAAAAATAAAACACATGATATTATAAATGGTTATTCAAACCAGGTGAAAACAAAGCACCCAGTTTAATGATCCAATACTTCTCTTTTTTAGTAAGGATTGAGTTCCATCCTTGCTTGTTGGATCTGTCACCAAGAATCCTGTCAATAATAGCGAACTGGAATCTGGCTGAATTGTGGTGTAAACAATGTCTGTATAGAGCATTGTTCTCTCTCTTATTTCGGATGTCACTACGATGCTCAGACATATGTAAACAAAGTGGTCATGATGTTTGTCCAACATAAAATGAGCCACATGTACATGTTGCAAGGTACACCACCCAATCACTATTACAACTGCCAAAAAATTTTATGTCAAAAATCCTGTCAGTGTTTTTGCTGGTGAACTGTTTGGATGTGAAAATGAATGGACATGATGAGCAATGACCACAGTTGTAAGTACCCCATAGTTTGTCACCTGTCATGGTTAATTGGTGGTGTATAGCTCCAACCGAGCTTACCCTTTTAAAATGTGAAAAAAATGACCCAAGTGTCCTGCCTCTTCTATATCCATACTTACATACATCACCAATCAGAGGTGTAAGTTCATCATTAGCAGTAAGAATGTTCCAATGTTTGGACATGACATTCCTGATTAAGTTAATGTTTCGTGCTGGGAGTTCAAGATGGTCGTCATCTAGTGTACACCCAGTTCACAGTGCTCCTCACAAAACTGGTATTACCGGCATAATTAAACGCAGTTGAGCCTGTTTTTGCGCATGTTTCCTGACAAGGTAACTTTTAAAGATACTGAATATCACTTGTGGAGTCCTTTTCACTAAAAATAATATTAATTTCTACTAAATTCTGCTTCAGTTACTTATGGGCCTTTGAAATTGCCGCCACATGCACAATTGAGGCATTCGAAGCTAACAGTTATCCCGCTTTCCTATCTACATGAAAACCATGGCTGGCAACTCCGACACCATGGAGACCCAGACAACAAAGGCCAAATCTTCTTTGCTGCTTTCCCCTGAGAAAGACAGTAGTTCTAAAAGATTAAGAACTACTAAACAATTAACAGACTCAAATAAAACAAGTATCAAGGATAAAAATGAAGCAAACTTTCATCTTGATGAGTTAAAAGTGGCACTACAGCCGATACAAAATGCTATCCATGACTTCTCGGAGCAACTTTCAGGATTTGGTAAAACATTGAACTTGATCACTAAAATAATTGATATTCTTGAAAATAATCATCAAGCTAATGAAATAGCCTTAGAAACCATTAACAAAGATTTGCACGCCAAAGATGTTACCATTATGGAACTGCAAACCAAACGAATCGATTTAGAGGCGAGAAGTCGTCGAAATAACATAATCATAAGAGGTTTACCAGAAACTTATGAAGCTCAAACCCTTTTGTCAACAACAAAGCAAATATTCATAGCTTTACTGAAAAATAATTGTAACCCAGATAGTCTTATAGTGGAGAGAGCACACAGAGCTCTAAGAGCCCGTCAAGATAATACAATGATGCGTATCATATACACAAAATTATTGAATTTTCAAGACGTTCAAAAAATACTGGTAGCAGCAAAAAGTCAAAAATACCTTATATGGAACAAACATAA
This sequence comes from Protopterus annectens, assembly GCF_019279795.1. Taxonomy (NCBI): domain Eukaryota; kingdom Metazoa; phylum Chordata; order Ceratodontiformes; family Protopteridae; genus Protopterus; species Protopterus annectens. The sequence continues at coordinate 1,263,649,901 of NC_056731.1, forward strand.
ACTCTCCTTCTCACAAGACTTACCTCCACAAATAAAAATTAACAGGCAAAAGCTTTCCCCATACTGTGCAGACTTAATTAAAAGGGACATCAAGTTCCAAATGCGGTATCCCAATACATTGTCATTTACTTATAATGATAAGAGACACTCAGCTACAAATGCGCAGAAAGCAAAAGATGTTTTTTTAAGCATATTCAAAGTACTTCCTGATACAGACTTGCCTAAAACATGAGAATTTGTTTAACATCTGACTCAGGTATTGGAAAAGTAATAACTTTTAAAGATGTATTTCACCTAAACCAAAATATCCTCTGTATGACAAAAAAAATACATTCATGCGACTAAGTAAATAATAAAAAAACACAAATATCTTGATGTGTCACTTCTTCACTAGACTTTTATTTCCTTACTCAATTGCTTAAATACCCAAGACTAAAACATCAGTAGTTGGACATGCGGGAACCTTTGTTTTTGGCAATAAGCACTACTGGATCCATTTTAAGTGAACACCAGCGGACTTCTTTCAACAGAATTGCTGCGTTGAGTAGATAAGATTATCCGACACGGAGTCTATGTAGTATTTTTCAATTTCCCTTAGGTCAACTGTTTCAAGCATCTGATGCAAGTATTTTAAGCCTTGAAATGCATGAACAAAATCCCCTTAAGTGATTGCGAAGGCAAAGATCTTAACATTGTATTCACCTGATTCCACATGCTAGAGTGGTTCAACCTTCTCTATTTTTCCGACACGTTTCAGTTTTAATCATACTCGACTTACGCACGTCTGCTGACGTGGGTTAGAGATGGTATGCCTTTTACACACTGACTTTGTAACCAGGATAAATCTTCCTTTTACAAGCAAATGGTATTGCTTGTTGGAGCGTAATTTTCTATGCGATAGAAAAGAATTCAAGCAATTTTTATACCACGCAGATGCTTTTACGTATGTGTCCTTTATACTACTAAATCTTCGGTTAGTGCAGAACTAACTAAAGTCACTACGAGTTCCTGATTTGACAAATATGTTATATGGAAAAGTTATAGTGTTTTAATTGTCTGAACTTGTTGTTATGGTTTCAAGTAGGTCATTGTGTGCAGTTCTAGGTCTTAGAGAATTATATACGAGAGGATGCAAGTTGCAATGTGTTAATAGTTCTAATAGTGATTAGAGTAGTAATGCTAATTCATTGTAGAGTCATGGGGCAGTTTATGACATAACATGCACAAAAATACACCAATATATATACATGTTAAATATCTTATATCTCAGATGGAGTATGAAACGCTAGAATAAATTTACTTGATGGGATAGTGGTTATTGTTTTGATAGTGCTATTCTACAGGTTAAGACAAATAGTAAGAGGCATCTCTACATGCTATTTGGACATATTTTTGCGTCTATGATAAACTCTGACAAATATATCATGTATTAAAATACACAGTAAACTTTTAAATTGCTGACATTTGGGAGTTATGGCTTTGTACATACCACTGTAAAGTCAATTTAAATCCTTTCAACTAATTAATATGACTACATATCAGATGATATTTCTAGATTTTTGATAATATTGATTGCATAGTTAAATTGTGATGCTAAATTTCAATTCTATGCACAAAAGTAAGTTATCAAACACAAGTACAGTTGGTTAAGACTTGTGCTATATGTATATGTTAACATAATATCATCATATTTATCATTATTGAAACTAACTAATGTTTGACAAATAGGGTTTCTCGTGGTTAGTAGCAGTAACAACAGCTAATTATTGCTAGTAGAATATTACATATAGTTTAGTTAAACACTAGCAAACTATCAAATACTGTTAATTGTTATTCAAATAATCTAGACTACATTACATTAGTATTTTGATGCTTTATCCAGATGTTCATTAAATATAACTACAATCCATAATGCACTAATTATTGCAATTATACACCTTTTAGTTAATAATAATATGACAAGGTATAGGTAGACTTATATACATATTAACAGGCTTTAAAATTGTTGCATGTATATTTTCATTTTTCTTCTCCTTTTATATATAACTAATTCAACAAAAATGTATTACCTATAACTACCCACTGAATATTGTGGAGTATGTGAATGGGTTGTCACGAAGTTTCTAGTATGGCTGACATCTTGTTTTTCAATGTGATGTATATATGTATATTTGTGCTTAGTTTGGTAATAGTTCTTTTTAGGATTAATTGCAAATTTACTCCGGATATGTCAAACATAGAGTTGATCGAAAATACTTACCCTTTACCTAATTTTCTATATGCTTCCTTTATGGGTAGGATTAGGTGGGTAGGCACCGGGGTAGTTACGAGGGAGATGTGCGGAACATTGAGAAAAGATTTTTTGAAAATTCTCACTTTGCAAAACAGTAGACAGGTAGAAAATAGGATATTAAATTCATTGTATGTCATAATTACACATATTACTTATATCCTTCTTCATAGTTGTTTAATATCTAATGGTTAAGCCTTGAATATTGATTCATGGAATGTGAGGGGGCTACAAACTAAAGCTAAGAGATCATTATTATTTCATCTGTTATTTAAGTCTCAAGCTAGTTTATGTTTTATACAAGAAACTCATTTGCCTAGAGAAGAATGGTACAAAGAAAGAAACAAAAAATGGGTTAGCAAAATTGTTTCGGCAGGAACTAGTTCTAACTCAAAGGGGGTGGCCATTTTAATTAAACATAACTTTCAAGGTACTATCATTAATGAGAATTATGATACAGAGGGAAGATGGTGCTATTTTACTGCCAACATACAAAATATGGACAAACCGTTCCTAATTCTTAATTTGTACGGTCCATGTAATAATCAACATCTATTCATCATACAGATATACAACATCCTTTCTTCTTTTAAAGATCATTATATCATCGTGGGGGGGGGTGACTGGAATGTTGTTATTAACCCTGATATAGATCGCACTAGCAGGTCACCTTCTTATAATCACCAAGCATCCATGGCCTTGAATGATTTGATGCTAGATTTGTGTCTTATAGATCCCCTGTCATCTATTGGTTACTCAAATAGCAAAGATATTTATACATACTACTCAAAATGCTACAATGCATGGTCAAGATTAGACTTCTTTCTTATATCTGATTCCTTATCACACCTGCTAATTAATTTCACTTTAGAACCTAGATTTTTTTTTGACCATTCAAGGATATCCCTAATACTTGATACTGACCCAAGCATATCATATACTCACATGAACAATACATGGACATTGAATAATAACTTACTCTCAAATAAGGAAGTCACAAAGTTAAGTACTGAAATAATACAAGAAATGTACAATAATCTAGACTCAACAGATATTCCCTATGATATTCAATGGGCTGCTTGTAAGGCAAATCTGAGGGGCATGTTAATAAACAAAGCTTCATACATTAAAAAACAATACAAGAATAAAGAGTCTCTTTTAAAGGAAAGGATTCAAGCCCTTGAAAACCAGCATAAAACAAATCCAAGTTGTTCGAATTATGAACAAATTCTGGAATCCCAAAAAGAATTACTATTCCTTCATCAACATAATCTTTCTATATCAGAACAGAGAATGTTGGCTACTTACTCTGAATGGGCGCAAGTGCCTTCCAAAACCTTAGCTAGAATAATTAAAAATAGCCTTAACTTACCTAGAATAACACCTGTACATTATGAGAAAAGGATATACAGCACTGATGAGGAGATTCTACAGCTTTTTACCTCTTTGTATACAGGGGTATACTCCAAAGAAGTGGACTTAAAGGCTAATCAGGATATGGTGGGTTATCTATCTGCTATTAAGTTCCCTAGATTAAATGAAGAACAACAAAACATACTTACATCTCCACTAAACACCCAAGAAATTATAGAGACTATAGATAGGCTCAAACATGGCAAATCCCCTGGTCCAGATGGCTTCACAACTGAATTTTTTAAAACTTTCAAACAAGTGTTAGCACCCTTTCTTCTTAGGGTTTATGAACACATAAAGACAAATAGTATATCAGATTTACATTGGAACACTTCAAAAAACATACTAATTCTAAAAAATAATAAAGAAAAATCAGATCCACATAATTATAGGCCTATTTCCCTAATTAACAGTGATATAAAAATTCTAGCTTCTCTTTTAGCCAACAGATTAAAAAAAATAATATCATCAATAATATCTCCAGACCAAGCTGGCTTTATATCTCATAGACATACTTGGGACAATACTTTGACATTGGACACACTAATACACTTTACCAAGACAGATAATAATCCCATATATGCACTGATTCTTGATGCAATGAGGGTTTTTGATAGAGTGAACTGGAATTTTCTCTTTAGTACTATGGAACACTTTAATATACCCATTACATATATAGAATTAATCAAAACCCTATATAAAGATTCTTCTACTTTCTTATATATTAATAGAAAGACTTCTAACCCTATCAAGATTACTAATGGCACAAGGCAAGGTTGCCCATTATCTCCCTTTCTTTTTAACATATACATAGAACCACTGTTATTACATATAGCACAAAACTCCCTTCATAGAATTCCCAAAGTTCTGAATACTAATCTTCTCTTATCAGCCTTTGCGGACGACCTGGTACTATACTTTCAAACACCTACTACAGATCTTACAAAGCTAGTTGACTCTATCAACAGATTTTCACAGGTTTCGGGGTATCAGATCAATTCTAAAAAAACTCATATTTTTCCTATAAACCCTCATGCTCACAAGATACACTTATTTCCTGAATCTTCTTTTCAATTTACTGATAGTATTAAATACTTAGTGATTCAGTTTGAACATAATGGTCTTTCAACATTTCAAAATAATTTAATAAAAACATGGTCTTCAATTGTACTTGACCTACGCAGATGGGAAGTGTTAAATCTTTCTCTCTTATCTAAGACAGCGATAATTAAAATGAATATTCTCCCTAAACTCCTTTTTCAATTCAATTCTATAGATCAAACAATTCCTAAATTGTTTTTTTCTAAGGTCCACAAGGAATTAGCTAAATTCATTTGGTTTCCTAAATCAGTCAGGATCTCATACTCTAAGTTACTGCTTCCTAAAAGCAAAGGAGGTCTAAGCTTACCTAACTTTCATCTCTACTATTTAATTATCTCAGCTAACAAATTATTATCTATCACTTCTGCGAGTGTTGGAAATTACAGTAATCTTCCTAATTGGACTAAGATATGGCACCAACATATTTTAACCAAAAATTTTAATTCGACGGCTCTCCCATTCCTATCTATGGATATTATGGATACTCTTAAACTCTCAAAATCCTTAAAACAGAAGGTTAAATTATTTCAAGAGTTGCTAAAATATATTAATTTAGACGGTGCTTTTCAGTTACTACAGCCTATTCACCTAAATCCTAATATTAAACTAAATAATAGTATGATTAACCTCTCAAATTTTCCTCTAATTAAAAATCTTAATATAGGGGATATTTTGAAACATAAAGATGAAACCTTAACTAGCTTATGCAATATTTTTGAAGTTAGAGGTAAATATTTCTCTATTCTTTGACAGTTAAGAGAACTTATTGCTACTAAATATGCTTACATCAAACCAAAAAAAATCAGGATTTCATTAATTTGGACATGGTGATCCAAACTTTGTTACTTCCAATGAAAATGCTGTCGAAATCATATAGTCTCTTAATGGATATAGTTCATAACTCACATTGTCTTTTTTCTAAGTACTGGGATAGATTTAATTCACAATTGAATATAAATCAGAAAATCTCTGCTATCAAAGCAACTCTAGAATTCTCACCCTTCAAGAAACTTTACTATACCCAACTGATGATAAATAATAATGCATATCACACCCCTACTAAACTTAATAAATTTAATCCCAGTAAATCTTCCTCATGCTCATGCTGTTCGTTTTCAAGTGCGGATCTTATGCATGTTATGTGGTCCTGCCATCACTCACATAAATGGACCTCATTGAAAGTTCGTTTGCAAAAAATGGGGTATCATAAATCCACTTTATCCTGGGAACTAGCAATTCTTCATATACCCCAAATACCTCTTTCTAGATTAGATATTCATGTGATAATATACATATGTATGCTCATAAAATTCTATATCACTAAAAATTGGCTTGATCGTACCAAACTTAATTGGGAAAATTTCCAGTCCTTGGCTTACTCATATATTTCTGCACAGAAAACATTAGTGAAAAGTCCCAAAAATTTGGCTCTTACTAACAAAGTGTTAGAAAAAGTTTTACTCATTATCAACTGCGTATAATAGTTTTGCCATCTATCTTGTCTTGAGTCACAAAAATTTTGGGCTACTTATTGTTGTTTTTGACTTTAGTACATAAATTTAGATAGTGTTTTGCATTTCGGTCAACTTTTTGTAAATGTTGTATATAGTTATATAAGGTATGACTTACACAAAATGGACTATATGTTCTTATAACCAGTGTGAATTTATATAATTCGTAACCTTTATAATTATATTGTAATGTTTGTTTTTCATGCTGTCTTTGTTATATCATATTGCTTAATAATCAATAAAAAGTTTTTTGAAAAAAAAAAAGTTAATGTTTAGTCCAAATGTTGTGATGAACCAAATAGATTCCTCCTGTTCAGTATGTGTTTTGTCACAATATGTAAGAAGTGAGGTTCTAGTTGAGTTAGAGGTAACTTGTTGAGCATCCTGGATGTCCGGCTCATTGTAACCCCTAGCTCGAAACCTGTTAACCAGATCCTGTTGGGATCTTTCTATCAATGAACAACAGGCATTACAACAACTTAGGGACAACAAAAATATCGTCATTATCCAGGCTGACAAGGGTCAGGGTGACAAAATTCATACTGGACAGGATGAATCTATGAAACTATGGGGTACTTACAACTGTGGTCATTGCTCATCATGTCCATTCATTTTCACATCCAAACAGTTCACCAGCAAAAACAATGACAGGATTTTTGACATAAATTTTTTTGGCAATTGTAATAGTGATTGGGTGGTGTACCTTGCAACATGTACATGTGGCTCATTTTATGTTGGACAAACATCACAACCACTTTGTTTACGTATGTCTGAGCATCGTAGTGACATAAGAACCAAGAGAGAGATCAATGCTCTATACAGGCATTGTTTACACCACAACTCAGCCAGATTCCAGTTCATTATTATTGACAGGATTCTTGGTGACAGATCCAACAAGCAAGGATGGCACTCAATCCTTACTAAACAAGAGAAGTATTGGATCATTAAACTGGGTGCTTTGTTTTCTCCCGGTGTGAATGACCATTTATAATATCATGTGTTTTATTTTTATTTTTTATTTTATTCTTTATTTGTTACATTATATATTAATAATGTGGTTTTATTGCATAACGCTTCATTCTCTTTTCATTCTCTACACAGGAAACAATTTGAATGTTGGGAAGATCACTTTGGGAAGAATCTTATTGGATGGTTCATGTTTTATATATATATATATATATATATATGTGTGTGTGTGTGTGTGTGTGTGTGTGTGTGTCACTTCACAGTTGTAACTACTTTCATTCCCACTGAGGAAAGCCTGTTGGCTGAAACCGGTCAGGGATGTTTATTATACTTTAATAAAATACTTATGTATTTAATTTATTAGTCTCATTTGGTGCTTTTCACTGTATTTGGTGTTGTGCTACTATATAAGCAAAGTGTGTGAAATGTGCACCTTCACTGTTGGAAGCTTTATTCAGAGAATGTTACCTGCTGGAGGACAGCCAGATGGTTTGATCTAAACCTGCTGTCTGCTTTTAAAAAGAGTGAAACTCCTTACTCAAAAATGTGCTTACTTGCAAATGTAGGCATTTTGAATTCCCAGTTACATATGAAAGCAGTGTATATGTGCACCTTAAAATAGCAGATCCAAAAGCAGGGTATAATTTTGCTAATTTTCAGATGTTAAAGGTGTAAATGTGATAATGTTTATGGTGGGTGGTCAAAGAGGAGATTAAAACCAGCAGTGGAGTGGATCTCATTTACTGACTGGAAAATACAGTGTCTCAGTGGATCTTTTAATCACACTATAACTGCTTCAGATGGCAACAACCCAATCAAGTTAATTAATATACTTTAGAAATGTCCCACAGTTACCTGTTTTGACAAAGGATTCAAAATGAATAAACTATTCAGATCTAGAGAACCAAATAAGATATATTTTCTTTGACTTTGTTTTCATCCCAAATTGAAACATTAAAAAGGTGTTTTGCACTCATGATGACTGTTATGAAATGGTTTATCTTCAATGGCTAAAAGCTTGACATCCTTCTTTTCTAAAGACAGAAGTATCCTGTTGCTAAACTACTTTAATTTGCACAAATCTCAGCCAGGAAGACTAGATAGAAGGAGCATTAAGTACAAATGAGAGGAGATTTTGGCAGGTTTATGTTTTCTGTATCTGGATACTTAATCCACACCCTGATCCATCCATTTTTAACTGTAATATAAGCAACATGTCCTACAGGGAACAACTCAAAGCCCCATTACTATACTCGGCATCCTACAGACTGCTAAGTGCTGACCTGTGTCTGTAATGCAAGGCATCCTCTGACCCATTGCTGATGGATTTACTGCATATCAGTAAGTCAAATGGCATCAGAAATAATTAGTCTAAGGATCTAAGCCTCTTCTGCAACAGTAATAGAACAGTTTGGAGGAACAGGCATATCTCGCAGAGGATACCACAGCTGTGGAACAGACTACTGATCCACATAAAATAAAGTTCATCCCTGTCCAGACTCAAGCATAACTTAGATCTATGGATGGGAAACAGAAAATTTATGTCAGGATTGCCCCCTGTACTACTAATGGACATAGGCAGCTCCTAAATGCTTCATCCTATGCATGGGTCCCCTCAAATTATCCATGAAATGATCCCAGTTATTCTTATTTGGGATAATACACAATTTTCAACCATGGACTGGGTAAGTCATGTCTATAACCAAATGGGATAGGTTATTTCAAGCATAAAAAGGGAAACTGGATAGGATTAAAATGTCCCACAAGGGCAGCTACCCTAGTACTTACCTATGAACCTAAGAACCTGTAAGTATTGGATATGTGATATATGATAAATGCTTGAACCACTGTCTAACCAAAGTCTGTTTTCTCAAGTAAAACTTGTCAAAAAACAAAAAAAAAAACTAAAATAACTCTTTACCCCCCTGAAAACCCCATGTGGGTGAATGCGTCCCTTACATGCCCTCCAGCTTAAATATTACAACTCTCAGATTTCACATTACCAGTGAAAGGGAAGATAAACCTCAAAATCTCAATTTCAGTGATGCCACAAAAATACTCATCTCAGGTTCAACTGAGAACTGTATTCCAGTTAATGAGTCTATTCACATCAGAATGCATTTGAAAAGAATAACATTTGGCCATTGATGGTGTATCCTGCATATGATTTTATGAAGGGTGGAATGGTGTCAAGTTGTGAAGACATGCCATAAGTGCTTGGAAAGAAGGAAGGTAGTTTTATACTCGTTGTACAGCATTCCAAGTTATCTACCCAAGCTGAGAAAAAAAGTGCAAATTCCCCAGCAAGAGTTTTTTTTTTCCTTTGGAGTGTGCATAATTGCATAGCATTGCAAGACATACAATCCTGAGTTAAACAGCAAAAGAGGCGTTTGGGAAGAAGATCACAACTGTATGTCAGTACAGAGCAGGGATTTACAGCGGTGGCTGCTATTGAATCTCTTTCAGTTGACTTGGGTTAAATTCCTGTTATTTGCAGATGAAGGTATGAGCTAAAGCTAGTGAGTTAATCATATTGTGCTGATGGTAACTGTGATGATGTGAGGTATTGCAAGCTATGCCAGGAGAAGTGGGGCAGTGGATGTGTACCTTATGCCACCACAACTAACTGTAATTTAGTAAAGAATTATATGTCATTTGTGCATCAAACTGATTTGTACAGATGCTTGTATTTAAAATGTATATGTAAAGTTGCTTGTGTTAAAATGTATCAACAGTGTGCCCTGCTGGAAAGAAAATAAATGTACACATATAATTGTAACTGAATTAAATATATGTGTTTTGATAGAGGATACTGGAAGAGAAGGGGTTAATATCAAACTTCAAAAATAGTAAGAAAATTAAACTACTGAGCCTAGGCCATATAGATGCTATCTCACAGTTTTGAATGAAACCAGAGATGCAATGTCTGTAAGGAGCATGGTTTGCTAGTCTCTGTAGGAGGAGTAGAAGTTTGTAATTGTTGAATAATAAAACATAAATGCAAAACAATTACAAACTTCTACTCCTCCTAAAAAAAAAGTTTGTAATTGTTTTATGACTTCCAGCAGCTGCACCAGATCTGAGCATTGCTCTTGTGTCTTTGTATTATTGACATGTAGGTGGTAAAATCCTAGACTGCAGTGGTGGTGCTGCGGTAGCGTTGTCGTCTCACAGTTAGACGTTGCACGTTTGATTCCAAGTTAGAGCGTCTTCTGTGTGTCGACATGCGTGAATGGGCATTCCTTCATTGAAGGTTGTGCATTAGGCCCGGCAAGCCAGCACGTAAAAATCTACTGCCAATCATTAGCAGACCAGAGTTCCGCTGTGGCAACCCCTAACCGGGAAAAGCCGAAAGACAGAGAGGTGTTAAAATCCTGGCAGCTTCTAGTGTTGGCAAGTGTGTGAAACAGAGTCAGATGACCAGATGTGATGTCATTGCCTAATAAACTCTGAAATTATATTTAGATATTATATTGAGATGTCTCTCAGTCAGACTTAGCAGTCTGTTCTTGGAGCCTGACAAAGTAGGAAGACCCACTTCATCTTGCCTTGCACTAGTAAGTGATCAGGGACTAGTACTGTTTAGAATAGTCAGGAAAATATAGTGAGAATAATTAAGTGTTGTTTTCTGTAGCTATGTGAATCTTTCCAGCTGTGTAATGTTTAATATTTCCTGTGAGTGAAACTCTGTTTACTATAAATAGATATTTAGTATTTTCATGTTCTTTTATTATTTATTATTAAATATATTTAAACTTTTCATTGTGGCTGGTCCTCCTAGAAAAATATTTAAGTTTTGAGAGTATTTGTATATATTTATTTGGTGATAACTCTGGCCACTCCTGAAAGCCTGGCTGTTTGGCCAACATTACCATTTGCATTAATATTAACTTCACTCAGCATAACTGTATACCCTTTTAAGAGCCTTATAGTAAATGACTGGTGGCAGTGAATCTACATTATAGTCTAGGCAAAGTTGGTAGAGTGGGTTATCTGTGCCAGTCTTTCACAGGTAGGTGTGTGTGTGTGTGTGTGTGTGTGTGTGTGTGTGTGTGTGTGTGTGTGTGTGTGTGTGTGTGTGTGTGTGTGTGTGTGTATGTATTCATGTAAGTATGTGGTATAGCAGTGTCAACTTTATACAGGAAACATGATGGAGCATGGATCAAATGTTTTATGTCTGTGCATGTCTGAAGGGTGGCTGCAAACCTGAAGCTTTAGTCCCATGGTAGCACTGCACACTCCTTTCTTCTAGTACACTTCTGTAACCAAGTTGTTGTGTCATGTCTGTAGGCAGATAAGTTATGCAGTGCAGCTGTTTCTGAATTAAATGTGCTATATGTTGTGTAGCTCATTTACCTTGTATGTAATAGCATTATTTTTGCAGCTGTAGTATGCAGTGGTCTCTGAACTGGAGCTTGGCTTCTTCCCTTACCTTCTCTGACTGCTGGCCTTTTAAAATGTTTATTATGTTCCCTCATTTGAGTTAATTAGTTGAAAAACTAATTTACATGCAATTGGCCCATTACCTCCATCAATATAAAATCCTTTCACAGCATTGACATGGTTTCCAGACAGGAAGAACTACAATGAATACCCTCTACACCCTTACTTATGACATTTTTCAAAGCAGAAATAGAGGACTTCTAGCAAGGGCAGTCTTTATTGATTTAGCCAAAATATTTGTCACATATAAGCAGACACTTATGATAAACTCATTGCTTGCAAACCCACAAGCATCTATGTGGCTCAAAAATGTCCTCACCAACTGACACATTAAAGTGCAACTTGGATCCACCAGGAGCGCCCATATACAAAAGGGCTCCACAAGGTTCAGGGTCAGTTTTGCCACTCATACTATTGTCCCTTTTGGTCTCAGCTCGCTGCCCATCATTCTTAAAGTTGATGATTCAGCCATCAACAGACACCACTTAGAAGCAGTACAAAGTTTCACGTCCTTAAGAATTTGATTAGATTGAACACCCATACATAAATTATCAAATCAAAAGTTCACACGCTCCTCTTCTAGGTTAGGAAAATCTCCCACATTCCATCCCATGCAGGCCGTGCTACCGCTGGTAAAGTACTACAGTTTCTACAACTAGCAGATGGGCTCCCATTTATTGCATTTGACTTAAGAAAGAAACTTACCACATTTCAAACAGTACCTGCAGGTTTATAAACCTCTCACCAAAGAAAGAACACCATTGTACCCCATTACAAAAAGCCAAATGGTTACCAGTTCCACAGAGAACTATACTCAAGTCCTGATCTTCAAACTCAGTAACCTGGACATTTACCCATATATTGCAGACAGACTTGCTGAAAAAAATGTTTCTACCATATAGGCTAAGGTTTTCTTCAGGATCCTTGCTAAATCTCCAGACACCACAGATTAATTTGTTTTCAACTAATTTTGCCTTCTGTGTCCTTAGTTCAAAATATAGAGTCCTATCCTTTATCAAATAGCATCCATATTCTCCATCAAAAAGTTCAGATTTGAGTAAGAAAACACCTTTTAATACAGATGCAATGCAAGTGCTACCTAAATGGGACAATCACATAAACATCATTACTTCACATTGAATATTACCACTAATCTGTACTTAACTCTTCATCTACATCTCTAACCTTCTCCTCTATTCCTATTAAACTTTCAGACCCAACCCTCTGTGCATTTTTCAACAATTAATAATCATAACTCACACCCTCCTATTCTGTCATTTTCTGCTATAAATCATCACGTGGTGTACACCACACATCATGTACAATGATACATAAAGAAATAGTGGTGCAGTGTTGCAGCAGTTAAAGTTGTTGCTTCCCAGTAAGAGGCTCTCCAGTTCGATTCTTGGCTGGGGTGTCTTCTGTGTGGAGTCTACATGTCCTCCCTCTGTGTTTGTGTGGGTTTCTTCTGGGTGCTCCAGTTTCCTCCTACATTCCAAAGACATGTCTGGAGTGTTTCGCCCTGGGCCTCTGCTAAAAATAGGCTCTGTCCTAGTTGGACTTTGCTGGTCAACAAATGTAAAATAAGTACATAGCAGCTTTATTGTCATGCTTCATTCTGTTTATATAGCCTTTTGTTCACTTTAATCTTTATAGATCAATTAATCTATGTCACTATCCTAATTTTTTTGTTTTTATATAATACTATACACACACACACACACACACACACACACACACACACACACACACACACACACACACACACACACACACACACACACACACAGATTCACTACATAACACTGAATGCTCAAAACACTGAAACTCAAAACACTGAAACCAAAACACTGAAACTTCAAAATCTTGAAAACTCAAAACACTGAAACTCAAAACACTGAAAACACATATCATACACATACTTATTTTAAACAACATAAATCACAGCACTTTCCACTAAGTGTAAGAAGGGGGGCAGACCCCCCTGCACCCCCATGTGGGGGGCTGTGCCCCCCACACCCCCTACTACCTATATATATATATATATCAACTCCAAGATTGCACTTCACTACACTAAGTGCAATCTTGGAGTTGATATATTTAAGTAGCAGGGGGTTTGGGGGTGTGTGGGGTGCAGCTCCCCACATGGGGGGTACAGTGTGGGCCTGCCCCCCCTGCTTACACTTGGTGGAAAGTGCTATGATTTATGTTGTTTAAACTCAGTATATGTATGATATGTGTTTTCAGTGTTTTGAGTTTTCAAGATTTTGAAGTTTCGGTGTTTTGGTTTCAGTGTTTTGAGCTTTCAGTGTTATGAAGTGAATCTATAGGGAAACATACTCACAAGCAAAGAGAGTGTAGTGAGGAGATGGAAAGAGTACTTTGAGGGGTGGATGAATGAAGAGAATGCGAGGGAGGGAAGGTTGGATGATGTAAGGATAGTGAATCATGAAGTGCAATGGATTAGCAAGGAGGAAGTAAGGATAGCTATGAAGAGAATGAAGACTGGAAAGGCTGTTGGCCCAGATGACATACCTGTGGAAACATGGAGGTGTTTAGGTGAAATGGCAGTGGAGTTTTTAACCAGATTGTTTAAGGAAATCTTGGAAAGTGAGAGGATGCCTGAGGAATGGAGAAAAAGTGTTTTGGTACCGATTTTTAAGAATAAGGGTGATGTGCAGAGCTGTAGTAACTACAGAGGGATTAAATTGATCAGTCACATCATGAAGTTATGGGAAAGAGTAGAGGAAGCTAGGTTAAGAAGGGATGTGATGATCAGTGATCAGCAGTATGGTTTCATGCCAGGAAAGAGCACTACAGATGTGATGTTTGCTCTGAGAGTGTTGATGAAGAAGTACAGAGAATGTCAGAAGGAGTTGCATTGTATTTTTGTAGACTTAGAGAAAGCATATGACAGGGTGCCTAGAGAGGAGTTGTGGTATTGTATGAGGAAGTCAGAAGTGTCAGAGAAGTATGTGAGAGTGGTACAGGATACGTACAAAGGTAAACTGTTGAAAAACACACAAGTGGCAAAGTGCTGACAAGATCAAACCTCCAAAACACGATATCTGCACCAACAGCAAACAAAACTAAATTTATTAAAAATGAGCGCTTTCGGTAGAGAGCATTCTCCCCACCTTCATCAGATAATGATTCTGTTTAAAAACATCCTTTTATACAAAGCTGATTGTTATTTGATTAATTAACATAATTACTAATGAACTGTTAAATGAGTCTGTTAAAAACTAGAACTAGCAGGTTTAACCTAAGCTGCACCAGATTCATTGAAAGACGTTAATAAAAACCTGAATGGCATAGATAAATGAATAAATGAGTTATGCATAAATACTCCTAGCATGGTACGCAAAAACTGTTCCATGATTCAAATTGCAGATATTATAAATATTTAACTGCCTAAACATCACTAACATAAATAATTCTTAAAAGAGGATATATGTATCTTTTTGAAACTTTACAAAAACAACCTGTACAAGTGCGGAAAATCACATACATCTATGCATTTTTACACATTTTAATGTGCATTACTCTTTTATTATTCTATTATTTTTACCACTATTATTATTATTATAAGTCCCGTTGTTGTAACTATTGTTAGAGTTTGTTTAACTACTAAGAATAATGTAAAAATAATAATAATGATAATGTGAAGAAAGAAAGAAAAAAACAAACCTAAAAGCGTGTACATACCTCAATACCTATTTAATTATATGTAACATGTATAAAAATGTGTGTATATATATACTAAATATAAGTATATACAACAGGTTTTAAATAAAGTGTCCTATCTCTTAAGAGCTTTTAATTTTAAAATGCATTTAATAGACACTATCTCGTTTAACCCTGGAAAAATGTAAGATGAGGTACGTACTTGCCAAAGGACCTCCTGTTCCTCCAACTCAAGTTGCCAAGGTCGTCCCCTAATAGAGGGTTGTACTTGTTGTATGATGGTAAACAGAAAGGAATGCTCAAAGTGTTGGCCATTTAAGAAAAGAATTTATGAGCATGTACATGCCATAAGTATTGGGGATATGAACAATGCCTTGGCCAAGCATGTTAGCCAACACTACGTACAAAGGTAGCGTGACAGTGGTAAGGTCTGTGGTGGGAGTGACGGATGCGTTTAAGGTGGAGGTGGGGTTACATCAAGGATCAGCTCTGAGCCCTTTTTTATTTGCAATGGTGATGGACAGGTTGACAGGTGAGATCAGACAAGAGTCCCCGTGGACTATGATGTTTGCAGATGACATTGTGATCTGTAGTGACAGTAGGGAACAGGTGGAGGAGATCCTGGAGAGATGGAGATATGCTCTAGAGAGAAGAGGAATGAAGGTCAGCAGGACTAAGACAGAATATATGTGTGTGAATGAGAGAGAGGATAGAGAAATGGTGAGGATGCAAGGAGTAGAGGTGGCGAAGGTGGATGAGTTTAAATACTTGGGGTCAATAGTTCAGAGTAACGGTGAGTGTGGAAGAGAGGTGAAGAAGAGAGTACAGGCAGGATGGAGTGCGTGGAGAAGAGTGTCAGGAGTGATTTGTGACAGACGAGTACCTGTAAGAGTGAAAGGGAAGGTCTACAAGTGGGTAGTGAGACCGGCTATGTTATATGGGTTGGAGACAGCGGCATTGACAAAATGGTAGGAGTTTGAGTTGGATGTGGCAGAGTTAAAGATGTTAAGATTTGCACTGGGTGTGACGAGGGTGGACAGGATTAGGAATAAGTATATTAGGGGGTCAGCCCAGGTTGGAAGGTTTGGAGACAAAGCCAGAGAGGCAAGATTACATTGGTTTGGACATGTGCTGAGGAGGGATGCTGAGTATATTGGGAAAAAGATGCTAAGGATGAAGCTACCAGGTAACAGGAAAGGAGGAAGGCCTAAGATAATGTTTGTGGATGTGGTGAGAGAGGACATGCAGGTGGTTGGTGTGACAGAGCAAGATGCAGAAGACAAGAAGAAATGGAAACAGGTGATCCGCTGTGGCGACCCCTAATGGGAACAGCCGAAAGAAGATGATGATGATATATATATATATATATATATATATATATATATATATATATATATATATATATATGTGTGTGTGTGTGTGTGTGTATGTGGATATCTATCTATCTATCTATATATATATATATATATATATATATATATATAAATCTTTAACATTTCTGTAATGTTTTCTTTTCTTATAGGTTCATAGGTGTGTACTAGGCTAATGGCCATGGAACCTTTACAGACCTAGCCCATAGGATTATCCTGGCATCGTGCCACCTGACCTTAGTTCCCAGTGCTTGCTGATATATATGCTGTATTACATTAATGTCATGTTTTCTTTTCTTGCATGTCAACATTCTCTGAGCCAAGGCAGAAAATGGTCCATGTTGATCAGTGTTTTGCTCTGGTTATCAGATACATATGTTTCTGAAACTGCCCTTCCTGTTTTTTTTTTTTTTTTGGAGTCTTTGATCAACATTTTTCTATATATCTTTAAATGTTTATTTTAAAGTTAATGCTGATAGGACTTCTTTGAGGTTACTATGCTAGGAAGTATATTTTTGAATTGATGTAACATTTTATACAGAAATGGATTGGTCTTTACTTTTGATAACACTTTTTTACTTTATTTTTTCTGCATGTGTTGCTTTTTGCAGTTATGACAGTTTAACTCCTCTAACAGAAGAGTAATATTTGGTTCTACTGATGGAGCAAAAATGAACTACATTTAATTATGCTGGATCACCCATCTGTTGAGGTGGAAGGGGCTGTTGTTGGCTCCTTCGGTCTGTATTTGTCTAGTGGCAAATGGTACTGCAGTGTGGGACAACTAGCATGGAAGCACACATGCATTCAGCACCCCCACCCCCTTTGTGGCCAAGCTCCCCCATATCCCAAACTTATATATACCACCAACTCCAAGATCACCATACCTCAGAGGAAAGGGAATTTTCAAAGAAATCTAAAAACTGTGAAAGAGTGCAAAACCACGAACAGGAACAAAATAAGCACTCTAAAGCTGTTTAAAATAACAATGACAGGAGTCCACCAAGTAAATTGTTTAATAAATCACCAACAATCCACAGTCAAGCGCTTTCATCCTGCATCGCAGGACTTCTTCAGAACTGTGTAATTAAAAACACAAAGCATTTAAATAACACCATCCAGCCAATCACAAGTAAAACACATTTTTCTTAAAAATTTAAAGACGCATTACAAAATACATAAAATTAATAATAATAACATTGCACGAAATTTGAACTCAGGCATATTAGAAATAGCATCGTTTATGCCTGGTGTTACTGGGACATTCGTTTTTATTTACCAGTTGAGTTCTGTTCTGTCTAACTTGTTTTTCCAAAACCCTCCCCTGGGATCTCTATCCACTATCTCTAATAAACCAAATAAAAATTCTTTACATGTTGGACTCTTCTTCAAGTGTCTAAACAGGGCATTATTGTCATCTTGCCTCCTGATAGCATAAAGATGTTCGTAGATCCTTTTTCTCAGTACTCTCTCTCAGCCTTACCTATATAAAACATTGACATTTTTGGCAGACTGCTAGGTAGATCACCCCACTGGATCCACAGGAACCTGCTGCTAAGTTAACCTTCCACCTAGCTTCTCCTAATTCCACAAAGGAACTCTGTAAGATATATTTGCAATATTCACAGCAACCATATTTTACCATCCCCCTTGAGATCCTTCTTTGGTTTATAGGGTGCTCCAGCAAAAACTTCAAATTATGATTGGTTCTATATACAAAAGATAGCTCTGTACCCAAAATTTCAAGGAGACCATTGTTTCATTTAAACAACACCCAATTCTTTTTCAAGATGTCCCTGACCTTTGCACTTGTTTCACCATATATCAGCACCATAGAATAAGCAAACATGTTAGTCTCAGTGTTGTTACTCACATTATCATGGGACATGGCTTTACCCAAAAGGGGTGTGTACCTCAAACTCCATTCATTCATAACCTGGCAACATATATTATGGGTAAAATCAAGAGGGTACCCTCTCTCAGTAAAAAGGCTCAACAAGGTTCCCATCTCTCTCATAAAAATATCTTTTTCGGAACACATTCTCACTAATCTAATTTTGTCCCTTGAGTATATTTTTCTTCACGTACACCGGGTGACAACTATTATATTCTAGGTAGTCACTGGAAAAGGTGGGTTTTCTGTATAACTTTAATGTGAATCGACCCTTTACCTTATCTTTACTAAGAGTTACATCTAAAATCGTTAATATAATCACTATTAAATGTACTAGTAAACTTAAAGTAATCACAAATACCAATAATATAATCAGTAAATTCTTGGTGTTTATCATCCCCTTTCCACAAAATAAAAATGTCATCCAGGAAATGTAAATAACAGGACCTATAGTTTACAAAATAACTCATTAGAATGTGTTCCTTCTCCCAACTATACATCACCAAATTGGTGAACAAGGGGGCACAAGGGGGCACATCCTGTTCCCATTGCCAACCATCTTGTTTGTCTAAAATATTCACCTTTGAAAGTGAAAAAATTGTTCTTCAAAATAATCTTCATGAGTTTGTTTGTGTCTTTCGGCTTTTCCCGGTTAGGTGTCACCACAGCGGAACTCTGGTCCGCTAATCATTGGCAGTAGAGTTCTACATGCTGGCTTGCCGGGCCTAATGCACAACCTTCAATGAAGGAATGCCCATTCATGCATGTCGCCACACAGAAGACGCTCTAACTGAGAATCGAACAAGCAACGTCTAACTTTGAGGCGAAAACGCTACCGCAGCACCACCACCACAGTCTTCCTAAAATAATCTTCATGAGTACCATAATAAAATTAATCATGGTTTTGCTCAGTATAGTAATTTCTATGAAAGCCTCATGGAACTAATCCAATCCTTCACCGTGTGGAATGGAGGTGAATAAATCGAGTACATCAATAGTGGAAAAACTACAAACATAGTTAAAATATTCATCCTTTATCCTTGATAGGAAATCCCATGAATCCTTTAATATATACTCTATAGGCCTTAAGGAATTCCTCACTACCCTATCAACAAAAATTCCCAAAGAATAGGTAATACTATTCTGGGAAGTTATTATTAACCTGTAAAGGGGGGGGGGGTTTCATAATATTTTTATGGGTTTTAGGAATCCCGAATAAAGCTGGTATAGTTGGATGGTCATTTTTCAGAAACTCGAAAATTTCTTCATTAATAATTCCCTGAAATAGGGAATCTTCCAATACCAATTGAATTTTTCCATGTACAATGTTTATTTCATTCTTAGAAACAACCTCATACTTCCCATCATCCTGTAACATAGAAAGAAATCTTGTTGTAATCTGTTCTATCTACTATTTGTTATATAGGTAAGACTGAGAGAGTATTGAGAAAAAAGATCTACGAACATCTTTATGCTATCAGGAGGCAAGATGAAATAATCCCCTGTTTAGACACTTGAAGAAGAGTCCAACATGTAAAGAATTTTACTGATTTATACTGACTTTTTCCTGTGGTTCACTGTAATTGGGTTCATATTCCCCCACATGTCCTAGTATGATTCAAAATCATCACCCTCTTCTTCTGTACTTTCTGAAGTATGGTAACTCACATAGACCATATTTAATGTAGTCAGTGGAAGAGTGGGAGAGAGGGTGTTGCTTCTACTCACCAAATGCGTTATATAATGCAGAGGAGGATGTATAGCTTCCCTGAGGAACAGCCTAACATTTGTTATATATAGATTCTAGGTTTGTCTGCCTGTCTCCATTTTGTGTCATCAAGGATTAAAAATCTGTGCTTCTCTAGTCCAGTCTAACTGCAGCTCCCTACTGAGACTCTACAACTAGATTTATACTATGGCTTGCTTTACTCTTCAACATTTTTCTTTATCCCAAATCATTTCTTTTTAGAATGCCTTATTTATTTTTTATTGTATTTATTGTTTGTTGCCCAGATTCATCTCACTTGGCTAGTGGTTTCTTTTCAGTGGAGACTTGAGGTAATAGCTATACTACTGGGGAGATTTGTCCAGGACATCAAGGAACTTCCCCTATTCTTTTTGGTAAGTGCCAAGGGACCTTTTGCATCCACCTGAGCTACTACCAACTCAAGCAGATGGAGCCTCTGTTTAACATCTCATCCAAAGGATGGCACACTCAAAAGTGCAGCACCCTTTATCTACACTAAAGTATCGGCAATCTAACTGGAGTGGGAATAGAACCCATAGCCTTCTGCACCAAAGGTGAGTGTGCTACCTGTTGCACCACAGGCATTTACTTATAGTCTACATCTATCAGTTTTAGGGCATTTGCAAACATGCACACTTGTAAGGCCTCTTTTACATCTGGCACATCCAGTCTACCCAAAGACTTTGCCTTGACAGCTATTTCTCTTGCTAGCATTGGTCTCTCTCCCTCCCATACATAATCTCTTATTCTTTGCTTAATTTTCTTTAGTACAACGGTGCTATTAAATTTCTATACGGTTTGCTCTGGGTAGAAGATTGTGGGCATATAACTTGCACTCTTCCTACAGATAGTGCCAGTCTACTTCATCAAAATTATTTTCAGCATCTAGTGAGATCAGTGCTAGCTCTGTACCTCTTTTCTGTGCATCTTGAAAGATTAATAACGTCCTAGTTAGATTATTCACCATCCTCTGCTTGCCCCCACCAAATCCTGTTTGAGCTCCATGAATTATCTTAGGTAGGATCTTACCCAATATGCTTGTATCTGCATAAAGTACTTATAATCATGGGTTGGTATTGAAACTGGTCTACAGGAGGATGGCCATACTGTATTTTACCCCTCTTTGTATATTACTGATACACTGTCTTCCTGCCATGATTCTGATGGATAGTGACCCACCATCATTTTATTAAATATGATCAACAGTTGCTCTATTATTGCAGCTTTCTATAGTTCATATACCTCGATTGGGAAGCCATCACTTCCTGTGAATTTTCCCTTTGCCATCCTGTTCTAAGCCTTCTGAGTTTCTTATCTCCCTGTTGGGTGAGTCAGGCTTATTTTATCTCCTTCCTCTAGTTCCCTAAAATGTGTGTTTCCACTCTTCCTCTTTTTCAGTGTTTTCAGTAATCTTCCCCTCCTCTCTTGCATGTAACTTCTCATACAAACCACTAAACCCTTGAAATATCTCAAGTGTTTTGCTTATTTCATTACCCTATACATATATATATATATATATTCTTTATGCCTGTCTATCTGTTTCTTGTTGTCTTAGACATACTTCAACCATTTTGATGGCCACTGCATTATTGCTGAAGTATAGGCTATGTACAGCCACTCTCTTTGCCCATATCCTTGCAATATCTGCTTTAATTCTATTTATTTTCACCTCTGCCTTTCTCCACAATATTTTCCTTTGTGCCTTCTGTATCTCCTTCAGTACTTCCATCAACTTCCTCTTATTATACTTAAGTTTTTTTCTCTGTCGTGATTGTGCCTGTATCATCTGCCTAATTTCCTTCGTTTTCCTTTCCCATCTTTGTCCCATCTCTTCATCCCCTTCTCTTAATAATCGCATTAGCACTTGTCCAAACTATGACCTCTCTTCTTTTAGCTCTAAAAGTTGCATCAGCTTTCTTCAATGTCTATCTAGGCCCTTATCTGCTCTCATCATTACACTAAATTCTAACCTCACTTGGTCTGACATTACAGTCAGATCCTTCTCTACTAACAGTACTCTGTTCTTATGCTCTAACATAATAAATAGCCTGTGTATTCTAGACCATGTCTTGTACCTTGAGGAATAAAATGTATACCTTTCATCTCCAACATGTTTTCTCATCTCCATCCTCATATCAGTCTGCCTTGGTCGATGTAAATAATCTCTCAAAGATTTGCTCTCAGTCATCAACCATCTTTTTCTTGGCCCTCTCATCTGCATCTTCCCTACTTGTTACAAGGTTCCATTCCTCAGTTATTAAACCTTCCTCTCTTGGAATTTTACAATTTTCACTAGACGATCCCTCAATATTTTTGTTTTCATTTGCATTGAGAGTTATACAGACACCATTGTTATTTTCTCTTTTTCCAATCTTCCTTTCAACTCCAAATATCTATATTTTTGTCTCCTAGTTTTCCTTCTGTCTCTAGTAGTATTATCTAATTTATTAACAGAGCAATCCATCCATCCATCCACAAGTTCTTTTTCCCATTTTCACCCGTTTTCACACATGGAGTCAGGGTGTCACTTCCACACCGTTGTAATTTTCTCTCTTTCTAATGACCCTTTCAATCACACATATCTATACACATACACACACAGCTAATTTAGTCTCCAATCCACCTACTGCATGTCTTTGGAATGTGGGAGGAAACAAGAGCACCCAGAGGAAACCCATGCGAACACAGGAGGACATGCAGACTCTGCACACAAGGCATACCAGCTATGACTCGAATTAGGGAACCTTTTGCTGCTAGGTGATAGGACTGTCCACTGAACTACTGTGCTGCCCCATCTCACTAGATGCTGGAAAACCTTATGATGAAATATTTCTTAGTATTTTTCCTTCCCACAAGATGCTTGCTACTGTGTTATACCCTCCCCCCTCAGCATCCTGTGGCTTCTTGTGTTAAGTGCATTTCTTGGGCAGACAGGATCTGTGCTCTCATTCTCTTTAGGTATCCCATGTCCCTTTCTTTTTTTAATCAATTTCTTAAGCCATTCACATTCCATGATTGGAAATTTAAAATAGGACTGGTCATTCCTGACATCTGTTTCTACTTTCTGCCTTTTCATGGGTTGTTTTCTCCTTTTAGCTCACCATTATCTTCCTTCCCTCTTGTCTGGTCTGCCTTATTCAGTCCTAGTCTTATCTTCCCTTTCAATGCCACTTCCTGGTTTCCCCCTTGTCAGCACATCTTCACCTAGTTCCCACCCCTTTTCAAAATCTTTTATACATATTACACATTTTCTTTGTCACGTTCGATTCTCTCCTAGAGCGTCTTCTGTGTGGAGGCATGCATGAATGGGCGTGCCTTCGTTGAAGGTTGTGCGTCAGGGCTGGCAACTCGGCATGTAAAAATCCCTACCAAACATTAGCGGACCTGAGTTCCACTGTGGCGACCCCTGGCCAGGAAAAGCCGAAAGACACAACAACACATTTTCTTCCCACTCAGAAGTTGCTAACTCTCTGTTCTGCATGGCTTGCTCTATACCCCCTTCATCTCTGCAAATTCTGCATTATGGGCATTAACTGTTTTCCCATCCATCTTTTCTTCCCCTAACCTCACCACTGAGGAATCATTCTTCCCTCTCTTCATATATTCTCCTTCTTTTGTGGTCTATACCTCTATCTACATTTTCTCTATCTATGCTATGCTCACCTCTCTCTTGTGTAACTGAATTAAAAGTATTGTAAGTCAAGTGCCAAACACCTGGAGTTATGGTAAACCCAGATACTCTCCCTTCACGGTCCAACTAGTTTCTATTCATACTATCTCATCCTTCAGGTTTGTAGTTCAAATTCAGACACCCACAAATACCCTCTGCCTAATGTTTTCATGAAGCTTGGGAAATTGTGCATCGCTAAACCCTGTTTAGAGTATCTGTTTGCCTCACCCCTTTTCTATAAAGTTCTTCATTTATTTAAATTTATTTCTATGTTATTTGTTCCACTGTACATACCTATACTGGCATAGCTTTTGCTGTATAATTTTGCAAGTTACCCTTCCTTGTACTACCTTTAAACATCACACTAAATCTTCTTATGTCTGCACTGCAGCCACACATCTCACCCTACATTTTAACTTTCATTTTCCCTGACTCCACCCCCAATCTTCTTTGTTTATGCATGTTTTTTTGCCTCCCTATTATTGGTTTATTTTCTAACTATTCTCCTCCTCCTCCCCCTTATGGCACATGGGTGCCTTTCTATGATTATATTTCTCCACCTACTTTCCATTCATTTCTATTAATTACACATGGTGGAGCTAGAGCTACGCACTATTACTATTTCCTTCTTACTATGACTCATCTCTAGTTTACACAGTGTAAAAAGAGCCCCAGTGTGTAATAAAATAGATGTAAAATGTATCACAAGGATATAACAGTTTTTAACAGTTCTTAAGAATAGTCCATATTGTCTCTCTTTCCAGGCAATGTCCATGTTTGTATATTGTTCTGTTCAAACTATACAGAATAGTAGTCCTTGTAAATTTAGGAAGAGCAATGTCCTTTCTTCCTCATCACTCCTTATTCTCTCTTCCTCTTGTCTTCAACATGGTTCCTTTATCCTCACCGCCTTCTCCATCACCCATTACTGTCTTCTGAACAATGGAAACAGACTCCTGCACCTGCATTAGTACCTGCTTCTTCCACTGCTACTTGCCTTAATTTTGTTCTCCTTTGGCTTTCTTCCTCCCCTGTGATCATTCTATAGTTTGCTCATTTTGCAATATAGTCAGATCTTCCTTTGGGTCAATGACTGTCTTTGTTGTCCCATGCATAAAAAGTCTTAAAGATGCCAGGTATAATAATCTTCACTTCATACCTTTTTCTTTGCAAAATACTATTGCTAGAGAGAAAGCATTGCATCTTTTGTGGGTCTCAAATTAATAATTTTGGTTTGCAAAGAAACTTTTATCTCCTACAATTAATTTAATCCCTGGTCATACCTCTCAGCTTCTTAGACATGGTAAGGCCTTGCTTGTGTCTAACTATCGTAGCTGCCAAAAAAGCAATTACTAGAAATCAAAATCAAAATCTAAGCCAACTCCAAATGAAAAAAGCAGATATGGAAGCAGATTCCACAGTTTTATTACAAGATATGAACAAGATAAGCACTTTGTCCCAAATTTGTTTACATAGGAGCTTCATCAGATGTCACTTGTTTGTTATTCGTGCTCTTTAAAGCATTAAAATGACATAATTTCCTTCACATTATAAATTACCCATTTAAAACTACCTAACCACAAAAAAGTGTTTACAACAGAACTATTTAAAATCATAAAATCATAAGATTTGAAATAATAACCAAGATAATACACCACTGACGAGGTGTATAAATTGCATACACTAAAAAACATTCTTCAATGCCTATTATAAGTAAACTTTAAAGCATCAAAATAAAACACAAATGTATGCTATTGCTCCCCTAACCATTAGTACATATATTCTCAAAATATATGTATATGTGAATATATCTATCTGCATAGAAACACAAATATAAAATACTTTCATAATCAACAATGGCAAAAATCAAATTGAAAGTAGTAATAAGACTACATTAAGTAAAGACTGAAAATTATGTATCCTATATATACATAGATAAACTATGTCTATGTACATATATTTATATATAAAATAATTAGAATAATTTAAAATAGTTTCATCTTTTTAGTGTCTTCAGTTTTAATAAACTGCTGATGGACAAACTGTCAGAACTATTTAAAATCATAAAATTAGAAATAATAACCAAGATAATATTAACAGCAGCACACCTACACCACTGACGAGTTGTATAAATTACACACACGAATGGTTACATTATGGGATAGTTTTAATAAGGAATGTCAACTTTTGAAAGATATGTTTTCAAAGAGGGGATATCCAATTATACTAATAGAAGAGATTATGAGTGAGGTGAAGTCCAAAAAAGGACTGGACATTTTACACCCATTTTAGGGCTTAGGATATCTATTAGATCAGAGAATGATAGTAGTGAGGCCACAGATGATAATATGAAAGTTATGAATTTTGCCCTATGGGTACATTCAAGTACTGTCTTAGATAATAACTTAAATTTTACTAACATAGAAACCATCCCTTATCAATCTAGCTTTTTTAACATTTTCTAAAAATTAATTTTTAGTTAAAAATATCTTAATAAAGAATTTGTATTTTTAAGGGGTGAAAGAGATGTTAGAGAAATAATGGGAGATAAACCTATCTGTGTATTCAAGAAGAGGACGAATTTGAAAAATGTGTTCGAACAAAAGGGGTCTAAATGCAGCAATGGATATATGTATAAATGTGGGACATGTAAGTTTTGCCCCAATATATTAGAAACTAAAGAATTAGTAATAAATGGGGTGCAAATAAGAATGACAGGGAGATATTGCTGCACCACTGAGTGGGTAGTGTATGGTGCAGTTTGTGTTCATTGCCCTTGCTTCTATGTCAGTAAGACCGGATGCAGATTAAAGAACAGGATCGGCGAACACCTAAGAAACATTAGGGATGGGTGTGATTTTAATGCATTGGCTAAGCATATTATATTACACCCTGGGCATCAATTTAAGTTTATTATATTATATTCATTAAATATATCTGAAAGGGGAGGAGCCTGGCCTTACTTCCTAGAGAAACTTGAATTAACTTGGCATTAATTCTGTAAGTTGGCCAGGATTAAATGACAGTTTGTCCATCAGCAGTTTATGAAAATTGAAGGCACTAAAAAGATGAGGCTATTTAAAATTATTGTTATTTTAATTATGTTATATATAAATATATGTATATATAGGATACATAATTTTCAGTCTTTACTTAATGCAGTCTTATTACTACTTTTAATTTGATTTTTGCCATTGTTGATTATGAAAATATTTTATATTTGTGTTTATATGAAAATAGATATATTTACATATACATATATTTTGAGAATGTATGTATTAATGGTTAGGTGAACATACATTTATGTGTTTTATTTTGATGCTTTAAAGTTTACTTATAATAGGCATTAAAGAATGTTTTTTAGTGTATGTAATTAATACAACTTGTCAGTGGTGTAGGTGTGCTGCTGTTAATATTATCTTGATTATTATTTTGAATTTTATGATTTTAAATAGTTCTGTTGTGAACACTTTTTTATGATTAGGTAGTTTTAAATGGGTGGATTATAATATAAAGGAAATTATGTCATTTTAATGCTTTAAATAGCGTGAATAAACAAGTGGTATCTGATGAAGTTCCTATGTAAATGAATTTGGGACGAAAGTGCTTATCTTGATCGTATCTTGTAATAAAGCTTGGAATCTGCTTCCATATCTGCTTTTTTCATTTGGAGTTGGAGTTTATGTGTATTTTTTGTTTGGATTGGAAAATCTAAATCAGCTATACTAGAAGTAGTGAATATAGTAACAGAGATAAAACAACTGGAATTCAAATCTTTAGAAAAGGGTAGGAGAAAACTACGTAGGAAAACATGGGAATCTTGGGAAAAATTCATACAGGGGAAGAATGAGGTTTAAAAGAAGGCAAAACTTAAATGAGCTATGTAATGTTTGAAAATGATTGGATAGATTATAAGTGATATATAATGTTTGCAACTGGGAGTGTGTCAGTATGGTTTGTGATATAAAATGCTAGCAACTACGATTGTGTCGGTGTGGTTTGTTTTCATTTATATAAATTTATGATTGCCTATGTTGTAAGTATTGGTTTAATAAAGATGTTTCTTGTTTAAGAAAAGAGCAGGAATTGAATAATTTATGTAATATTGATTAGGTTATATGATATATAGCAATATATGTGAAGTATAATGTTTGTAAATGTGAACTTGTTAATACAGTTTGATTACTTTTACATAAATATAAATTTGCCTGTGTCACAAGTGATAATTCAATAAAGGTGTTTAAAAACAGTCAAAAATAATGGGGGGCAAAGGCCCAAAAATAGGAACTTTTAAAAAAAAATATTGCTCATATAGACCAAAATTATGAAGTAATAATCTTGACATTCTGCAAAAATCTGGGAAGTTGAGTTATGTCCCTGGCTCCTACAACTTCTGTAAAACTCTTTATTTTGCTTCACAGGAGAGAAGCCTTGCTATAACTAGTCTGGTTTCTATACTAAATCTGCTTCATGCCTCCAAGCAGTATGTTGCTCTCCTTCAGATTTGAGTTTTGTTTCTGTATTCCTGTTCATCTGGCACTCAACTCTACAATTTTCCCTTTACTGTCCAAGCTTCCCCACTTTTCAAGTGTATCAGATATTTTCAGAGTCTTATGTTATACCTGATCTTCAAAATCTATTAACTTTAACTCAGCACAGTCCATTCTCGCATCTGCTCCTTCCATCCATGTCTGAAGCTCCACATTCTCATCCACCAAGCTTAGAATTATCAATGATTGTTGACTGAAGCCCTGTTGGACCTCTTCTATTCTTTCTCCTGCATCAGGTGATTGTCTTTTAATCTCTGTCTTACTCCTGCTCCTGATGGCTAATTTGAACAATATGTGAAATTTTCCTCACTTTGTTCTCCAACTCAATAAAATCATTTAATTTTTTTTTTCAATAATCCGTTTTTTATTGTTTTCAAATATAGTAATACAAAACTACTACATATATACAATATATACATGAATGCTTCCAACAGTCACACAAAACATTGTATATTAACATAAATTATTGGATTGGTAATACAACAGAAAAAACATCAATCTGTATTAATAATATAATCTATATCTAATCTAAACTGACTCTATACTACGAATATGCATCCTGAGAAAAAGTGGATAGGAACCTCTAGGCCAACACAATGTTAAAGATTTGCTCCCAAATTTTTGTGTTATTTATACTTTTCTTGTGGTCCTTAATTAATAATTTGTGTGCTAGAATATGTCTTATTGCTAGCGTTTTAAAATTTTCCCAAGAAGTCTGGGCTGGGTTCAACCAGTTTGTTGCTATGTAAAGTTTCATTAATAAGCAAATATTTATCAGTATGATCCTTTGTGATTTATCCAGATTATTCGGGGAACTATGAAGGATCATAACTTCCCAAGAAAGTGTCGAGTGTTGATAGCCCATTTTTTGTAATTGAAACTTTAAAGAATTCCAAAGTTTAAAAATGCATTTACAACTCCAGAACATGTGCAAAAGGTCAGCCGTCTGATCTACACAGTACGACATTTAGGAGAGTTCTTTGAGTTAAATTTATGAAGCGTAAGATGAGTATAGTACGCATTATTAAAAATCATCAATTGAGTGAATAATAATTTTTGTAGGGATACTGCTTTTAGTGTTAAGTTAATTGCTTTCAAAATCCTACTGTCGTCAACCAATACTAATTTTTCCTTCCAGTAATTAGATAGGAGAATGTGTTTGTCATATTTCACCTCTTTTATCAATTTATATGAGGCAGTTATATATTTACTGTCTTGTCTCAGAGTTTGCCATAAATTGCGGCAAATGTTTAGGTCTTCTTCTCTAACTTTAAAGTTACTGAAATAACTTATGGAAGATCTTTTAGTTGCCTCATGATAGTTAGATATGAAATAGGAAGATTCGTTTCTCTTAAAATATCTTGTATTGACACACCAAGAAAGGGGTATAAATTAAGTATAGTTAACTCATTTATTAGTGGGAATTTCTTTAAATCTATCAGTTGATTACCAATTGTTAAATTTGGGTTCTTGTGGAATGGTTGAAATGTCATCATATACTGTAACAGGTTTAAAGAAGTAAAAAGATTTTGAACTGAAGTTACATATACTTTGACATGTTCCATCAAGTCATATTTACTGAGAGTTCCTTTATTTAAAAAGGGTAATGCTTTACAATTAATTCCCACTCCAGTTACATGTTTATGAGTCAGGATCAACCATTTGGGTGACCACCTCAGGCTGGATCTATCAAAGTGAATCACTCTTAATATTCTGTTAGCGTTTATTATTAAATAATAGGTTTCAAAATCCAGTAAATCTAAACCTCCCCTATTTTTCGGAGTCATCAATTTCTCATACGTTATTCTCGTTTTCCTAGGTTCCCAAAGAAATCTTCCTAGTCCTATATGAAGTTGTTTAAAAAACTTCCTCATAATTCTAAGTTGCGTAGCTCTGAAAATGTATAATATTCTGGGAAGCACATTCATTTTGATAATTGCGGTTCTTGCCATTATTGGCAATTTCAAGTTACTCCATCATTTTAAGTCAGATGTTATCTGATCCCAAAATCTTTTAACATTGTTCACAAAAAAGTCTCTATTGTCAGTTGAAAAAACAATACCCAAGTATTTTGTTCTTTCCTCAGACTTTACCTGTCCTATCAGTGGTAATAATGAAAAAGGTGTGGGCGTCTTTAACGGAAATATTTTGTTTTTGTTAAAGTTAAATTTATAGTTAGATACTTCCGCAAAGTCTTCCACTGCTTTTAATATTTTCTTAGTATCTGAAACAGGTGTGGTACAATATATATTTAAATCATCTGCAAAGGCAGCCATATTTATCCTCGTACCATATAATATCGGGGGATTATAATAAATATTTTGTTTAATGTGTAAAAACAATGGTTCCAAATATAGGTTAAATAAAATAGGAGATAACGGGCATCCTTGACGAGTACCGTTTTTAATTTGTATTCTTTTAGAGAAGTCTTTATTGATAAATAAATTAGTATAAGCATTGTTATATATTTTCCTTAATGTTAGAATGAAATCTTGGGGTATATTAAAGTATACTAAAATATCAAATAAATATTCCAAATTAATTCTATCAAATGCTTTTTGTGCATCGATTATAAGTGCATACATGTTAAGATTTTTATAATTGGCGTAGGAGATTAATGTGTGCAGTGTTAACGTATTATCAGTAGTCTGTCTCCCATTCATAAACCCAGCCTGTTCATCTGAGATTATTGAATTGACTACCCTCTTTAGTCTATTTGCCAGTATAGATGTCATAATTTTCATGTCCATATTCAAGAGTGAAATGGGTCTATAGTTGTCTGGGTTTTTACTGTCAACATTCTCTTTAGGTATAAGAATTGTCTTTGAAGCATTGAAGTGGGGCTCGTTAATTTTATTCTGACTTATGTAGTTAAATATTTGTAGAAGTATTCTACTCAAAATCTCACTAAAAGTTTTATAAAATTCAGAGGTCAAACCGTCCGGCCCTGGAGCGTTGTGGGGTTTCCAGTTCTTAATTATTTCTGTTATCTCCTCCGATGAAATTGGTTTAGTTAAATCCATATGGAACTCATTATCAATTCTCGGGAATGTAATCTTCTGTAAGTAATCCTTCTTAACTTCGTTTAGTAAAAGTTCCTGCTGTTCACCATAGATATGATTAAATATTGTTTCAAAGGTATTCATGATGTCCTCTTTATTAGTATATGTTCTATTATTATGATGTATTTCAGAGATTAATAACGGTGTTTTCATTTGATTAATAATACGTGCTAATGCTTTTGAGGGGGTCTGTATATGATTTGCATATTTTACTAAAGTTTTCTGTTCATAAAATGACAATTTACTATTATGTAATAAAAACAGATCTTTCTGACATTTTAATAATTCTGTTTCGGTTTGTTTATTATAGTTCCCCATTAACTTCTGATCTAATAATTTAATTTTGGTTTCCAATTCTTGTATTTCCCTGAATTGTATTTTTTTATAATAAGTAGATTTTTGCAGAAAAATTCCTCTTATTTGCACTTTAGTCGTAGCCCATTCAATATCAGCGGGGTGCCGGTGTTTGGAGAGATTATGAAGTAATTGTTTAAGTATCTCTTTAACTTCTTTAAGTATATCTTCTCTGCTTAGTAAGTATGGGTTTAGAGACCAATTGTACCCTCGAAGCCTCCTATTGTTCCTGTTACCCTTATTTAAAAATAATGCAATTTTACAGTGATCCGACAACTGTCGAGTCTGTATGGAAACACGTGGCTCAGAAGACATCAATACATCTGAGATTAAAAAAAAATCAATTCTGGACCACATTTTGTGACAACTTGAGTAAAAAGTAAAATTATCTGCATTCATTTGGGTATTTGTGTGCTTAAATGGGTCATATAGTTTGAAATCGGTTTTAAGTTCCTGTAATGCTATCACTGACTGCTTATTAAAAAACTTATATGAACTAGATTTATCCAACTTTGGATCTTGATACAAATTCCAGTCACCTCCCATTATTATATAACAATTATTATATTGGTGTAAGATGGAATAAAGTGAAGTTATAAAATAATGTTGGTTAGTACATGGGGCGTATACATTAATAAGTAACACAGGTTTGTCATACGAATTGGATATAAGAATCACCAGACACCACCTCCCCTCTTTGTCTATTTTACAATCTAAAATTTTCTCTTGGTAATGTTTTTTAATAATAATTGCCACCCCTGCACTGTTCGTTGTCCCTTCCGCCGCCACTACCTCCCTAATCCATTTCTTATCTTTCAATACAATCCACTGATCCTTAGTCAAATGAGTTTCTTGTAATAAAATGAAACATGCTTTTGACTGGAAAAACAAATGTAAAAACAGTTTCCTTTTTTTCATGTTCTGGAGTCCTTTAGTATTCCAAGATTCTATTATCCACATATTACGTTTTTCAAACGTATACCTATATTTCCAAAATTAAAAGACAACCTTAGATTGAAGTATCTTATCATAGTATATATTGTTTGGAAGCAAACCTGACATCCCATCCCTAACCAGTGCCTATCCACTATCCCTCTGGACCAGGATGTACATAGGTTTTTCACATTCTGTAAACTATTCTGGTTACCTAAATTTACTCTAACTCTACCAATTAACACAAAAACCTCATGCAAAAAACCTACAACAACTATATCTAATTCTACAAAGCTTAATCCAAACATTCCCTAACAAACACTGCTAGCTAACTACAGCTCCAGACATATTTTTATTTAGTCAAACAAATGTACTAATTGTCCTATTAAAATCCAGACTAACTGATACCTGACAAAGTTCTTATTCAAGAGTAACGTTGCTACATTTTAACTTATTTATCCTATAGATATTGATTACCAGAGAAAGCAAACATTTATTTAACAATGCAGGACAACATTAAATCTGTTCTTAATTACCTGCTCTCACGGATTTAGTTATATATCCTTATCAAAAGGCAAAAGAAGATATCACTCTGCTACAGCTTGTGAAATATTGTAACTAACCTCATAAAGTGTAAACATACAAAGCATTTCACTTCAGAGATATATCCATATGTTAGTACATAGAAAGATAATTTGCAGCTTACAATCAAAAGGAGAGAGAAAGAAAAAAGAAAAAGGAAAAAATGTCACACATTAAACATTTCAGGACCATAGTCTATTCTGTATCCCCACCTTAAAACCCCTTATTGTCTAAGCCCTTACTATACTATTAACAACATGTTATTATTTTAAACAAAGCTCAACCCTACATTCTTTTAATTAAAAAAAAAAAAAAAAAAAGAGAGAAAACATGTTAACCAGTACATTTTACTTCAGTATTTATCCTACCTGTATAACTGTATAGATCCCTTAAGTAAACTGAAGCCATTTACCCTCAAAATAAGTCCAGGAAGCTTCGTTTTTAAGTCCAGTTAGTTTCTTCTAGTTCCCTGGTCTTCTTCCTGTTTGTTGAGCCTGATTTCTTCTTTTCGAGTTCGCGACGGACCTCCGGATGTGTTACCTTTAAATCGGTCCCTCTGCCTTCCCCAAAGGACTTCCTGCTACTTCATGACTTGCTTGAGTTTGCTGGAGCCATAAAACTTCGGAAAATCCTCGTGGACGCACTGGAACTTCGAAAAACAAGGTAAATAAGCAATTTTCAAGGGCCTGTAGAAGAAAAAGGAACAAACAAAGGGTTATAAAGCCTCGGGTCGTCGTATGTATGGGATCCCAGTCTGTCTGATGTTGCAAAGCGCCTAGGTGATCTGATCAAGCTTCCGAAGGTGGCAGGGACTTGAAAATCTTCAGAAAGGTGAGTCTTGCTTCTTTTTTGTATTTACTGAGTGTTTGATGCCATCAACTGTAAAGATTAACGTATTAGGAAATTTCATTTGGAACCTGATGCTTTTTTCAATCAGAAACTTACAATATGGAGCTAACATTTGCCTGGCTTGTCTTATTTGTATTGGTAAGTCCTGCACCATGGATATTTTGTTATCTTGCCACATAATATATCCACCCTTCTTTTTAATAGTTAAAAGTATTTTGCTTACATCTTGAGAATTCAATATTTTGGCATAGATTGGTCTAGGTGCATTTGAGGCTTGTGATTCTCTGAGTGCTCTATGGGCTCTTTCTATAACAATTTGTTTGGTACTGTCCGAGTCCTTAAACATTATTTCGAGTATTTGTAAAATGGTAGTAGTTAAACCATTGTGTTGAATTGTTTCTGGAATTCCTCTTAGGTTCATAGGTTCATAGATTAGTACTAAGCTAACTGCCCTTGCGAGCCATTTTAAGCCTAGCCAATTATCCCTTGTGAGATTCAAACCCTGCACCTTGTGTTTGCAAGGCAAACACCTTAACCATTAGACCACCCTCCCAACCCCTTAATCTTATGATTATATTATTCCGTCTGGATCTTGCTTCTAAGTCCAGAATTTTGTTTTGCATAGCTTGAATGTCCGCACCATGAGAGTCTGTTTTTTTAGTGAGCAGTGTTATTTTGTCCTCATTTTCGGATATTCTGGTTTCTATCTTGTCCATCCTTTCCAGAATCTGATTGCATGTGGCTCCAAATGTAAGCACCTGAGTTGATAAATCTTTTAAGGCTTCTTGAATGGGTAGCAGCGCAGCTTTAATTTCCTTCATACTAACCGGTTGATCTGGTTTGTTTGTGATTTCTGCTTTTGCGGATTCCTGTTGTTTAAAAGTTTTCTGTCTTTTAATTAAAGATTATTTTTCCGGAGACTGCAATGCTGATAATTTAGTTTTGGTAGTTGTGGTTTCCATATTTTTGTCTTCTCTTGACATTATAAGGCAAAATAAAACAGATTTATCCAAGGCTGAAACTTCTTAGATAGATCCTTTGTTTGATGCTCTGTTCAGAGTCAGGCAGGCAATCAATTCCAATCCTTCTTTT
Organism: Protopterus annectens; assembly: GCF_019279795.1. NCBI lineage: Eukaryota > Metazoa > Chordata > Ceratodontiformes > Protopteridae > Protopterus > Protopterus annectens. Next base: position 1,263,685,415 of record NC_056731.1, read on the forward strand.
TCTGTTTATTTTTTCCAGATTCTTTCTCCTCAAAAGCAAAGTTTACATTTAGTAACTTAGTTATTTCTGCCAATTAGTGTATTAAATCTTATAGTATATCCACAGGGTTGATTTTTAATTCTGGTATCTGGAGAGCTGTAGAACTGCAGTGTCTATAGAATGGCAGCCATCTTTGAATCAAAATCATTTAATTTTTGAAATGGTGTACAGCTCCTTTGTTATAAGCCTCTGTGTCACTTAAGTATTTTTTTTCTTTTCTTCTAATAATAATTGCTGTAGGTATTTCACTTTTGGTAAAAATGACATCATACAAGGACCAACAGATGCTAACATTTTTGTCTGATTTAATAGTAGTATCCAATTTATGGATCTGAGACTCAGTACATTCATTTTGGTGAGATGGTTCTTAATAAGCAACTACAAAATTGAAATGTCAATTTCATTAAACAATTTGATTAACTCTAAATCTAGCCTGTATCCTTTATACACCATTGGCAAACTTAAATACTCTTAAGCCAGAAGGAACTTGGTTTAATGAGACACACTGGTCTAAAAAAAATTCGTATTCAAGTGATTTCAATTTAAATCACTGTTTTTTCAAGTGCATAAATATTATTTTTACATTTAGCTACAGTTGATTGCATACAATGACTTGTAGACAGTAACTCACTTTTTAAAGCAAACTGCTTAAAAGGGATGGTGTTAGCATTCAATAAATCATCATTTGAAGGGGGAGACACAAATGCAGTACTTGAAACCTAGGAAGCCAAATGCTAAGTGCTTCTAGCTTCAGATAAGCTACAGGGTTGAGTGATTATATTAATATTAAATGTTTTTTGAAAATTCAAAAAACTGCAATTAAAAACATAAAAACAAAATTAAGGAATGAAGTAGTAGATTTGCAAAATTAAGTTGGTTAAGTCTTATTTGTGGTATGATTTTATATTTTTATTTTTTTTTATATTTCTTTAAAAAAGTGGTTATAATAGGGAATGATATCATATTATAACTATTGTGATTTTAGAGGAAGTTATTTAAGATTTGTTTGACAATGAAGTTGTTCTGATGAAGTCTTATTCATTAATTAAAAGGATGAAAGTGCTTAACTTTAACACTATTAAATTATCTCTTCCTTCCTGTGGGCTTTCTTGTATTTTAGTTTTGAATGTTATGTCTGTTTGCTGGCCTTTCAAATAGAGTTGTTCTGATAATGGTAATAATGCCAAAACTATGTGCAGAGTGTGAGTGAGTGAGTGAGTGAGTATGTTTTTGTCTATATGTGTGTAAATACTTGGTTCCTGCAGCAATTATAGCATAGAATAAGGAATCTGTTTAGTAAATAAGAGTATCAGCATGAGCCATGTTCTTTGAATATATTAATATGAATACATTTTTATAATTTAGTTTGTTTTTTTACAGGCAGAAGAGTGAAATGCACTGTGAGCTGTAACTGTCTGTCTGGTACAAGGTGTAAATAAGTAATGCTATGATATGTTAATGAAATGCTTCTGTATTGCAGGTTTTGATTATCCTCAACTTTATTTGTCAGCTGTGATTCTGGCCATGTCACTCCACAAGATAATGCTCCCAGGCTGCCCCTGAAGAGGGATAGTTGCATACAGTGGGCTGTCCCAATCTGTTAACAAATGTTACATATTGTCTTTCAGATTCCTGCATGCTTCACATAACCACTAATCAGTATTTTTCCATATGTTGTTTGACTATGAATCACATCTCTTGTGATTTAGTGAATTATCAGATGTATTTTCAGTAAATGTGAGTTTCAAGGGAAGAGAGGTTTACCGTTGTTCATGCTAAGAGTCCTTTCAAATTAAAACTGTTGGTTTTGTTTGGAAATAGCTCAGTGTTTCTGCTATAAAGTTTGAATTAAAAGGTTTAAATTAAATACAAATCCCTGTATCACTGTAAAAGCAATGAAGAAAATAGTATGCAATTGATAGGTTTGAACAGTGTTAAAATAGTCAACTAATGAAGCATAAGTATGACTGTAGGGGCACTAGTCTGTCTAGGTCCCCATTTGACCATGATCCAGATCTGGTCACTCTTATATATGAATGTGTACTTAAATGATAGCTGAAAGAAGGGATCCTAATTAGGGATCATTGACTACCCTGGCAGTGTATTATAAGACTTGTGTACTGATATATAAAATACAACAACATTGTCAGAGAAGTATAAGAAGGTCAGACTAAAAATCGTAAGATAATTCACTGAGCCTTAACAGAATGAATACAAGGAAAGAGATGTGTAACATGAAACAGGAATGCTGTCACATTGTTATAAGACTGGATAAAATAAAATATGAAATTAGAAGGGGGAAAAGGGGGGTTGTGGATGGATGATTGGATTAGCTAATTCTAAGAGAATAAAATTAAGCTGAGAAGGTTTTAAGCAATGCAAACAGTGAAAATAGTAACTACAAGGGAAGGAGGGGTGAGGGAGAACTTCAGAAAGGATAAGACTGCAATTTACTGTCTGAGGAAGAGTCTGATCCAGCTTGTCTTGATGATGCTGTAATGCTGCCAGCCAGCTATCTGGAATTTTGTAAATAATTATATGCCATTTGTGAATATTGATATGATTTATACATAATTGTATGTTATGTACTGAGCTTCAAAAATGTAACCACAGCATACCTTCCTGGAACATAGAAGCTTAACTTGCAAAACTTCAAGAAAATAAGTTGAAATTAAGTTGTTTTATGACTGTGTTACAAAAGTTATTTTCAATACAGCAAGGAGACAGAATATCTAGAGCTAGGGTGCCTCCTGCATTGTTTTATAAGTGTTTTATTGTTTTATGACTTTCAAGATCTGCAAACTTCTGAAGGCTATGCATTCTCACAGAGAGCTGCTAAATTTTGTTAGTTTTGACAAAAGGAGTTTAGCTTGGAAACTGAAGTCAGGTGACAAAAAGTGATGTCATCCAACTAACCCAACAGTAATATTTGCTATTAATTTAGGAACTCTCTCAGAGAAAACTGGGAATTTTGTATTTTGTCTTGGACCTAGCAAGAACATCCACTCATCATCATCTGCACTTGCTTTGCTGGAAGTAAAATTTAGGGTATAGTATCTCTTTTAGATATAGATAGGAATATAGTAAGCATTAGTTTAGTGATTTCTGTATTTATCTGAGACTGTCCTGCAATGCTGTTTTAAAATATTTCCTGTGATTTTGAACTCTGAAGTAACTGTGTTGGATTTACTGAATGTTGTCTTGTTCTTTTATTATTTATTATTAAATATATTTAAACCTATCTTTGTGGCTGTTATTTGTGAGACATAGTTAAGCTCTTACTTGCATATGTATTTGGTGACACTGTACACGCCATTCCTAATAGCCTGGTGCTTGGTCAAAACTACCATTTGGATTATTAGTAACATTGCACAGTAGGATTGAGCACCCTTTGTTAAGGACCTAGAGTAGCTGATAAGAGTGGTTGGTGGCAGTGATAACTACCTTATAGTCTGGGCAGAAGGGAGCATAGCTTGTAAACCTGTGCCAGCCTTTTCCAGGTGTGTGTGTGTGTGTGTGTGTGTGTGTGTGTGTGTGTGTGTGTGTGTGTGTGTGTGTGTATTTTCAAATCTCAGTGTGTGTGTTTGTGTGTGTGTGTGTGTGTGTGTGTGTGTGTGTGTGTGTGTGTGTGTGTGTGTGTGTGTGAGTGTGTGTCAGCTACATGGGCAGGGACATGAAGCACTGGTTGGACAGAAAGTGTGCTGGAGGTTTTGACTTGACCACTCAGCTGAGCTCTCAACCCTATAGCTGTGCCAGTGGGGAGTCTTATTGGGGATCTGGAGAAAGAGGGAGAAACCAGCCCTAGAGTGACTGTGATCTCTGTGTGCTCTTAAGGGAAATTGCACTTTACTGTGTGTGTACTTGTCATCCTTGAGGTGTGTACATCCCTCACTGTTGCCAGTGGTGAGGATTGAGGCTCCATGATTACTGGGCCAGTGCAGGGGTGTCACAGACGTCAAACAGAATAGTTAGCATGATGTTAATGGAAATATGCAAGGCTTACAAAGCATGACTATAACAAAAAATACCATGCGATTATTTTACTTCTGATAAAATAGTTACTACAACAAAGTAAATGTCTAATTAATGTGAAACAAATTATTTTGTAAATCAAAAAGCAGTAACAGTTATTTTATAGCAATGCAGTCTATCATTTTATCCTGTGAACTTAATTAAAAAAGCAAATATGCTTTCATCTACCTCATTTTAAAATATGTAAAGTGTACATGAAATATGAAACCAGAAATGACTTTCTTATGGGCTTTCTAGTCCATTCCCAAACAAATAAAATCCAGATAATGTTGTTTCTCTTCCAGAATGACTGAGAAGAGAAGGAATCATAAACTGTTTGAAGAATTGAGGAAAAAGTACAACTGACTGAACAGCATTATGCTTTTGAACTGCACATAAAATATTTAAATAACACTGGGTGCCACATTGCTGGAATATGAGGCAGTTCAAAGTTTTCAATAGTCAGACCTTATCTGTTTCTATTTGCAAGTTTGTATACTGCTCTTCCAATGCCCATTTCTACATTTTTGGGAATGTGAAGAGGGCTCATATTGTTTATGCCTGCTTGGCCTATGGATTTCTGTATATATGTATATACATATGTTTAGTATGCATAATTAAGAGAAATCTACAACTTGTTATATGCAATTCCAGGCTTTATCAATGGATATTTTACTGTAATGTGTATGAATAAGGTTTTGCAATGGTAGCTTCTTACGTGGCCAAATATGATGGCCTGAAATGCATGCAATACACATCTCTACCATAGTTTACATCTTCTGTGGCACTATCTTTAGGAACAACTTTGGTGTTTTATATCACTCTGGAGATTCTGTATCATTTCAATGAAAATTTCTTTATCATAGAGGATTATGATCAGGTCGCTGAACGTCAGTTGTTTATTATGTGTTTGAGACGTGGATGCCAATAATTTCAGCTCGCGAATGAAGCTCCAGAGCTGAATAGTGGCATCCATGTTGAGAACATATAATTTTAAGATATGATTGGAGATCCGATCATAATGCTTTGTAGTGCATAGAGATTTGTCTGCTTCTGGTACTACTAATTACAGAAACACTGAAGTAAAAACCAGTATTGCAGCTGTGAACCACTATAAATCTTTACGTATTCTCTGTGTAAGAGAAGCAGCTGGTTCACAAATATGGTTTTAGTATTTGTAAGGTAGACAGCTGACAGAAATGGAGTTGAAATTCACCTGTTTCATGTTCTGCTGCTCTAGTTTATGCTTAAATATCAGTTGAACAGCACCCTGCTTCGGTGCTACTGTAGCACCAGATTCAATGTAAACAGCATAAGCTAAGTTTTCTAAGAGTGTTTATAAGCATTGTTAAGGTTGGGTCTTGCTTGCACTATAGTAGCACTGAACCAGGATGTCATTTAACTGATATTTGATCTTGATAAAGGTGCTCCATGCATTACAGTTTCTTCTAGTTAAACTGGGGTTGTAATAGACAGAAGAAGTGAGTACAAGAAGAGGATTCTCTGCTGCTCTGCTCCTAACTAAATATAACTAGTCCAAGGTCTCTGTGCCATATCACCGTGTGGTAAATGGTATAGTTTGTGCAATATATAGGTGTGTTTTTTTGTACTGGGATATTTAAAACACCACTGGTGCACCTAGGAGAGGTTGACAGAAAAACAAAACGTATTCAACTACAGAAGTGTCCATTTTGGAATAGTATAGTTATGCCTTTTGCATTTTTCTTTTTTTTTTTTTTTTTATTACTGCTTAGTATCAGTTATTCTGCATGAAACTGCTTCTTGGAATTAATACAGTAAATTTAATTTAATTTTATTTAACTTTGAGTGTAGGGAGAAAATGTCATTCCCCCCTTGTACTGCTATACCAAAATGAGTACAGGCACAGTATGTGGCTATACTGGATTTGACTGAACACCGGCAAATGATTATGGGCCGACATTATGGTATACAGGACTTGACATAACTCCAGGTTTCCTATATAATTCCTTCTTTAACAGGATAATTCAGCAAAGGGAGGAACCAAAGTATCCTTCTAATAAATGTTTCCACATAGCGTAATTATAAAAAAAGTACGTGTAAACATGAACACATAAACCTAAAATCTTAGCAAACACTTTTATCCCTATAGTTATAGAAGGCAACATAAGTTCTTCCATGAAATCAATAACTGTTAACAAAGTATCAAACTCTTGTAACGGAAAAGCGTTGACTACACCAAGCATAAAGACTGACTTGCTACCAAAGCATTTATTAGCGCAAAATAATCCACAGTGGTTAGGCACATAAAATATTCTTCAAAGTACAAAATAAGGTGAAAGTCCAACAGCAAGTAAATGTAAAACGTTACAAACGTTTTTCGTCTGGATGGATATCCGGACTTCTTCAGACACAGCTAACACTAAACACACTGAGTATTTAACGTAGTTTCAAACAATTAAACACAGGTGTGTCAATTTAATTAATTATTGCTTGCCTTAAAAAACTTTAAAGTCACAGTCAGTAGTTACGCATGCAACATTATGAAACCATATTTTAAAACTGCTCATAAGAGAAAACCAAATGTACTCTCTTAACTATTATTAATACTAACCTATCCTAAATTTAAAATTTAAAAAGTTTTGCGGACCCAATGTCCGTCTTCTAACAAAGTGGATGTTTAAAACATTTAATTCACGATCGTGGATACAACCATAAAACAACAGTATAATCGAATGTGTTACAGCATCAAAAACTAAAAACCCCAAATTCATTCTTCCATGAAATACTTTCATCAACTGTTATCACATTTTTCTCTGCACTGCAGTTTACCTATTCTCTCGGTCAGTAAATTCTCAGATGAAATGCTTCAGAGTTATTTAACTGTTTAGCTCTTCTTACTGAAGATGCCTTAATATTTATTTCTCTTGCAATGTTTACTGCCTTCCCAAAAAGTTCACCAATCTTTGGTTATTATTTCTTAGTCCCAAGACTGTGATCAGTTCAGTAATTCAGGGCAAATTGCTAATGTTTTGGGTTCTGATAATTGCAGGAATAAATCAACAGTTGTGCAACAAGGTCCACAATAAGGGCAATTATGTTTGTAGAAATATGTCTAGCTATATTTTAGCCAGTTAGTTCAATGTTCATCACAAGCTAAAAATCACTGAAATGTTATATAGTCCATTTACTAGTGAATCTGCTTCAGTCATCCATCTGAATTCACAGAGATTAACTATTTCTAATATAATTTATTTACCTGTCAGAATACATTCTTACATTTTGAAGCATGTGTAGAAGAAAGCACAAGATACTGAACTATAACAGTGATACTTCTCAATAGGATAGTCTGTAAGAATGGAGAAAAGAAAGTTTAAATATATATCTACTGCTGCTTATATATAGAATAAAAAATAATTTCTGCAATCACACATTGCTCATTAAAGAAAAAAAAACTACATGCTGGCAGCACCATAAAAAGTCCTGTTGTCTGATGTCGCCAAGTCCCAACCTATGGCTTTAAGCATTTATTTATTTGTGGCACTGTGCAATTACCTATTGCCATCTGCTTAATAAACATTCCCTGGAATCAAATGTGAGTTTATGCTCTACTGATAGCAAAATCAGAAATGTGTAAACACACTGAAAGCTATTCTTTGTTTACAATACATGGATAACTCTTTACAGATATAGGGTATGCTTTAACTTACTTATGATTTACATAACTTTGTGGAAAACATGATTATCAGCAGGATTAATGACATTCTTCTGAATCTCTGGGATAAAATGCATTGATGTCTTTCAAATATTTTCTATTAAGCATTAAAAACAAGTAGCAAATCACAATACATAAAAATGGAAAATGGAAAACAGTGAACTCAATAGTGATAGAATGAAAGGGGAATCATAAAGTAAAATGATACATGATGGTAATTATAAACATATTACATGACAGTATGAAAAATGTACAGATAAATAAGGTTAAGATTTATTTAAAACAGAAAAATTCAGAGTAGCAATTAAATGCAAAAAAATTATTTTAAAAGAGGCGAAAATATGTGGGAAAGTAATTACAAATGTTACAGATCACATTAATAAGATCATAGATGGGGACAGAGAATAAACTTTAGTGATCAATTTAGCTACAGTCAAAATTATTTTATTAACACAGTTCCTTAAGTGAGAATTGATCTGTAAAGATTTAGTTTTGAATAACAGAAAATTTAAAAAAAATAAAAAAGAAGAACCACTACCAGTTAGCAGTATCAAGAAGTTTAAACAAGTACAGATAATGAAAACTTTCATCAGTAGACTTCATAAGACTCTGTTTCACAGTTAACAAAAATCTGCTTAAGCACTTGACATTGGTGATGCAATGGTGGCATGACAAGTAATGCAATGAAAAGCATAATCACTATTCATAAGTAACTCAATACATCCAATATATGTAAAATAATGAGTGAGTAATAACATATAAGTACATACAATTCGGCACAGCAAGGTTAAATATGCCACTTAACTATTTTAAAACATATTTAAAATTCAAGTGATCATTCAGATCCTGGGGAAGTGAAGCCTTCAACGGAACCTGCAAATAACATTCATTGCGGTCCAAAAGTTAACACATGATCTAAACAATACAAACATAGTCTTTGAAACAGTAATTTTTGCAAACATCAAATATTTTACACAAAGATATATCTGTCTGAATTTGAAGTTTACTATTACTGATGAAGTTTAATATCATTGGCTTTATATGTTTAAAGTTTTTTTTTTTTAAGGATTATGTGGAGGGTATTACACAAAACAAATTGTTTTAGAAAAAGGTTCATTTTAGTAATAAGATTTGTACTGGGATGTTACATATTATAACTGCATCATTTTCAAGAGTGACTTTATATTTATATAATAATGATGAAATATTATGCACTATGTTAGTCTGATATTTAATTAAATAGTTAATGGATAAATATATAATCCCATGTATATTTATATTCATGCCTCACTGTGTTCAGTGATTTGCTTTCATATCATTTGAAACTGTTAACTATAAAGAAAATCTTATAAAATATATGCTAACAGATCAAACTAATGTTTCTTCAAAAGAGATAGTGGGATAAAGGTAATACAATTTAATATATATATATATATATATATATATATATATATATATATATATATACACAGAAGAAATCATCAGAAAGCAGTTATCTGACTACATGCGAGCCAAGTCTGATGCCAGAGATAATCGTGTCTTAATACATTAAAGCTAGTTTAAGGATTGATAAGATACAGTGATGATGTATGTCTTTGTTTTGTACCCAGAATGACAGGGGCCCTATCTGATGTTTTTTTTCAATTAGAACAACGCTTTTATTTAGCAAAACAGAAAAATAACTTTAGCAACTACTTGTTACACATGCGGCAAACAGTTCACTACATTTTATTCTATTTTATTTTTTGCTCCTCACATTTGAAAAGAGTAGATTTATAAGAATGGACCTGGTTTTCTCCTTAAGTGAGATTTGCCAGATCGTGAGCATACTTTTTTTTCATGAGCACAGATAAGGAGCACCAGATGGAGGGCCTTGTTTTTTCTGGTATTCAACTTAAAGTTGTGGTGTCACCATATCAGGAGATAGCTAGCTACAACTCTTTTGCACTGTTACATGTTAATATAATTTATATATATATATATACACACACAGAAGAAAATCATCAGAGAGCAGTTATCTGACTACATGCGAGCCAAGTCTGATGCCAGAGATAATCGTGTCTTAATACATTAAAGCTAGTTTAAGGATTGATAAGATACAGTGATGATGTATGTCTTTGTTTTGTACCCAGAATGACAGGGGTCCTATCTGATGTTTTTTTTTCAATTAAAATTATAGCACTGAAGAGGGACTTTGGTAAAGGGAAGAAAAAGTTTTTGTCAGATGCAGTAAGAGCAAGACAAACTGTGGCAAATTGCACAGGGCAAGGTAGATATGATACCCAGAATAAAGTTAATTAATTTTCTTGTAAATGTCTAAGGGACATAAAACCAATTTAATATGGTTAAAGCAATACTGGTACATTTAAATTAAATGTATTTGCAAAATGTGTGCAGATATTTTAAGATCTAAATCAATTAGTGAAGCAGGTCAATAACTATCCATTATTGATGTGCTTACTTGCATTTAAAAGTAAACAGTGCATTATTCATTTAAATTTGAGCCATAACAGGTACATTCAGCAGTATAGTTCAACAGCTTTGCTAAACATTAATTCAAAAAAATCTTATTTGTTTAGAAATTGTAAAGAAACAGTCAAGTTCCTGTGAGCTTTTTTTTTTTTCAAGTTTTGCTTATTAATTGCATGTATGCCTTCCTCAATATTAATCTTTTTATTTAAGCTTGCCAAAATTTATTTATTTTATTTTATTTTACATTTGTTGACCGGGCTAGTCTAGCTGGATACATGTCCATTTTCAGTAGAGGCCCGGGGAGAAAAGCTCCACAAATGGAATAGTAAAATTTGTAAAAAAAAAAGTAGTAAAAAACAATGCTAGTAGAACAGCCAACAAAAATACATCAGGGGAAAAAACTGCTAAACAAAGGTATTGCGAAAATGAGGGAGAAAACATATGAAGCATTGATATACACAAGACCGAATTTGTTAAGTAAATTACATAAGGGGGACTAACATTTATTATTTTAGAAAAAAAAATTATTTTTTTTGTGTGTCACTCTAGAACAGTAGAAATAGTAGGAGTTATAGTGAAAAGAACAGGTGTGAGACAGGAGGCAATAAAATAATTTATAAGAATGGACCTGGTTTTCTCCTTAAGTGAGATTTGCCAGATCGTGAACATACCACATACAACACATCTTTTCCAACCACAAATGCAATACCAGCACTGATTTCTAAATGCTTGTACGCATTGAAAACTGATCAGGATCTGCCAATTGTGCCTTCTTACACTTTGCTCCCTGGGTGGCTGTTCACTATAGCTATGCCTCTGTTAGTAGCTATAGGCAGCAAACACCACAATTACAATTAGAACAATGCTTTTATTTAGCAAAACAGAAAAATAACTGTAGCAACTACTTGTTACACATGCGGCAAACAGTTCACTACATTTTATTCTATTTTATTTTTTGCTCCTCACATTTGAAAAGAGTAGATTTATAAGAATGGACCTGGTTTTCTCCTTAAGTGAGATTTGCCACATCGTGAGCATACTTTTTTTTTCATGAGCACAGATAAGGAGCACCAGATGGAGGGCCTTGTTTTTTCTGGTATTCAACTTAAAGTTGTGGTGTCACCATATCAGGAGATAGCTAGCTACAACTCTTTTGCACTGTTACATGTTAATATAATTTATATATATATATATATATATATATATATATATATATATATATATATATATATATATATACACACACACAGAAGAAAATCATCAGAGAGCAGTTATCTGACTACATGCGAGCCAAGTCTGATGCCAGAGATAATCGTGTCTTAATACATTAAAGCTAGTTTAAGGATTGATAAGATACAGTGATGATATATGTCTTTGTTTTGTACCCAGAATGACAGGGGTCCTATCTGATGTTTTTTTTCAATTAAAATTATAGCACTGAAGAGGGACTTTGGTAAAGGGAAGAAAAGGTTTTTGTCAGATGCAGTAAGAGCAAGACAAACTGTGGCAAATTGCACAGGGCAAGGTAGATATGATACCCAGAATAAAGTTAATTAATTTTCTTGTAAATGTCTAAGGGACATAAAACCAATTTAATATTGTTAAAGCAATACTGGTACATTTAAATTAAATGTATTTGCAAAATGTGTGCAGATATTTTAAGATCTAAATCAATTAGTGAAGCAGGTCAATAACTATCCATTATTGATGTGCTTACTTGCATTTAAAAGTAAACAGTGCATTATTCATTTAAATTTGAGCCATAGCAGGTACGTTCAGCAGTATAGTTCAACAGCTTTGCTAAACATTAATTCAAAAAAATCTTATTTGTTTAGAAATTGTAAAGAAACAGTCAAGTTCCTGTGAGCTTTTTTTTTTTTTTTTTTCAAGTTTTGCTTATTAATTGCATGTATGCCTTCCTCAATATTAATCTTTTTATTTAAGCTTGCCACAGTTTATTTATTTTATTTTATTTTACATTTGTTGACCGGGCTAGTCTAGCTGGATACATGTCCATTTTCAGTAGAGGCCCGGGAAGAAAAGCTCCACAAATGAAATAGTAAAATTTGTAAAAAAAAAAAAGAAGTAAAAAACAATGCTAGTAGAACAGCCAACAAAAATACATCAGGGGAAAAAACTGCTAAACAAAGGTATTGCGAAAATGAGGGAGAAAACATATGTAGCATTGATATACACAAGACCAAATTTGTTAAGTAAATTACATAAGGGGGACTAACATTGATTATTTTAGAAAAAAAATTTTTTTTTTTTGTGTGTCACTCTAGAACAATAGAAATAATAGGAGTTATAGTGAAAAGAACAGGTGTGAGACAGGAGGCAATAAAATAATTTATAAGAATGGACCTGGTTTTCTCCTTAAGTGAGATTTGCCAGATCGTGAACATACCACACACAACACATCTTTTCCAACCACAAATGCAATACCAGCATTGATTTCTAAATGCTTGTATGCACTGAAAACTGATCAGGATCTGCCAAATGTGCCTTCTTACACTTTGCTCCCTGGGTGGCTGTTCACTATAGCTATGTCTCTGTTAGTAGCTATAGGCAGCAAACACCACAATTACAATTAGAACAATGCTTTTATTTAGCAAAACAGAAAATTAACTGTAGCAACTACTTGTTACACATGCGGCAAACAGTTCACTACATTTTATTCTATTTTATTTTTTGCTCCTCACATTTGAAAAGAGTAGATTTATAAGAATGGACCTGGTTTTCTCCTTAAGTGAGATTTGCCAGATCGTGAACATACTTTTTTTTTCATGAGCACAGATAAGGAGCACCAGATGGAGGGCCTTGTTTTTTCTGGTATTCAACTTAAAGTTGTGGTGTCACCATATCAGGAGATAGCTAGCTACAACTCTTTTGCACTGTTACATGTTAATATCATTTATATATAGATATATATATATATATATATATATAAAACTGATTAGTTCAATGACAACTGAATGAATGATAAAGTTAAGCACCCCATCACAAATTCCCTTACATTTCTTGACTGTGGCACTTCAACATGTAACCCTGTAACTACAAAGTATAAAAACGCATCGACTACGACAATTCTATTATTTTTCTTTCTTCACTTCCAGCTAAGTAGCAAATGAATGGAACTACTCTTCTGAGTTTATATATACCCTTAAAACATTAAAGCAAAGTATTGCAGATGAAATGGAATTGTTACAGACCCTTCCAAACAACTTTTGTAAAGAATGCTTTCAGAGCACTGTGTACCATGGGGGGTTGCTATTGAACTACTTGAGCTACTTACTGATCAGGAATGTAGCTGCTATGGCAACAAGGCTACACTCATGCAGGTATGACTCTGGCTGAAATAAGCAGGTAGCATTATCAATCAAAGGATTGTACAAGTATTATAAGCAATTATGAATGAATGAACCAGGAAATAATATACTCATCTGATTGCTTATTGATCTGCCTGCCCAGAATCTATGAATCCCATGTCACACAAGTCCTCTAACAGGGCAACACTCCAAGAAGATAATTTCCATAGAACTGCACCCACAGCCTAACACATTTACTTGTGGAGCAAAGAACCTCACTGCATGGAAGAGTGCAGTGGTCTTTTGAGTTATTGATGGGGCCTAAGAATTGAACCAGTCTTGCAAATGATGCAAGACATATTACCCATATCTTTTATACTTTGCAAACAGTGCATTATTCATTTAAATTTAAATATCAGCCAATGGAAGTGATGACTGCAAAGCTTTATCTGTAGGCTTAACACTAATCAAGATGTGGATCTTCTAATGCAAAATAATGGAAACTATTGAATAAAAAATCTAGCCATAGATTTAAAAAGGTATTACACATGCAAAAATAATAAAATAATAATGTAAGTAAAAATAGAGCAAAGAATAATGCAGTTATATACATTATATACAGTCTTCAAAAATAGCAAACAACCTGATGTCAAAGCATTTGCTGTAAGTCAGCATCTATAAAAGGGTTAATATATATATATATATATATATATATATATATATATATATATATATATATACACACATATATATTTATATATATATATATATATATAGAGAGAGAGAGAGAGACACACACACACACACACACACACACACACACACACACACACACACATACATATACATATTATATACATACATTTTTTCAGGTAAGTTATGGTCTACTGAGATGGGACTGCGTGAAAGTCTGAATGAATTAAGTTGTTACAACTTCTCTTGTATTAATGATATCCTATATATAAATAAGGATGTAAAAATAATTAGGAAGTCAGTTATTGGCAAAATAAAAAAAAGTTTATATAAATATAGACAATGAAGCTGACGGTACAGTTATAAGGAACACAGTGAGTACAAAGGAGATTTTTATTCTAATTTATTTAACATTTTTTTCCTGAGGTAGAGCCCTGATCAAAAGTGACCAATTTCAGTCTCAGCCAAGGAATACAAGGAAAGTCAAGATTTCATTTAGTAACATAGGAGCAAGGAAAGGCAGCCACGGTGGTACAGTGGTTAGCGTTGTCACCTCACAGCAAGAGGTTCTCTGGTTTGATCCTCGGCTGGGGTGCCTTCTGTGCAGAGTCTGCATGTCCTCCCTGTGGTCACATGGGTTTCCTCCAGGTGCACCGGTTTCCTCCCAAAGACATGTTGTAGGTGGATTGGACAGTCTAAATTGGCCCTAGGCATGAGTGCGTGCATTTGTGTGCCTTCCATGAAAAGTTGGGCTGGCAACTTGACATAGTAAAACTCCACTGCCAATCATGAGTGGACAGGTGATCCCCTCTGGCGACCCCTAACCGGGAAAAGCTGGAAGAAGAACATAGGAGCAAGGAAGAGTGAGATAAGGAAAGAAAAATAGGCTGGGAATGGGTAAAATGAGCTCATTGGCACCAGCTACTAGAATAGGGAACTGGCATTGGGACAAGGCAAGAGAGAAATACAGAATATCAGAAATAAAGAATACTTCACTATGAGGGGTTAATTAGGCAACTTAAAGAATGCAACTGAGTTACAATTAAAAGAAAACTGCCCCCCAAAATAAATAAATAAATGTAAAGATAGCAGAAATAAAGGGTGAGACAATACAAAATAAATGTTTAATGTCCTGAGCAGTCAGTGAATTGATATGCTTAAAAAAACTAAGATAGGTAAGGAAAGAGAAACTTTGGCAAGATTTTTAAATAGATTATTTAGAATTATTGGAAGAATCGAATGTGGATCTTAAAGATAGCAACTAAAGCAAGAAAATATAAAAACTTCTGGTAGAAATGTCAGCACATTTTTACAGCCCATCTAGGCTTGAGAAAACATGCAATGGAACAAATTCAGATCACTGGAGATGTTTTGATGGGATCAGGGGAATATAGGGACACATTTTGGGGGGTGCAGAAAACTATTGCTATTTAAGACAGGTATAGATTGTCTCTTGTAATGATTAACAAGGGAAAACATTTCTTTAATGAAAGATTCATTTTTTTCACAGAATTATGTAATGAGCCCCCTATTTAGTTATAAAGATGGAGAATTGTGAAGGAGTAAGTTTAGAGTATTGCGGTACTCTTTTTTTTTTTTTTTTGAAAGCTGACTGAGAAATCAAGGTATGAATTTCAACAGAAAAGTGGCAGTTGCTAAGGTAGAAAAAGTAGAAACCAAAGTATGGAATCAAGACTTATACCTATTTGTAGTAGGTGCTGGAGGAGGATGGTGTGGTTAATGAGGTTGAAGGCTTTTGTAAAGTTGATACAGATAACACCAGTGAGCTGGCCTCTGTACATTGCTAGTAGTAGTCCATTGGTTAAGATCCACAGATCTGAGAGTATATGCTGACTGGAACAGAACCCATGATGTTGATGGGAGAGGAGGCTACTGTTAGTGAAGTACTGGATGACTGATTAAAGATAATTTTTAAATCAAAGAAATAAATGCAGTTGCCAACAGGCAAGAGACTTCAAACTCTTAAAAATAATATAGAAAACGGTCACAAACCACGTAGAAGCTTGTCACTGTTAATAAAATTAAAAGCTCAAATGACTAATTGCTTTGTCTTCTCATATAACAGGCTTCTTCAGAGTCAGCTTGTATCATATTTAAACAGTTTGCCAAGAGTGGGAGGAATAGGGACTGGACTGTATTGAGAAGTTTTGGTGGAGTTAGACTGCTTCAGCTTGAGCTGATAATGGCTATTTCTATATCTTTGGCATGAAATTTTGTGTGAGACAAAAAACAAAGATGTTTTGCTGGAGGGTGGTGAAAAATCATTGCATGGTGTAGGAACCAGAGATAGAGGCTGTCTACAGCTGGTGGGTTGTCAATTTTTATTTATTACAGAAAAGACTAAGTCTCTTGTTTCAATTGTTTGATGCAAAATTGAGGAACATAGAGATGTGATTCTGGGTTGATGGGGGTCAGTGTGAGTGTTTGGAAAGGAGGGAGGGTAGGTTGGATAATTCAGAGAAGAAGTCCGGGTAGATAATGCAGATGTTGCTGTTAGTGGTTGTTTTGAATATCTTTGCCCATGGGTCGATTAACATCTTTCCAAAATTGTTTTGGAGACTTAGCCGAGGATTTTTGGAATGTTTTTATACATTGGTTCTTGTGCCATCATATTATTTTGTAAGGTGTTTAAGTTGGATATATTGCTGCCTATTACTAAGGGTGGAACTATTTTTCCATCCTTGCCATGCAATATCCCTAAGTATAAAAAGGGATACAATTAGTAGAGAGTTACTAAGAGGGTAATAAGATAAAACAAGTATTAAATGGAGACAAGCGTTAATTAATAAGACTGAATTTCCGATTTTCCCTTTTTGATTTTTTTTCCTTTACTTTTTTGAGTTTTAGATAATAATCATGGCTGTTCATATAACAGACATCTAAAGGTATTTACATTAAGACTTTTTAATAAGCATTGTGGAGTGAAGTGCAGAATCAGTATGCATTATTATTAGCACATTTACTTATGCAGTTTATTTTAAATAAAATAAATAGCAATGTAAATAATTCCTAGAACAAAAATTAATAGATATCTATGATTGTATGGCTATTGTATTTCTGACAGGATGATTGTATAATAAAACAGTCACATAATAAAGCCATGAAGCATCTGTAGATTTAATGTTTGTTTTAGATGGCACAGTGGTGTAGCGGTTAGCATTGTTGCCTCACAGCAAGAGGTTCTCTGGTTCAATTCTCATCTGGGGTGCCTTCTGTGTGGAGTCTGTATGTCCTCCCTGTGTTTGTTTGTGTTTCCTCCCACATTACAAATACATGCATCTAGAGATTTTCTCCCCAGGCCTCCTCTGAAAATTGCCTTGTTCCAAGACTTTCCCAGTAAACAAATGTTAAATAAAAAACTTAAATAAAATGTTTTAATGTTAAAAAAATGATGAACTGTTTAAAATGGTTTGTTTTAATTCATTTTAAAAATATTTAAAAGTTGGCTTGTGCACTTTGTGAAAATACATTTTTAATAAAACTTAATATGGTTATTGTACTGAAAAATAATAATATTCATTGTTAGTCAGTTAGTTACATTAAAAATAAAAAGGCAGAAGCATTGAATGGGTGCAATAAAACGGCATAGAGCAGTTGCACTGAATACCACTTTCAATGAACCAGAAACAAAGTGCTTTTTGCAGAGGGTAAGACTTCCTACATCACCTCTGTGGGGAAACCTCACCTCCCTAACTTACATGTACTAACTCCACAGTCACACAACAATAGGGAGAAAGGCAAAATCATGGTTTGCTTGAAACAATTTTAACAGAATCATGTCTCATAACTGGCAGTTATACTAGTTACCACTGGACAGTTTTCATATTTCCACATTACTTTTTGCTTCTAAAAATAGAAGCCAGATTGTAATATTACTCTTAGACATCAGTGAGAATGACATTTTGAAACATTCAGATACATTGCTGGTTTATTATATAAGACATTATTCATGTTGAACTTGTAGCTAAATAGCTGTTACAGGAGATGCAATGGCACAATCCTGCTACCAAAAAGCAAGAATACAATGCCTTTTATTGTATAATAAGCTCAACCTACTTTAGGATATATTTGCAAATATTTGCATTAAAAGATAAATCAAAGATGATCATCATGCCAGCCCATAGTAACAATGGAGTGTCCATGTTCATTTCTTGTTACTAGGCAAATGTAACCATGAAGTATAGCTCTTTTCAAGAATGTCCATTTTACACATTTTGTCCTTTGAAATATACTAAAACATTTGTTAGTACAGACATTCTGTCTGTTAAAAGACTGCATTTTGCCATTTCCTTAGAGTAAGAGTTATTCAAGGATACCTTGACCATATTGCAAAATCATTTGATGTCAGCCTGATTTGTAATTGTAGAAACATGCAAAATACTTTTCAAAGAGACAGATGAATGTTATATCTCATATGAAAATAATAAGACATTAAATAAATACTAACATGGATAGGTATTGGTCATGTCTGTCTGAAACATTTAATCTAAACAACCAGTAATAGTGCTCTTTTTTTAATTTTGTTGAGGATCAATGTGTTAACTTGCATTATTTGCAAGGGTGTGTGTGTGTGTGTGTGTGTGTGTGTGTGTGTGTGTGTGTGTGTGTGTGTGTGTGTGCATAAGTGCACCTTGTACCACCTGATATTACATATCTTCCAGTCTTCCTTTACCTAGTTGCTAGCATTTTTTTATGATTATCACTGAACTCTGGCTGGATGTTTCTTGCTGCCATCAGTTGCCTTAAAACATACTGTAATTCAGTACCTACTTTCCATGCTGTTAATTTGGCTGCTTGCTTACAGCCTGATTGGTGGCCGAACCTGCCAGCTCATTATATCGATGCATTCCAACAATTTAGTTAACTTAGTTAACTGGCAGTGCAGAAACGTCTGTGTGAACGTCATGAGTTCTACATACTTTTGCCACCATATCATTGCATCTTGCAGAAAAACACCATGTTCATAAATTGACTGGAGTCCACAAATGGCCAAACTAAAACAGCTGTTTGTATTTTCTGCACCTGGGAACCTTGAGCTTGTGTCAAGATATATAAATAGGACAGCATAAGTAAATAAATCTAGATGACTAGAAGCTAGATTTAGTTTTTGTTTGAATGGCATAAGACCCGGTTCATCCTTTTGGCTGTATATGTGTTTGGTACATATAGTTAGCCCATTTTGCATAAATTGTGCTTCATCAGCAGTCTGTGGTATATTTGTATCATAATAGAGCAGATAGAACACAAGACTGCTAACAGGGAATCGGTTGTTTCATTTTGTAGTAAATAGCATATGAGCTCCGAAAGTAGCTGCAACATAAGCAAGTTGAAATAAAATGTGCTGTGCTTTATGTGGCTGATCACGTCACTGATATATAGGAGCTGGTTTAATATTTTTGTGAAACAGTAATGAAACTGCAGTTTTACAATGATTCAGACTCAAAATGAGGACAAACTCTCACATGCAATTAGTGGAGCTTTTATGGCCAGTATTGTGACATAGTGGTGTTGCCCCTGATAGTGCCCCAGAAAACATGGGTTGAAAGAGCAGCTAACACACTAGAGTATCCAGACAAACTGGGTAAAATTGAGCATCTAATGGCTTGTCCATTCTGAGTGGGTCTAAATGTTGGAGTCCTGCCATGAAACTGACACTTTAAGTAGAAGCTGGGAATTGCAGATTTTGCACTGTCGAGTGGTTAAAAGCTCATACTTGCAGGATCCAGGATAGCAGGCATTGTACCACGTCTCCAAAACAAAACAGTGAGTGTTAGGAGCATTCTGAAATAATCTTTTAACCTCTGCTGAATGGTATTCATGACTCCCACATCCTAGCTCCTGTTTTATTCTGGTGTCCAAGGATGCGGAGTTTCTCAAAAATAGGGCCAGTGTAAAGTTACTGTTCTTTCTGAAAGTTGTACTTCCTTTGACTCAGTTGCACATCTGAATTTCTAGAAGGAGTTTGGATCAGAATGAATCTACCTAGTGACAATGGCTATCCACCTATCGACATTATTTCTAAGCATAAAAATTATAAGATTGGTGAGCAATTAGACAGAACAGGCCATTGCAGTACACATCACAAATATATGTGCTGCTTGGTTATAGCTATGCCCTATTCTCTCACAGGTCATTATGCCATATCACATCCATTACATTAGCTTGGTACATGATGTCTTGGGTTATAACATTAGACTTTAGAGATTTATTAGTATAAAATTGATGAGTGTTGTGTGAGTGACAGTTTTCCTTAATATGCACTGCATTTTGATCAGTTTGTGTTCAAACTGTGGGGATGCCAGCTATTTTGTTAGTCAATGATTTACCATAATTGTGTACTGTGGAGTTGCTTCCATTTTTCTGCAGTTGTTTTAAATGTGTGTTGCATATTAGTATTGAGTTAAGTGTGCATTTTACATCCATGTTGATGCTTTTTCTACAACTTAAGCATTACTCGCCATAGTTCATTCCAAAGATCCCATAATAGTTTAGCACATCATCCATATCTATAGTGCATTTCCTGTGCTACTTCAGTATGGATAGTGTTAAACTTCTGCGTAATTGCTATAATGTTGCTGTGATATGCAATAATTGCACATGCCTGTGTCATCTAGCATATAGTAAGCCTAACATATTCCATACAGACTGCACAGACTATTCTTTGTGGTACCGACTGAATGATACTTACATTGGCATCACAGTTAATATAAATAAATGTCTACTCTGCACTGAAATTTCTCTGTGTTTCTGCAGAGGTTTGCTCAATACCACTTGGTGGTGCAGACTTACTAAAGTAATATTCACTGACATCCACACAAAACCAGCAGTGGGTAAGCATTGTTGGTTATGGAGACTTTTCATACACAAGTTATGTCACTACATAAGAAGTCGCACACTTCTTTTCCTCTTGCACCTTGCAGTTATAGAGTGTTCATGTTATATATGATATGACATGCCACCTATTTTGTACATAAGTGACTCATTGTACATCTGTGCATTATTTTTTGGTTAATACGTGCATAGGTGTGTACTAGGCTAATGATCTGGGAACTTTTACAAGCCTAGCCCAAACAAATTTCCCAGGCACCATGCACCCAATGTTAGTTCACAGTGCCCCTATCCAATAGGGAATCTGGAATGATCCCTGAAGTGAACTTTCTCTTACCCATCCACTCGTCAAGATTTCTCTTGAAGAGGCCAGCGAGGTGCCGCTTGACATGACTGGGAAGCTTATTCCAGAGTATGGGCAGTCTTTGGGAGAGGAACGTGTCCCTCCAACATGTTTTGTTAATTTTGATAATGAGGTTATGATCTCTGGAGCATGTGGCATGGGGGGATAGGGATATCTTTAGATGTAGCATTTCAAGTAGGGCTGGGTCGGACATGACTTTGTAAGTCAAGCAGAGATCACCTCTAAGTAGATGATAAGAGACTGAGAACAGCTGCAGTTTCTTGAGTCTGTCCATGAAGGACATGTGTTTAAGGCCTAGGATCCTTTTTATGAGGTACTTTTGTGGGCTCTCCAGCTGTTGTAGGTGCCTGGTCAGGTACATGCCAAATGGGGCGTTATATTAGATGATTGGTCTAATGAGGGATGAGTAGAGAGGGATGATGACCTCTTTCTTTTTGGATGCGAAACCTTTGGCTATAAGATGTGCCACATAGAAGGACTTTCTGACCACAGTGGCAATGTGGTGGTTGAAGGTGAGATGGCTGTCAACCAGGGTGCCCAGATCTCTTATGGCCCCTTCACTGTTCAGTGGGCTCCCATCAATGTGGTAATTCATGGGAACTGAGTTTTTTCCAAAGGGGATGATAACGCATTTTTTGGCATTAAGCTTCAGGCCATGGTTCTGACACCAGTCATTGGTCTCAGACAGGCCCTTTTTGGAGGATGTCTGCATCACTTGGGGAGTTGATAATGACTACTAGCTTGCAGTCATCAATGAACTTGGACAGCTAAAGTCCTTCAGTGTTGGCCTGGACTTCTGAGAAGTAGATGCCAAACAGGAGAGGGTCCAGGACCAAGCCCTGTGGGACTCCATGACTGGTGGACAGTCTGATTTGGAATCCACAGCTTTCACTCTATGGGTCCTGTCTGTGAGTCAATTTGCAACCCACCTAGTGATGTAAGGTTTGATGCCTAGTTTGGTGAGTTTATCAATGATATCTGAGTGGGGAATGGTATCAAAGGCCTTGGCCAGGTCGAGGTAGGCTGTATGTACTGCCTTACCCTCATCCACAGCCTTGGTAACTGCTTCAAAGAAGTCAGCCAGGTTCAGAAGGCAGTATCTCCCCTTGACAAAGCCAAACTGTGAGGGGTCAAGAGTTTGGAGATTGCCTATATCTTTGTTAAGCAGGTCCATGATGACGATGCGCTCCATAGGTCTGCATACCAGACTTGTCAGGCTAATGGAACGATAGTTCCCTGGGTCTGTAGTTACTCCCCCTTTATGGAGTGGGATGACTGTAGCAGTGCACCATTCATTAGGGACATAGCCTGAGGTAAGGCTGTGATTGAACAAGGCACACATATGAGGTGCCAGTTAATTTTGTAGCTCATGTAGGATGCAGCCAGGGATATTATCAGGTAACCTGAACACTGTATTCTTGGCTTTGTGCAATGCAGCTTTTACCTGTGTCACAGAAATGGTGGGTACCAGGCTTTTTTCTGGTATTGTGATAGGGCCCTTGGGGTGGGGGGGTAAACTCGGCACTGAATCAGTCAGCCAGTATGTTGGCTATATCTGTTGGCTCAGTACAGGAGGTGCCATTGTGCAATAACTCAGAGCATAGCTGGGTATTGCCTTTGAGGTTTTTGATATAGCTATAGAAGGCTTAGTGGTTGTTTTTGGTGTCAGCCATAATTCTGCTTTCATAGCTGGCTTTCGAGGATTTGATAAGAGATCTCAGCTTTTTGTTGAGACTGATAAGGGAGGTTTTCCAGTCTTGTGGCTTCATTTTTTTCTGCAACAGTTTCTTCTTTCTGTTGTAGAGTTTATTGATGGCTGGGGACCACCAGACTGGCTTCCTTTTTTGGAGGAGAGTGTCTTAGTTCTATTTAGTATGAGGTATGAGGTATGAGACATCTTTTTATAGCTTGGCCAGCAAACATCTGACACACACACAGCATCCAACATATAAATATTTGTGTGCCTACTCCTACAGGTACTGTTGTGTGATGTGCTGCTTCTTAATTTCCATATAGTCCATGGTACCTCTTTGTTGTATGTGGCCTTAAGGAATATAAGTCACATCTGCAGGATTCCATTTCCTCTCTGCTCTTGTCTCTCTCTCTCTCTCTCTCACACACACACACACACACACACACACACACACACACACACACACACACACACATGCAATGACAGATGTTTAAGTATCAACTATACTTACTGTGAACAACATGAATGGCATAGTTTTGACCACATCCACTTGGGGAGGTTACTTGCAGTTTCTAGTATTTATGAACAAAAGCTTTTATTCTTACCCAATATTCACATAACAAGTAGCAACTAAACCCATTAAGGAAACAAATCTTTATCAGAATCACATGGCTTCATGCAATTGCTAAGTGAATCATATGTTATAATAATGTAGCACAATACAGTCTTATGCAGTCCGTAGCATGACACAAAAAAGAATTATATCCATTAACATGGGGCAGCAATGCACGGAGTAGATGTGTACATAAATGTGACAGTATAACATTTGAGCTAACTACATGGTGAGCACAAGATAATGCAAAAAACAATGCATTTAGTTTTAGACATCCCAGAATATTCTATTTTTTTTAAACATGTTTTTCCTACATGAGCCTTATTATTTGGGACAGTTCATCTCTCCTCACCCACAATGAAAGAATGCTTAGATTTGTCCATTTTTCAGAAACAGCAACAACAATCTAACTTGATGTGTAAATGTTAGAGCCAGGTGCAGTTGCCTTGTATCACCATGCAATATTTGCTTCCCTTTCAGCACTTTGGCTCAACTTCCACTTTGCCTTCCATAAAAATCACCGCTGGATGTACACAGCTATATGTGTCTGCTGTTGCTGATCTAGCCATAAGGAGCTGTGTAATGTGTTTACTTGTTGACTAGGAAAAGCAACTAGCCCAGAGATATTTTAGCCATTTATAGGGCAAAAACATATACAAAGACACTTAGGACAAATATTTACTCAAGTATGTATCAAGAAGGGTATGTACTGAATTATCAAACTAAACAGCAATTGCAGTACAAACAATCAGAAAACATTATTGCCCAGACAACCAATCATAAACTCATACCCATGCCAAACTCTCCCCATTCAACTGACGCGCATTCTCAAGTACGCACATGTTATATACTATAACTAGGAAATATCACGTGTGCACACACTAGCAATACATGCACCAGCCCACACACTAAACCAATGCACTAGAATATAAAACAAATCTTTTTTTTTTTTTTTTTTTTTTTTTACAAAGGTGGGCACTCTCCGTCCTGAGCCCTTATGTAAGGAGCTGTTCCTTCCATACCCCCCATGACTTTATATATACCAAACCCAAAAGCATACAACAGTGGGGAAGGGATATTCTCAATACTTGCTGGATATCAATCTTGCATACTTACTTCCCTCCCATTTTACCTGTGGTGTACATTTGATTGGTAGTGACACCACTGATCATGTTTTATTATCTAATGTGTCAATGAAATGTCTGGCAGTTAGTGCAGAGGACTAAGGCTATGATCTGTTAATGAGCTGCTTCCTCTGTCCCAGAGTTTGATTCCCTCTG
Source organism: Protopterus annectens (assembly GCF_019279795.1). Taxonomy (NCBI): domain Eukaryota; kingdom Metazoa; phylum Chordata; order Ceratodontiformes; family Protopteridae; genus Protopterus; species Protopterus annectens. Next base: position 1,263,710,431 of record NC_056731.1, read on the forward strand.
TCTTCATCTGTGTATCGTGTTACTCTGAACAAATCACAATCTGGCAGTGCTTCTAGGATGAGTCTGAAAAAGGTCCAAGTGGATCAGTGCTCTACTGTGGTTAACAAATATAAATAAATGGCATCCATCAAGAAGTATTTGAGAAGAGATAAAGTTATAAGATATAGGTTATGAACTCAGTTCTTTAAAATTATTGCAATAACAAAATACATTATCAGTCACAAAAAATGCATGATCCAAAGGATAGGCAATTTTAGCCATTTAGTGAGACAAAGCAAGAGGAAAGACATTTCTTAGCCTGTATTTACAGTTTACACAAAGTTAAACAGCTGAAAAGTCACTGTTTAAAATGCCTCAGTGTTTGGTACTGAAGCAGATGGAGTGTTTTGTAGCATATGCTCTGTCTTCAAAAAAGTAATTTTTCCTTTCTTTAGTGAGCATATCAGCCTTTTGAACTAGACCAGACAGAGAAACAGAATAAATGCATGGTAAATGCTTGGCAATTTTAGGAAAGGAATCACTTAAGAATAGTTTATGTACTAGCATTAAAAGAAACTAGTATATCCTTAGTATAATGACAGGTAGTAATGATTTTCAAGAGTAATGCAATAGACTTCTTAAAAACTGGACAAAAATGAACCTAGTGGTCTTGTTAGCTTTAGCCTGGGAATGGTTACTACTTTTAGAATTGATAGTCATATATAGGATAATATCAAAATCACTTTCTGGAAGTTAGATATTTTTAACTGTGGAGGTTCCTGCTTTAGAAATACGAATTCTGGATACTTTTAGAACAACTTTACGTAAAGAGCTGCATTTCAGTATGCCGCATTCTAACTCTCCCTTCATAACTCAGCCAGCAGACTGACCCAGGGCACCACTGGCTGCAACCTCAGATCTCTTAACTCTGCAGCTCCCTGTATGGAAACATCTAGAACTAAGCTCCACAGTATTGACCACACATCTCCATATTTGCACAACAAATATAATAATCTCTCCTAATGAAATTAAAAGATGTTGAACCATCCAAAAAGTTCAGATTTCAAGTAAAGAAACACTTATTTAAATATAGTATAAACAAGCCCAGAAAACACCAAATACCTCTGCAGATAAAACACAAAAATGCAGAACGAAGAAAAAGCTGCTGAGGTATGGCTCCAGAGTCCCCAAATTATTTAAAAAAATAAACAAAGTAATATTCAATACGTATGCAGTACTGATTTTAATCTCACACAAGTGCTTTCACATCAAGCTTCATCAGGTGTATAAAAGATTACATAAAAAAACACCTTAAATAACAATTTAATTAGATCACATGACTTGCAGTGACTAAAATTTAAAAGAACATACCCTTTAATAACTGAAAAATACCTAAAACCTATTAATATACATACATAAAAATATATATTACATAAATATATATGCAAGCAAATAACACAGATTGCATAAAATACATATAAAATATATAATAAATACAATAAATAAACACACAATATTCATATATTATCTACGTAAAGACCTTTTTCTAAGAATAGGCTTCATGGGGACAGTATCATTGAGACCATGGCCATAATTAACCCTAAGCATTACAATCCATTTTGCTTCTATTTCTTCCGTCCTGGCTCTAATGTCTCCACTCCTTAAACTATCATATCTTCTACTAACTACTAAAAATTGAAAACTGTGGCTCTCTCCCACATTTAAAACATGCTTCACCAGTGCATTTACATGCGTATCTTTCCTAATATGGTATATATGTTTTCTAATTCTTTCTTTCAATGTACGATCTGTCTTTCCTATGTAAAATTTATTACAAACTAAACAACTAGCCAAATATATAACATGAGAAGTATCCCACGTTGCACTAACCCTGATATCATAAATATGTCCAGTGTCAGGGTGTTTAAAAAACTTCTCATTAATATATTTACAAAATGTGCAACTACCACAAGGTTCAGTACCTACAGCTTGATTCAAATAAATTTCATCTCTAGGCGTACATAATCTTCTCTTCAAATTCTTTTTATTCTTAAATGTAAATTGAGGTATATTCCCTACTATCTTATTAATTTGATTGTCTGTAACTAATATGTTCCAGTGTTTATTAATTATGCCTGTGTACTTATTAACATCTCTAGAATAAGTAACACAAACTTTTAAATTAGAGTCATATTTACATTTGTTCTTTGACATTCTCTCTGAAAAATAGGGTTTAGCTCTAGTTTTTCTAAGTCTTTCAACAGCTGTAGCACTAGCATGGATCAGCTCACGGTTATACCCTCTTGCTGTTAATTCGCATCCAACTACATCCATTTGTTTCTTAAACTCATCTTCTCTATCACATAATCTCGAAACCCTATAAAATTGATTTTGAACTACATTTTTGAATATGTACCTAGGATGCATGCTATCTCTACTTAAAAGTTTATTTGCATGACATTTCTTCCTATATAACCTTGTGGACAATATATTCTTATCATCTTTTTCTAAACAAACATTTAAAAAATTAATCTCTTTTCTGAGAAATTCAATGTGAACTTTAAAAATTGTGAAGATTCATTAAGATAAACAATAAAATCCAACAGTTCAATACTATTACCCTTCCATAAAAAGGAAAAGGTCATCCACAAATCTTCTATAAAACATAATGAAATGTTTAAAAGGACCTCCTATAAGATGTCGTGACTCCCATACAGACATAACAGCGTTTGCATAGCTATTAGAACATGCACTACCCATTGCTACCCCATTTTCTAGTACAATACTCATTAAACACTGTAATAAATAGATTTTGTCTGAATTAAATACATTTTTCATTTGCGTAAATGTTCTTAAATCTTGTATACCCAATCCATTGGGAATAACAGTGAACAGGGAGACTACATCTAATGTAACAAACATGACATTATTATCTATTACATTTTTATTTATATATACATATAAATCACTTAAAAAATGTTCAGTATCCCTTAATATATACTCAGATGCATCTATCAATGGTCTCAGATTCTTCTCTAGAAATATTGAAATGGGCTCTGTACTCCAGCCATTCCCAGAAACTATCAGTCTCATCGGCGGCCTACTGGAGTCTTTATGTAGCTTAGGTAAACCTTGTATGATGGGAATGATGGGGTTACTGACTAAAAAATACTTGAGTAATTCATCTGTTATAATGTGGGTCTCTGCCATGGTTCTTATTCTCTTAGTTATAGATTGAATCATTGCAATAACTTGTGCTTGTGTAATAGCTTGATAAAATTTAACATCATTTAACATTTCATACATTAAATCATCGTATGTAGTTCTGTCTAACAAAACTACTTGTCCACCCTTATCTGCTGGCCTAATGACCAGACTAGAATCACTTTCTAACTGCTTCAAGGCTATAAACTCATTTTTATCTAAATTGTACCATTTCTTCCTATTAACGTTAAATCTCTGCTCATCATATGTCTTATAAATCTCTGATAAACACAGCTGCACAAAAGCATTAATCAAAGCAGTTTGTTTGGGTACAAAAACGCTTGGTTTCCTAAAAGAAAAATCATTATTGACCTGTGTTTGCTGGAACATATACTTCACAGATAAATTTCTAGTAAACATTTTTAAATCATACACAATATCAGTAATATCCATATCAGAAGTGAGTATAAAAGACAAACCCTTTTCAAGTACTTTCAGTTGAAAATCAGAAATTACATGTATAGATACATTTTTAACTAACATCTTACTTGCTGAAATGCTTTCTTTATTGTATATGTGTTGGTCATATCCTCGTCAAGCTTGCGCTTGTATCTGGTGACACTCCTGCCTCTGTTCATACTGGCTTGTCGTTTGATGCCATTCCGATTTAGAGAATTGTCTCTCAGTGGTAATGGAAAATTCGAACTCATACTGGGAATGTCTTTGAAAAATTCATTCCTATTTCCTATACTAACTGCATGGGACTTAATCGGTGTATCGCTATCTGCTGCCCTGTGTACAACTGCCGTGGTCATGATAACCTTTCTCTTGGCCCCCATGTCTGTATTAGAGTTGGATTTAGGTGCGGCTACTTCAGCAACATCATCTGTTTGCTCCTATACTAGTGCAACGTGTGATACTTCTCATGTTATATATTTGGCTAGTTGTTTAGTTTGTAATAAATTTTACATAGGAAAGACAGATCGTACATTGAAAGAAAGAATTAGAGAACATATATGCCATATTAGGAAAGGTACACATGTAAATGCACTGGCGAAGCATGTTTTAAATGTGGGAGAGAGCAATAGTTTTCAATTTTTAGTAGTTAGTAGAAGATATGATAGTTTAAGGGGTGGAGACATTAGAGCCAGGACGGAAGAAATAGAAGCAAAATGGATTGTAATGCTTAGGGCTAATTATGGCCATGGTCTCAATGATACTGTCCCCATGAAGCCTATTCTTAGAAAAAGGTCTTTACGTAGATAATATATGAATATTGTGTGTTTATTTATTGTATTTATTATATATTTTATATGTATTTTATGCAATCTGTGTTATTTGCTTGCATATATATTTATGTAATATATATTTTTATGTATGTATATTAATAGGTTTTAGGTATTTTTCAGTTATTAAAGGGTATGTTCTTTTAAATTTTAGTCACTGCAAGTCATGCGATCTAATTAAATTGTTATTTAAGGTGTTTTTTATGTAATCTTTTATACACCTGATGAAGCTTGATGTGAAAGCGCTTGTGTGAGATTAAAATCAGTACTGCATACGTATTGAATATTACTGTGTTTATTTTTTAAAAGAATTTAGAGACTCTGGAGCCATACCTCAGCAGCTTTTTCTTTGTTCTACTTATTTAAATATGCTTGCTATACATGTATTGAGCAAATAACTCAATTTAACTAAATCCTTCACTAACCTGCCCTACTAGGTCACCACCTACAAGCTGTTAGAATATGTAACACCCTCTCACTTCACATCTCCCTGTTGCTCTCTTTCCCTATTCCATTTTCACACTTACATTACCTTTCTCATTACTTCTTTATGCTTCAGTTTTCCCCTTCAGTTCTCATCAATCATATTGCCAGTTTGATCTCTCTTTCAAGTTAGCAATATTCCTTCCTTCTGTTAATCTGCATCACAACCAGTTGTATATATTGTAAATCTTGCAGTATATTAAACCTTGATGTATCAGCACCTTATAGCCCTAAATGTACATCAGTATATTCTGTCACTTAAAGTAGTACAGAATCAATTGATGCATCATTATTACTTTTTATGTAATTGTTTATTATGTAATCTTTTGCATTTTTGTTTTCTTTTCCAGGCTAAGTGTCAAAATGGACCACTGAGATCAGTGTTCTACCCCCCCAATAAAATAAAAATAAATAAAACATACTGAAGATAACCAAAGACAGTGCAAGATCACTCTAAATGGCTAGATACTAAAGATATTCACAGGTTTATAGCTGTGATAAACAGGTTGTGGAGACTTTCAACATACTGATATTTGTGTGTGTGTGTGTGTGTGTGTGTGTGTGTGTGTGTGTGTGTGTGTGTGTGTGTGTGTGCATGTGTTTTTTTGTATTTACAGACAGTATGTGTACTGATAGCTAAAGAAGACTGCTAACAAATAGGAAGAAAAAGAAGGGCATTGAATGGATCCTTGTGGGACATTCAAACACACATAACTGATAAAAGAAAGGATCATCTAGTCTTACCAAAACTTTCTTCTTGAGATGGTCATTACAGAAATAAGACAGAGGATGTCATAAGAATCAAAACCAAACAAGCCAGTTGAACAGGATGGGTTAGTTAAAAGAGTAGAATTTTAAATCAATACCTATAGCTCCTGTAAGTTGTCTAGAGTCAGTATTAAAATCAATTGAGTCAGTCACTGATCAGGCAGGGCTCATAGGGGAATAAACTTTTCTAAGGCCATGTTGTAGTATTTAAATTATGTTGAATGGCATAATTTAAAAGATCTTGTTGAAATACTTCTTAAAAGACTCCATTAAAGAAAGCATGAGTGGGCATAGGTTTAAAATCATCAAGCTAATAGGAAGATGATGGACTTTCATTATTTGGGATCGACAGAAAGAGGGAAACAATAATACAGTACACGAATGAAAGATTAGGGGTTCAGTCATTATTGGAGGGGAGGCTACAGAGAGGACAGTGATACTGGGCATATAACCAGGAATGTTCTGCACTAATACATTTATCTTTTATGGATTAACTCTTTTTAAATAGATGTGTAAATAATAATGGTTGTGTTAGACTTTTAGGAGTAGTGTATGCTAGCAGGGGATTAAGATGGTGCTGTGGTGGAAGTCAAAAGATAGGGAGTCAGTTCAGCTCCATAGTGTGGAGGAATGAAGTCTTGATTGTGACTCATTTGATCCAGGTTCAGCTAACCATCTAGGTACTGAAGAAGTCAGGTATGGGGAAAGAGAAGTCAGAGTCAAAGTAAACTTTATTGCCATTCAGAAATCACACAAGTGCAAAAACTGAATGAAATTCCATGTCTCCAGACTCAATGTACAGACGACATATAGACAATTTTCACAGACATTTACACATATAACACCTAGCTATTACATCACAGACATGCAGGTAGACAGACTAATATTGCACATAATTAAAAACACATTTTAACACTTTTCAAACTGAACCCTTAAATGCACGAGTCTTTAGTACTGCACAGATACTTGGTTAAGATATTGAATTAATCCTTGCACAGAAAGAAACATTTGTGTATTCCAATGTTAACATTAGAGTATTGCACTGTGGACCTTAGAGTATTGCACTATGGTTAATTTATGCATCCGCAACATGTATTGCACTGAAAGAAGAGATATTTTACTGCATTGCTACTGCCCTAGATGGCCTATAAGTTACAGTCCTGGTGAATATTGCACTAAGTATTAGATGAGACTGGTAACCAGGTTAATGCACAATTTGAGACAGTTTCTGACCTAGCTGGACATCATGGATTGTAGTGGATACTAGAGTTCAGCAGCCCGATGATGTTAGGGAAGAAGCTTGAAGGAAGGAGTGACCCTCTATGCATGTTTACCTCTTCAAGGGGGGACAATGAGGAGCATACCGGAGGTGTACACACAGGACAGAAGATCAAGTGGCAATACTACAATCAGAATGACAGGTGGTTATAATACTGTATTGTAGGCAAACATAGGAAGGACACACTCCCATGCAGTTTGCGGCATTTCCCTCATGTCACCATTGCATACCCACCTTGTGATGTTCCCAGCACATCAGTAGGAAAGGCTGGGAATTAAAAATGACTACCTCACTAAAATCTATCAGCCTGCTGCAACATGCTGACTTTCAAGAAGTGCTCAGCATGTAAATGATCTGTCTTTGAAAATACAGATGAAGATGATTGGATGTTCTAGTTCCCTAGGGTTTGTATGCTTTGCCTGGTTGTTGGCATAAGGATTAAAACTATCAGTTGTTAATGAGATAGTTTCTTTGGCACAGGGTATGAAGGCTGCCAGCCTAGCTAGATGGAATTTTGTTAATAATTCTATGTCCTTGTAAATATTAATATAATCCACAGGCTTGTTTGACAAATGTAAGAAAACTGTGTTATTTTCTGAGCTTCAAAAATGTAACCACAGTGAACCCTGCTGGAAGAAATCTGATAAGTAAACGATTTTATGACTGTGGTGATCTCAAGCTAGGAGATGGGATATTTGCAGCTAGAAATTCTTTCTATTGTCCTAAGATGGAGATAATTACTAGGTTTCACATGTAAAGTGTATTTTATTGCTGTGGCTTTCTCACAGGTGCAGATCAAAAAGAAATGCTAAATTTTGAGTTCTGTTAGCCTGGGAACTAAATCAGAGAAGTGACAAGAATTATGTAATCTGAAATGACTCAACTTCTCATCTATATTTGCTTGCTCTGTAAGATATTTAGATCTTAGTATTCCTCTTACAGATGGATAGAAATAGCAAGATTAGTCTAGCCGTTTTCTATATTTATGTTAGACTATGCTACGATGTTGTTTTAAAGAATTTCCTGTGATTTCTGAACTCTCTGTTGTCACTGTGTTGAATTAATGAGTATTGACTTGTGTTTTTATTATTTATTATTAAATATATGTAAACCATTTAACTGTGGCTGTTTTCTGTAGAGATAATTTAAGCTCTTAGTGTACTTGCATGTATTTGGTGATACTGTATAAGTCATTCCTAAATAGCCTTCAAGTCTCAGTCACACTTACCAATTGGATAACAGTAACATTGCACAGTAGAATCGGACACCCTTTGGTAAGGGCCTTTAGAGTAGCTGATAGTAGTGGTTGGTGGCAGTCGGTACTACCATATAGTCTCGGCCGAAGGGGGCATAGCTGGAGAACCTGTGCCAGCCTTCCCCAGGAATGTCTGTGTGTTTGTATATAACTCAAATCTCAAAGTATGTGTGTCAGCTACATGGGCAGGAACACAAAGAACTAGTTGAACAGAGAGGGTGCTGGAGATGTTGGCTTGACGAATCAGCTGAGATCTGAACCCTATAGCTGTGCCAGTGGGGAGTTTTATTGGGGATCTGGAGAGAAAGGGAGAAACCAGCCCCAGACTGACTGTGATCTCTGTGTGCTCTTAAGGGAAATTGTACTTTACTGTGTGTGTACTTGTTATCCTTGCAATGTGGATGCCCCTCACTGGTGCTTGTGGTGAGGATTGAGGCACGTTGATTAATGGGCCAGTGCATGGGCATCACATATCAATTGGTGGCAGTGGTGAGATATCCACATCAAATATTAATTGTTTGATAGTGGTGACTTAGCCACATCAGATATTAATTGGCTTGTAGTGGTGTGGATAGTGAATTCCTGTAGCTTGTGTACAGTGATCACTGAAGGTGTTTTTGTACTCTAAATCAGCCATGCAGTGAATATGCAGAGTTCAGATCAGAATTGCTTTATTTCTTTTGTTAGCTTAGTTAGTCAGGGAGAGCAGGCAAGCATGTCAGCAGAGGAGTATGGCAAGCTGACAAGGAGCCAGTTGGCTGAGATGTGCCAGCCTAAAGGACTGCTGCATGGAAACCTGACTAAGCAGACATGATTGCAGCTTTGGTCACAGCTACATCAGAGAATAGCAACCAGGAGGATGATCAGACTGGCTGTGGAGATGTACAACACTCAGAAAATGAACAGCTCAACCTTTCTACAGGTGACTTAAAAATCCATTTGGAGTTAAAGAGACTTGAATTGGATGTCAAGTGTTTGGAAATAGAAGCAGCAGAGAGACTGATGTGTCTATAGACTGAAGAGAATGAGAAAATTCTATGCCTGTAAGCTAAGGCAACATGAAAAGGAGATGCTGACTCAACTAGAGACATGGAGGTAATGGGGAAAGGAGTAACTGGACCCCAGAAGCAGAAAAGGTCAGTAAATTTCTTCCACAGTTTACAGAGGGGGATAAGTTTGATTATTTCATTCATATGTTTGAGACAGTATGTAAACAGTATGATGTTGACCAAGGGCTCTGCGTACAGTTCATGACCCCCTTACTCCATGGTAAAGCTGTAAATATTCTATCCAAACTGTCTAATCATGACCTTTTAAATTATAATGTTGTAAAGAACTGCTTGCTAGAATTTTTTAAGCTAACAGCTGAAACTTATTGGAAAATGTTTTGTGAGCATCGGCGCAAGGCAGATGAAATTGTGTGTGAATATGTTGCTGAACTGAGCACCTATTTTCATAGGTGGGTGAGTGGATATCAGGTCACCACTTTTGAAGGGTTGGCAGACCATTTGGTGTGTGAACAAGCCCTTAGCACTTTGCCTGAGGACATGAGTATCTGGTTGGCTAATAGACAATGTGCTACTTCAGATGAGTTGGGGAAGATGGGAGACCTATACCTAGGAAGCAGGGCATCCTTGCACAGGAAAGGGACATTCAGTGCTGCTCATGGATCTAAGGGAACCCATGGTGGGCAGCTTAAACAGCCCCAACAGAATATGCCAGTAGCAGGGGAAGCCAGTAGTCCAGGTACACATCCTGGACCTAGGGTTAAATGTTTTGAATGCAAACAGTGGGACCATGTGGCATATAGATGTCCACAGAGGCAAGGTGGGGAACAAAAGGTAGGAGAGCCAGTAAGTTGGAAAGACAAAATGCCAACAGTAGGTTGTCTTGAGACAACAAGGGTACCAAACTACCACAAGAGGTTATAGCCTATCATAGTGAATGGCAAAGAGACCATTCCTAAGAGAGACACAGCCTCAGATATAACCCTTGTGAAGCCTGCAATGGTTACAGAAGAGCACTACTTGCCTGGGTAGTCTACTCCAGTCAGAGCTTTAGGAGGGACCCCATTTCAAATACCTTTCTCTGGGGTTCACCTTGACTGGGAGCGTGGAAAAGGAAGATAGCAAGTAGTTGTGTTTGCAGATATCCCTGCAGATGTCCTGATAGGGAATGATTTTGATAATGGAGCACTGTGTGTTCATGCAGTCAGGCTTGGAGACAAGCATGTGGGTCTGTTAGCCTGGGGAGACACAGACAGACTGCACACTTGAAGCCAGGACTGGTGAAGTGGTTACGTCAGGGAGGGAGCTACCCTTTAACAGTGAGACTAAAGGTGAGCCACAGCTCTTTGTGGGTACTGATGTTCCCTTGGACAGAGTGACTGCAAGGGCAGAGGTGAGTAGTAGTACCCAGGCTGACAGTGAGGCACCACTGTCAGAGAATACCAGACTTCCTGTAGAAGGGGCCTGAGGCAGCTAGCTAGTGAGGCACCTGATTCTCAAGGGAAGGGGGAATCTGTATACTGGGACAAAGGGTTACTGTATAGAGAGTGGACCCCTGAGGGAGGGCTAGAAGGTGAGAGAATACAGCAGTTGGTAGTGCCTACAGCCTACCATCTGGCACTTCTAGCCATAGCCCATGATATTCCCTTTGCAGGTCATATGGGCATAAAACATACAAAGAGATGTATTATTATTATCTATTGGCCTGGAATTTCCAGAGATGTAACAGGGTACTGCAGGACCTGTGAGCAGTGCCAAAAGGTAGGCAAGGCAAGAGACAAGGTGAAAGTTCCTTTGATGCCTTTGCCTTGTGATTGAGGAGCCATTTCAGAGGGTAGCTATAGATATTGTGGGGCCTCTGAGTACCCTAAGCTCTGCAAGGAAAAAGTATATCCTAGTGGTAGTAGATTATGCCACAAGATACTCTGAGGCAGTAGGTTTGTCCTCCATTGAGGCAGAAAAGGTGGCAAATGCTTTGTTAGAGAATTTCAGCAGGGTATGCTTCCCAAAAGAAATACTGAATGACAGAGGTGCCAATTTCATGTCAGACCTGCTGGCCTGTCTGTGGAAGCACTGTAGGATAAAGAACCTAACGACCACCCCCTACCATTCCCAGACTAATGGTCTTGTTGAGAGGTTAAACTCTACACTCAAATCCATGCTACAGGCATTTGCAGACCAGTTTGAGAGGGAGTGGGACAAATATTTGCCCCATCTGTTTGCTTACAGAGAGGTTCCCCAGGAATCCACAGGTTTTTTTCACCCTTTGAGTTGGTGTATGGGCATAGGGTGAGGGGGATTTTAGACTTAATTCATGATGAGTGGGAGGGCGAGTGTAAATCTCACAAGGAGTCTGTTGTGACATATGTCCTAAACCTCAGGACAAGGCTCAGGGAACTCATGGGCTTGGCCCAGGAGAACCTGGCAGAATCCCAACAGCAGAAAAAGGTCTGGTATGACAGGAATGCTCAAGCTAGAGAGTATGCTGTAGGGCAGCAGGTAATGATTTTCATTCCTGTCAGACTTAAGCTCAGACAGCCTGGGAGGGACCTTACAAGGTGGTAAGGAAGGCCAGTGATGTTAACTACATGGTGGTACTGCTAGGCAGGAGACAGGAGCACAAATGGTACCATGTTAACATGATGAAACCTTACCCATGATAGGGAGGCCCTTGTGCTGCATATTTGCAGTGAATTGCAGGAAGAGTCTGAGGGGGATCTGTTGACTGATATCCTCAGTGAGGCTCGGACTGACACCTCAGTGGAAGGGTTAGCAATGTCCCAGCAGCTATCTCCTGCCCAGGTTCAAGAAATTCGAGCATTGTTCCAGGAGTTTGGGGACATGTTCACTGGGAAGCCAAGGTGCACCCACCTGGTGCAGCACCATGTGGATACAGGGCCCCAAAGGCCTATTAAGCAGTCAAACAGACTCTGAGGGAGGAGATAAAGGAAATATTGAAACTAGGGGTAGTTAAGGAGTTCAGCAGTCCCTGGGCCTCCTAATGGTGCTGGTACCCAAGAAGGATGGCAACATCAGGTTCTGTGTGGACTATATTAAACTAAATAGTCACACAGAGTGAGATGCTTACCCCATGCCTAGGATAGATGAAGCTGTTGAGCAGCCGGGTGGGGCTACGTTTCTTACCCAGGGATACTGGCAGGTGCCCTTGACTCCTGGTGCTAGAGAGAGGTTAGCCTTTGTGACTCCTTTTGGCTTGTATGAGTTCACAAAGATGCCCTTTGGGATGAAAAATGCCCCAACGACTTTCCAGAGGCTGGTAGATCATATCCTAGTGGGAGCAGGAGATTTTGCCCTTGCTTACCTAGATGACATTGTCATCTTCAGCCATTCCTGGCAAAAGCACCTTTAGCATGTCAGGGAGGTGCTGGGCAGACTACAGAGGTTAAGGTTGATCATTAAGCCCAGCAAATGTCAGGTGGGTATGGCAGAGGTCTCCTACCTGGGACATAGAGTGGAGAGTGGTAAGATCAGGCCAGAAATGGCCAACGTGGAAGCCATTCAGGCATGGCCTGTGGCTCTTATGAAAAAGCAGATAAGAGTATTTTTAGGGACAGCAAGGTACTACAAAAAGTTTGTCCCCAATTATAGTACTATAGCTGCTCCCCTCACAGACCTGTCAAGGAAAAACAGCTCAGATAAGGTAGTGTGGACCCCAGCATGTCAGCAGATATTCCAGAAGCTTAAAAGAGCTTTGGGAGGACCCCCTGTGTTAGCCAGTCCAGATTACAGCAAATAATTTGTTGTGTAGATGGGTGCTTTGAACCAGCCAGATTTCTTCAGATGGACAAGAGCACCCAGTGATTTACCTCAGTCATAGGCTCCAACCCAGAGAGGAATGCTATGCAGCCATATGAAAGGAATGTCTAGCCATACTGTGGGCACTGCAGAAACTTCAGCCTTATCCGTATGGAAGGAAATTCACTGTAGTTACAGACCACAATCCCTTACCATGGCTACATCAAGCCAGCCAGCAAAATGCCAAGTTACTAAGGTGGAGCCTAGGATTGCAAGCATATGATATGTCAGTGCAGCACTGCAGTGGGGTTATCAATGCCAACACAGATTGGCTCTCAAGACAGGGAATTGGGTAAGGTATTCCCAGATAGACTCAACTCACTCAAGCAACGTTTCTCAAGGGTCACTTGAAAAACTAGCTTAAGTTCTCATGGGGGGGATGTGAAGGCTGCCAGCCTGGCTAGCTAGAATTTTATCAATACTTCTTTGTCATTGTAAATATTAATATGATCCATAGGCTTGTCTACAAATGCAAGTAACCTGTATGTTATGTGCTGAGCTTCAAAAATGTAGCCACAGTGCACCCTGATGGAAAAAAAACAGAAATGTATAAGGACTATATCCCTGTGCAAATGTATGTTTTCATAGTAGAAATTGGGACATACAGAGTTAACTTGCAAACTCTGAGAAAATAAAGAGTTTTACAATTGTGTTTATTACAGCTAGAAGACAGAATGTCTACAGCTAGAGTTTCTTTCTATTTCTTAAGACAGAAATAATTACTAGGTTTAAAATGTAAAAGTGTTAATTGTTTTACAACTTCCAGTTTGAGGCAAGCTTCTAATAAGTGTCAGCTTCTAAGAGAGAAGTATTTTTCATAGAGGCATGTTAAACTCTGTTGGTATCTGTTTAGCCTGGGAAATAGAGGCAAGTGTCAAATAGTGATGTTATCTAGCTAACCCAGCTGTAATGTGTATTATTAATTTAAGAACTATCTCAGAGAGAAAGTCTGTGCATTTTGTGTTTGTCTCTGGATCTGAACACATTCATCTTCAGCACTTATCTGTATTTGCCTTGCTCTGTAAGTAAGACTTAGATCATAACATTTCTCTTAGAGCTACATAGGAAAATAGTAAGATCGGTCTAGATGTTTACTGTATTTATATGAGACTGTCCTGCAATGTTGTTTTAAAGTATTTCCTGTGATTCTGAAATCTGTTGTCACTTTATTGAGTTACTGAGTATTGTATTGTGCCTTTATTATTATTACTATTAAATATATTTAAACCTTTTAATTGTAGTTGTTTTAGAGTATTTAATCTCTTAAAGTACTTGCATATGTATTTGGGAACACTGTACAGGCCCCTCCTAAATAGCCTTCAAGTCTTGGACACACTTACCATTTGGATAACAGTAGCATTACACAATAGAATTGGTCACCCTTTGGGAAGGGCCTTATAGTAGCTGATAAAGGGTGGTTGGTGGCAGTGATTAATACCTTATAGTCTGAGCAGAAGGGGGCATAGCTAGTAAACCTGTGCCAGACTTCCCCAGGAGTGTCTATGTGTTTGTATATAAATCAAATCTCAAAGCGTGTGTGTGTCAGCTACTTGGGCTGGGACATGAAGCCCTGTTTGGATAAAGAGGGTGCTGGAGGTTTTGGCTTGACCACTCAGCTGAAACCTTAACCCTATAGCTGTGCCAGTGGGAAGTCTTATTGGGGATCTGGAGAGAGAGGGAGAAACCAGCCCCAGACTAACTGTGATCTCTGTGTGTTCTTAAGGGAAATTGTACTTTACTGTGTGTGTACTTGTCATCCTCCCAATGTGCACATCCCTCACTGGTGTTAGTGGTGAGAATTGAAGCTCCTTGATTACTGGGCCAGTGCAGGGGCATCACAGTAGCTAAAGAAGGATTTGTATTTGTCCTTATCTTCAGATGCTAACCAAGGTTCATGGGCTGCTTTAGTATGCCTTACAGTATTTTTCAAGTTTTAGTCAAATGTCTGATGCTATCCTTGATATCAGGGTATTTTAATGTGTTGCACACTTAGAAGTTCTTTTTCCTTTATTGTAGAATTTATGATTGTGGACCACTGGGGTGGTTTGTTTTTAAAATTCCCATTATATTTAGATGTAGTTAGAACTGCCAATGCTATACATTTATCTAAGTGAACCAAGAATTTCTTTGTGAAGTTATTGGCTGTCACAACAATGGAGTTGATGCTGCTATCACTGAATTTTGAAATTTCGTCACAAAATTTAATGAGTTTACTATGTTTGAGATCCTTGAATTCTGAAATATTGGCTGCAGGAAGTTTATAGATTTTGAAGGTGGGAGTCACAGGTTTATGATCTGACAAGTGGGGAAGGAGATACCATGGAATATTACATGAAAAAGCCATATTCATAAGGACAAAGTCAAGAATGTTATGTCATCTAATGGGTTTACTGACAATCTGGAATATGAGGCTTTTATTTATTAAATCTAACAGCTTTTGGATGTAGCCAACCATTAAAGGTATGGGTACTCCAGCTTATTGATAGGTAGCTAAAAATCTTCCAAAATAATGGACATCTAAATTATGGGGAGCTCATCAAATATGTTTAGAAACCTTACATGATTTTTAGGGTATATAGAGGGTGATCTGTAACAAGCTGCAAGATTTAGATAGGTATGTACAGGGTGGTTTCTATACATTTAAACCAAGTTACACAGATATGGATGCATTTCAAATGCAGGAATTCTTCAAGATCAGGCAGTTTGTTGTTGAGGTGCCTGGCATCAAGCAGAGACACCTTAAGGTGAACCTGATTTTGGATTTGATATGATAGTTACTTTGGAATGTCCGTTAGCTAGACTCTTCCTAAAAAAGGTTACTATGTGGGCAGCAAATGTTTTTAATCAGTATGCAGAAGTCTTGGCATGAGAGGTGCTGGCCATCCTCTGCAAAGCAAATAGGACTGTTGAGCATTTTATCCAATAGACACATACTAGATCCCCCTAGAATGATACAAACTATTTAGCTAAGTTTAAGTCCAGTTATATATTTTTGTACTAAGGTATCATTCTTGGAGAAGGAAGGATTCCACTCAGGACTGGAGTTTTCCCTGAATTTGTGACATAAAAGGAAGGTTCTGACATGTCTCTGCATATTCTTCAGGGAACCTCAAGTTGTTCACCCCCCCCCCACATGGGCCTTCATTATGTTACATCACATTTATTAGGTGAAATGGTCTTTAGGACTCTTGAGATATCAGAGATCCAGGCACCTGAAACACAGCTCATTGTCACCCTGACTTCTTCCAGTCCAGTGAGTAGATAATCTGACTCTAAACTCAACAATCACTAAAACAATGCATCTGTAAAGTGCTCTGGTGGACTGGATTTGAGGTGATTTTACTCTTGGTGACTTTGCGTTGAAAGTGTGGCAAGGTGGTGTGATGTTGGATTTTCACTGAGTCCTTGTCTTTGTGGGTCAAAGAGGCTTTGGCAGTCATTTATTAAAGCCACAGCATAAGACATTTTAGTGTGAGTTGATGAAAATTGTGGTGGAAGTGAGTGTGTGTGTGTGTGTGTGTGTGTGTGTGTGTGTGTGTGTGTGTGTCCATATTTTTGTGAAAGTGAAGACTCTATATTTGTTAAACATCTGCATCCCTGACAAACAAAATTATTAGTGCTGAGTAAGACATCATAGTGAGCACAGAGCAGTTACACCGCTTGAGGATGCAAAGTGCTATAAAGGTGGTAACACGAGAGAGACAAGCAGGTTGATCTTCCATTTTAGTCCAGAGATTTGGAGAGTTAATTAAAATTATCCAGCATACTAAATATAGCCAAATGTGATCCTTATTAGGCCATATTGTAGAGGAACGTGACTATGTGGGTTTTCTATGGAGGGGTAAACTGCCTAATACAAAATTACTATACGTAACTAAAAGAAGTAAATGAAGTAATTGAAGTTAAGTTTGCAAGTGTGACAGAGGACAGCAGAGTCGCTAATCAACTGTAGAATATGAGCAACTCAGAGCAGCTGCAGGCTGCTAGAAGCTGTTTGGTGGACATGTAGCATACAGTGTGGTAGGTAGCTGTCTGCACTTGTAAGTATCACTAGCCACATTAATATGATTTAGGAGAGTTATATGTTATGAAGACAGATATGATACCTGCTTCTATGCTGTGCATAAATGCAGGCAATTTATAAAAACATTAAAAACAGCTGAAAAAGCTCAAATACCTACTTGAGTCCACTAAACATTTGGGGAAAAGTATTTCCCAGAACATTGGCTCCTTTAATAAACATAGAAAAGTGAACTTCCTCATGACAATATTAGTCAGAAAGTTTAAGTTCCCAGTCCTGTTATGTTTCTCTCAGTTATGTTTCTCTCAACAAATGACTTATTTACACCTTTGTTCACTTACTTCCAAATATTCATCTTTGGTTTTGTTCTTGGCTTTGTTCCAGACTCGAAATAGTGCATGCCAGATCACCTCAATTATCTAGTTATCAGACATTAAATCAATCAGTCAATCAATCAGCTAATCATCAGTGCAAAATTATTCAATAGCATTTTACCATCTTAAGTGAAAAGCTGTTGCGGTACAAAAAAGCACAATATACTGCCAGGACCCCTATAAACATAATTGTGCCACATGTTAAGCAGAAAAAACTAATGGCAGTCATTTAACACAATTACTGGCACTCCAAGTGAATGTCTATATTACTACATCATTGGGAAAAAATACACTCATAATATGATATAGCATGCTTATGATGTGCAAGAATGCAACACTGATCTTTACTTTTAAACATGCATGGGATACATCTGCCACCTCTCAGTGGTGAGTACAAATCTGTAGCCTATAATGCCTGGATTTCAGTCTGAGGACATGAGATTGTATAAGTCCTGTCTGCCTCCAAAGTAGACTTTGTTCAACAGGTCTGGTTTCTCAGTTCAAACCTGCAAGTTAATGGGTGTGGTTCATGAGATCAAATTTAAAGTGAACATTTTGGGGTTCTGTTTCAAAATGTTCCAGGGTACTCCATACAAAAGATTAAAAACTTTACTTGGTCTTACATGGCATACACTAAAATGCACTTTTTCAAATCTGCAAAAACTATACTACCTTTACTTCTTATCTGCAACTTTAATTAGCATTTTTACAAATATGCCAAACATTATGCATTACAAGTTTGTTACGTGAGGGAATGTATCCTTCAGACATTTCATTCTTTCAAAAGGAACATGTAATTTTTTTTTTAATTTTTAAACTTTATTAAAGAAAATACACATACCAATCATTAGTCATTAAAACAAATGATTACGTCATCTATAACTCTGCTACAGCATCCATTTTAAAGGCTTTCAAATTTCTAGAAACTATATAAATTGCTGTACATGTATGTGTGTAGGTGTAATTCTACATTGCTGTTTAGTATGTCTACAGCTGCTTAACTGATGAAATGTCTCGCACTCAAGGAATTGCTGGTTTAGGGACTTGTCAAGAAACATACTTCTGTCCGTGTAATGTATTGATCTCATCATTGTTTTTATGTGAATTTTATACTTGTGTAAAATGTACTAAAACAAGTGTCTGTTCTGGTAAAGTAACTCTTGCTGAAACATGTCACAAAGCAGAAATCAGTGTTGTTACAAACCTCATCTCCAAAGGGTAAATAATTTAATGCTCATCTTCTTATCCCACTATTCTGCAACATTAGCCATGGGGGTTCCTGTGCTTTGATGAACAGCACTTTCCTCGAGAGCTGTACGATCAATGGAAAAGGAATGAAACAAGTTTCGTTGACAGTGGAGTTTTCTTTTTTCTCTACTGGTGTGCAACCTCAGAGTGGGTATATTTAAGTTTGAGAGGTATGGCCTCCCATATGGGGAAATGTTGGGGGGTTTGCCCCCCCTGCAAAAATACCTCCGAGATTTACTAAACTTGTTTTGTTCTTTTACTGTTGATCGTTCTGCATTCGATGAAAGTGCTATTGATCAACATGTATCCAGCCAAGGATGCAAGCAGCTTATGCAGGAATAATATGCAACATCATTGGCTAGGATGAAATTATGCACAATATTTGAATTTTATTTTTTCAGCTTTAAACATATGAGATATAAGGCACATTCTACTACTGCAATAATAAATTATTTAGCATCTTAAACATCCTCAGTATAGGTTATACATCAGTTTTCTGTCAGTATGATCAAAGAAAAATAAAAAAAAATGCTGCATATGTTTTGCAAATCCTCTTCAATAAGTGAAATTTCAGCCAGCTGACAAACTGTGTAAGTTAAACTTGTTCAACACCACACCTGTCCCAGCTGTAGATGATGCCACCAAAAATAAAAGAGTTTTACAAAGGGGGTTGTCCTCCTGTGTTAGTTCCTCACCACCTTACATTTATACTGACTTCATAGTCAGAAATCTTTGGGCAATAAAGAAACATCTTGCAAGGGTGAAAAAGTACCTTCACTACATCATTTTCATAATAAAATTAAATAATAAGAAAACATTTGGGGACTGCTCAGGTCAAGAAGGTGAGATAGGAAAACTGCCCTCCAGGAGATGTCATACATCAATTGATGGATCTCCAAGGTTTCATAGATTTATGACTGAAACCAATACAATGAACAGTGTGACAGCATTTTAAATGAACAGCACAATATTACAAACAAGAAAGTGCTTGACCATTTGGACAACCTCGTATGGATTCTTCATAGCTGATTTGTTTTGGTAGATGACTATGCCCTCCTACTCCCTTTCAAAATCTTTATCAGCTGAGCAGAACAGACAATATAATTAACTAGCAGCAAAGGTTAATATAATATATCCTTTAGGTTCTATATGGTTTCAAGGGATGTAAAGTAGTTTTCTCTGCTGAAAGAACTTGGCAGTTCCAAAAAAAGAAAAAACATTCTGTAATATGAAATTTCATACAAGCCTTGGGCTTAACTTTCACATGTTGGTCTTTTATATTTCTGTGATACTTATTTTTTTCTGAGTGAATGCTCGGAGTAAATTAGGCTAACCCATTCTTTGTTGCCAAAACACCTTAATGCCTTTGTGTATGTTTCTCTCCTTTTGCACCATAACTGGTATTAAAACACTGTGGTTGTTAAATGTCTGACATGTACAAACTTTGATTTAAGAACCAGTAATTTAAGTCTGCACAGGGTAAACTACGGAATCATCAGATATGCAATATTTTGCACCCAGGTTCTCTAAGCTATCAAAGATAATTCCAGATAATTATTCTAAATCAAATTATTTGAAGATAAAATGAAAATGAAGAAAAACAAAAAGCAATGGCTATAGATATGGCGCACATGCTGCAGACTTAGTAATTTATCAGTGCAGAACAAGAAGTGGATTATAAAGCACCTTTTTTAGTGACATTTCTGAAATTTTAGTAATATGCTAGAGCTTGCTTTATATATAGCGCCACATAAATCCCATGGTATCAATACACAACATTTCCATGTTCAGAGTTCTAGTAGTAAGCATGACAAACAAAAGAAATAATGCACCTATTTTTCTAACTCTTTTTGTGATTCAGTAAATTATATCATCTAAAGTTAAAATAAAATAAAATCTGCAATGTGACAGTTCAAATAATTCAGAAATAAGGCATCTGAAACTGAAGTAACAGTGCACAACAAAAGAAATGTGCTGAATGTTATAAAAAAATGGCAGTTTTACTGAATGTTCAAATTCATTTTTTCCTGCCATTCTTACTAGAACAGGCTTAATGAAGTTATTCATTTTTTAATAATGGCTCCACGCATAAGAGAATTTAATATAACCAGGAAACGGCCTTGAAAACTTATGTGAGCATATCTGTATGATATGATTCTGTTTTACTAGATTATATCCTTAAACCTGAGAGATCAAGGCAAGGTGTTGCAGCAGCATTAAAGCTGTCTTGATTCATAAAGGTAAAGGCCTTAGATGTGTAAATGTGTTGAACATGTCTCTAGTGAAATGTCATTGTATCTGGGGATATATAGCAAGGAATTTAAAAAAAACATATGAAACTCTGAGATCTAGCAGCACATAAAGTATCACTGACTAAGCATCGGGTAATGATGTATTTTACAAGTAAATTTAACTTACTTGCTTTTTCATTCTTAAGAAATGAAATGCACTAAGAGAAGTTTAAGTAAGAATTGTAGTTCTATGGAACTCAGAAGCCTGTCTTGACTAAAGTACATGTTGATTTTAATTTTATTACTAGTAAAACAATGTGTGTGTGTGTGTGTGTGTGTGTGTGTGTGTGTGTGTGTGTGTGTGTGTGTGTGTATATATATATATACATATATATATATATATATCTATATATATATATATATATATATATATATATATATATATATATATATATATATATATATATATATATATATATATATATATATATATATATACGGGTCCCCTATAAAATGTCGAATGCTCAGAATCCCAACGCCCAAATTACCGAGACCAGAAGTCTGATACCCCACATTACCGAAAGACCAGAAGCGTGAAATTCAAAATCCTGATGTTAAAGGATATTGAGTTAGTGCTTCTGGTGTTGCGGTTCAGGTACGTATCTGTGTGTAAGCGTGTTTGTTAGGGGCTTTAGTGTGTTTTAGTGTGCATTGTGACTTTGGTATGTGTATGTGAAGGACTGTAATGTGTGGGTGTGAGTATGCCTTGTGTGTATGTTTGTGCAATCTTGGAGTTAGAATATTAAAGTAGGGGGGTGTGGGGGGTGCCCATCTGCTTAACTACAGTGTAGGATTATTTATTGGGTTTGGGGGGACACTGTCTGTATGTGTACGTGTGTACTGTAAGTGTGTTGATCGTTCGCGATTTTGAATTTCACGCTTGTGGTCAGTCGGTCCTCTGGTATTTCGGGTATTTGGTCTCGGGATTACGGGAGTCGGTCTTGTGGGTTTTCAGTTTTTCGTAGTGAACCTATATATATATATATATATATATATATATATATATATATATATATATATATATATACACACACACACACACACACACACACACACACACACACACACACACATATATATATATATATATATATATATATATATATATATGGCTCTAGTTTATATTGTCGAAAAACCACTTATGCTAAATTCACAACGTAGAGACCACTTTGCCGAAATGACATGTTATCGAACACCTGGAACATCACAATTTCACTCTGGGAAATGAACCACTTTTCCACCGACATAGAAAAAGCAAACTGAAGCAAATTAACCCCCCCCCAACACCCCCCTAACTAAATATACCAACTCTGAGATTGCACTATAGCGGAGAAAACGGCAAAGTTCATCATGGTGGCTCAGTGATTCATTTCCTGGAGTGAAATTGCAATATTCTAGGTGTCCAATAGCATGCTCTTTCGGCAAATTGTTCTTGATGTTGTGAATTTTGAGTATGTGTTTTTCCAGCAATATAAAGGAGATCCATATACATATATGTACATTATGAAACAAGATATTTAATAAATACTTTTGAGGTAACCCATCACTCATGTGACTTCTTTGGACAAAGCAAAAAGTTAAATTGTTTTTATAAAATTTAAAATAAGGACCACCTCATCAGATGGAAGTCACTGTCACTCCCTGTTATCAGAGCATTATTATTCAGTGCCCGAAATCCAGTTCCTCGGTTCTCTTTAAGAAGCAGTATTTCTGCTTTTACATGTTTTTCTACTGAGAAGCATTAATGCTTTTTAGTAGATCTGCTAATGTAAAAACAGTATTTAAATGGCTCTCTGCAGTGTAATTATGTTTTGCTGAGACTCCCATAATGATGATTTAATTATATATTTGTAAGGAGAATGTATTTTTGTGTAGACAGATGATGCTACGCCCGAAAGCATTCCAAAGGGTAATCAGTCTGGTCTAATAGTTATCTAGTTGGGAATGTTTTTTGTTTTGGTCTGGTAAATATTGACACAGAAATTAACAAACCAAGGATGATTTGTCTAGTTACAATGAATACTTTTATATGTGCTGCAATGTTTTTTTCTTTTGTCAAAAATATTGCATTATAACATATATATGGGAAGCAGAACTCTGGATGCAAAAATTAGTATTAAGCTTTTTTTCCCTATCATACTGCTGCTATGTATGTTTGTATGTATGTATGCATTTATTTATTCAGTCAACCATACATTTATTTATTTATTTGTTATTGACATGTTAGTCCTTCTAGGCAGGGGAGACCCAATGTGAAATTCCTATCAACTAATGGTAATTTGGCCTGGACAAAAGGAAATGTCCCCTAGGTTATCCTGAGCTGTATTAATTACCTTGAGTTTTAATATTGCTTTTGTTTTGATTACTAAAGTCCCATGTACTCTTTGAAATATGTGCAACAGGATCTCCTGTATCCATGTGATCTACCACCAAGCTGAGGCAATGGGCCTTAATTTAACATGCTGCACAGGAGTGAAGCTCCCCCTTTGTGCTGCATTATGGTGTTAGCATTACAGCATGAGTCTAAACACTTGATGTTGGAATAGAACCTACGGCCATTTGATTTTCATAGCATCAAAGAGAAGTGTGCTGCCATCTGAGCCACTAAGTTAAACATAGCACATGGAAATCAATAATTATGCACAAATAGAGATAAAAAGATAATTTTGTTATGCACTTGTTTAACATCTGAAAAGTGCATTACAGTTTTGCTATACACCTTTCAAGCTTGTTATGATCAAGTCTCAGACTGTAGCTACCATAGTACAATGTCAGAAACATTACAGAACTGAAAGCTGTAGTGAACTTTGCAATCATACAGAGAAAAAATTGTAGCACAGTAAAATGTATAACAGCTTTTAAAGCAGCTAGTTGATCAGAGGTGCACTTCATTTCTGTCCACTACCTGTCCAGTACCTGTGTGGTAGCACTAAGCATTTTATAGCTTTCAAAGCTGTGAAGCACTTCACACTGCTATGTCTTTTTTTGTAACCAGTAAGACGTCAGAGTAAATAAAGCTCCATATACTACAAAGAATTATGATCAGGTTTCTTTGACTACAACCAACATATTATGTATTCTCAAAATTGATACTAAGATACACCTCTTGAGCTTTGTTTCATTCCCCTTTTGAGATTAATTTCTTGGCATCCATTTTCCAACAATACAAAGGATTATGATTTGTCTTCGATCATAACTAGCGTGTTGTGGGTTTGAGACATGGATGGCAAGGACATTCATTTCAGAAGAGAAGCTTGAGAAGATCTGTCCTTAACATCTATGATAAGAATACATAACAAATGTGTATGATCAGGTAGACCCAATTATATTTGAAGTAGTGCTTGAAGATTTACTTGCTCCCATACACAACAAAAGATAGAAAAAAGTATAGCCGAACTGTTTAATAGCATTGAAAGCTGTAAAACACAATTATCCAGAAGCATAGATAGGCTAGGGCAAAGCAACCCAATGGTACAAGTGGTAGATCCATTTTTTCCCAAATTTTTGCTCATGACATAAATTTGAGTATAGATAGAAGAACGAAAGATCATTAGCCCTGGCACTCCTCCTCCTTAAATGGAAGAAATGCCAATCAGAGACATGACCTGTGTGAAGACATAGGACGTTAGGACCTGACAGATTAATGCTTAATGTCAGAATATGGACCTGCTCCTCAACATAGCACTAGGTGCACCAGATTGAGTAGTGCCACCAGATGACAAACAAGCCAACTACAGCTCTGCCATTACCATACAGTGGCAGCCACCAAAGAAGATTAGTGGGAAGCACAAATAGCTTTAAATATTGTTAACCACTTAATTCTACTTTTATTGGAAGGCTAAATGAAGTGTTAAACAACTTTTAAAGCTGTTTGCACTTCCTGCAGCTGTTCCTTGATTCTGTGGTGGCTCCTGACCTCTATTAATGCTTTAACATGAGACTAGAGCGTAACAGTGGTGAAGGATGGTTAACAAAATCTTAAGCACCTTTCTGATGTCAAAAAAGTGCTTAACAAGCATGCACTCCATGCTCTACATAGAGGATTATGAATGGGTTTCTAACTGCAACCACAGAATTATGTGTTCACGACATGAATGCCAAGAAATTCATCTTGTGACTGAAGCTCAGGAGATGAATCTTGGCATCCATATTGAGAACACATAATACAGAGTTATGACTGAAGACACAATTATAATTCTTTGTAGTGCATGGAGCTTCATGTTCTTCATGTACTACTAGTTACAAAAAATGCTTTAAGTGTTTTGCCAGCTTTTAGAGCTGTAAAGCACCCAGTGAGCACTGTCAAAAAGACAGAGTGACATGTTTCTTACTTTAGGGGAAGAAAGTCAGGAAAGATTATCTGGACAGACAGCAGACGGAAAGAAATCTGTTTTTAATTCTACCGTAGTCCACTGACTGTCTAGCACAATACCCAGTTGTAAGAATTTAAGCAAGGGGTGCTCAAAGATGAGGTCAAAGATGAACTAACCCCTGACCTAAATACACTGTCCAAACTCAGCCTTTCCACAGGCTACGTGCCCATGGAGTGGAGCACAGCAATGGTTATTCCGCTCCACAAAGGTGGAGCCACAATAGACCCCGGGAACTATCACCCTATAAGCCTGACTAGCTTTGTCTGCAAGCCTATGGAGTGCATAATCATGGATCTCATCAACAGAGACATTGGGATCCTCCAAACACTGGACCTTACCCAGTTTGGCTTTGTTAAGGGCAGATCATGCCTCTTAAACCTGGTGGACTTCTTTGAGACAGTTACCAAGGCTATAGATGAGGGAAAGGTGGTCCATACAGCCTACTTAGACCTCGCAAAGGCCTTTGACACCATTCCCCATTCTGGTATTATAAACAAGCTCACCAGCCTGAACATAAACCCCAAGGTCACGAGATGGGCTGCCAACTGGCTCACGGACAGAACCCACATGGTAAGATTTGCGGGAGCTAGGTCTGACTCTAAACTGGTTACAAGTAGTGTTCCCCAGGACTCAGTCCTAGGACCCTTCCTGTTCAGCATATACTTCTCAGAGGTACAGGCAAGCACAGGAGGTCAATGGCTGACCAAGTTCACAGACAACTGCAAACTAGGGGCTATAATTGACTCTCTGACTGACACAGACATCCTCCCAAAGGGTCTCACTGAGACAGATACCTGGTGTCAAAACCATGGCCTCAAGCTAAATGCCAAAAAGTGCATAGTCATCCCCTTTGGAAAAAACAAAGTACCCACAAACTACCACATAGGTGGTAGTCCCCTAAATACGGAAGATGTAATAAGGGATCTGTGGATCCAAGTAGATAGTAATCTCTCCTTTGATAATCACATTGCCAAAGTGGTTAGAAAATCCTTCTATGTGGCCCACCTAATCACAAAAGGGTTTGCATCCAGATCAAAAGAGGTCATTGTGCTCCTCTATGCATCACTCATCAGACCCATCATAGAGTACAATGCCCCATTAGGGATGTACCTTACAAGACACCTGCAACAACTGGAAAGACCACAGAAGTACCTCATCAAGAGGATCACTGGCCTCAAACAGATGCCCTATGTAGCTTGACTGAAGAAACTCCAGCTGTACTCAGTTGCATAATGCCTACTCAGAGGTGATCTATGCCTGACATACAAGGCCATGTCCAACCCAGAATTGATGGACATGCTCCACCTAAAGAAAGCCACATGCTCTAGGGATCTACACCTCACCACAACAATAAAGAGGACATGCTGGGGGGATAGATTCCTGTCCCAGAGACTTCCCATGCTCTGGAACAAGATTCCAATCTACATTAGGCAGAGGTCCTTGCTAACACTCTTCAAGAGAAACCTTGACGATTGGATGGGAAATAGAAAGTTTACCCAGGGGATCACTTCAATGGGTCTGCTGGACAGAGGCACAGGGAACTAATCTAAGGGGGTGGAGAAAGCCAACACAATTCTGGCTAGGCTTATAAATGCCTTTGGGCAGATAGCCCAGTATCTACCTATGAACAATTGTTAATATTGGGTCTCATGCTACCGAGTGCTTAACTGGTTTGTCTTTTTGTGTTATGGGAACATAATCACAGTCCTCCATGCGCTACAAACTGGATAAGTTCAGGATGAATGCCAGTCATAATATTCTCTGTAGTGGGCATTACTTTATAAATCTTGGTGTGCATTAATCTAAAATAGGCACACAAATCACAGAATTATTTTATAAAATATAAGGGTATGGACTGGATGTTTTTGGAAGAATTTGGGAAACTTTACAGTTTCATAGCATCTTTCTGTTGTGCATCATTTCTAAAAGGTTACTGAACAGTATTAGTGCGCATGTTAGGTTTTGAAATAACTTAAGGTTCTAGATGCTGTTTTTTCTTACTCATATTGGATAAATATATTATTTATTTATTTATTTAAATTTGTTGACCGGGAGTGTCCGACTGGACGTGGGTCCATTTTCAGCAGAGGCCCGGGGAGAAAAGCTCCACAGTAAAATAAACAGACAGTAGTTACATTGGATTACATAGCGATTAACAATTTA
This sequence comes from Protopterus annectens, assembly GCF_019279795.1. Classification (NCBI taxonomy): domain Eukaryota; kingdom Metazoa; phylum Chordata; order Ceratodontiformes; family Protopteridae; genus Protopterus; species Protopterus annectens. The sequence goes on from NC_056731.1 coordinate 1,263,737,978, forward strand.
ACATAGAAATTACTTACAACCTATTTACAGATGAAGAACATAGTACATCAGTAGACAACTAGAATCTTTATCTGTGAAATACATAACAGGCATTAACAAATGTAACAATGAGAAGTTCCTGCTGTATAATAAGTACCAGGCTTATGAGCATCTGAGCTTGCTATAATCAAGGTAGTTAGTGGAGTGGAAAGAAAGGTAGTAGTTGGATGGGGTGGATGATATTAGAGTGGGAGTTGCAAGGGCATAGCCAGCATGTTTTTAGGTGCACTTTTAATAAAGTTTTGAAGTTGGTGCATGATGATATGGAGGTAATTGTGGGTGGGAGTGAGTTCCATAATTTGGCTATGACGCAAGAGAATAGTGCTTCACCAGCAGAGTTATTGGCTTTAGTGATCTGCAAGTGATTTTTGTTGCTGGATCTTAGTGGTCTGGTGGTGCAATAGGGTTGGAATAGATTCTGGAGGGATGGGACATTTAGTGGATGGTTTACTAGTTTGTGGGTGAGTGAGAGTTGATACCACCGAAGGAGGTGAGGGAGTTCAAGCCAGCCCAGTTCAACAAGTGAGAGACAGTGGTGACTACAGTAGGATGCCCCTGTGGTGAATTTGGCGATTTTGTTGTAGCAGGTCTCTAGCTTGTTTAGATCACATTGCCTTAGGTTGGTATATACTGGAGAGGCATAAAGTAGGGTGGAGATAAGGTGGGAATTTGCTATTGAAATCTTTGCTGCTTTGGTGAGAAATTGTTTATTTCTGTATAATGCTCCTAGTTTTTTGTGGACTTTTTTATGGTCATGGATATGTGAATGTCAAATTTTAGTTTATTGTCTATTTCCACTCCTAGCAATTTGGTGTGTTCAGTTGGGTATATAGTGGTGTTGTCTTTTGCTGTGATGTTAAAGTGAGAGTTGTTTTGAGTAAGTTTGGTGGGTTGGAAGATGAGTAGTTTAGTTTTGTTTGGGTTGAGTATTAATTGGGCATCGGATAACCATGTTTCAACAGAGGAAAAGGCTTCCTGTGTGACTTTTTTGCAGTTTGGGTAGGGACTGGGCTGAGCAGATGATGGTCAAGTCATCTGCGTATTGGATGAGTGTGCCATGTTTGGTGGCAGAGGCTAGATTATTGGTGTAAACAGAGAAGAGTAGGGGTCCAAGGATGGATCCTTGGGGAACCACTATGGAGACAGGTAGTTGGGGAGATATGTCATTCTGCCATACAACGGATTGTTGGCGGTCAGACAGGTAACTCTGAAACCAGTTGGTGACTGATTGTGAGAAGGATAGGTTATTGAGGACAGAGATAAGTTGTTTGTGTGGGACCATGTCAAATGCTTTAGATAGGTCTAGGAAAGTAGCAGAGGAGAGATAGCCATTGTTTTTATGCTGAAGGATAGTGTTAGTAAAGGAGAGTAAGGCAGTGGTGGTGCTATGGCTTGGTCGGAAACCATGCTGAGTACTGGAAAGGAGGTTGTTAGTAAGGAGGTAGTCTGAGACCTGAGAGTGTATGCATCTCTCTAGTATTTTGGAGAGTGGAGAGAGAATAGCTATGGGGCGGTAATTGGTTAGTTTTGCAGAGGGTCCCCCTTTGTGGAGGGGAATTATATGTGAGACTTTCCACAATGTGGGAACGTAACTATATGTGCCACATTCTAATAGTTTGGCTTCACCAGGTCACTGCATAGGATTTAGAATAGCATAGGGTTTCAACTATCTCCTCTAGCTGCCTCCTACATGATGGTTCCAGCTTCATTTCTTTGGAGAATGCCTTTAAATGAAAAGTATGTTGAATCATTATTTTATACACATTAATGTAAAGAATGTACAATGCTAACTGCAATATCAACTGGAAACTGACTAATGGCAGGTTAAGTGAAAATTACTCATGCATTTGTTTTGCTTAAGTTATCAGTTCTATTTCTTTAGCTCTTTCCTACTCCTTGTCTATATTACAGACAGGTAGCAAAAGTGTTTTAGTGCCATTACATCTCTAGATAGAGCCCCAACTATAATCCGGATGATTGGGGTTTGATTAGTGGCCCGGATACAGGAGGGGTCAGCTAAGGAAAAAAGGAATGATGAAGCATCTTCTACTTGCATCTTTGTGGGAGGCTGGAATGGAAATGACTTCCATCTAGTCAAGCCCAATGAAGACTGCAGATCTATCAGGAACTGCTGGCTTGAAGGAGGGGGGCATAGCAACTGCAGGAACTTGCATAAATTACATCACCACACCAGGTACTGGTGAGCAGGATAGGACGTAAACAAACATCTACTGAATTTGCCTCTGTAATGGTTAATCCATGACTGGCTTTTGCTCCATTATGGAAATGAAGGAATGAATACAAATGTTTATTGCATTTGGTGAATTGATTAACAGATCTGGAAGGATGAATTTAAAAACCTTCTAGTTCAGAGGCAATCACACTTTATAAGATATTATCTTCCTACATTACAAATTTCCACTGTTCCTACAATACAACATTATCATTTAATCACTTTTTCCTAACACAAGTAAACTTATATATATATATATATATATATATATATATATATATATATAAATATATATATATATATATATATATATATATATATATATATATATATATATATATATATCACTCTGCATGTGGTCTATGAAATGTTTGGGATATTTCCAGATTAAAAGTTATAATAGTCATCACTTTCTATACTGGAGCAACCTTAGAGTGAGATTATATAAGTAATAGGGCGGTGGTAAGAATCCCACATGGCGGTTGTGATATAGCACCCCAGTTGAGCGATACCATTTATGAGAGGAAGTGGAGATAAAATAAGCTATCTTATAAGTATTCAAAATATAGGTGGAATCAAAGTCCTGAATGGAGAAGAAGTAAGAAGTTGGGGTATTCCTCCCAACCTGTCCTTTTATAGAACATAAGGGAGTCTGTCATGGTGTAGATACAAAGGGATACAGTGGGGCACGAACAGAGAGTCATCCAGAGAACTAGCAGTGATGAAGCTGGAGCTCAAAAGAGTGTTTATGTAGCTTGGAGTTTACAAAGAGATGAGATACTAATGAAATACAGGTCTCATGAATGACGTGCAGGAAATTCACCTTTCGGTGCCAGACTGTCTATTAAAGTGTAGTCTGTTTTGTTTCTTAAAGCTGTTTTGTTTTTTAATATCACTGAAATGAACAGAAAGTAATAGAGCTAGATTAACAAAATGATGGTAACAACTTCACATTTTTTATTGCTTAGATGTTGTATTACTGTGATTCAAAACTGTTGCTTGATTAGTGAGCCATCACTCATATCACACACACACACACACACACACACACACACACACACACACACACACACACACACACACACACTGGTGTAGTATTTATCTCATGTTACACTGGCAATGGCATTCACCAAGTAGATGGGTTATTTATTTTTTTTATCCAGATTGTCATCTTGGGAAATACATGCTGATTTTTGCTGTTACTGTGCACAACTGCTACAGCAAAACCATTACCTTACAGTTCCATGAGTTTAAAGTAGGTAAGGTGTAAATGCATCTCTTTAAACTCCCTGACACTGAGCCCCACAATCACTGTTCCACACAGAAAATGACTGCTAGTGTGGTTTCCATTTATACACTGATAATGATTCTCTGCATATTGTCTTTTACTCTTTTTTCACAGTTGCACAACCAGGAAGTTACAATACTTAAGTAAGGTGTTGGAGAGTTCAAGGAGGCTTGCCTTCTGAAAAATATACCTTTATTTTCCCATCAGACAAGGATGTGAAATATGAAATGTACCGCAGGACTCCTTCCTATACTACCAATGGACAGAGGCAGCTCTTAAATGCTTTATCACAAAGCATGGGTCCCCTCCAAATATCTTAGTTTTGATCTAGTAATTATCTTTGAATAATATATAAATACAGATCCTGGAAAGGTTTACCCAATTTCACTTTGTCTGCATATAGACAGTAGAACAGCTCAGATGAAAAAGTTAGGTCTGCAATATACAATCTAAACAAGTAAGGGCCTAGAACAGAGCCCTGTGGGGCACCCTGACTGTAACTAAGGATTTCACCTGTGCAGTTGCTGTATGATACTTGCCATGTCCTATTTGTAAGCCATGCAGCTCTCCATCTTATCAAGAGTACATCAATACCTCGTTGTACTAATTTATTGATCAGTGTTTTGTGTTTGACCCTGTCAAATACTGAAGTTAAATCTGTATAAATTACATCACAGCACAAATTTTCATTCATAACTATTATATCGTTATAGAACATCATGTTACAGGTGGTAATAGATCTGTTTTCAACATATGCATGCTGATATAGGGTTTCAAGTACCAACCTATCCAGTTCTGATAATACCTTATCCAATATTATCTTCTCCATTATTTTTCCACAACACGAAAGTAGACTTAAGGGTCTGTATGAGTCTGGGTTTCTCCTACTCTCCTTTCCCTTGAAGACAGGTTTAATAAGCGCATGCGGTACCGTAAGTTCTTACTGAAGTGTTCTCAGGTCATTGTTACTAACTCCTTCTCCTCATTGTCCTTTGGATCCAGTTTGCACAGTTGTTTTTTAATATAATCTAATTTGAGTCCAGTATCTGGGGTTACCTGGATGTCACTAGGACAACTTATCACCCCTTTTGTGGAGCCAAACTATATTGCATAAGATTTTGTAAATATATTTATAATCTATTGTGTCTAAGAATCAATTTTAAAATCTGCACACAGTTTATCAGTTTGTGTGTCTTTACTTCTTCCACATGTAGCTATAAAAAGCTTTTCTATTATGCTCAATATCTTTATATGAATTTTCTTCAATTTTTTCTTGATCTTGTCTCATACTATGCTTAATCTGTTTGTCCAGCTTGTTTATTTCAGTTTTCAAATTTGTAGTTCACTCTCTCTTTCATTGCTTATATTTTTTGTCTCTCACCTTAATCAGATATCTTGTTCTTATGGAAATATATTCCCCTGATGTTGTATGTGTAGATCCTGATGTTAAACATTTTTTTTTTTATTTTTTGCACTCAATTTCTTTTTCAAAACTTTCCACATTCCATCTGCAGTTTTTCCACTGAATACCTCACTCCAGTTAGTTTTACATAGTGACTGTTTTGCTTCTATATAATCTGTAATTAACCTTCTATGCATTGATTTAGATTTCAGTTTGGCAGAATTATCTAGCAACAAATTAACCTTTATAACCCCATGATCACTGCACATCATTGATGGTAAAACTTGACTCGAAGTAACAGCAACTTCTTAATGGAATACAAACAATGTCTAGTGTGTTCTGTCCTCTGGTATTTTTTTTTACAAGTTGAAGCAATTGTTGTTCCTGGAAAAACGTTGTGAATAACTTCCTTACTAACATTGTTGAATCAATATTATTCTAGTCTGTTTCTTGTAAATTTAAGTCCCCAGCTAATATTATTATTCAGTCCTGTGTTTCTTGCAAGCAATGTATGAATTCCTGTAGGTCATCTGCACTTGACTTTGGTCATCTATACACTACAACAATTGTTATATGATCCAGGGTTGTCTTTATTGTCACAGTTACACTGTCTATAGTATTGGTGTTATCATTAAACATGCAATAATCACAGGTCTCATAATTATCTTTATTCCCTGTCATAACATCTCCACCTGATTTATTTGTTAGAATGTCTGTTACAGTAAAAACATTTATACCCTGGCAGAACTGGTTTCCAGTCATTGTTCTTTAACCATGTTTCACAAACAATAACAACATCAATCCTGTGGGAATGTAGCATATTTCCAATAGAAAACCTTATTAGTGCTCCTAGCATTAACAATCATCAGTGATGCATCAAATGTTGCTATTTGTGAATTGTTAAATTTTTGACCTGGCAAAAATCCTGCCTAGTGTTTGTCAAATACTGCAAAATATCTGCTGCAAAAATTCTCTTTTCTGATCTTGACAAACGCCTGCCATCCTGTCTGAACACATGTGCCCACAACTAGGCTTGGATGGTCTACACATTTCCATTTGTTAAAACAGGACATTTTTCTATGCACGTATTTACCCCAAAAAATCTTTTCATTCACAGTGACCTGATTATTCTTTCTGTAGGTGCTTTGTGAAAAATACATCCTAACACCAGTATAAGCTATACTATCTAAGAGGGCTGTCAGTTCCCTACTGAGAGCCACAGAATTCTTGTAGATGATATCTCTGACACCTGTGCATTGGCCCAGTAATCAAGGAGCCTCATTTCAACCAGTGGCAACAGTGAGGGATGTGCAGAATGAGAGGATGACAAATGCACACACACTAAAGTGCAATTTCCCTTAAGAGCACACAGAGATCACATTCACTCTGGGGCTTGTTTCTCCCTCTTTCTTCAGATCCCCAATAAGATTCCCTACTGGCACAGCTATAGAGTTAAGATCTCAGCCAAGTGGCCAAGCTAAGACTTCTAGCACCCTCTCTGTCTAACAAGTGCTTCGTGTCCCTGTACAAGTAACTGACACACACACACACACACACACACACACACACACACACACACACACACACTTTGAGATTTGATTTATATACAAACACACACATACACACACACACACACACACACACACACACACACACACACACACACACACACACACACACACACACACACACACACACACACACACACACCTGGGAAAGGCTAGCACAGGTATACTAGCTATGCCCCCTTCTGCCCAGACTATAAGGTAGTTATCACTGCCACCACCCAGCTTTTTATCAGCTTCTATAAGACCCTTAGAAAGGGTGACCAATCTCACTGTGTAATGTTTCTATTATCCAAATTGTAGTTTTTGACCAAGACTTGCAAGGCTGTTTGAGTGGCCTGTACAGTGTCACCAAATACCTATGCAAGTACTCTCAGAGCTTAAATATGTCACAAATATCAGACACAAAGATAGTTCTAAATATATTTAATAATAAATAATAAACATGCTGAGAAAACACAGTTACTTCAGAGTTCAGAATCACAGGCAATATTTTAAACTAAGATTGCAGGACAGTCTCACATAAATACAGAAAACATCTAAACTAATCTTTATTATATTCCTATCTATCTCTAAAAGAGATACTATGCCCTGAATCTTACTTACAGACAACACACAGGCAGAAGTGCTGAGTGGATGTTTCTAGGTCCAAGACAAGATACAAAATGCCCAGTCTCTCTCTGAGAAAGTTCTTAAATTAATATCAAATATTACTACTGGGTTAGCTTGGATGACATCACTCTGTCACCTGACTTCAGTTCCCAAGCTAAACAGAAACCTAACACCTCTGTGTTAAAAATGCATATCTTTCAGATGTGCTCAGATGTGTATAGCTGCTAGAAAGTCATAAAACAGTCATGCACTTCACATTTTAAATGTAGTAATTACTTTCTTTTCAGACAATAGCAAAACCTCTAGCTCTAGACATTGTATTTGCTTGTCGCATTGAAACTACATTTATAGCACATCATAAAGCACTTAATTGCAACTTATTTTTTTTAAGTTTTTTAAGTTAATCTTTTGTGTTAAGCAGGGTATGCTGTGGTTACATTCCTGAAGCTCAGTACATAACCTACAGTTCTGTGTATATCATATCAATAGTCACAAATGACATAGAATTATTTACAAGATTCCAGATAGCTGGGCTGGCAGTGTCACAACATCATTTGTACCAACATGAATAAAAACGGATCTGTACTTCTTTACATTAAGGCGTTCCAAGGCTTGTCTCACATCTTCTATTTTTGATCCTGGCAGTCATAACACTATCTGATGTTCATTATCTTCTCTGCAAATATAAGTATCAGTTCCTCTAATAACTGAATCTCCAATTAGAATATCTTTACTGGCATACCTTGAAGAATCTTTAGTGTCTAATACGGTAATATCTGCTCTATCAATTGTTACAAACGATAGAGTTTCATCATCATTAGTCTTATTAATCCCACTGTTCTCACTGTGTATTAAATTCTCATCCAGCTGGTATTGTAAATCCACAGCTTGAGCCATGTAGTCAACATCTGTCTTTCTCTTCTTTTTTCTTGCAGTAATGTTCAATCCTTCCACATTCAGTTTTGATTTCTTCCTTTTCACCTGCCCCTTGCCTCTTTTTTCTACCATCTCTGTTGAAAAAAATATGCTTTTCCTGTAGAATAAAGGTTTTCTGATATCATCATTCCTGTAACCTGTATGTTACATAACAAAGCGGTTTCCTTTTTAGTAGTATATATTATCTTTCCTTTGCAGTCCTTGTTATTTGTTGTGAACTTCTTCCTTTCTTTCTTTTTTTTGTTTCCTTCTAAGCAAACTGGATCCTCAGATTGCTAAATACCTGCATTCAGAATTCCAAAGTTGTCAGGGGCATCATCTTGTTTCATAGGGGTTGAATGATCTTTGCAGACAATAGATGCATCATTTCCTAAATGTGTTCTATTTGTCCTATGCCTAACATTATTTATTTAATCAGGCCAGTCATTAATATATGAAGCAACAGTTCTCCAAGCCATACCAACTGCACAAGTGCAATCATCATTAAGTCTAGATTTACTTCTAACAATGGCAAGCAAATCAACTTTTGACACAAGGCCCACAGATCATCAGTGTTATCAGCTGTTACCTTTAAATATGCATAGCATTTACTACACTGTACAAGACATTTGTGCATTAGCAAATCGTTAATTGCATACTCATTTAAGTAATCCATATTCAGCTTTAAAACAAATAAAATATTGTAAAAGAAAAGAATTGTCAAAAACAGTGAACACAGAATTCAAAGAGAACTTAAATAAACTTCTATAACAAAAAAATCACACCAGCAACATGCAACTAAATAAAGTTGTTCTGACCATATAAATTCTGCAAGCTAGACAAAAGTAATTCCTTTACATTGTGCACAGTACCTTCTGCTTACTGTCACTCACAGTCACACTTCTTTTTAACAGTAAAAATCAATAAGTCACAAACCAAGTTAGATAAGATTAGGATTTCCATCTCTGCAATCTGTGTGAGTTTATAGCTGTCTAGGCCCCTTGGGGTGGCTAGAGCTTGGCTGTCTAAAACCTCCCCTTTCTAACAACCAACAGTGAAATTAAAGGTAAAACAACAAAATATGAATCAAAGTAAATCTTGTTAACAAGCTATCCCTTTCTACCTACAAACAGTTAAAAACAGTGATAACAAATACAATATGAATTCAAGCAAAACCTCTTACCAGTCAACTCCACAGTAAGTGACTAACCAAGCTAAGATTGTTTAGATATGCTGAACATATGGCAGTGTGCTTGTGCTCAATGCAAGTTGTTCATGTTAAGTATAATGTCTTTATGACTTGCAATTAACCACGGTATTAGATGTTTAATTATAGCTATCCCCTGCAGGTAAGCATAGGGTTTTCTGATTCAGACACAGAGACTGAATACAGCATTTAATGATAGGATGAAGCTTTCCTTTAATTGTACTCATTAGTCCTTTGAAAGAAGTAAAGCAAACAACAGGATTTTAATAATATTATCAACTATTTGTGTAGCTAATAAAGCACATACATTTACAGTTTTGAAAGGCCTGTTTGGAAGAAAGGAACTTTTATATCTTTAACTTGTAGTAGTGGCATTGAATTTATTATTTTTAAGTAGTGACTCACTTGTGACTCTTTTGTGCTCAATACTCTAAAGTGAGACTACAAAATAATTAAATTATCAAAAATGAAAAACAGTTGTCTAAAGTAAAATCATAGAGAAATGTATTTTTTGCAGAGTAACAAGACCCCTGAACCCCCATACCTCATTATATTATATGTAATGCTAACTTTTAGATATCTATATCTATGGGAAAAGAGAAATCTCTGGTATACCCTAATCATACCTGTCAACTGTCCAGATTTTTGCCTTATTTTTTTTGGTCTGTTCTTCATAAAATTTATAGTTTTCTGGCAAATCACTAAGGATTCAAGTCACAAAACAATGACAGCATCTAGATTTTGTGTTAGTATGCATTTTCTGAAGGATATGAAATCTAAATGCTGTCATTGTTTTGTGACTTGAATCCTTAGTGATTTGCCATTCTAGGGGCTTTCCAAGTTTATAAAAGTAGGATTTAAGATCTATCCCTATTTTTGGGCCTTTATCCCCCATTGTTCTAGGCTTTGTTCAGATTGTTTGCAGTAAGAGGTTGAGAGATATGACTCTAATCTGTTCTACTATGAAATGCCAACTTCTTAAAAGTCAACATTTCAAAAGAACAATAAAAAATGCCAGAAATCCAAAAGGCAAAAACCTCCTTTTTCTTTGTTTTGTAGGGAGACAAGTACCCCTGCACCCCCCAGAGTGACAGACAAGCCCCCCTCATACACACAACATATATAAACCAACTCCATGGACACACCCATTCAAAGAATGGAGAAATCTCCCTGAAGAAGTAAATCATGGCAATGATTTCCTATGGGAAAAAGTATTCAGCATTATGCCAGTCATCTTCATCTTTCTTTTTTTTTTTCCTTTTGTCTTTGGTTTTAAAACAATAGATAAACAAATCAATTATAAAACAAGCAAATAACTATTTACATAGGTCCACAGCTGATTAATACATCAAAGTTATACATATCAATAGCAATTAATATTTTTCAAACAAGTCTTTAACTTTAAGCCAAGATTTATATGAATGTGTAATATTAGAAGTTCTCATCTTTATATTATGCAGTTCACTACTGCAAACAAATTTTGCCATACTAACAAATTCAACACTAGAGGGGGTAACTTTACTTTTCCAATTTTTAGTAATTACTTTTCTGGCTATAGTAAGATTAGACCAACGAACCCACAGAATGCCAGCTATAGTTACACTTGCCTGCTTACTGTCTGTGATAAGATATAATATTATTTATTTATAGGGAGTTAGATCTAAACTAATATGTACAATCATAATATTATATACCAATCCAACCTTATGCACCTGTAAGCATAACTAATTCCATGTTATGCTCTGCTAAAATGATATATATATATATTAAGTCTTTTAGAAATTATGATTCCTTTACTCTTTTATTAACTATTCTAAGCATATTTTTGCCTTTAAATGTACATTTTAGATTTATATGTTAGTATTAAATAGTTTTTGGAGTGGCATGAGGGTGTAGTTGTGAATGCTGGGTGACACTTGGACTATCGCTGTTAGTATTTATGTCTCCCTGTTGCATACCTGTAGCAGTTATTTTATACAAAAATGTTTAACAACAGTATATTTGTATCTTTTGCATTTGCAAATAAAATCATATCAGGGAGATGGGTGGTTAGGCATGGGTTGTAAGGTTAGGAGCATGGATGTCAGAACACCAGTTTTGAGTACAGTTTATTTTTTATGTGTTAGAAAAGGACATATCATTATATGGACCATTTCTAGTGAAACTAGTATCTCTGTTGATCTTATTTTGTTTTTATTGTTATTTTTTGAACTTATAGTTAGATGATTAGGGTGAATTCTTGGAATGTAAATGGTCTTCAGGACATTAAAAAAAAGCTGGTTATGCACCTGATTTATCGAGACAAATCAAACATTTTTTTTACAAGAGACTCATATGACAAATGACCAATGGGACAATATTAAAAAAAGAAATTGGATTAGACAGATTATATCAGCAGGGAGCAGCCTTGCATCAAAAGGTACAGCTATTTTAATTAAAAAATCCTTCCCTAGAGAAGTGCTTGATACTAAATTTGATTTGAATGGAAGATGGTGTTTATTCACTTGCTCATACCCACAAGTTAAGTCCCCGATTTTGTTTTTGAATGTGTATAGTCCATGTTCAAACCAACATTTGTTCATCCAGGAAATACATAATCTGCTACTTCCATACCATAATCATTTCTTCATTATTGGTGGTGACTGGAATGCTCTTATTGATCCATCAAATGATAACTCGAATAAGAACAGTAAACAGCCTACCCAAATAACTGCTTTTATTCAAGATTTAATGAATAGTTTTAATTTAGTTGACCCTTTTTTAATATCTGAGATTGACAGGGAGTCTAATAAATTCACTTTCTATTCAGCCTCACATAAGGTTTGGTCTAGGATTGATTACTATCTGCTTCCAGATGCTTTCTCGACTAAAATTGCTAATTTTGCCCATGAGGCCAGATCTATATCTGATCATTCGAATATATCACTTGGCATTAACCCTAACCAAAAATGGAATTATGACAGTAAGATTTTCACTTGGTCACTAAATAGTAGCATTCTCAAAACAAATGACGTTTTGCAGGAAGTCCTGGAATATATAAAACACTTAGAAGATGAATAATTGCTTTCCAGTATCCCTTTAGATATAAAGCTGTCATTAGAGGAATACTTATTCAAAAAGCATCTTATTATAAAAAGAAAGAGTCTGTACATTAATACCCTCACAAAAGAGTTTAAAAAAATTGCCACAGAACTGCAAAAAATGTTTCCCCTGATTTGGAAATTAAACTACATGGAATTCAGAAGGAAATATATTCCTTCCACCAACAAAACTACTCTTTGACCGAATTAAAGCTTCTACATAGATACTCAGAATGGGCTCAAACTCCATCCAAGACTTTAGCAAGACTAATAAATATCAAAGAAGGACCAAACTATATAAAGGACATAAAGTATAAAGGGAAAATCCTGTATAGAAATAATGACATTATAAATTAATTTGTAGATATTTACACGGAAATCTACAATCCTAAAACTCAATTCCAAAAAGAACAGTACATAGACTTTCTCAATAAGCTTAGGGTCCCAAAACTATCTTCCACACAAATTACCCAGTTAAACACCTCTATAACACTAAATGAAATAACTGCAGCTATTAAAAAACTGAAACCTAATAAGGCGCCAGGCCCTGATGGATTTACAGGCGAATTTTACAAAACTTTCTGCAGTAATCTTACAAAAATCCTACTTAACATGTATAATCATATCAGAAGGGATTACTGACAACTATATGAATAATTCCAAAACTATTTTCATCCCGAAACCGAACTCTGACAAATCAAACCCTCTTAACTATAGGCCTATTGCCCTTATAAATGTAGACATGAAAATTGTAGCTACCATTTTTGAAAATAGAATTCAAAAAGTGATGGTGTCAATTATTTCTCCAGAGCAATTGGGTTTTATAAAGCAAAGACAACTTTGTGATAATACTCTCACTTTGCATACATTATTAATGATCCTTGAAAAGGATAATCATCCAAGATACACTTTAACGTCAGATGCAAATGAGGCATTTGATAATGTGGATCTCAACTTCTTATATGCAACAATGGAATACTTTAATTTCTCACATATGGTCATTAATACTATTAGGATGATGTATAAAAATGCCTCTACTTCCCTTTATATAAATAAAACATTATCAAATCCTATTAAAATTACAAATGGCACCAGAAAGGGGTGTCCGCTATCACCCTATATTTTTAACTTGTATCGTGAACCTTTTCTTATCTGGGTCAAACAGATGACCTATCATCATATCCCAGAAATCTATAACATCAAAATAAAATACTCAGCGTTTGTGGATGGTCTTAATATTTGCTTTGAGCTTCCTAACACAGACCTCCAGAAAATTTGAAACTCTATTGATCTCTTTTCTAAAGTTGCTAACTATAAACTTAACCCCACCAAATCAGCCTTTTCTCCTTTGAATCCTAAGAAGCATTTAGAATACTACTTCCCCCTTTCTGACATACCTCTTAAATATTCAGTAAAGTATCTGGGTATAAACTTCATGCACTCTTGTCAAGAACTTATGAAAACTAATATTTATAAAGTTTGGGATCAAATAAACAATGATCTAACCAGATGGAAAAATATTAACCTTTCACTGATATCAAAATCTGCTATTCTAAAGATGAATATTTTACCTAGAATTCTTTTCCATTTAAACTCTGTTTTTCTTAATATTCCAAAAAACTTCTTTCATAAAATGGAGACCACAATTTATAAATTCTTATGGTTCCCTAAATCAACCAAAATATCATATAGGAATTTAACTATCCCAAAAGCTAAGGGTGGATTAAGTCTTTAAGATTTCAGTCTGTATTATCAACTAATTACTGCAAGTCGTTTAATAAAAATAGCCAGTTATGATCCGTATGATGAATCTTGGTCTCCAATATGGGTCAAGATCTGGTATAACTATATACGTTCATTCAAAATTAATCCTCAATCTATCCCCTTTCTCACACCTGTTGGTGAATTTAACATTAAGTTTTTGCCTCTTCTAAAAACCAAATTCTTATTTTTCATGATCTGATGAAATCCCTCAATTTGCAAAATAAAATCCCCATTCTTCAACCCATACGTCTGAATCCAAATTTAAAAATCAATAATAAAATGACTGACCTATCTAACTTTCCTATTACCAAGAAGGCTACAGTCTGGCATTTTTATAGTACAAAAAATGCAGCAGAGGTTAAAACTTTATTTGGGGCTCCTAATAAATATGACTCTATTTTAAGACAACTCAGCTCACTTATAAAACAATAATTCTCTAAATACAGAGTTATGGAACAAGATATTCAATTAACACAATCAATCATTAATTTGCTCTCCCTAAAAACCAAAATGATCTCACATACTTATAAACTTATGTCGTCCATGATACATAGTCATTCACTTTTATTTTCCAAATACTGGGATTCAATGCAGGATGAAATCTCTAGCAAAGCTAAGTATGAAGCAATCAGAAATACACTAAACTTGACCCCCTTCAAAAATCTAATTTACACACAGCTAATGAGAAATAATAACTCTTACTACACCCCAGTTGTTTTACAAAAATTTGGATGTAATAAAAACTTAACATGTCCTTTCTGCACTCTCCCTCATGTTGACATAATACACATGTTCTGGAGTTGTAAGACCATCTATAAACTCTGGTGCTCCCTCAGAATTCAATTAGAAAAAATGAGGTATGAGAAAACTATATTTTCTTGCAAACTATGATCCTTAATATTGTTACTATCCAAATCAAAGGTATTTGCCATCATGTTCTTGTCTCAGTTTGTGCTCTCCTTAAATATTTCATTACTAAAAATTGGATCAACCCCTCAGCAATTTCATGGGAAAACTTTAAGGATATGGCAATAAAATATATATCAGCGCACAAAATGTGCACAAATAGCAAAAAGAAAAATAATTATTTTAAAAAATATTGGGAAAATCTCTTTGATCTAATCCAGGATAAGTAAAATCCAGCTAAATGTTTTCTTGCACATTTGCATTCCAAGCTGGATCCTTTTTGTACTAGGTATGGTCCAAAATTATTTGATAATGTAAACATTACACTTTGCTAATTGTTGTAAGACATTTTATTTGGAGAGGTCTTCTGACATCCATGTTGTAAATATATTGTAAATATGGTGTAAATAGGTGTTTAGGACATGTATAGTTTAGTTTAGGTGGTGTACCTCCAAAATAGTTAACAGTTTATACTTTATATAATAGTATATTACCTGATTAAAGTTATCCTCCTCTTGGGAGGCCTGATTCATATTTGTATTATGTTTTTCTGCAGTACCCTAGTGAATGTTTTACCCGATCAGGAGTAAGGTACTTGTTACAATAACTGCTTGTCTATAAATCAAAACTTGTTGTTAACTGTTTGTATTAATTTAGAATGTACTTTACTTTCTATTTCTTGGATTGATGTACCTTACAAGTTCCTTATCTTGTATTTATTTTTATTTTTTGTAAAAGTTTTAAAACTAATAAAAATATTAAAAAAAAAAAAAAAAAAAAGATTAGACCAAAGAAGAGGCACTTAGATTTTTGGAATTATCTCAGGAACTGGAGTATTAAATACAACTAAAGATTTAGAAATGTTACATCTATCTGACCATAGAGCCTGAATGAAATTATTAATTTCTTTCCAAAAAGGGGAGATAACTTCACATTCATATACCATATGTGTCCAACCAGCTCTTATTTCAGAATCACAGCTCCAGCATTTAGTTCTAGTTGATTTATACATAACTGAAATTTTGTTAGGAGTGACAAAAGCACTATGTAAGCATTTCCAAGTGAACATTTTCCAATATAATGAAGATATGGTTTTATCTGGTTTTAATATTATTTTCTTGTATTCTTCAAAGAAGTCTTCATTATTAATTTTTGAAGAATAGTTCCAATAGAAATTGTCTAAATATGTGAAATCTAACTTAAGAATTTTAGAATTTGTGACAAATATGATTTTTTTCATTGAATTATTACTGTTCTTTATTAAAACTTCAAATAATTTGGGGAACAATTACTTACCTAGGTTAAATATCTTATATATCTCTGTGTTTACAGAGTCTCTAAATATTTGTAAAATTAGTCATTTCTCATAATCTTGATTATATTTGGATCTTAAATTTTCAACAGTATATCAGTACCATTTAAGAATTGTGCCAATAAATTACTTTGTTGTTTCAATACTAGCATTTAGTTGAAGTTCATAGGATCATAGTAAGTTACTAGTCTAATGCCCCTAAGGCCCTTACAAGCCTAGCCAAGTTTTACCTTTATTTCAAGATCAGCAGCTATTGTCTCTGTCCAAGAGGGACACAGGTGGAACCCCCTGGGTGAATTTATGTTTACCCATACAATGAACCAATGAGGTGACCTGTTTGGCATGAAGTGGGAGTCTGTTCCAAAGGTGTGGAAACCTCTGGGAGACAAATATGTCCCTCCAGCAGCTTCTATATATGTCACACACCAGGTTAAGGTCTTTAGAGTGAGTAACCTGTGTACCATTTGACTTAAGGAGATGCAGCATTTCCAGTAAAGCAGGGTCAGAGACTGCATTGTATGCAAGGCAGAGATTGCTTCTGAGTAGTCTGTATGAAACAGAATAAAGTGACAGTGATTTCATACAATGCACACAGGACATATATTGAAGATCTTTAATTTCCTTTGTTAGGAACCAATTGCTGCAGGTGCTTGGAAAGGTACATACCAAAAGAGGTGTTGTGCTTTATTACTGGCCTGATAAGGGAAGAGTACAGAGAGGTTATAACTTCTTTTTTTCTGGAGGCAATGCCCTTACTTATGAGATGAGCAACATAGAATGGCCTTCTTACACTGTGGGGACATGGTGGTCAAAGGTAAGGCTGCTGTCAACCTGTGTGCCCAGGTCTCTCACCACTGAGTGCATACTTTAGGTGTTGCTATTGATGTGGTAGTTAGCAGGAACATCACTCTTATCACAAGGGATGATAATACATTTTTTGCATTGAGTTTAAGGCAATGACTTTGGCACCAATCATTTGTTTGTCTAAGACCCTCTTGTAGGATGCTGACATCATTTGGAGATTCTATGACTGTTCCCAGTTTGCAGTCATCAGCAAACGTTGTCAGCCACAGACCTTAAGCTTTTGCTTCTACTTCAGAGAAATAGATTCCAAACAGTAGAGGCCCCAGGACTGAACCCTGTTGAACACCACTGGTTACAGATCTGCTGTTGGAGGTGGATTACCCTATTTTGACTATATGGGGTTATATCAGTGAGCCACTTAGTGACCCATCTAATGATATAAGGGTTGATAACTAGCTGGGTGAGTTTGTCAATGATGCCCGAGTGGGGGATAGTGTTAAATGGCTTGGATAAGTCTAGGTAGGCTGTATGCACAAATTTCCCCTAGTCCATGGGCTTGGTGACTGTCTCAAAGAAGTCCACCAGGTTTAACAGGCATGATCACTCTTTAACAAATCCAAACCGAGTAGGGTCAAGTGTTTTGAGATTACCTATATCTTTGTTGATAAGGTTGGTTGGTGGCTTTGAAACTGCCCGCCCCTCTTGTAAATTTGCACTTGGATCTGCTTTTACTGTATTTCTGTTTCTTCCTACTTTATTTTGCTTTTGCGTCATCTTAAAAGTACTCAATTGTATTTATTACTGTTTGGTGTAACTCACTCTAAGCCTTTT
The DNA here is from genome assembly GCF_019279795.1 of Protopterus annectens. NCBI lineage: Eukaryota > Metazoa > Chordata > Ceratodontiformes > Protopteridae > Protopterus > Protopterus annectens. The sequence continues at coordinate 1,263,755,936 of NC_056731.1, forward strand.
AGTTTAAGCAGTTGGGCTTCAGACCAGTTGTTTTACATTAAGAAGGTTTGTGCTCTGCACTGTAGTGGCAGGACAGGTAGCTTACATCCTTCTAAGTTGGGAACTGCTGACTGAGGGCTCAGTGTTTGTTATTCTAAAAGTGTATTAATTCTGGTTTAAGCACTTGGGCTTCAGGCCAGTTATTTTACATTAAGAGGGTTCGTGGTCTGCACTCTTGTGGGAGGAGAGGCTGGACTCTGCCCTTCTAAGCTGGGAATTTCTGGTTAAAGGCTTATAGTGCCTGCATATTTGAACTGCTTCTTACTAAATTGGTACACCTTGTTTGCTGTAGCATAGACTATATCCAGGCCTGCTGAACCTAGCTTTGTTTGTATAACTTGAGCACTAATCCAGGCATTCTTTAAAGTATTCAATTGTATTTATTACTGCTTGGTAGTAACTTGATTAAAGTGTATCTATCATTCTAAGTCTTTTGGATTAAGCACTTGGGCTCAGACCAGTTGTTTTACATTAGGAAGGTTTGTGGCCTGCACTGTGGTGGCAGAACAGGTAGCTTACATCCTTCTAAGTTGGGAACTGCTGATTGAGGGCTCAGTGTCTGTTATTATAAAAGTGTATTAGTTCTGGTTTAAGCACTCGGGCTTCAGGCCAGTTATTTTACATTAAGAAGGTTCATGGTCTGCACTCTTGTGGGAGGAGAGGCTGGACTCTGCCCTTCTGAGCTGGGAATTTCTGGTTAAAGGCTTATAGTGCCTGCATATTTGAACTGTTTCTTACTAAATTGGTACACCTTGTTTGCTGTAGCATAGACTAGATCCAGGCCTGCTGAATCTAGCTTTGTTTGTATAACTTGAGCACTAATCCAGGCATTCTTTAAAGTATTCAATTGTATTTGTTACTGCTTGGTAGTAACTTGATTAAAGTGTAGCTATCATTCTAAGTCTTTTGGATTAAGCACTTGGGCTCAGACCAGTTGTTTTACATTAGGAAGGTTTGTGGTCTGCACTGTGGTGGCAGGACAGGTAGCGTACATCCTTCTAAGTTGGAAACTGCTGATTGAGGGCTCAGTGTCTGTTATTTTAAAAGTGTATTAGTTCTGGTTTAAGCACTTGGGCTACAGGCCAGTTATTTTACATTAAGAAGGTTCATGGTCTGCACTCTTGTGGGAGGAGAGGCTGGACTCTGCCCTTCTGAGCTGGGAATTTCTGGTTAAAGGCTTATAGTGCCTGCATATTTGAACTGTTTCTTACTGAAATTGGTACACCTTGTTTGCTGTAGCATAGACTAGATCCAGGCCTGCTGAATCTAACTTTGTTTGTATGCTTGTTTGCTTATTTCCCTGAAACACTAATTCCACCTGAAACGTGGCTTTTCAGCGCTTCTGTGGATCCCTAGTGACATCTGCATTGCTTACTGTACTTATTTCCTTGTTTCACTTGAAAGAAAGTTGCTGTTTGTCATTTTTGCATTTAACTTACCTGTAACACATTGCATTTAAGTTACCTGGCACTTGCTCACTAAAGCAATTATATAAGTTAGCACTAAAAAATTAAAAGTACTACACCCTCACAAACTCCCCTTGAGTACCTTGTTCCCCATTGGCCCTTTTTTTTCAATTATAAAGGAATTCCCAATACTATTCTAGTATGTCCAAAGGTCAGTTGTCAATCTCCTCTCCGGTCCAGCTGGTGAATCTGGGAATCTTGAGGCAATGTTACAACTGCCTCATGTACACAGACAACACTCTCCTCCTCCCAACAAATTCCAACACATGTAAGAGATGCAACCATATAGCCAAACTGGAGGCTAAGCTCTCTCAACTCAGTACTGCCAAAACCTGTCAGGAGGAGAAGGAAATCACACTCACTACAATTCCAGCATCACATAGACCTACCACGATAGCAAACCAAACACATAAACACACAAAAACATACTCAGAGGCTCTAAATAAAAATCTGCCTAAGCAGCAGAGACCTCCAAAGCAGACACCCAAGCAACCGCTACCCCAAAACAAAACACGTGCAACACATAGCTCACAAAGCCAGTGTGCTGAACAGTCACAGCCCTTAAGGCTAAAAATCACACCTGATACACTTGTAATAGGTGACTCTATCGTCAGGCACACTGACGTCCCGCTCAACTGGCTGAACAAGGAGAAGGTCACGGTGAGCTGCCTGTCGGGTGCTAGGATCCGCCACATAACACAAGCACTCAGGTCACTCCAAGGCAAGTACAAATATGACTCCATCATTGTCCATGCTGGTGTGAATGACCTGAGACGTACCTCCCTGGACTACATGAAAAGAGACATAGAGGAGCTCTCTGAGCATGTGGCCCAGGCCGGTATGACCCTGACCTTGAGTAGCATCTTACCTTCACCAAGAATGATGCCACAATATGAAGACAAGATGATCAATTTCAACAATTGGCTTAAGTATTGGTGTTATTCAAAGGGGATCCAATGCCTGTCAGCCTGGGATGACATGCTCGACAAGCCACGTTGCTTCGCTAGGGACGGCTTGCACCTGTCACCCCTGGGCCTTTGGATATTGGCAAAGGCTCTTGCTACCCCCATAGTGCCTTTTATAGGCAAGGCTCAAAAGACAAACCCACCTCCATAGGTATCACAAGGGATAAGAAACTAAGAGTAATGCTACTCAATGCCAGAAGTCTAAACCTCAAGATGCATGCACTTGAAACTCTCCTTAGCATGGAGAACATCAATATCTGTGCAGTAACAGAAACCTGGTTCAAGGCTCCCGAGAGCACCCCAGCACTGCCAGGTTATACCTCATACCATGCTTTTCGGCCCCAAAACTTGGACCGAACCAGAAAAGGAGGGGGAGTATCAATATTCGTCAAAGATACCCACACCTCCAGGTTGGTGGCACAGCACGAAGCATCAGAGACTATCCGTGTGCAACTAACAGTGGGTAAAACTGCCTTACAGTTTATAGCCTGCTACAGACCACCCTCCCAAACCCAGGAACCCCACCTGGCCTTCCTGAGAACACTGGAAAATATGAAGGTCTCTTCAAACACCATTATATTGGGTGACTTCAACTACCCAAACATAGACTGGGAGCATTACTCTAGCTCCAACACCCTAGCTCAAAGGTTCTTAGAATTTATAAACTCAAACGCTATGGAACAACCTGTTACCTCTCCCACAAGAGGGGAAAACATACTGGACCTGATCATCACCAAAATGGGGACTCTATGCTCCAGACCAGAAGTGTATCCCTCACTGGTAAGATCAGACCATAAACTAATCTCAATGGATATTCACATTCCGACCCCACCCCCTGCCCAGAAAACCACAGTGAAAAACTTCTCTAAAGCAAATTTCACACTCCTCAAATCCGAGGTGGAATCCTTCAAAGCCCCCGGGCCTGTGGAAAATATGGCCCAGACCGCAGAATCCTTTATAAACGCATTCTATGAACACCTTCAGGACTGCATGGATCATGCAATCCCAAATAAAACCAAGACCCAATCCTCCAAAGGCAGGCGTCCTGTCTGGTGGACCCCAGCCATAAACAAACTATACAATAGAAGGAGGAAGCTACTACATGATAGAGCAAAATCCCAAAAAGGGAAGGCATCTCTGATCAGTGTTAGCAAAAATCTACGGGCACTCATAAAATCGTCTAAGGCCAGCTTCGAGAGAAAAACTGCACAGGACACTAAGGATAATCAAAAGGCTTTTTTTAGTTATGTTAGGAACCTGGGTGGGAATTCCCAGATATGCTCAGAATTGGTACAAAATGACAAAAAATACACCGAACCCACAGACATTGCCAACATCCTAGCTGACAGGTTCAGTGCAAACTTCTCCCCCCCTCCCCACCAAAAGGGCAAATATCTATCCCAGCAGAGTGCTGCCCCCCTGACATCTCAGATGCTCAGGTAAGAGCCGCCCTCTCCAAAGCAAAAAACACAGCATCAATGGGACCAGACGGTGCCCTGGGCTGCATCCTACATGAACTCCAAGAAGAGCTAAACCCAAACATAAAACTACTGTTCAATCTCAGCCTTACCACAGGATATGTACCCAAAGAGTGGCGTACAGCAATAGTGGTCCCTCTCCACAAAGGTGGTGCCTCAACGGATCCTGGAAACTATTGCCCCATAAGCCTGACTAGCTTGTTCTGCAAAGCTATGGAAAGGATCATCATGGACCTCATAAAAAAAGATATTGGGGACCTACAGACACTGGATCCTACCCAGTTTGGCTTTGTTAAGGGCAGATCCTGCCTCTTAAACTTGGTCGATTTCTTTGAAACAGTTACCAAGGCCATTGACGAGGGGAAGGTGGCCCACACAGCCTACCTGGAACACGCAAAAGCCTTCGATACAATACCCCACTCGGGCATTATAGATAAGCTTACCAGCTTAAATATAAACCCCTATGTCACTAGATGGGTTGCAAACTGGCTCAAGGACAGAACTCACATGGTTAGAATTGCTGGTGCCATGTCACACTCCAAACCAGTTACAAGTGGTGTCCCACAAGGTTCAGTCCTGGGACCTCTCCTGTTCAGTATATATTTCTCGGAGGTACAGGCCAACATGGAAGGACTGTGGCTGACCAAGTTCGCAGATGACTGCAAACTGGGCGCTATAATCGACTCTCCAGCCGACACAAGCATCCTCCAAAATGGCCTCATAGAAACAGACAACTGGTGCCAGAGCCATGGCCTCAAGCTAAAATGCCAAGAAGTGTATAGTCATCCCCTTTGGCAAAAACAAAGTGCCCACAAATTACCACATAGATGGTAATCCATTAAGTATGGAAGAAGTAATTAGGGACCTGGGGACCCAAGTTGATAGCAATCTCTCATTTGACAACCAAGTGGTCAAAGTGGTTAGAAAAACATTTTATATAGCCCACCTAATCATGAAGGGATTCACATCTAGATCAGGGGAGGTCATCGTGCCTCTTTACTCATCCCTCATCAGGCCCATAATTGAGTACAATGCCCCTTTTGGGATGTACCTTACCAGACACCTGCAGCAACTGGAAAGACCCCAAAAGTACCTCACCAAGGGGATCAAAGGGCTCAAACAGATGCCATATGCTGCCCGGTTAAAGAAACTCCAGCTCTACTCAGTGGCATACCACCTGCTCAGAGGCGATCTGTACCTGACGTATAAAGCCATGTCCAACCCGGAATTAATGGACATGCTGCACCTTAGAAAATCCAAATCCCATCGAGCTACGTGCTCGAGAGACTTGAACCTCAGCACTGAAATAAATAGGACATGCTGGAGGGACAGATTCATAACCCAGAGGCTCCCTTCACTCTGGAATAAAATCCCAGTCCAGGTTAGGCAGAGTCCCACATTGACTCTCTTCAAGAGGAATCTTGATGAGTGGATGGGAGATAGTAGGTTTACCCTGGGTATCACTTCTGTGTCACTGTTAGACAGAGGCACAGTATACTAACCTCGAAAAAGGGCATAGCAAAATTAATTTAAAATGGGTGGCGAAAGCCAAACACACTCTGGCTAGGCTTATAAATGCCCTAGGGCAGATAGCCTAGTATGAACCTATGAACCTATGAACCTATGAACCTATGATGATTTTCTCCATGGCTTTGCAGATAGGGTTAGTCAGGCTAATAGGTCTATAATTCCTAGAGTCAGTGGAGGAATAACAATGGCCATTTGCCATTCAGCTGGGATGAAGCCATTTTACACTATGATTGAAAAGAGTACCCAATGGTGTTGCTAATTCTTGTTGGAGCCGATGTAGGACACAGCCTGGGATGTTATCTGGTCCCATAGATGCTGTGTTTTTGGCCTTAGAGAGGGCATTTATGACCTGCTCTTTAAGGATACAAGGTGGGAACAGGTAGTAGGGATATCATGGGGTATGTGTGATGGGAACAGAGGAGTGAAGTTTTCATAGAAGCTTTCATTCAGTAGATTAGCTATGTCTACAGGCTTAGTATATGTGGTATCATTAACTACCAGTTCAGCACAAATGTTGGCCTTTCCTTTTAGGTTACAGATATAACTAAGAATGCCTTATGGTTGTCTTAAGTTGAGGAAACCTAATTTGGATTCCTAGTTTGCTTTTGAGGACTTCACAAGAAATCTTATTCATTTGCTTAAGGTGACGAGGCAGTGTTTCCAGTTTAGGGCTCACTCCCTCTTACTCTTTGCTAGCATTTTCTTCCTCTTATTGAAAGCCTGTTAGTGGCAGTTCTCTACCATGCAGGTTTGCTCTTCTTTGAGGAGCTTGTTTTAGTCCTATCAGGTACGGCCGTGTCAATGCAGTTATACAGGTGTTTGTATAAAGCATTAGTGTAGAACTCAGCATAATTGCCAGTTCCATCTGAGGGGGGAGATGCAGTAAAGCTATTTATACCATTCTGTAAGCAGTTATAATCTGCTTTGGAGAAGTTTTTAGTTTAGCTGCTGCTGGGGTGAGGGGGTTAAGTGTGACAGTTACTTCAAATGAGACTGATCTGTGGTCAGATCACACCAGGGAAGGCCTCACTGTGGGGGTGCTACAGTGGTGCCCCATATTGGTAGGCACCAGATCCAGGATTTTGGCACCCATTTTGGGAGTATCAACCAGCTGGTCCAGGGCATTGGAGTTAAGGGAGTTGAGGAATCTTTGGACAAGTGAGTTTGAGCACGAGTAATTTACCTAGTCAATGGATAGGTGTTTAAAGTCACCCAAAAACATGGTGTTTGGATGTATCTTGGCAGTCTCAAGTAGATCCAAATAGGCAGAGTGAGTGTCCTAATTTATAGACGGGGTCCTGTAGCTGGCAATGACTTGAATAGGTGTCCTACCAACAGTTAATTGCACCTAAAGTATCTCCATGGAATCATGCTGTTTAACCAATCTGGAGATGTATTTATCTTTAATTAATATTGATAGACTGCCTCCTTTAATTTTCACTCCTTTAGTTTGCAGTCTAAATGTGTGGAAGGTGGTATAAACTGGTATGGCTGGGGTGCTCTCCCCAGCCTGTGACTGCACTGTCTGGGTCTTCCAAGGTGAGGACTACTTCCAGTGACTGCAGTTTCCTATTAAGACTCCTAGTGTTTAGCAGCAGTACCTTGACATTGTTTTTAGACGGAGTTTTTACATTGGGAATTTTGTCCTTGAAACACTGCCTAAAAAAGGCACTATTGGAGTGGCAAGAGCCTTACACAGCAGCTGAAATCCCAGGAGTGACAGATCAAGACCATCTTTGGCAAAGCATCGAGGTCTATCGATCATGTAATTTCAGGTTAACAGATACTGGAGCCCCTTAGAATGACACCAGAAACTAAGCCAATTATTAAAGTCAGTCATTTTCTGTTTGTAATGAGGCATCATCCAAGGTGAAGGTAAAATGCTGCTTAAGGCTAGGGACATACCTGCCTGAAATACATGGTCTGAGAGTTCAGTCATGTCTCTCTTCATATAGTCCACAGAAGTACATCTCAAGTCATTCACATCAACATGTACTATGACGGAGTCATAACAGTACCTGTTGTAGAGAGACTTGAGTGCATGTGTGATACAGTGTATCATGGCACCAGCGGACTATGACCCTTTCCTTATCTGGCCTCGTGAGAGAGACATCTGTGTGTCTCTCTATAGAATCACCTATGACTAATATGTTTGGTTTTGTAGTTTTCCTTAAAGGCTTGACAGGTGAGACACTGTTGCATGAGCTGTTATGTGTATTGTGTTCTGCAGAGGAAGTATTATGTGTAGCATGCTTGTGTATGTGTTTGGGAGGTCTTTGATGCTTAGGTATGTTTCTGGTGAGGACCTCTGCATATGAAGATACATGTGATGTAGGTTTGGGTGGAGTATGAGGTGAGGTATAACTGGAGTGTGAGAGAGCACAGATTCAAGGTTCTTAATATAGTTGCATCTCTCACATGTTGAGTTTGTGTGGGCTAGCAGTAGAGGGTTGTTGGTGAACATGAGGCAGTTACTACACTGCCTCAGGATGCCCCTGTCAACCAAGTTGGCTGGAGAAAGTGTGGGAAATTGTCCGTCCATAGTGTTAGCTAAATTTATATGGCCAGGAAAAGAAGTCATACTTAGGAATGGCTGGTGGGTGAGAGGTTGTATTGGTACCTTTGAGGCTAGGCTTATTGTTCCACCAGAGAGTAGAGCAGAGCCAATAAAACTTTCTGGTGGACCACAAGCAAAGTGCTAAGGGAAACATGACGGTGTGCCACATGCAAATAAGCTCAAACCAAGGTTTAAAATAAAACAAGAAATAACCCTTTCAACTCAAACTAGTCAAAAAGGGTAGTTTCTCTGAGCTCTAGTCCAATCACCCTTGAATAGATGGAACACAGACCACACTCTCCTCCACAAGAGCCTTGACCAACAGAGGTGGCTTGAATTTGATGCTCAGAAGTTAGAAAATAGACCCAGAAATAGCAAAACCTGCAACTGTGCTATGCTACAGCTGAACTAGGACAGTATACAGTAAAATGTAACAAAAACAGTTCAGACAATTCAAGCTGACAACAGAATGCAAATACAAATTAAAACTGCAATATTAGAGCAAAAACAAGCACTTATAGTTAGTTGGAAGCAACAGATGCTTCAGATCTTTCAGTAACACAGTGAAGAACTGGTTTTAGTGCTCAAGTGTTACCAAAATGTTTAGATTCAGCAAGTCTGAATTTAATCTATGCTATAAAATGCAAAAGTACTAGAAATTCAAAGTACATAAAATCACAGTCATGAGAACAAAAAAAATAGTTTAAATAAAGTAGCAATTCACCAGCAATTCCCAGCTTAGAATGGTGTAGACCATACTCTCCTGCCACAAAAGTCTAGACCATAAACCTTCCTAATGTAAAACAACTGGTTTTGGAGCCCAAGTGCATAAGCCAGAGCTAAGACACTTCAGAAAACAGACACAATAGGCCTTCAACCAGCAATTTTCAAGCTTAAAATGGTGTAGTCTATCCTCTCCTGCCACAAGAGTTTAGATTACAAATCCACCTAATGTAAAAAAAACTGGTTTGGAAACTGAGTGCTTAAACCAGAATAAAGACACTTAAAATAACAGGCACAAAAAGCCTTCAACAACAAATCCCAGCTTAGAAGGGGTGTAGTCCTCTTAACTAGTCTCCTGCCAGGACAGTCTAGACCACAACTCTCCCAATGCAGAATAACTGGTTTGGAGCCCAAGTGCTTAAACCAGAACTAAGACACTTTCAGGATAATAGACACTATGAGCCTTCGAATAGCAATTTCTAGCTTAGTAGAGTGTAGACAATCCTCTCCTGCCACAAGAATTTAGACCACAAATCCACCAAATGTAAAGTAACTGATTTGGAAACCAAGTGCTAAACCAGAATAAAGACACTTAGAATAACAGGTACAATAAGCTTTCACCCAGCAATTCCCAGCACAGAAGGAAAGAGACCATCCTTTCCCCCTACAAGAATGCAGACCACAGACCTTCTTAATGTAAAATAACTGGCCTGAATCCCAAGTCTTTAAAACAAAACTGAGAGACATAGAGTAGCAATTACAATTTAATCAGGCTATTAACAGGCAGTAATAAATGCAGCAGAATAAATGCAATTGAATACTTTAAGAACAAGCAGCAAAAGCAAAATAAAGTAATAAAATAGGAAGAGACACAAATACCCTAAAAGCAGCTGAATAAAGTGTATTTTTTAGTTAAGTAGAAAGGGAGGAAACCGAAGATAAGTCAAGGTTAAGCAAATAAGGGCATGGGCCTTGCCAAATGATCTGACTGTACGCAATATAATGATGTGATGTGATGGGACTGGGAAGAGTGTGCAATATCAGTTTTATAGTAGAGGCGAGCAACTCAAAAGCCACCAAGTTTTAAGAATACAATGACAGTTGGGCAGGTTGGTTATGTGTTTCTAAGCAGTCATTTCTATATGTGATTGGAAACAGAAAACATTAAGTCTTTAATACAATGGTTAGAATGTATGAACTTTTGGAAAGAAAAAAAAGTATGTTATTTAAACAAGGAATTTGAGTAGGTGCAATTCCATTTATGCAAAAATCTTTTAATAACCACATAAAACTATTAGGGACTGTTTATGACTGGTTGTGATATATTTATTATTTTTGAATAATATTTATTGATGTATTTGTTTCCATTTTTAATCATAAGATGAATTTATCCACAGTGCTATAACTTTTACAATTGTTGAATTAGCACACAATTGAATATCAGAGAATCCTATTCCACCAATATTCCAACCTTTTCTGTGCCAATCAAAGGAAAATCTTGGTTTATTAGGATGCCAAAAAAATTATGTAGAATATTATTTATCTTCTTCATCAATTTTTTGGTGGAGATAGTACTAAAGATTGTCAAACAAACAATATTTTAGGAAAAATTACCATGTTAATAAACATTAATCATTCTTGGTAAAGAAGAATTTATTCTAATTTGTGACTAAACTTAAAATGTTATCAACAACTTGTTGAAAGCCTGTTTGCATTATTCCTTTACTATTAGACATAATGGCTATACCAAGGTATTTCATTTCATTGCTATTCCAATTGAAGTTAGGATATTTTTGTATGAAGAAACAATAAAGCAGGTGGAACACAGTCAGGACCAAAAATCAAAAAAGTTTAAATCCACAGAGAGCAGGAAGCAGCAATATTCCAATAAGTTTATTTGTAAAGCACGCACAACCAACAAAACATAAACACTATTCCACATCCACGTTTTCATCTGTATAACATCCAGACTTCTTCAGATGACCAGTGAATCTAATGACATTCTATTATACTCTAACCAATTAACTCCTTAATTAAAATTAATTAAAAACAATTTATTTAAAAGAGCTAAAATAGGTTGGCTAATACACACATATACATCTCTACTAAAAACTACTTAGTTCATTCCATTAATAGGACATAATGACTGTAAAATTTTACCAAAGAAAAACAATATTTATAATTCTATTTCTAGTAAATAGATAAATTCCAGTTGTACTAAAAACAGAAAAAATATATTGTTTACTAAACTATTTAAAAAAGAATAAATATGTACTAGAAAAAGAAGAAAAACATTTATATGTTTCTTAATAACTATACTAAAAAAAGAAAATATGTTTTCTATTAACTTGTGAAAATAAATAAATAAATATGTACTAAAGCTGCCCTCTACTGGTTGTTAAAATATTTACAGCTAAGTTCATAAATTCACAATTTAGCTGCCCTTAATTTCAGTATAGGTACAATACTGATATTTTCATTTAACCCTGGTGGATTGTATGCCTCCAGGGTCATCTGCCACCAAAGTTCCCTGTATTAAATTTTCTCTTCCCAGGGACCCCCAATATCTTTCTGGGTTTGTTCTATAACCATGAATCTAAATTTAGCACCTATACATTCCATAGTATGTTTAAATAAAGCATTTGTATCTCTACATATCCTAATATCATTAAGATGCTCATAGATCCTTCTTTTTAATTTTCTTTCTGTTTTCCCTGTATAAAAGGATTTACAGGCGGTGCAGGTGGCCATGTACACTAAACCTTTGGATTCACAGTTGTAATAACTACTACTAATGATCCATTTATCTCTACATTCCAAATAAAATTTGTCTAAATTCATAATGTAGGGACAGTGTGAACAGTGGCCACATTTATGTGTACCCACCTTGTTTACACTATAGATGGATCTTTTGTTCTTGTTCTCCAGTATATTCTTAATACTTTGGGAATTTTTATAAATTATATTGGATGGGATTCCCTCCAATTTATCAATGTCTGTAATGTTAATAAACCTATCCCATTCCTTTAAAAATATTTTTCTTATATTGCTATTGAGAGCATTATATTCCAAAGTTAGAGCTAGTTGAAAATTCTCTTTATTCATTACTTCTGCATTCCTTTGCTCCATCTTGGAATTTGTTGACCTCACTATCGGGGTATATCTATCCCCTCTACCTCTCTCTACTTCTTGCCTTATCTTCTGAACCAAATTAATTGGGTACCCCCTATCCAAAAACATTTTTTCCAGTAGTTCACATTCTGTAGTAAAGTCTCCATCAGCACTAGTCATGCGACTACCTCTCACAAATTGTCCCTTTATAATGTTTTTCTTACAGTGCATTGGGTGTGCACTGTCATAGCGTAGGAAAGTATTACAATAGGTAGGTTTTTTATATATTTTGGACTCTAAAACTTCCCCCTTTTTATAGATTTCCAGGTCTAAATATTGCAATATATTATCAGATATTCTATAAGTAAATTTTAGAAAATCAGTGGTTTCATTTAAATAAACCATAAATTCATTAAATTTCTCATGACCTCCTGTCCAAAATAGGACTATATCGTCCAAAAACCTGCGGTACAGGATCCAATTGGTGTTAAAGGGGGATTTTAATACGAATATTTCCTCCCATTTGGCCAAAACTAGGTTGGCATAAGTGGGGGTGCAGGGTGTTTTTCTTTGGTAAAATTTTACAGTCATTATGTCCTATTAATGGAATGAACTAAGTAGTTTTTAGTAGAGATGTATATGCGTGTATTAGCCAACCTATTTTAGCTCTTTTAAATAAATTGTTTTTAATTAATTTTAATTAAGGAGTTAATTGGTTAGAGTATAATAGAATGTCATTAGATTCACTGGTCATCTGAAGAAGTCTGGATGTTATACAGACGAAAACACAGATGTGGAATAGCGTTTATGTTTTGTTGGTTGTGTGTGCTTTACAAATAAACTTATTGGAATATTGCTGCTTCCTGCTCTCTTTGGATTTAAACTTTTTTATATTTTTGTATGATCTTTTTTTATTTTTATTTTTTAACTAATAACGTACTTGTTTTATTATGATAAAATTTTAAGTCTAAGATTTTTTGAAGCTGACTCATAGAACTAATTATATGTTCTAATGAATTTTCGATATTTCCTATTGTTAGTAACATCATCAGCAACAGAGTTGAATCTTTAGTTTGAAATCTTTTTTTATTTTGATACCATTAATGTGCTTATTAAACCTAATACTGTTAACAAAGGGTTTTATACCTAATACAAAAAGTAAAGGTGATAATGGACAGTCATGTTTTGTGCCTTTTTGTAATTTAAAGGAATTAGAAAGAAAATAACCTATTTTAACATAAGCTCAAGAGTTATTGTATATCTTAGAAATTAATGCAATTAGCTCAGGTGAGAAATTATATTCTTTATGTGTTTTAAACAGGTATGACCAATTAACTGATTCAAAAGCCTAATCTAAATCAAGATTAATGATAGAATGCTTTTTTATTTTTATTTGCATAGTCTATTAATGTATGTATTCTTATTATAGTATCCTGTACTTGTCTATTTAAAATAAATTGAGTTTGACCACTGTTAATTAGTTTAGGTATAAGTAGATGAATTCTGTTAGATAAAATGGACATGAGCATCTTATAGTCCACATTTAAAAGTGAAATGGGTCTGTATGATGAACACTTTGTAAGATCCTTACCTTGTTTTAAAATAGGAGATATAAGGAAATATTTCCATTATGGGGGGACTTCAGCAGTCATTTTTATTTCTCTATAGACATTATCTAATATTTTAACTGCATCATCCAGTAGTGTTTTGTATATTTCTAATATAAGACCACCTAAGCCCAGTACCTTATTATTTTTTAACATTTTTATTTGATCTTTTATTTCTGTTAAAGTGAATGGTCTGTTGTGTTTTTTGTTTGTTCACTTGTTATTTTATTATTTATATTTTCACTTAGAAAAGTTTCAACTATATCATCATTATCTGGTTTATTTATATTATCATAAAGTATATTAAAGCCCTCAAGAATACCTTTAATAGACTGGTTGGCAGCATCTTTTCTCAGCTCTGCACTCAAAAGATATTTCTGACAGGAATTTTAAAAAACTAGATATTGTAGACAAACCTATTTTGTTGAATTACTTCTACTAATATCACTAGAAGTCTACAGTGCAAACAATTTGGCTTTAAACATTATTTTTCCTGTCAAAAACAAGAAGGAAGGTATCTGAATCTACTGAAAATGAGCTTTTCTAAGCATACCACACAGGACCAGACGATGAAAAAGGAGATACAGTCTTTATTAAATGCTATACAAGACTTGTCAGTGAAATTTGACAAAATGAATACCAAACTGGACACTTTTGAAGAGAGATCTACAAAACAAATACAGCAACTACAAGAAATAATGACGCAACAGAAGTCTCAAATAGCTGACATAGAGAGATCCTTAAATGATACTGAGGGCAGACTCTCAGAACAAGATCTTCAGCTACATTTTTATCACAACAAAATGCTTCATTACAAAATAAAATAGAGGATCTAGAGAACAGGTCCAGACGAAATAACCTTCGCATCTATGGGCTACCAGAGAAAACAGAGGGAGATAACATGGTGACTTTCCTTACTACCTGGTTACCAGAAGTTTTAAAATTGCCTGAAGCTCTTTCTTATGGAATTGAAAGAGCCCACAGATCCTTAAGAGCTGCTTCATCAACCATCAAATCAAAAAATCACCCGAGATCAATAATAGTAAAGTTTTTTTCATCACAGGTCAAGGAACTTATTTTAAAAACAGCATGGTCAACTTCTCCGGTTAAATACAAAGACAACATAATCAGATTTGATAATGATTATTCTGCTGGAATTATAACTGCAAGAAAAGAATGTCTCTCTCTGATAAAGGAATTGAAAAAAAAGACAACTTAAAGTCCACTTGCTGTTCCCTGCAAGAATAAAAATATTTTTTACTGAAGGTCCTAAAACTTTTGACACTCTGCAAGCAACAGTTTCTTATCTTTCAGCTAATAAAACCTTGGATAATGTGGAAGAAATGGATTTCTCCCAATTTGGGGTTAAGCGTCACTTAGAAAAAAATGAATGGAGCACTGCTGACAAGAAGAAGAAGAAACGATAAAAGACATATGAAAAACACAAACATTATTGTCTTCTATTTGCTCTGTAAGGCAAAAAAGTTCTCTGAAAGCATTCATGCTTTACACATGTGTCAGTCTTTGAAACAATATAAATACAAGATAAGCAGGACATTTTATAACTAAAGGAAAAACCCTAAAGAAAGCAAGGTAACATATCTTTCTCTATTACAGTGTAAATACTTACAGTCATGATTTTTCTAACTCTAAATGATGTTTAGATAGTTTATTTAAAAATTACCTGCCTTTTACTGCTAGTATAGAATATGATGTATTTACACTGACATATTAATGTGGTGTGTTTAAATGAGCATGATTCCTTTTATATTATTTACACTAAGCTGCATGAAATATCTAAACTGATGTATTTAATACACATAATAATATATAAAAACTGATAGTAATAACTGTCAAAAAGTGCCTTGAAAAGTAATTATCTATTCTTTGATGCTAAAAGTGCCTTTTTGACTAACAAACAACTGTTTGGCTTGTATTTCTGCCCTTAATGTTAAGAAAACTAATAGAAGTTTAATGAGCTGGTGTTCAGTTTAAAAAAAGCCCTAAAAACTTCACTTACTTTGTTTTGTCTTCCGCCATGGTCATGAGCTGGGAACTCTTATTTTACCACCCCTGAATGAAGGTTCTTCAGTTAGAATCCATTACAGTGTGTTAAACCTTCTAACAGCAGAAAATGAAAGTAAACAGTCATGAGTGATGTCAGCACTAAAACAAGACAGTATGAGTGTGGTGTCAGCTCCTAAGCTACGTAAAGTAACCAGCACACTATTTATGAGATGGCAAAGTGCTTTTACAGTTTTAACACATATTAAAAGTACACTGAAGTACCTAATGAATTTAGAAGGTATCAACACATACATGACGTTTTATTATATTGTAATATTTGTTATTCATTTTGAATTGTACACATAAACAGCACACAAAGCTTAAAAAGAAGTATATCACTTGGAAAAAACTGTATGAATAGTTATGAATAGTTAACACATACAAACTTTACTATAATCTTTTCTGATAAGATCACCCACGTAAATTACTATAATTTAACTTAATTTTATAAAAATGTAATATATTTAAGTCCTTGACTGGAACTATATAACATATTTGTAAAAACACTGCAGCTAGTGTACTCAACCTTAAGGATAGTAAGTCAATTAAGGTTCATGAATGTAGCTATGTGTTATTAGGCATTTTAAGGGTAAAAAGGAGTTGCTGTTTAATTATCAAGATACTCTGTAAATATTAAATTGTTCAAGTAGCACAATCATTAAGCAGTTATGAGCAAGAAAAAAAATCTCAGTCTTGCTTATGATATTGTTATATATATATATATATATATATATATATATATATATATATATATATATATAGGAAAGAACTGCTGAATTATAAGTATGCTTTTATTAAAGGCAAGTTATATTAATATTGAACATCCTCACTGAAAATGAATGGTTGTGTAGAGACACAGTAACTCCCATTATATAACCAAGGCTAAAGAGATTGTCTTGTATGTCTAAATTGATCAGCCTTGAACCTTAGATTGCAAATAGATATGCAACATACTTTTACTTATAATACTGAATATATATTATATAACATCACAAACGCTAAAGCCATTGTCAGCTACATCTCATATCAATCAGCATTAAAATATGATTTGAATAGCATAGGCATTTACTAACATATTGCTGTTGGTACCTGATATGCATATAAGTAACAGGTCTAATTTCTGTCTATGAAAGTAAATACCAGGCTGTGTGCATTGGTTAATTATGAAACAAGAGCGTGCTGTCTATTCTTTTTAATATCCTATAGGTATGTACTTGTTAGAGACATACACATGCTGCAAAGCTGCTAGTTATTGCATATTCATTGGTATATTTCTGACTGCAATGTTATAAATATATGGTGTGGACCACTTGAGTTGAGAATATGTCTCTATATTGGGCATGTTCTCTGTTTGAACGTTGTACATTATCTATAATATGACATGGAGTACCCTCACTAAATTCAAAGAAGCCACAATAGAAACAAATATTTATTAAAAATGGAGAATAGAAGGATGAAGAGAAAAATGAAGGAAAATGGTTGATGGTCATATAAGGTTATCTTTTCCTGTGTATGTAGAAGAGTTGACAGTAATAAGTACAAAACAATTGTGTTATAGCATATTTAAAGCCTACTTTGCTTCTCATATTTTCCAATCTTACAGTTATAATGCTGCAGATAAATCCTGTAATATCATAAGGAGTATGAGTTGCTATTTGACATATGACATATGTGGTACACTAGCGATGAAATATGCCAGTGGCACTAATAAATATATAGGAATTGCTAAGAAATATAGTCTTAAACTATATAATACCAATGCCAAAAACAAATTAGTAGCATTCATACCACTAAAATATGACTTTTTGAATTAAAAGAAAACTATAAGATTACTGATAAATGACAATACAAATGTAATGTTATATTCATTGTTACGGATACTTTCTGATTTAATCAACTTGTGGCATGGTTAACTGATGCATATAATGCTTAACATTTTTTTTTTATGTATGTATGCATATATGTGTGTATGTATGTATGTGTGTATATATATATATATATATATATATATATATATATATATATATATATATATATATATATATATATATATATATATATATATATATATATATATGTGTGTATGTGTATGTATGTATATGTATATATATGTATATATATGTATATATATATATATATATATATATATAGGTAGACCATTACAATAAATTTGATACCTATGAATGCCACTCACACTATAAGAGAGATAGACAGCAAGCATATTATTTTTAAGATGCATAACCATTATTGCTACACAAAAGATATATTAAAATAAAAGATTTTCCTTTACAATTTAAACAAAACCAAATAGTTAAGTATTAAATCTATGTATAGTTGTGTTGCCTTAGTGTTTTATAAAATATTAAAAATAAAGACTGTATTTAAGTAATCTGTAAAGACAGATACATGTATACGTAAAAGATATATAAGATACTTTTCATTATAAAACTACCATATGGCGGGCGGGGAGGATGCTGAAATGCAGACTTAGAGATTGCTTGAATGATTAGATCATTCAAGGATGAGATGTTTTTTCTCATGGAGGGGTTTGGTGGTTGTTTATCTTATATTGTTCTCAGTTATGATCTTGTAATTTACTTTTATTGGGTGTCTATAATCTATTGTAATACTGTTGGAAGAAGAAAGAACAAGTCATTCTCTTCATGTACACACATCTACACATTGTTATGAGTATATGAATATGGATAAAGCAAAGCTAATATAAATCCAATTGCAAAATGTATATCTCTTAATGTAAATGGTTTACATAATAGCTGCAAAAGGGGAAGTCTTTATAGATATTTAAAGATATGTGAAGCGCAACTAGTATTTTTACAGGAAACACACCTTACACAGGAAGACATAAATAAAATAAACAATAAAAATTATAAAATACTAGTAAGTTCCACCTATAATCAGAAGTGAAGGGGAGTAGCAATTTTGTGGAAAAACACTACTTTAATGCCTAAAATCATAAACACGTTCCATGACAACTCAGGAATGTTTTGTCTAGTGACAATATCTATCAATGAAATGATATATACATTAGTGAATATTTATTGGATACCAGGACTAGGTGTTAGAGTGGCCAAACAACACTTAGAAGCCATTGTACAATATACCAAAGGCAATTTAATCATAGCTGGAGATTTCAATTGCATTATAAAAGAAACTGACACAAATACTAAAACTACACATAAGAGATCACCTTTAACAAAGTTGTTATCTGAGTTTGTTGAAACTTTTAATAT
This sequence comes from Protopterus annectens, assembly GCF_019279795.1. Lineage (NCBI taxonomy): Eukaryota > Metazoa > Chordata > Ceratodontiformes > Protopteridae > Protopterus > Protopterus annectens. Next base: position 1,263,774,730 of record NC_056731.1, read on the forward strand.
AGTTGACATAAATGAGTATGCTATCGCAGATTCACTATTCTTTACACATTTTTTCCCATAGACATAATACATACTCTAGAATAGATAGACTGTACATAACAAAGGATTTAACCTCTAAATTAAATAAAGTCAAGACAATTTCATGTCCATTTTCGGACCATAACACCATAACGTTTGAGATAGACTTATGTTTCAAGAGAAGGATATCAGTAACAAGAATACCATCTTACATAACAAATCTCAAAGATTTTAAGGAATTTTATATTAAAGAGACACAAACATTCCTAGATATCAATCTTACAAAAGATGTATCTGAAATATATATATGGGATGCATTGAAAGCATACCTATATGGAAGAGCGGTGGGATGGTATAAAAATAAAAAAAACAGTGGAATAAGGAATTAATGGAATTACTGTCAAAAGTAAATAATTTAAAGCTTGATATTCAAAATGGAAACACCAACTTAATAAAAGAACTAGAAGATACTAATAAAAAATACTCAGAGACGCTACACCACAAAACAATGATCAACTTAGAAAAAATTAAACTATGTTACTATTCAATGAACCCTAAAAACCAACGAAGAATAGCAAATAGGACTAAAAGGATTATTAAAACAAATCAAATCAAGGAAATACATAATATAGAAACCAAAAATAAAGTATCTGATTTAGAAGGAATACTAGAAGCTTTTAGGCTATTTTTTCATAAACTTAATAATCAAAATGAGAAAACAGAAACACATTCAGCATTGAAAGCTTTTCTCAAAAACAATGTTAAAGTTAGGTTATTAGAGGAGCAGGTACAACTAATAGATAAACAAATAACAATGACAGAACTTAAAGCTGAAGTAAATAAGCTAAAATTAAACAAAGCTCCAGGTATAGATAATATCGCCCCAGAAATGTTTAAATTACTATCAAATGAGGCTTTGCTGTTGTTATTGAATGTCTTTACATCAGTTAAAAATGGTAAGGACATTCCTCCTTCTTGGAAGTACACATTAATATCACCAATTCTGAAACAAAATAAAGATCCCAGTGAATGTTCATCATACAGACCCATTTCACTTCTTAATATAGATGATAAAATTTTTATGGCAATACATGCTGCTCGAATAAAACAATTACTACCACTTTTGATAGAGGAGGATCAAACAGGTTTTATAAAAGATAGGAACACTTATGACAACATAAAAATAATTCTTTCCTTAATTGATTATATAAATGTCACAAAAAACAAAATGAATGTTATTAGCTTAGACATAAATAGCGCATTTGATTCAGTGAACTGGGATTATCTGTGGTTAGTTTTAGAAGAATATGGCTTCTCAAACAACTTCACTTTGTTAATAAAATCATTATATGAAAAATCATTGGCTTATATAAAACTGGGATCTTGTCTGTCTAAATCTATTAAAATAACTAAGGGCACAAAACAAGGCTGCCCTCTTTCTCCATTATTGTTTGCTAGTCATTGAACCCTTAGCAAATAATATACGTATGGATAAAAATATTGAAGGAATACAACTAGACAACAGCCTAGAGCTTAAAATTCAACTTTTTGCTGATGATATTTTAATTACCTTAAAAAATAATAATAGCAGTTTAAAAGCATTATGGGACTCAATTCAGAACTTTCAAAACTTTTCAAGTCTTAAATTTAATGAGAACAAAACAAATGTATTGCTTATAAATACTAATAAAAAAGATCTAAATAAAAAATACCATAAATATATCTCTACCGATAATATAATGAAATACTTGGGAATTATAATAACTAACAACCTAGATACTACAATTGAAACAAATTATAAAGAGACCTTAAATAATATTAAAAATCTAATACAAAGATGGAATAAATTATTTTCAATGGAAGAAAGACTTTATATAATTAAAATGATTATATTTCCAAAAATTCTTTATGTCATACAAGCTTGTTCTTTGCCACCAGCTAAATCGCACCTAAAACAATTAAATGATTTAATGGTAAAATTCCTATGGTATCCAAAAAAACCAAGGATAGCTGTGAAGTATCATCTAGATGCTTGGGATATAGATGGCATAGGTTTACCAGACATAGAAATATATTTGCATTCATCCATTATTAAAACAATATCATTATGACTAAATACAAAATATACATCAAAATGGAAGCTAGTTCATGAGAGAATCTGGTTAAAATCAGGATTTGTAGTAGCAAATAAGTATACAGATTTCATACCAAACAATTTTCTATGGCTGTTGAAGGAATATATGATGATACATAAGAATAAAAATATAAGTTCCAAATACATTACTTATACATTACATTTTTTCCAAAATCTTATTAATAGCAATCCTGATATTAAAGCATGGTCATTTGTTTTATATCCAGTAGCGTACACACAAGGTAATATAATAACATTTAATATGGAAGTAGTCAACATGCTTAAAGAAAAGGGATTAATATATTGGCATCAATTGCTAAACTCTGGAAAACCTCTGACAATAGACCAGATTAAACAGAAATTAAATATGGAAGATAGTTTGTGGTTACATGTACAAGAATTAAGACAGTATACATTAAGAAAACAAGAAACAATGCAACCATCAATAAGACAAAATGTTCCTAACCTTATAGAACATATAATATTACTAATGAATCAACCCATTACTGAAAAGGGATACTTATCATCTATTTATAAAACAAACAAAAAAAATAAAAATGCATAATAATTACAAAATATGGAATTATTATAGATCAGTTAATAGACATGTGCCAAATGACAGAGATAAAAAACTAATTCTTCTCTCTCCAAAGCAGACATCACTTTCATTACATTGGAGACTTTTTACATGGCAATTCATACACAGATCTTATGTAACCCCTCATAAAATGGAACTTATGTTTAAGAAAAATATTGGCTGCTGGAGATGTGATTTATCAATAAAAGCAGACTGGCAACATATGTTCTACGAATGTCATTTGATTAAACCATATTGGGATAAAATAAATTATTTTCTGCAAATGGTATTCAATGATAAATTCCAGATTTCCAAATCTATTATTTTGTTTAATGCACCTGTACCAGACTGTGTGCCAAGAACAAAATATGTAATCTTATGGACTCGCCTAGCTATTGCAAGGAAGAGCATTACATCAAACTGGAAATCCAAAGCTTCTCCAACTTTTAAGCCATTCATGAATATGGTGTCAGCAGTATCTCAATTGGAAATGAACACTATTAAAGGAAGAACTGAAAGAACTACATCATTATACGGAGCATGGCAAAAAGTAACTGAAATACTGGAGAATAATGACTGCAGCAGATTATAATCAGGAAACAATTGTATAGAAAGCCAATTATATGTCAACAATAGACACCCTTGTAAATACTTTATTTTGGTTTTAATGTTTGATATCTGTTTAGAGGTTTTAGCCTACCTTTTTAAATAATTTGTAAATACGTCATTGTCATAAATAACCTGCATTCATGTTTTCTTGTTTTTGGAAATGAATAAAAATATTAAAAAAAAAAGAATACCTTTAATATATGTTCTTCTTTTTTTATTATGTATATGTGTTATAACTTCTTTGATGTGATTTAGTTTATTTGTTTTATTTGATCTAAGAGCAAGTTTATGCAAACTTAAAGGGTTGACTGAATATGGCTGAAATTTAAGTTTTTACAGGTTTATTGAAACTTTATGATTTAGACTTTCAACATATTTTGTATTTAAGTTTTTAAGTTCAGACTGGCTAATAATGTTATTTGGTTTTAGATTTAACTTTTGTGTGTCAATTTTGGCCTGTAGTGTATTTAATTTGTTGTCCCATTCTCTTGTTTTAATAATATACCAGCTTGTAGCTCTTCAATTTAAGTAAGCCTTTAGTGAATCCCACAAGGCAATGTCAGATACTTCATCATTCATTTTTATTTCTAGGAAATTTTTGCTCTCTTTAACATACCAATCTTTGAATCCTTTTATTTTTAAAAATGTACAATGGCAATCTCCTGTGATGTAATAAATTGTCATTTTTTTAAATAATATTAAATATTATAGCATTATTGTCCAGTAATGGACATGAAACTATTAAAACTTCTCTGATATGTGATAACAAATCAAGACAAAAATGTTATCAATATTTGTTTGTGTTCCATATCTACATGAAAAATGGGTACATTGAAGTGAGTTTGCTTTCCTTAGCTCATATATATTCTTTAAATTCATTAAATTTACTAATTCATCAAGTGTTTGGCTGACAATGCGATTCTCAGCTTTCTATCTACAGTGGAATCTTTGTCTGATAAAATACAATTAAAATCACAAGCCATTATTACTTCACCTTTCACGTAATAGGCTATAGTGTGTAAGTAATGCTTTGCATCTTTAGCTCCAACCTCTGGAATCCAATAAGAGTTCACCAATGTATATAGTTTTCTGTTCCATTCAGTTATAACAATGCTTAACATAGCATTTTTATCAACATGGATATATTTTACTTTAGGTATTACTGGTGAGTTCTTCCATAAAATGAGGATGCCTCTTCCTTTAACTCAAAAGCCAGTACTTGGTAAAACAAAATATTTTTTTAATGAAAGTTTATTTATATCTTTATTAAGTAAATGTTTTTCCTGTAGAAATACTATTTGAGCTTTATGTAATTGCAAGCATTTGAACAGACTCCCCTCCTTACCTGATTATTAAATCCATTAATATTAAAAGATATGCATTTAAAATCAGACATTCATATAAAAGAGAAAAAACAGATATAATGAAATCACATTTATGTACAAAATTTATTATATACGTTATATATAAAAATATGAAATCTTCAGCTATAGACAAAACTTTTGAAACAAATAAAAAATTACCTAGTGAAATAACCCTAAAGCATTCTACCATGGAATAATGTATTCCTACCGCTCAAACTCTCCATTAGCCTAACAGCGCTTAGCTCACACCTCTGATTCATATTAATGTGCCTTATATTTTTAGCATACATCATCTTACTAAGCCCATCAGTGAGTTATTATGAATAAGAAAAGTTGAACAGGTGTTCAGAATCTTTATTATAATTTGACCGAACTGAATATTTCTACAATCATCTTTCCCTATACCTCACATTATAACCATGGCCTACTATAGGGAGGAAGTTAGTTGTTATTTTTATATTCATTAATTTATAAGTCAGATGAATTCATATTTTTCTATTTTACGCAGTATGTGTAAACTTGTTCATAGGATCATAACTTCATAAAATAGTACCAGGCTAACTGTCCTTGTGGACATTCCAAGCCCAGCCAATTATCCCGTATGAGAATCAAACCCTGCACCATCTGCTTATAAGGTGAACACGTAAACCACTATCCTAACCTCCCACCCTTGTAAACATATTTATATTCTTTAACCATATACATACTTATTTATTCTGATATCTTTGTATTTCTGTTGTCTTGTACTATTACAATATTCCTAGGTTTTATATTTTAGTTATAATCTTAGTGTAGAGTATTGTATAATAGAACATTTATACTTACCCTTATATATATATTTGATAGTCTTTAATCTAGTACTACTGTCAGAATCAATCCTATTTTTCCTTAAATGTTATGTCTAATAGTATCTGAACAAACATCTAAAAAAATCTTCCCTTTTAAGATTCAAACTTTCCATACTAAATTGTTCTGGAATATTAAGTTTTGTTATCATTAAAAACAGACAATAAGAGAGAAACACAATCCTATTTTTTTATCAGAAGAGTCATACTATAGGATAGTATATAAACTATCCTTCTGGTATACTGCAAGCATTTAGAACTATTTAATAACTGACAGTGGTTTAGAATGCAATTCGCTGTCTTTTACTTATTATCTAACTTGTATTCTTTAACATCTTAGCATATTTTTCAAAATATTATGATTTACTTTTAGACATAAAGAAGCAACCTGGACAGTTCTTAGAATTTTCAGAACTCCTGCAGTATTACAAAAGTGCTCATGACTCTAAATTGTTTCAAGTTGGTTTTCATGTTAATGAAATCAGTTCATTACCTGTAATCAGTTACAATTCACACAAAAATGTTTGCAAGTGAATCCAAGCCACCTCCATACCACACCACAATCCCTCAAACCCCTCCAAAACACCAGAAAATAACAAAAAACATCTCAAAGTATCCCAACCACTTAAAAATCCATTGCACTCAAAGAAATAACATTTAATGATTCAGTAAGCACTATTTGTATGAGATGTTTAATATAAAGCAGAATGTCATTTTTAAAGGAGAAATAGCATAAAAATTTGCATTAAAAGAATGATTCAGGTTTAACTTGTAAAAGTGTGAATGTTCTAATTATTTGATATGCCAATAGTAATTTTTATATATATAAAAAGCTATATATTTTATACTTTGTTCATAACATAGCATGTCTTTCCTGTGTGCTATTGCATGTCAAGTATACTATTAGTAGAACACTGCTGGGCCATTTTAAGAACCCAGAATGCAACTTAACATGCCTCTTTAGTGTAATTTGTTATATCTTGTATTATATTTAATAGCACCCAAGCCAAAAAAGATGAGGTAAAGTGCCCGAGTAAACCAAGAAACAACTTTTAAAACAAATACAGGCACCAATGGAGGTGAAATAAATGAGTCAAAGCACTTGTAATGGAAACGACAGCTGAATTTATTCAGTACATAATATGACAGGGATTCTAGGTTTTTCCACACTAAGGTACTTGTAGGTATCATGGTTGATTAAGTTATCATCCAACATTTCTTTTAAAGCAAAATCTATTTTGTGATAAGCTACATTAATTTCATTCCTTGATACCCTATCGTACCTAGCTGTGTCATGTAACATACTCATCATTTTACTAGACTATAAAATACTGTTCATCAGTACCACCCCACCCCCCTTATCAGGTTGCATCACCCTAATGTAACATTTTCCTGTAATGATTAAAGATGTTCCATCTCTTCCTTCATGAGATTTGGTTTACCTTTCCACCTTTCCCTAAATTCTCCTCTAATCTCCTTTTCTGTCTGCTTTTCACACAATCACCTGTACGGTATTTTCCCAGGGGTTCCCCAAGTGGCAGGAAATAACAAAGGCGAGTAGCAGTGAAGGGGGACAAGAAACTGTGGAAAATTTAGGAAATATTATTATTCAGGGACCATGTCACATATTCCAGGATTTTAGCATTTATAATTACAGTGGTGTGGAGATTAATATGCAGCACTTTTTGCTGTTCTCAAAAGGCTTTAAGTTTATTCCTTCCAGTAGGGGTAACATGGTGGACAGTCTGATAGATTTAAGAATTTTTTTGAGAAAGAAAAATCTGGAAATCCTGTTTCATGGACAACAAAATACTAGAGGTAATACTGAAGTTAGAAAACCTAGCACCATCAACCCACCCATGCATCGCCAGTTAAAAAAATCTTGAAAAGCAGATAGAAAAGGAGATTAGAGGAAAATTTAGGGAAAGGCGGAAAGGTAAAACAAATCTCATGAAGGAAGAGATGGAACATCTTTGATCATTACAGGAAAATGTTACATTAGGGTGATGCAACCTGATAAGGGGGGTGGGGTGGTACTGATGGACAGTATTTTATACTCTAGTAAAATGATGAGTATGTTAAATGACACAACTAGGTACGATAGGGTATCAAGGAATGAAATTAATGTTGCTTATCGCAAAATAGATTTTGCTTTAAAAGAAATGTTGGATGATAACTTAATTAACCATGATACCTACAAGTACCTTAGTGTGGAAAAACCTAGAATTCCTGCCATATTCTGTACTGAATAAATTCAGCTGTCATTTCCATTACAAGTACTTTGACTCATTTATTCACCTCCATTGGTGCCTGTATTTGTTTTAAAAAAATATTTAATAGTACATTACTCAGCTATGCCAAGATATTGGAAAGTGTTGTACCTAACAAGTTTCATCATAATAATGATTAAATGTTAATAAAATGAATAGTTTAGCCTTTTAAACTCTAAATGAAAATAAGTGGCTTTAATCTGATATATAGCTAAAAGAATCAAACTAACATTTTAAAAAAGGGAACTGGTAAGCATTTGAAGTAGGGAAAGAAAGAAAGACATTATCTACCTTGTAAAAAGTAATATACAACACCTGTTTATAAATATTCAAGCACCTGAATTCTTAAATTAATAAGAATTCATAACCATGAAATACATTGATTTTTCATTTGTCCTTCAATTTTTTACTATTTTTGTCTTTTCTTAACCGTTTTTCCTAGGATTTTATTTTTTCTGTATAAATTCCATTGCATCTTCCAAGGTGTTAAAAAATATTCTTTCCTTCTGGAAGGTGAATCCTTTTTTTTCTGTTGGAAACAAGAGTTGTGCTTTAACATTGTTTTCTTTAAGCTTTTAACAGGTGGCACACATGCTTTTCTCTCTGACATCACTAATTGTGAATAAACATCGTCAAATATTATAGTATTCTTTTTAATTTTAACTGGATAATTAGTCCATGCAGCTTTTAAAACTAAATCCTTATCCTGTCTAGAGAAACATCTTACAATCACTGACCTTGGTGAAGGTGGAGCTTCTTTTAAAGATGAGCTAGAAAGTGATCTATGTACCTTTTTGATGAGAAAGGAAAAATCTTCAGTCAGGTTCAAAGTTTTAGGCAGCCAGGTATTAAGGAATTGAATCATACTGTCTCCCACTTCTTTTTCAGGAATCCTGTAAGCCCTAATATTATTCTTTCAAGATTTGTTCTCTAAGTCTTCAATTTTTCTGGGAATAAGTTGTTTTGTTTCAGAAGAATTTCAGTATTATTCTCATTTTCAAGTAATCTTTCATCAAAATCAGACATTAACTCTTCTTTACTTGAGATTTGTGATGATTGTTGTTTAAGATATTCACTCAGCACTTCAACTTGGTTTTTACATTCCTCTTTAAAACTGTCCATTTTGCTTTCTAATGTATCTATTTTTATAGATAACTCACTGATATTACTTAGTATAGCCTGTATGTCTTTTTTAATTGTACTGTCCTGTACACTGGGCTTAGAGTGACTCATTCTGAGACAATTAGTTCTTTCTAGTTTTCTTGACAGAAAAAGCAATTAAAAGAGTTTCAAACGTGTTATTTTTATAGTAAATCTTTCAGCAGATGTTCAACTATAAATCCATCAAGTTTTGAAATGTTTTATTTGAGTTTTTTAGTAAAACTCCTATCACAGATGTTAAAATGAAGCAGAGCTAAAAAACAGTGCTGTTAACTGCTGACCATCTTGGCCACACCCCATCTTCATTTTTCTGAGGTTCTGAGGGCTACTGACACTCGAGCAATTTCACCTCAAGCATGTATAGGTAAGCCACCCTATCCCTACATTCCAATGCAGACCTCAGTAAATGTACATTATTGATTTTACAAAATAGTGTGGAGCACAAGCCTGGCACCCATTTTTTCTTGACCTACACCATAACAAGTTATATTACTGAGGGACTTGCAATGATAGAATAGAAATATCTAGAACCAATTTTTTTTTAAAGTGAGTCAATTGGAGAGATATATACCCTGTAAATAAGTCCAGTCAAAAGGAGTTATTTTTAATCTAAATATGGTTACCATTTTCATGAAAAAAAAGTTAATTAATATCTTAAAAACAATAAAATGTTGTGGGAATATTACACATCTTTGCCTATGTTTTTTAAAGTAATTTATTATGGAATATGGTGGGTCATTTGCATTGACATAAGTGTTAGGATAAACTTTTTAAATTAAAGTAATACATTAGTAAAGCAAATTTTATCAAATTGAATTCCAAAATATATGCAGCTATCTAAACCAGATGTTTGAATATGAAAACTATTAACTGGGTCTGATAAAAAATATACAATTAGTTTGCCATTGCTGTGCTTTATAAATTGCACCCTGTTGCTTTAAAAATCCTCTGGCATCCTTTCCAAGTGAGAGGATTCATGACTGACTGGACAACTGACAGAAAAAAAAAACTTTTGAAAAAAATATATTGCTTCAACATGGATTCAGCATTTAAATTGATAATGAGCAAATTAATTTGTATTCAATTATTTAATTTTCAGCAATCTTTGTTGTTTGCAATTAAGATTAATTTGGCAATATAACTTTTGTACAAGTAGTCTAACCAATTCAGTGTCTTTAAAAATCAAATGCAGAATATCTCTTATTTGAAACTATAATATAGTTCTGCCCAAAGTAGGTGATGAAAATTAAACAGTTTCAAAATCAAATACATCAGCAAGATTAAGGAAGTTCTTCTCTGCAAGTGCAATAAAATTCAACATAAAAAAGGTGCATTTTGGCATTTGTAATTATTGTGGTTAATATGATCCAAAGTAGGGACTGTGTCAAATATGTAGATATATTGTTTCTGCTGAATGAAGAAATTCATGCTTTTTGACCAAATCAAATATATGCTCTGTTTGCGCTTGTTTCTTTGTTCTTTACTTCTATTTATTTTAGGGCCTTCTGTTAACTTTTGTCTTCTGTGACTAACTTGTGCTAAGTGCACTGTTGTGAATATATTTTTAATTTAAAGGAAACTACTTCTTTCTGAGTATCGCTACAGTAGAAATAAAAAAAAAATCATTACACTTGTTTTACTCTAATATTTCTGTTGCTATAACTGTTTTCAAGCATTTTATCATACATGCATCATTTGTTCAACAGTTTGCTCAGCCAGATGGTAGGTCTGCTATATTGCAATCAGAGCTACTTTGACATCTGCTCTGATGTCCTCATTTCTTCATCTGTCCCACAGTGTGCATCCTACTACCCATTTCAGACTTCCAAGACCTCCAGCTTCCTCAACTGCTCTGCATTTATTGACCAGGTTTCTGTATCATGCAGTAGTAATGGTTGTACCACTGTTTTATAGACCTTACATTTCAGCTTTTATCACTGACATTCTGTTCCAGTTGACTGCAGCTCCTCTGATTCTAGCTTTGACCTCCTCATTCAGACTTCCCTTCTCATCAAACAAACCTCCCAGATATGTGAAGCTGTTAAACTGTTCCACTATTTCCCATATATCTCAGTTTTCAGCTTCTCCTGATTTCCTCCATTTGCTGCCATTAAAACTTCCTATGTGCCTTTAGTTTTGTATTCCATTCCCCTATCCTTTGCCGAATTTCTTGTCAGAGTCTGCATGTAATGCCACATCATCTGCATACAGCAACTTTGTTGATCCGTCATATCCAACCCATTTGTTAATGTATCCCATCACCAGTATGAACAGCAGTAGGCTTAGAGCTGAACCCTGATGCACACCCACATGCACTGGGACCCCCACTGAGAGTCTGAATACTGTCTGCACTTGAGTCATTGGGTCCTTTTACATAGTCTGCACTAATTCTACCAATGCTTCTAGGGCTTTGAGCTACCACAGTACTGCCCAAATCAGCTTTCCTGTGATCTCTTCATATGCTTTCTCAAAGTCTAGGAATGCCCAATTCGACTCTTTTCTCGTCTCTAGCTTCATTTTAGCTATCGATCTCACTGCAAACATTGGGTCTGTTCTGCTGCATCTTGATCTGACTCAAAACAGCTCATCTCCCATCTTACTTTCTACTACTCTGCATATGCATATATCAGTCACCTCTCAGGAACTTTCATATAGTGTGACAGGAGCTTGATGCCTCTGTATTGGCCACAGTTGTGGGTGCCCCCTTTGCTTTTGTTCACTGGCAATAGTATGCATATTCTCCAATTAAATGGGATACATTTTTCTCTATATACTGCTGTGAGGACCATCAGGAAACATTTCTCCCCTGTCTCACCCACATCTTGATCATATCTGCTGTAACCTCATCTAAGCCTGCTGCTTTGCCTGACTTCATTTTCCTTAGTGCTGTTCTTACTTCTTCTAGAGTGGGCTCCTGTTCATCTTTCATTGTTGGCTGTGTCTGAGGTAGTACAGCTTCTTGGGGTTTTCTTCATTCACAAGCTGCTGAAGGACTTCTTCCATCTGCCTTTGATGTCTTGTGGACTGGTGAGCAGGTTGTTGCTGGCATCCCTTATGAGGGGTGTCTAACTATCTTCTTTATCTTTCTTTCTTTCTTTGCCTTGCAACCTGATAGAGTTTCTTTGTGTCATCTGCTGTATCACTTTCCAGAAAGGGAGAGTGGCATTGATGCCTTATTTTTTGCTATTGCAACTCTTCTCCTAGCTGTTTTGTTAGCCAACCACTATTCCTTTTAGCCTGGTCTGTCATTTCTCTCACTTTTTCCTGCATACCTTCTTTCTTTTGATGACTTTCTGGACTTCTGCATTCCACTACCAACTTTCCTTATGTACCTTGCTTTCATTCCTGGCTCAACAGCATACCTGTTCTATAGTCCTTACTGTTTGGAGGCAATGCAATTATTCTTCAGCTCCACCTATATTGTCTTCTTCCAAAGGTGACAGGGCCCTGAGTAATTCCTTGAACTCTTATGCTTTCTCTCCAGTCAGCTTCCAGGTCTTCAGCCTAGTCTGTTGACCTTAGATCCTGCAACTGATTGTGGCAAACAGTGGGTTATGCTGAGGACCAACTGTTTCACTGGGGATGACTTTGCAATCACTGGTTCTACCCCAGTACTCTTTTCTTACTGGAAGAAATCTACTTGAATTGCACACTGGTCACTCTTGTATGTAATATTGTGGCTGTCTTTTTTGTTGAACCATGTGTTGGTCACCATCAAGCCATTTGCCAGACAGAAATCAAGAATGGCTTCTCCTTCTTAATTCCTCTTTCCCCACCCATGTGGACCCAGGTAGTCCTCATATCCTGTTCTGCAGTGGTGGCTGGTGACTTCAAATCAAAGGGGGGCTGCAGGAGACAGCTGAATGGGTGGAGCTGACTAAAAGGGTGCTGTGTTACAGTGGGATCAACAATGAACATGCTTACAAATTTACATAAAATAAGTGCTCATTCACTATTGCATATGCTGAATGCTCAACGAATTAAAACTAGACTAAACCGCATTTCAGAGTTAATGAAGTGTTAGTTTAATTTTTGCTACAAAGAGACAGTAGTCACAGCCTGTATGCTAACCCCCACCATATACATTAGTCTTGCAAAGCCAGAATTACAATAGTAAACTGCAGGGCCAATAATTTCATTCTCACACTGACATCACCCCCCCATCCCAATTGCCTACCCAAAGTATGTGGTTTGAACATAAAAAGTTAAAAAAAGACAACAGTTACATTCTGTATTGTTTTCACATAAACATTAGCCAAAGGTCAGTGCTTGTACTCACTCCATTTCACTACAGTCAAATGTGTAGCAGTCTTGCAAAGGCAGAATGATAGCAGTAAATAGTAAGACCACTCATTTCATTTACAAACAACCCCCATACCCATTACCTACCTAAAGTAGGTGGTTTTACCTTGCCAGTATCAGTAATAATGTTTTCATTACTGTATTAAATTGATGCATGCAAATAGTCAATAGTTTGCATTCTGTCTTGTTTCACCCAAATACACATTAGTCCTGCAAAGCCAGAATTATTATACAAAAGCTACAGCGCCAAAGATTTGATCCACAGACAGCCATTATATCAATGGTTGACCTAAAGTATCTGCTTCGATCTTGCCAGGGTTAAAATGAAAATTGCAATGATAGTATTCATGTACTCTGTTGCACAGGAACAGGAGTCACAGATGTATGAAAGTTGACTTTGCCTAAATACACATTAATCCTGCAAAGCCACAATCCCAACAGTAAACAGCAAGGCCCGTCAACTCATTTCATTCACAAACACCCCCATTACTTAACTAAAGTAGCTGCTTTTTACCATCAGGATTAAATTAGAAATAATAACAGTTGGGTTGCATACTTTCATTACTTTCATTTTGCTGACTGAAATATTACACACAGCTTGTGTGTGCCAGCCAAATACACATTTAATTTTATTTATTTTGTTCACCCCGTTTTCTGCAACAGGCTTCAGTCAAAACCTGTTCAGCATATGTCCAGGGAGAACATCTCCAACATATTAGAAACATTTTTAAACAGACATTCAGTATATACATGAACATATATGAAATAGCATACATTAAGAATTATCCAAATAAAGGCTTAAAAAACAATAGCTGTACAAAAGAAAACTACAAAATAACAGCTCAAAAGAAATGGAATAAAAAATAATAAAAAACTTAGAAAACACAACTGGTAAGCGCTTTCATTCTAATTGAACTACGTAAGACCAAGTTATATAACCATACTAATAAGAAATAAACAGCTCAAATCAAAAGTCACATAACCCATCCATTTAATGCTTTAACCACTTCCTTTTCAGAAGCAACAATCGTTTTGGTGGAAAGAACAGCAGAGTCCTTTATTACAGAAGGACCAGAAAGTGGAATATGGATTATGTGAGCAGCAGACCTCAAACAAGATGAGTTTGATTCATTTGATGGAAAGTACTGTGGTTAATGGTTTTAAAATAGTGAATTTATCTCATGTTAAGTTCACCTTTGAGCATACAAAAGGTTTTAAGTAAGGGGGTGACTTTTGTGCCATCTGCTAGGGAAGACCTGGCTTCAATGATCAATTCCTTAAGAAACTATGTTCAAAAGTTGAATTTAAAATGTTTTTTAAGGGTGCGATGGACAAGAAAAATGAATTTTCCTTTAGAAAATGCAGTACTTTTAATCCACCTTTGAGGCATGAGTTACAGGCCTTTTCGGTAAGTTGTGAAAATGAAGTGCAAGACTTGCTTGGTAATAAAAATAGACATTTTTTTTATAATATGACTGATACTGAAAGAATAGCTTTATTTGAATTAAAAAGTAATAAAAATATTTATATAAATAAGGCGGACAAAGGAAATGCTGTTGTGGTCATGGATTAATAGTTTTTACTGTCAAAGTTTGACTAGTATGTTGAGTGACAAAAATAATTATGCTGTGATAAGTCTAGGTGATGTGAAGAAAGCTTATGGGATCATAGATGCTTTAACAGAGGAATGGCTGATTGAAGGTTGGGTCAATAATGATATAGCTGATTATTTCAGAGTTTGGAGTCCAAATTAGGCAGGTTTTTTGGCCTGCCTAAAATACACAAAGATTTCGATTCACCCAGTTTTAGATCAGTTGTGGATAGTAGTGGCAGCAATTCTGAATCCGTGGCAATTTTTGTTGATAAAAGTCTGCAAAAGTTGATTACCAAAGGGGATTCATTCATTAAAGATTCTTATGATTTCAGCCAATTCATTAAGGACATTACAATAGATGATGATATGTGGTTGGTTACGGCTGATGTTGTTTCTTTGTATACAGTAATACCTAATGATGTGGGTTTGGAAATAGTTGAAAGAGTGCTTTGCGAGTCCAAGTGTATTATGGTTGGTGAAGTGAAATTGACTGTCAGTGTTTTAGATGTTATTTTATCATACAAATTTTTTGAATTTGATAATATTATTTATAAGCAGACAAACTGAGTGGCAATGGGGTTAACTATGGCCCCCAGTTATGCAAATATTTTCATGATAGGTTAGGAAAAAGAGATTATTTATAATTGTAAGTTTGTTAATGACATTGTTGTTTACAAACATTTCATTGATTATTTGTTTTTTATTTGGAAGGGAACTGAATCTGCCCTTCTGCTATTTATGCAGTATTTGAATTCAGTATCTGATTTTTTGAAATTTACTTTTAGCTTTGATTGAGAATGCATTGATTACATGGATTTGACATTATATAAAGAAGCTAACAAGCTGAGCACTAAGATTTATAAGAAATCAGTGCAGAGCGATAGTCACTTACATTATAGCAGTATACATAGTGGCAGGCTTAAAAGGAATATTGTTAATAGTCAGTTTGATAGAGTACATAGGCTAATGGATGAGGACTGTCATTTTAAGGTAGAATGTGAGGCACTCAAAAAGAGATTTTTTTGCAAGATGGTACCCACTTGGGATATTAGATGAGGAAATGGCTAAAGTTATTTTGTAAAGGAAGGTAGTTGTAGTTGATAGGAATATGAATGCTGCTATACAGCAGTTAGATGTGAGTGATAATAGCAATAAAAATAGTGTAACTAATAAAGATTATTCTTGTCCTGTTTGCTTAATCAATTCTGTAGATGAAGGAAGCCTCACACAGATAATTAGGAACAATTTGAAGTCCTCACTGAACTTTCAAGATACCAATAAAATAATAAAAGAGATTCCTATTTTTGAGACAAAAAGGGGTGAGAGTCTTAAAGAATACTTTATAGGGATATAGAGAACGGTTTGGTTTAATATATGTTTAAGGGAATGTATAGATGTAATAGCTGTAAATACTGTAAGCGTGTTTTGGAAGGATCAAACATTACCGTAGCAGCTAGAAATTGTGAAATAAATAAATCTATTAGGAAAATTTAGTTGTAAGTCAATATATGTGATGTATTTAGTGTTATGTGGGCTTTGTCCTGATTTTTATGTAGGAAGAATTACTAGTTGTTTTTATTTTAGGATTTATGAGCATTTAATCGCTGTAGACAGGCAAGAATCCACAAATGCATTGGCTAGACCTTTTATTTCATGTCACTCTAATGAGTTTGTTTTTTTATTTTTTATAGATTTTCTGTAATTGATCAGATTAAAAATTATGATTCCAGGTGGGATGCTGAAGAGGATCTTGTCTGGAAAGAGTACTGTTGGCAGGTCAGGCTAAACGCCTGTGTCTATCCAGGTATTAATGAAAGAGAGAACTTTAAAATTGTTCTGAAATGGAAGGGGTTAAAGTATTAAATGGATGGGTTATGTGACTTTTGATTTGAGCTATTTATTTCTTGTTAGTGTGGTTATACAACTTGGTCTGATGAAGTTAGGTTACAGTGAAAGCGCTTACCAGTTGTGTTTTCTAAGATTTTTATCATTTTTTAATAAAGTGAGTTTTTAGCCATTTCTTTTGAGCTATTTTATACATTAAGAATTACTCAAAAATGTGCTAATTATTTTGCATTCATCTTAACATACAGACAGAAAAGTATTACAGTTTTGCAAAGCGGGAATTACAATAACAGTAAACAACAGGGTCAGTTGTTTCAGTTACACATAGCCCCAATCTCCTTTACCTATCCCACCCACAGTATCTGATTTAATTTTGTGAGGTAAAAATCAAAAACCACAGCAATAAAAAAAGACAACACTGTCATTAAACTAAGTAAGGGAAGTATTCTTTTTTTCAAATAAGCAATACTCAGAGTTCAGAGCTTGTGGTCGATCTTACTTCACTCAACTGTGCATTACTCTTGCAAAGCAAGCCAGAACTCCATCCATTCCATTCACACATAGGCATTGCCCCCATTACAACTGCCTACCCAGAGAATCTGTTTTCAGCCTACAGGTTTAAAATAATGAAAATAGAAGACCATGGTTACATTACTGTATTTGTTTTACATCACATAACTAAGCACTTGCATGTGATATTAATTCAGTTCACCCATACACACTTTACTCATGCAAGAGCAGGGTCTGTTTCAACAACAAAACATTGACAGACTATTGTAATACATTTTGACCAACCCTGCAAAAAAAATATTAGGTTTCAAAAACACATGTCATCCACAAACAGCCCCCCAAAACACACTGCATACCTAGTGTGATAATATGAGGTAGTGCCAGCTGTGCTGGGGAGAGTAGAGCAGTGCATATGTAATATATGCCAACATAGCTAGCTGGAGTTTTGTAAAGAATTATGTGTGTCATTTGAATATCAAACTGATTTGTACAGATGCTTGTGTTAAAAATGAATTTGTAAAGCTGCTTTTGTTAAAACTGTATCAACACTGGGTCTGGCTTGACAGAAAAGAAATATACATGTATGTCAGTTTGTATTGTTGTAACTGCTGAAATGTATATATTTTAACAGAGGATACTGGAAGGAAAGTGGTTAAGCTTAGCCCAGCTAACTTTAGAAGAAAAATAGCCTGAAATTAAATTACTTGGCTTAGGCCATAAAGATTCTGTCTCACAGGTCCAAATGCAGCCAGAGACACAATGTCAATGAAAAGCCTGTCTGTAGGAAGGGCAGAAGTGCTGGAATTGATTTATAGCTTCCAGATGCTGAATTAAGCCTTTAGCATGTGTGTATTGTGACACATCTGTACCAAATCCTGGCTCAGTATTGAGTGAGGAGGTAGTGTGGGAACCACAGAGCTAAGTGACCAGATGTGAAGTTATCCTGTCGCCAGTACTAAAATTGTATTTAGATACTAGTGAGAGATGTGATAGTGGCACTCAGCACTTTAAGTAGATAACATTATTTTTTCACTCAGTTAGGAAAATATAGTGAGATTAGCTAAATATTGTTTTTCTGTATCTGTCTGAGTCTTTCCATCTATGTTGTTTTTTGTATTTCCTGTGAACCGAAACTCTGGTGTTTATTGTGAATATTCAGTATTTTCATGTTTTTCTTTTATTATTTATTATTAATTGTGGCTGGTCTTTTGAAAATATTTTAACCTTTCAGAATACTCACATTTTTTAGTGGCACTGTGGCTGCATGTTCCTGAAAGTCTTGCCGCTTGGTTGAACATTACCATTTTAGTAAGTATTCATTTTACTAAGACTAATTGAGTACCTTGGTAAAAGCATTAGAATAGCTGGCTTTTGGGATATTTTGGTGGCAGTGTATCTACCTTATAGTCTGGGTGGAGGTGGAAAAGCGGGTAAGCTGTGCCAGCCTTTCCCAAGTAAGTGTGAGTGAGTGTGTGTGTGTGTGTGTGTGTGTGTGTGTGTGTGTGTGTGTGTGTGTGTGTGTGTGTGTGTGTGTTTATGTGTGTGAGAGAGAGAGAGTGTGCGGCCAGCTATTTTGAACAGACACTGAGAGCACTGATTTCATAGAAAGGGTGGTGGAGGACTTGACTTGGAACACCCAGCTAAGTCTGGACTGGAGAGAAAGCCTAGACCATGGACGGGAGTGTACATTCCCTATGTGCTCTTAAGGGAAATTGTACTTTGTGCAGACAGCTGCATCTGAAAACACTGTTTGTGTCTATTTTTTTTCTAAGTGAATGGTCCCACCAGTGTCAGTGGTGAGGACTGAGTCTCCTTGATCACTGGCCCAGAGGAGGGACATCACACCTAGTATCTCTGATTCCTGCCAAGATTTTATATTAAAAAAAGAAAGTCATCAAAAGCCCCCAAAACACACAGACCACTAGTAAGTGGTTGACCCTACCAGTGTATTATATTAAAAAAAGAAAATCATCAACAATCCCCAAAGCACATAGCCTCCTACCATCTGGTTAACCCTGCCAAGATATTATATTAAAAGAAGAAAGTCATCAACAACCCCCAAAATACACAGTCCACTTACTAGTATCTGGTTGACCATGCCAGGATATTGTTAGAAAGACATCGCAGACAGCCCCCAGAACAGCTAGCTCAATGCAGATTCAGCCTTCTACTATCTGGTTGACCCTGCCAGCCTCCAGGCCCAGGATATCAGAAAAAAATTATAATTGTCTACTGCATCATTTAATAAGTATCTGGTCAACCCTGCCACAAAAGAATTAAATACAAATCTGGTCAACCTGCGAAAAAATAAATAAATAAATAAAAACAGAAGGTATCTGGTTGGCCCTGCCAGGAAAAAACTGAGAACTTTTTTTTTTGGTGGGGGGTTGTGTTCATTTAAAAATAGCCTTCCTTGGCTCACCTTAAATCTCCTCTGGCTTCTAAGAAAGTGTTTAAATCCAATCAATGATTTTATTCAAAGCTTTCACTTTTCATCTCATCTCTCCAGTCTCTCAGTCTCTCCCTCAACTTAACTATTTTAAAAGGTAGGAAGAGTATGTGAAAGTAACAGGACTAATCAGCAGCCACGTCACATACTCAGATTACGTGACGGGCTGCTGATTTAACAGTCCTGTCAGATTCCTATTTTCTGTGGTTAAAACCACAATGACTCCTGGGCATTTTCACGGATGCCTGCAGTCTTCCCAATCTGAACTGTTTAAAAGCAGTCTGGTGACAAAAAGATGTATATATTTTTTTCATAGCACGAGCAAGTATGTGCACTGCTCTGAGTTCCACATAGCATCTCATCTTCGGTTTAACATACTAGTTTGCAAGACAAACTGCTACTAGTGTTTAAAAATTACTAATTAAACTTTTGTTTTTAATGAGAAAGTTGGAGGGCTGCAGTCCAGTACTACAAGCTGCACCTGCTGTTCTGTATGTTCCAATATGAGCATTTATGTCACCCATTATCAGCACCAATTCATGTTGTCCTGCTTTATCTAGTAGGTTCTGCAACTGCTGTATGAATGCACTCTTTTCTCACTATCACAACCCTGCTGTGGGGCATAGCCTGAGATTATGAATGGCACCCTATCCTTACACTGGAGCCTGAATGCCATGAGTCTGTCACTAATTCTGATGACATCGCTCACTCTTCCAATCTCTCACCCTCTCCAGAATTCCTACACCATTTCTCATCTGCCCTTCTCCTGAGTAGTAGCTTTTGGATCCCAAGCCAAGTGTCTTTGCTGCACTACCCTTCCATCTTGTCTCCTGTATAATGAGTCCAGCCTCTTTCTTACCATCATGTCACCTACTTCCAAGCTGCATCTTGTCAGTGAACCTACACTGAGTGTAGCAATCCTGAGTTCATGTTTGGCAGGTTGATTAGTTTTACATCCAGCTTTCGCTCAACAAAGCTATCCCAGGTAAACCAAACTGGGCAACTTCATACCAGTTGGAATCCAAATAATGCAGACTTTATGACTTGTCAATCTCTTTGTTGTTGCAGGAGGCTGTAAGTAAAAATATATTACTAAAATTCAGCATACTTAGACTACATTACACAATCCAGGCATATTAATGAATTAATTAATTTTTAGTATCACGAATAAAGCAAAACTTTTACAGACAATATAAATGTTACAGCAGCTTTTGTTCAACAGTTCACAAGTCATACAAAAATCTAAAATACTGCATGAAGAATACTGTTTTTGGGATGGGAGGGGTCTTGCATGCTTGCAGAACATTTACATCTCATCTTTGACCTCCCTTTGTCTTCTTAGTGATCAGGAATACCTATCCCTTCTGACATCACCTACCTGAATGGCTGATAGTGCTGCACTGTTGCAGCATACACTTACAGAGACAGCACAGCCCTATGCAGGGTAATGGATCAGTCCTTGCCAGCCATACCAATATCCCATTACTTAAATGTGTCTTCCCAATTACCATAAACACTCTTCACACCTGTCAATGTACATGCTATTTTCTTCTCTACTTTTACAGTTATTACACAGATTTGGATTGCATTTAAAACCATTATTTCAAATTTTATAAAAAAATACTTGAGAATTTCTAAACAAAACATTCTCACATTGAAAACAGACTATTCCCGCTAAATTCACACTTATTGAAAATGCATATGGCAACCTATTAAATTACAGAAAATATGGTAGGATTCATTCTCAAATAGCATATAATGAAGTACAAATTTATATTTATATGAAGGGTGCAGGAATTCAAAAGACACACATATAACACTTTGCTAACAACATGGGACAGCCCACTGGACATAAGTGCCCCCTGTTCTGGAACACCCCAAGAGTACTGTTTGGTTAAGTAACTTGGCAGAGCCACAGAAGACAAATGAAGGCTTAGGGAATCAAACCATGTACTACAGGAAGCAGCTCTTTAATAGCTCATAGCCTTACTTATCTACAATAAGTGTTAGACACACTGATATAGCCCAAACAGTGCATCACATCTGTATGCCTGTTCCTGCAGAAAACAGGCTAAATTATAAATGTATTCATAGTTAAAATATTAACATCAAACTCATAGGATTTATGTTGTCCAGTTTAATCATGTCTAAATAATAAACACACTGGCAAAATTAAGGAAAGCAAGTATCACATCCAAACAACACAGCTATTTAATGATGCTCCTGTTTACTACAATCACTTGTCTTCCTTTATACCATAACTACTCTGGTGCTGAAGACTAAGGCTCTTACTTCTTGTAGTCAAGTTACAGGATTATGGCAATGTCTGTGCGATCAGTGCCTCCCAGGATCTCAGCTAACAGCAATGTCAAAAAATATCTGCATGACTCAGGTTCTCTTCTTTGTGCTCCGGGTGAACCGGATATGCTCATCTGTATACTATAGCATAATGATGAGGAACTGGTTATGGATTTGCTAGCCTGAGGCCAGCGACACCTTTCTCTTATATACTTCTGCAAGGTCTCTGCACCTAAGATGGTTAAAGCAGCAAACATATTTTAAAATCCACAGGAATGGGTGAGTCATACATTTTCCTTGATCCCACTTGTGGCTGATGCAGTTTGACAAGATCCTGTATAGTCTCCCTGTCCACAAAGCATTGCTTAACAATGTACTGGTATGCAAGGTACTGTTCTACCTCCTCAGCTGAAGTGGATGGCTGCGATGCACAACATTGCTTGCACTGTGCCTGAAGGTAGCCATTAATACATGCTGCTGAGCTACAGCTACTGCAAACAACAATCTGAGATACACCACGATTCTGAGTGTAAAATGGTGGGTGTGCATCTTCATACACCATGCCCCATTTAGGCATTTCGGAAGTGGTCCACTGTTTTGGGTTTCATCATTTGCATAGACTGTGTGGCTCATTTGCATGGAGTTCCTTATTTACATATCATTATATACTCATTAGCATGTGCAGCAAGCCAGCAATATATTGAGCCTTGTGTTGACACACTGTATTTGAATTTCCCATACTCAGTGAGTTGCCACTATTTGTAGTAATTTGTGTAGTGTTGTGTAATGTGATAAATGTCTGTTAAGCTCAGTTTATGTTTTCACCTGAAGCTAATATTGTTTAATAAGTAACAGACTTGTTGTCACATAGTTCTTGAAAACTGTTGTGTATAAAACTTTTACTATGTTCTTATTTGCTTAAGTCTGTATAACACAGAGTCAAAACTCTCAACAAACCTAGAAAGCAGAAAATTATTTTTATTGGCATTCTTTGGGATGTCACTATTTCAATAAACTTATATATTTTTTATTGACAACATGTCACTTGCTACTAAAGGAACATATTTTAATAGTAAAGTCAGAAAGCAAAGAATTGTCCTGGCAGCTACAATTGAATGCTGCAGATCTGCTGGGATTGACTAATTCCATTAATATCACATCTCCTCAAATGTAAAGTAGCAGTATTTTAATCTGATTCGATGCTATTTTACTTCTTTTAGCTGTTTGGTTGTTAATTAATTATTGGAAAATTAATTTTTGATGGACTTTCAAGTTTATAGTTATTCATACATTACACTTATGAATTCTTTATTTATTTTATTTAACATTTGTTAACTGGGAAAGTCCGACTTGGAACGAAGCCAATTTTCAGCACAGGCCTGGGGAGAAAGGCTCCAGATGCATGTCTTTGTAACGTAGGAGGAAACCAGAGCACACAGAGGAAACCCACATGAATGCAGAGAGGACATGCAGACTCCACACAGAAGCATAGCTGGCTTTAGGCACCAGCGAACCTTGCGGTCGCTGGGGGCCCCCTGGTTCCTGTTTTTTTACTGTAACAGTGTTTTATCAAGTAGCAGACTTCACAATCCCATTAAATATTTTGCCACTGCCATAAGTGCCTCTAGCTTAGTTAAACCCTGCTTGGTCGACATTCTCACCACTAAAACCAGCAACATAGCCAGCTTTAAATACCTGCACTACCATAAGCTGCAAGGGGGTCCCTTAATCATCCTCGACTCTGTAGGGGCCCCGCAAAAGCAAGTGATGGATAGGACAAATGAGAAAAATGTATTAATTTCATGATTATGCTCTTTAGTCAGAACATGGCTCTGATATGACCCTGTCAGGATAAAGCTGATAATGAACATAAGCAAGGTAAGTAGTAGAGAGGTCAGCAGGCCGGAGTGACTGATTTGAGTGCAAACCTTGTATTTTAAGAAGAGACGATGCTTCTGATTTCAGGATTTTTTTTTTCTTTCAGGGAGTTTTATAAATACTGGTAGAACACCAAATACTACAACTCTCAATTTTTTTGCAGAAGAATTCAGCACAATGCCAGAAATAATACCAGAATAAAGGTTCAAAATCAGGAACACATTTTAAATATTACTCTAATTCGCTTAAAAAAGTTAAAAGATAAACACCTTTTGCATCAACATGCATTTTTTTTGGACAATAAGAGGTATACACCTCTGATGCCTAGAATTATTAACTCTCTGCATTCCTGAATGAGTTACTAGCAAATCAAACTTTTTACGAAGGACAGAGCAAAATTATGAGCAAAATCAGGAAGGTCTCTGAAATCAGAGCCAGTGACAGGTACGCATTACTCCTCACCGAAGTAAATAAAAGTGACTTACCCCCGCCACTGTTTGACAATTGCTAAACAGCATTCACTTATCAGGTGCAGCAGTACCAGTTTTACACAATGTATTGCTATTTATTGAAATAAGTACAAAACTAGTATTGCTATGGCTTTTGTGTGTGTTTATAAAAAATATCACTGATTTTTATCTCAGCATACCCCTAATAATACCAGGGCACATACATTATTCTTCTGGGCATCGGTAAAAAATGTAGTTAACAACTAATTATATTTCAAAGGTAATGCATAAAATATATCACAGAACATTCAGACACTTCAGCCTTCAAGGTGTCTGGTGGCCCCCCACTCCCCAAACTGTATAAATTGATACAGGGGGCTCCCTTAATCATCCTTGACCATGTGAGGGCCCCACAAAAGCTGTTGCTGGTTGGGGAAAAATGAGAAAAAAATGTATTACTTTTCTGATTATGCTCTTTAACCTGAACAGGGCTGACGCTGTTAGGATAAAGCTGATAATAGCTTTTGCTCTTAAATGCACCAATTCTAAAACCAGTCGTGCTGTATGTACAGAAGGCTGCTGTAGGTTATGGGGGGGGAGTTGCTTTTTTAATTTTCATTACAGGCAAACCATAGAGGTGTGTACATGAGGTGATTTTAGCTTTTGTTTGGGAGAGAACAGTATGGTCATTGTTTCTTTTACTTTTCTCACAGTACAAAGAAGGTTACTATAGCTTGTGTAGGGGCAGTATGTGTACTGTCTAGGAAGCTGAATGCATTAATGTAATCGTTATTCTTTTCACTTTCCTCGCAATCACAGTTCAGGCATGGATACAGGTACCTACCTTTAACAGTTTGAGTTGAGGAGCGAGGAGGTATGCTATGTATGTGCATGTCAGCAGTCACCTGAAATACATGACTGTGGCAATTTGAGCCTTTACTTTCATCCCAGTCTAACACCAGAGGGATGCATAGGCAGTGACTGTCTTTTTTAGGTGTCTTAGGGAGTCAGGCCATATTCCCAGACTGGACTTATGTATCCAGACAACAAATGGCTTGGTAGGTTGCTGTGAGCTAATATTTTACCATCATTGAACATTAAGCCTTGGGCACATCTTATGTCTTCCATAAAAGAAAAAGAAAAGACAAATTCTTTTCTTACTCACGTTTTTTTGTTTAGGACACCATTGGATTAAAAGGCTGGGAAAATGCTCTAAAATGCATCCCAGAACACCTATAACCCTATGGCTTCTTGGGCCCTGGTTATTCTGACTTATTTCCTAAGTGGTTATTACTGTGCTGTCTTGGTCAGGAAAGGTATGCTGAAAGGATGCAAGGAAAACTTAAGCTGAACAGCAACAATGAATTTCTTCCCTTAATCAAGAGCATATAGACAGCATTTCACCTATGTCCAGACCTATCTATACGTAGAGTTGCTATAATATATCATTGGTACAATTAAAATGCCAGTAACTGTGAATGTTCTTCTGTGAAATGGATGAACATAGTGTGGTACATAGGCCTGTTGTACTGTAAGAGCATTATAGCTACAAGCTAGTCTGTACATACTACTCATAAAAGTTTGCAGAATGAACTAAAAGGCTGCTTCAGAGGGGTGGCAGTGACAGGGTGATACTT
Organism: Protopterus annectens; assembly: GCF_019279795.1. Classification (NCBI taxonomy): domain Eukaryota; kingdom Metazoa; phylum Chordata; order Ceratodontiformes; family Protopteridae; genus Protopterus; species Protopterus annectens. Next base: position 1,263,800,670 of record NC_056731.1, read on the forward strand.
TGATGGAAGTGCCTAGGGGGCCCCAAACTTGATATTTGTTGGGGCCCCCAAAATGCTAACACCAGCCTTGCACAGAAGGTACCCCAGCCAAGAATCGAACCTGAGAACCTCTTGCTGTAAGGCGACAAAGCTACCAGTGCACAACTGCGCCATACTTCTTATCATGTGACTGCCACACAAATGTTTTTAATTTGGAGTATTTTACTGAATGTTTTATTCTGAAAAAGACTCATTTGATTTTATAGAATGAAAGCCGATAATAAATACTGCTTTATTCAGTAGTTGCCCTGTGACTCTTTGTATAGTGTTCATTTCTTTTTTACTTGTTTCTATTGATAATGCTTCTTCCTTCCATCATCCATATGTCATGGACCTAATTTGTTCATCCCTCAGAGTCCACAGAAGATCTACAAAGGACTTTTGCCTCTTCAGCATGAAACATAGTCTGTCATGGGATAATTCCATTATGTTTTGGTATCACTGCAATCCATCCAAGTGAGTTTATTACATCTCTAAAGTGATAATGGATAAGTGGGAGGGGATCTTTATGCTTTTACTGAGAGTCATGTCCAATTTCCTGGTCCTCATCTATGCCCATGAGCATACCAAGGTAATGACTGCACCCTATTTTCACCTTTGTGAAAATGAGTCCCTGGATCAGTGCCTTCAAAACTCCTGTTCTACCACAACCATTTGTATCCATGGACTCATTGCTTTCATTTAAACTGATTGGCTGGTAACAGCCTAAAAATTGCATACATCTCCATCTGGGACAAAGCTTCCATATTTGCACCTGCAGAGAGTTTCAACACTGTACATTGTTGTGTCTCCTCAGTGTTGTATAACCTGTAGATAATGAACCACCCTGACTGGCTGTGTTTGTGTCACCTACTAACTACATGTCTTTGTATCCACATCTTAATAAGCTCATATTGTAGGTCACTTGAGCTCTCCTGTACTATATTGCAGAAGATGCCTCTTGTAGCAGTGGCCATCTCCTTCATCTTCCACATATGTTCAGCTGCAGTAGGTATGTCAGGCTCCAGGATATGATCATGGGTGGACAGTCTTAGATAGCCCTTTTCCTCTACTGTATTGATGTTCAGTGTTTGTGTTTTTATGTGTTGTTTTGCACACAGAACCAATATATGTTGTTGTTGTTGTTGTTGTTAAGGCACGTCTTGTGGCATTACAGATAGCCTTTGTTTAGTAACCTTTTTCATGCCCACTGAGATGCACTGAACTGCACACAATGTCATTTTGGGTGGAATGAGGACAACACAGATATCAGTGGCATATCCTTCCTCTGCATCCGATAACCTGTTCTTCCGTTATTTCTAATGTGCCAAATGTCTACTCTTCCTCCGCATTTATTTCTCCTTGATGGCCATTCATTTAACAGCTGACACTTCCTAAACATGTAGCTGTACTCACTGGGGAGGGTACACAAATATGTGAATTTGCACTTGTAAATTTATATGAAACTGCATTTTGGTGTCTTCCACATATGGCGCTCACTAATGTGTGATATCTCTCATAAGTTCAGATCACAGCATTCCAGAGTCTTTCTCTTGGAAAAACAGAGAGGAGTTTCAAATTTATCAGAAGCAATCTTTCTAGACCTATGAATTAATGCTCTAATAAACTGAGCTTTTAATCACAGTGATTCAGGAAGTAAAGATTTATATACCTATAATTTGTCTGTTACATCCATTGCTTTACCTCCATAATGTCAGCAAATAAGTAAATAAATACGTAAGTATGTGAGCAAATAAAAATAAATAAAAAACTTAAGGCACCAAGTGAGAAAATAGGATTGATTGGCTCAAAAGGAGTAAAGTTAGCTTTTCTAGAACAAAGTTTTGATCCCCAAATGGAGTCACTGGACTTTTGTTAAAGCTTGTATGTAGGATATCCTTTATGAACTCCTTACAGTGAGCACTTGTGGCAAAAAGAGGCTGCATATTCAGACATACAGAAATGGCTAAAAGGCATACTTTAACAGATGAGAAAGACAGTCCTATATCAAAGAAATGCTATAAAATAATGTAATACTTGGTGGCCTTAATCAATATCTATATTATTGGACATATTTTTATATCAAACTGAAAATCATGTCCTCTTAAAGAGACAAGAGTTTCTAGTCTTAGGTTATTTAGCCTCTTTCAAAACAGACAAGACTTCATTACATGACAAATAAATGCTATTGATTAACAAAAGATCCTCTGTACTGTTAAAATAAGAGATCTAAGTCTGGCATTGGAAGACTTGCCCCTTGCTCGGAGAGATGCTATCAGCTACGAACTAATGTAAATGGCTCTGCTACTTGCATTTGAGATAGTCGATGGGACCATAGTTGCCCTGACTGATATGAACAAATTAGAAGGAGATTTTTTTCTCACTGTTAGAAGAAGTTTTGGTATCAAAGACAGTGGAGGGAAGACATACAGAAGAGACTCTGAGAATGTATTAATTGTGACTGCTAGTGAATGAGGCAACATGGAAATAAACATTAGGAGCTGCTTGTTCACATGCGACAGTAAGGCCTGTGTCTAGACAATCCTATTTCTTTACTATAGTCAGGAGCACAGTTCTATCCATAACCCATCCATAAAAAAATGACATCTTTCTCTTTTGGCTGTTTGCTAGTTTGTCTGCTGACATGAAATCTAAATTGTTTGTTGAGTGATGTGTAATTGTACTATGTGTTCTCAAATTATCACCGTCAATCTATGCATTTATTAAGAGTGAATATCCCTCTGCTTATTTAAATACCATATCACAATAGTGCTGTCTGTTACTATCTGAAGGATTCCTGACTGAAGGACTGTCTGGGGAGACCTAAAAACCATAGACATCTTATACTTCTTTGAGATTTATGGCTTTCTTTCTCTGAAATGAAAAACAAGCTCCTTGTACTTAACAGTCTTGAAAATAGACTTTCCAATCATGATCAGAGTCGTCTGTGCCTCATTTCTACTTCAAAAGTGGCCTGGGCTCAGGTTTAATTACTAAATCCGTCACTCTAGCTCACTGACCAGTGATAACAGAAAAGGAAGTCTGAACTGTAATGGCTAGTCCTACTGATTCTTCAAATTTCATACATACCACTGAATTATTTTCAGTGTAGTCCTCCCAGAGGTACTGCTAGGGCAAAGGAGGAAATGATACTAGTGTATGCTGTGATGTTCTGCCTATTACCTGCCTTTCTTTTATCTTTAAACTAAAGCTTTTCTTTTATCATTGGAATCTTGTGTTAAAAGAAAGAGAAGATATTGGTCTTTATCCTAAAACTCCTACTAAAAACTTATTCACTAAAGAGGGAACTAGACTTGATTTCTATCTATGGGGTCATTGCTTCCTGATCATCATCATCTTCTGTCAGCTGTTCCCATCAGGGGTCACCACAGCGGATCACCTGTTTCCATTTCTTCCTGTCCTCTGCATCTTGCTCTGTCACACCAACCACCTGCATGTCCTCTCTCACCACATCCATAAACCTCATTTTAGGCCTTCCTCTTTTCCTGTTACCTGGTAGCTTCATCCTTAGCATCTTTTTCCCAATATACTCAGCATCCCTCTTCAGCACATGTCCAAACCAACATAATCTTGCCTCTCTGGCTTTGTCTCTAAACCTTCCAACCTGGGCTGACCCTCTAATATACTTATTCCTAATCCTGTCCACCCTCGTCACACCCAGTGCAAATCTTAACATCTTTAACTCTGCCACATCCAGCTCAAACTCCTGCCTTTTTGTCAATGCCACTGTTTCCAACGCATATAACATAGCTGGTCTCACAACCCTCTTGTAGACCTTCCCTTTCACTCTTACAGGTACTCGTCTGTCACAAATCACTCCTGACACTCTTCTCCACCCACTCCATCCTGCCTGTACTCTCTTCTTCACCTCTCTTCCACACTCACCGTTACTCTGAACTATTGACCCCAAGTATTTAAACTCATCCACCTTTGCCACCTCTACTCCTTGCATCCTCACCATTCTTCTATCCTCCCTCTCATTCACACACATATATTCTGTCTTAGTCCTGCTGACCTTCATTCCTCTTCTCTCTAGAGCATATCTCCATCTCTCCAGGGTCTCCTCCACCTGTTCCCTACTCTCACTACAGATCACAATGTCATCTGCAAACATCATAGTCCATGGGGACTCCTGTCTGATCTCGTCTGTCAACCTGTCCATCACCATTGCAAATAAGAAAGGGCTCAGAACTGATCCTTGATGTAACCCCACCTCTACCTTAAATGCATCCGTCACTCCCACCGCAGACCTCACCGCTATCACACTACCCTTGTACATATACTGTACCATTCTTACATACTTCTCTGACACTCCTGACTTCCTCATACAATACCACAACTCCTCTCTAGGCACCCTGTCATATGCTTTCTCTAAGTCTACAAAAACACAATGCAACTCCTTCTGACATTCTCTGTACTTCTCCATCAACACTCTCAGAGCAAACATCGCATCTGTAGTGTTCTTTCCTGGCATGAAACCATACGGCTGTTCACTAATCATCACGTCCCTTCTTAACCTAGCTTCCACTACTCTTTCCCATAACTTCATGCTGTGACTGATTAGTTTAATCCCTCTGTAGTTACTACAGCTCTGCACATCACCCTTATTCTTAAACATTGGTACCAAAACACATTTTCTCCATTCCTCAGACATCCTTTCACTTTCTAAGATTTCATTAAACAATCTGGTTAAAAACTCTACTGCCATTTCACCTAAACACCTCCATGCTTCCACATCTGGGCTAACAGCCTTTCCATTCTTCATTCTCTTCATAGCTGTCTTTACTTCCTCCTTGCTAATCCATTGTACTTCATGATTCACTATCCCACATCATCCAACCTTCTCTCCCTCTCATTCTCTTCATTCATCAGCCCCTCAAAGTACTCTTTCCATCTGCTCAACACACTCTCCTCACTTGTGAGTACGTTTCCCTCATTATCCTTTATCACCCTTACCTGCTGCACATCTTTACTAGCCTGTCTCTCTGTCTAGCCAATCAGTACAGGTCCTTTTCTCCCTTCTTAGTGTCCAATCTTTCATACAACTCTTCATATGCCTTATCCTTAGCCTTCACCACCTCTCTCTTTGCTATGCACCTCATCTCCTTATACTCCAGTCTACTTTCTTCATCTCTCTGACAATCCCACTTCTTCTTTGCCAACCTCTTTGCCTGTATACTCTTCTGTACTTCCTCATTCCACCACCATGTCTCCTTGTCATCCTTCCTCTGTCCCGATGTGATACCAAACACCTTTCTAGCCATCTCCCTTACTAGCTCTGCTGTAGTTACCCAGCTATTTGGTAACTCTTCACTGCCACTCAGTGCCTGTCATAACTCATCCCTGAACTCCACCTCACAATTACCCTTTTTCAGTTTCCACCATTTGATCCTTGGTGCTGTCCTCATACTCCTCCTCCTCTTCTTGATCACCAACGTCATCCTACAAACCACCATCCTATGCTGCCTAACTACACTTTCTCTGGTCACCACTTTACAGTCTCCAATCTCCTTCAAACTGGCCCTCCTACATAAGATATAATCCACCTGTGTGCATATTCCTCCACTCTTGTATGTCACCCTATGCTCCTCCCTCTTGTTAAAATACGTATTCACCACAGCTATTTCCATCCTTTTCACAAAATCCACTGCCATATGACCTTCTGCATTCCTTAATTTAACACCATACCTACCCATCACTTCCTCATCCTTTCTGTTCCCTTCACCAGCATGCCCATTGAAATCTAATCCAGTCACCACTTTCTCACCCATGGGTACAGTCATCACCACTTCATCCAACCCACTCCAAAATTTTTCTTTCTCATCCATTGCACACCCAACATATGGAGCATATGCACTAACAACATTCATCATTACACCATCAATTTCCAGCTTCATAAACATCACTCTATCTGACACTCTTTTCACCTCCAAAACACTCTTCGCATACTGTTTCTTCAGAATAACTCCTACGCCATTTCTCCTCCCATCCACACCATGATAAAACAATTTGAACCCACCTCCAATACACCAAGCCTTACTCCCCTTCCATCTGCTCTCTTGCACACACAATATATCAACCTTCCTTCTGTCCATCATATCAGCTAGCTCTCTCCCTATACCAGTCATATTGCCAACATTCAAAGTTCTGACCCTCACTACCACAGTCCTAACCTTTCTCCTCTCTTCCTGCCTTCGGCCATGCCTTCCACCTCTTCTCCTCCTTCAGCCAACAGTAGCCCAATTTACGCCAGCATTGCTTCCTGATGAAAATGCAAAATAGCTTCTTGCGGGGTAGAATATAATGCATCCTGAGAGTAAATGAGGCAGTTATGTTAATAAGGATAAATCATAACTCCTTTCAGTCTCAGCTATGCAAATATTAGTGTATGAATTCACTGTATACATCAAAAAGGCCAAAAAGACAGAACAGTAAATTGAAAAGGGAAACTGTACATACTGAACCGCAGAAATTTCTTGTGGGACTACAACATCGCAAAGTGAAAGTAAGCCTCCTTCGTGATCAGAGTCACTAGAAAGATATCCTGTTGTAGGAGAACCATGAGAGTCTGTATAGTTAGCATCCTGTATAGTTAGTATCCTTAATTATTTTGTTCTTATATACTTGTTTACATTCAGCACTGTCTACTGATTTTCATTCAATAGGACCAGGAAAAAAAACATGGAAAAATCTTGTTCCTTATTTATTTATTTATATTTGTTGACCGGGAGTGTCAGACTAGACATAGGTCCATTTTCAGCGGAGATCCGGGGAGAAAAGCTCCACAGTTAAAATAAACAGACAGTAGTTACATTGGATTACATAGCGATTAACAATTTACATAGCAATGTATATATGTAAACATATTTACAGATGAAGAACATAGTGCATCAGTAGACAACTAGAATCTTTATCTGTGAAGTACATAACAGACATTAACAAATGTTACAATAAGAAGTTCCTGCTGTATAATAAGTACTAGGATTATGAGCATCTGAACTTGCTATAATCAAGGTAGTTAGTGGAGTGGAAAGAAAGGTAGTGGTTGGATGGGGTGGATGATATTAGAGTGGGAGTTGCAAGGGCATAGCCAGCAATTTTTTAGGTGCGCTTTTAGTAAAGGTTTGAAGTGGGTGCATAATGGTATGGAGATAATTGTGGGTGGGAGGGAGTTCCATAATTTGGCTATGGTGCAAGAGAATAGTGCTTCACCAGCAGAGTTATTGGCTTTAGTGATCTGCAAGTGATTTTTGTTGCTGGATCTTAGTGGTCTGGTGGTGCGATAGGGTTGGAGTAGATTCTGGAGGGATAGGACATTTAGTGGATGGTTTACTAGTTTGTCAGTGAGTGAGAGTTGATACCACTGAAGGAGGTTAGGGAGTTCAAGCCAGCCCAGTTCAGCAAGTGAGAGACAGTGGTGACTACGGTAGGATGCCCCTGTGGCGAATTTGGCAATTTTGTTGTAGCAGGTCTCTAGCTTGTTTAGATCGCATTGCCTTAGGTTGGTATATATTGGAAAGGCATAAAGTAGGGTGGAGATAAGGTGGGAATTTGCTATTGAAATCTTTGCTGCTTTGGTGAGAAGTTGCTTATTTCTGTATAATGCTCCTAGTTTTTTGTGGACTTTTTTTATGGTCATGGATATGTGAATGTCAAATTTTAGTTTATTGTCTATTTCCACTGCTAGCAATTTGGTGTGTTCAGTTGGGTATATAGTGGTGTTGTCTTTTACTGTGATGTTAAAGTGAGAGTTGTTTTGAGTATGTTTGGTGGGTTGGAAGATGAGTAGTTTAGTTTTGTTTGGGTTGAGTATTAATTGGGCATCGGATAACCAAGTTTCAACAGAGGAAAAGACTTCCTGTGTGACTTTTTGCACTTTGGGTAGGGACTGGGCTGAGCAGATGATGGTTGAGTCATCTGCGTATTGTATGAGTGTGCCATGTTTGGTGGCAGAGGCTAAATTATTGGTGAAAACAGAGAAGAGTAGGGGTCCAAGGATGGATCCTTGGGGAACCCCTATGGAGACAGGTAGTTGGGGATATATGTCATTCTGCCATACAACGGATTGTTGATGTTCAGACAAGTAACTCTGAAACCAGTTGGTGACTGATTGTGAGAAGGATAGGTTATTGAGGACAGAGATAAGTTGTTTGTGTGGGACCATGTCAAATGCTTTAGATAGGTCTAGGAAAGTAGCAGAGGAGAGATAGCCATTGTTTGTATGCTGAAGGATAGTGTTAGTAAAGGAGAGTAAGGCAGTGGTGGTGCTATGGTTTGGTCGGAAACCATGCTGAGTATTGGAAAGGAGGTTGTTAGTAAGGAGGTAGTCTGAGACCTGAGAGTGTATGCATCTCTAGTATTTTGGAGAGTGGAGAGAGAATAGCTATGGGGCAGTAATTGGTTAGTTCTGTGGAGGGTCCGCCTTTGCGGAGGGGAATTATATGTGATACTTTCCACAGTGTGGGAACGTAACTTTCTGACAGAGATCGGTTAATCAAGATGGATACTGGGTAGGCCAGAGCATCAGCTGCGATTTGTAGGTATTCACTTGGGAGGTCGTCTGCTGCTAATTTGGTGGGCTTAAGTTTAGTTTAGAGTTTTTTTTATGTTGGAGGTAGGTACAGGAGAAAAAGAGAAGGCAGTGGGGAGATTACTAGTTGAAGCTGTGGGTTGGAGAGGAGGGGGGTTGTGTTGTTTAGCTAGTGATAGTATGGTTTGTGTGAAGTATGTGCTGAATGAGGTAGCAATATTTTCTGAGGAGTGAGGGATGTTAGGAGGAGGGGTACTGACTTTACCTGGGTGGAGGATGGAGTTTATGGAGGACCAGAATTGTTTGGGGCTGTGTTGGGAGGAGTCTAGGGCAGACTGGTAGTATTGGAATTTGTCCTGTTTTATTAGCTTTTTAACTCTATTGCGTAGTTCTAGGAATTTCTGTCTAGTTGAGGGGGGTTTGGTTTTGTGCCAGTCTTATCTGTCTCTGAAACTGTTTGTCTTCCCTAGATACTTATAAGGATTTAATGTAATGGTGTGGTCAAGGGAATTTGATGTTTTGGAGTAAAACAGATGGTGTCATCAAAGTAGCAGTGCGTACCTCCTCAACACTACCTCTTAGATGCCATTGTTCTATACATGGAAAAAATCTGCCTGCTCTTTGCATTATATGAAAGAGGACAAGTCAAAAGAGATGCAATATTTCTATCTTATAACTGAATAGAGAAGGATTTGACCCACTGAGAAGAAGTAAGATCATACTCCTGATGCTGCCCTGGCTTCCTATCTGTCCATGTCAGTTTTATATTTGGAAACTGCCTTTTGCTATAAGCCTGCCACAGTCTGACTTGCCTTATGTAAAGTGGCTAGCATTTTCAAGAATGATATCTATTGAATTTAGGAGTTGGCGAGTAAAGCACGTTTAATGTATTGCATTCCCTTATCGTTTTCTTCTAATATTTACAGAATTGTTTGAGGTGATGTGCCAAAAAGAAAAGAATTATCTTAGGGAACCTTAAGGATGCTGGCATTTACATCATTATAAAAAGGCTTGATTTTAGTAATGGATGCCTCCTCATAACACCAGTAGTATGTCAAAAACAGTCATTAAAAGCATCATAACAGTCACTCGTCTGGTCAGGAAAAAACAGAGGAGATTGCAGCTGCCATGTGCTTAGGCCTGTTTCTGCTTGCCATGTGTTGTATGCTGTCTAAATTTGCTCTAGAGACTGACAAAACCATGCTCTTATCACTTGCAAGCATACATGTGTGCCTTTCTGTAAGCTCATGGATTTGACAAATCTCTATGGCTTTGCATAATGTTAAATCACTGTCACAAAGCAAAATCTTTCTCTCTGCAGCACTCTTAACACCACACACAAGCCTGTCCTTTATTAACTCAGCTTTCAAGTCACCAAATCTGCACAGTTTGGCTTTATTCTTCAAGTGATATAAGCTGCAAACGTTTCACCTGGCTTTTAGTCTCTTGTATAAAATAAGTGCCTCTGTAATGCAACATTTGTCTGGGGGTTGCACATTTCTCTAAATTTATGTTTTAAACAATCAGGGCTTTCCCTTGATTCAGCCGGTACCACAATATGGTGGTTTTCCCCCTCTCCTGCATATACTTCTGGTGCATACACAAATGAATGTTCTCTTTCAATGGCCTCTGACACAGCTAGGTTAAACAAAATGAATGCCCTTGTACATGCATCTTTGTTTTAAAAAGCTGCTTGTATGAAAATATTGTATTCTTGCTCAAATACTCTCCAATTCCCTGCTATATTATGATCAAACACAAGTGGACTTGGTCTGCAAAATGCCTCTGCCATATCAACACACAGTAGTGAAGGTGCTTGAAATTATGTATGAACGTACACACACAAATATATATATATATATATATATATATATATATATATATATATATATATATGTGTGTGTGTGTGTGTGTGTGTGTGTGTGTGTGTGTATATATACCTGAGAGCACCCCAGCACTATCAGGTTTCACCTCATATCATGCGTTCCGGCCCCAAAATCCGGACAACACCAAAAAAGGAGGGGGGGTGTCCATATTCATAAAGGACACCCACACCTCAAGGTTGGTGGCAACGCACGATGCATCGGAGACCATCCAGGTGCAATTAACCATAGGCAAGACTGCTCTGCAATTTGTAGCATGTTACAGGCCACCCTCTCAAACCCAGGAACCTCACATGGCCTTCCTGAAAACACTGGAGGGGATAAATGTATCTCCAAACACCATCATATTAGGTGACTTCAACTACCCTAATATAGACTGGGAACACTACTCAAGCCCAAACTCTCTAGCCCAAAGGTTCCTGGAGTTCATAAACTCAAATGCCATGGAACAAATAGTCACCATACCCACAAGAGGAGAAAACATACTTGATCTCATCATCACAAACATGGGATCAAAATGTTCAACACCGGAAGTATACCCCTCACTGGTGAGATCAGATCATAAACTAATCTCGCTGGAGGTCCTCATCCCGCCCCCACCTGAAATAAAAGAGACCACAGTGAAAAACTTCTCAAAAGCCGACTTCACACTTCTAAAAACTAGTGTGGTCTCCTTTAAGGCTCCTGAGCCAGTGGTAAACATTACTCAAACCGCTGAATCACTTACAAATGCCTTCTACCAGCACCTACAGGACTGCATGGATCAGGCAATCCCAAACAAAACTAAGACTCTTTGTACCAAAGGCAAGCGTCCAGTCTGATGGACCCCAGCCATAAACAAGCTCTACAACAAAAGGAGGAAGCTACTACAAGATAGAGCAAAATCCTTGAAAGGTAAGACACCTTTGATCATTATAAGTAAAAAACTAAGAGCTCTCATAAAATCATCCAAGGCTAACTTTGAGAGAAAAATCACCAAGGACACAAAAGACAATCATAAGGCCTTCTTTAGCTATGTTAGAAACCTAGGAGGAAACTCCCAGATATGCTCAGAATTAGTCCAAAACGATGTGAAGATTACTGAACCTACACACATTGCCAACATACTGGCTGACAGGTTCAGTGCAAACTTCTCCCAAAAGGAGAGATATCTATACCAGAGGATTGTAGCCCCCCAAACATCTCCAACGCCCAGGTGAGAACTGCTCTCTCCAAGGCAAAAAACACAGCATCCATGGTACCGGATGGTGTCCCCGGCTGTGTGCTCCATGAACTCAATGAGGAATTAAACCCGCAGTTAGGACAGCTGTTTAATCTTAGCATCACCTCAGGATACGTACCCAAGGAGTGGCGCACTGCGACTGTGGTCTCACTTCACAAGGGCGGTGCCTCCACCGGCCCTGGAAATTACCGTCCCATTAGCTTGACAAGCCTTATCTGCAAAGCCATGGAGAGGATCATAATGGAACTCATAAATAAAGACATAGGGAACTTGCAGACTTTGGATCCAACCCAGTTTGGCTTTGTCAAAGGCAGAGCATGCCTTTTAAACTTGGTTGACTTTTTCGAAACAGTCACCAAGGCCATTGATGAGGGAAAGGCAGTCCATACAGCCTACCTCGACCTGGCAAAGGCCTTCGACACAATACCCCACTCAGGTATTATCGAAAACTCATCAGCTTGAATGTAAACCCATACATCACAAGATGGGTTGCAAACTGGCTAAGTGACAGAACCCACAGGGTCAGAGTTGCTGGAGCCATGTCAGACTCAAAGCCTGTCACAAGTGGTGTCCCACAGGGCTCAGTCCTGGGTCCACTCTTATTCGGCATCTACTTTTCTGAAGTACAAGCAAACACAGGAGGGTTATGGCTGACAAAGTTTGCAGATGACTGCAAACTGGGCGCCATAGTCGAAAACACTTCTGACACAGATATCCTTCAGAAGGGCCTCACAGAAATGGATAACTGGTGCCAGAGCCATGGCCTAAAGTTAAATGCCAAGAAATGCATAGTCATACCCTTCGGGAAAAACAAGGTTACCCCTAGCTACCATATAGGTGGCAATCCACTGAGCATAGAAGAAGTCATCAGGGTCCTGGGGACCCAGTTTGACACTAGCCTTTCGTTTGACACTCATGTTGCTAAAGTAGTCAGGAAAACCTTCTACATTGCCCACCTGATCATGAAGGGATTCACATCTAGATCAAGGGAGGTCATCGTCCCCCTGTACTCATCACTCATTAGACCTATGATTGAGTACAATGCCCCAATCGGAATGTATCTGACCCGACACCTGCAGCAGCTGGAAAGGCCCCAAAAGTTCCTCACCAAGAGGATAAAGGGTCTCAAAAATATGTCTTATGCTGCCCGACTGAAAGAACTCCAGCTCTATTCAGTCTCATACCGCTTGCTCAGAGGTGACCTGTGCCTGACATATAAGGCCATGTCAAACCCAGATTTGATGAATATGCTTCACCTCAAAAAATCTAGATCCCTCAGAACCACAAGGGCGGGAGACTTAAACCTTGACACAGTTATTAATAGGATGTGCTGGAGGGACAGATTCATCACCCAAAGACTCCCTATGCTGTGGAACAAAATCCCGGTAAATGTGAGGCAGAGCACCTCGCTGGCCTTGTTCAAGAGGAATCTTGACCAATGGATGGGAGATCGCAGATATACCCCAGGGATTACTTCAGTGTCACTGCTTGACAGAGGCACAGTAAAATAATAGGCATAGTTTTATTCAAACTAAAGGGGTGGCGAAAGCCACATATCTATGGGCTAGGCTTATAAATGCCCTTGGGCAGATAGCCTAGTATGAACCTATATATATATGTATATATATGTATATGTATATATATATATATATATATATATGTATATATATGTATATGTACATATATATATATATATATATATATATATATATATATATATATATATATATATATCGATATATGTATGTATGTATATATATATATATATATATATATATAATATATATATATATATATATATATATATATATATATATATATGTGTGTGTGTGTGTATATATCAGAACTTTATGCCAGTACTTGTAACTATGCTCAACAGCACAACAAACTCTTTGAAATCACTGCACTTTGCCAAATAAGTCTCTGTAGTACAAGAACACTCTGAAAACACTGTACTTTGTGAAACCACTCCTTATCAGTGTAAGAAATACTTTGAAATGACTGTACTTTGTGAATAAACTGTACACAGCGGAAAAAGCTCAGAGTAAGAAACACTTTGAGATGAATGCACTTTGCAAATAAACTGTACACAGCAAAATATCCCTTCAAAATGTCTGTACTTTGTAAAATAACTCTGTACAGTGTAAGAAACATTCTGAAATGGTGGCACTCTGCAAATAAATGCACACAGCACAAGAAACTTTTTGAAATGGCTGTACTTTGACAGGACTTTGCAATATAACTGTATTTTGCACCCAGCAAACTCTTTGAAATAATTACACTGTAATAAAGCACATACTCTGCAAACACTTTGCACACTCTGAGATACTTCGAACAACTCTAGTTATACTTTGAATGGCTTCAGTCAATGCAAAATAGTAGTTTGTGCCCAAACACAGTATTTTACTAAAAAACATGCAGTTGCCTTGCTCTTTAAGCTTAATTTGCCCTTTTTATTGTACTCATTATGCCCTTTTAATTTCTTATCATGATCATTATGCTTTTCTTGTGCCCATTTTAATTTAAAGATACTCGTTATGAAAACCACAGGTAATTCTGAGCCCCACATGAATACTTCTGCTAGTTTTATCAAATATTGTAGTTTTGAACATTTGTTTAATTAATAATGCATTTTGTGCCTTTCGTTTGATTAATAATATGTTTTGTACTACTCGTTTGATTAATAATGCATTCTGTACCTTACAAATGCTCTGTTTCATTTTTTTTGTCACCTAAATCATCTGTGCAGTTTTCTGCAACTTAAGTTTGTTTCTGGCCCTTTTTTGTTTGTCTGAGCTCCGTTTCACTCAACCAGCTCAATCTGCCTTCACCTTCAACTCTGCACGTCATGGCTTGAAGAAGTTGTTCTCTTAATCCTGGTCCTGACACCATGTCACTCATCTGGTCAGGATAAAACAGATGAAAATTCATGGGTTCAGTTCAAGCAGCTTTATTACACACAATCACATCAGGAATGAGGCTTTGTAACTTAAACTTAAACTTTTATACACACTGACTACCACACTCATACATGTTAACACTCTGTCTGTTCTCTCAAAATGGTACTGCTGCCTGCATGTGCTCACTGTTTATATGCATGAGCTTACATCTAGAATGTTTCTTAAAGATACATACACATGCTCTGATCTACAATAACCAAGTTTAACTGTGAACCAACCTTATCTGCAGTTTGTATTATTTTTTTGTCATTTCATTTATAGTGACAGCTGCAGTTTCCCCAAGTCAAATCATCAATCTGTTTCAAAATATCAAACTGGTACTCTACCATGATGGTCAGGTAACTTATAGCTTGGATGCCCAGTAAAGCTGAACTGTATAGAACTTTTAACCTCACTGACTGATCAAAATCAGGTGCTATTTACATACTGACAGTGTCCTTGGTACAGGGGGATGCCTGACCCACTATAAGATTCAAATTCAATTATAACTGGGTCAGTCACAGGATTTTAGAATTAGACAATAATGCTCTTTATGCACTCTGCAACAAAAAGACTCTCAGACTTTTAGGAACAGTTGCAAATCTGGTTCCTGCCCCACTTGCAAATGTATAAATGAAGGAATTAATAAAAGGATGAATAGCTATGAACTTTGAGTATCCTTACTTTTGCCTATAATTATTTGTCAATTTAAATTCTGATGATCAGTTTAGTCCTACTGGGCAGAGACCATTTACAGAGATGACTTGAAAGAAACTAAATGATAGTGAAATTATATATATATATATATATATATATATATATATATATATATATATATATATATATATATATATATATATATATATCTGAAGGCTCAAAATGTCAGAACATTGAACCTCTGATTATGAAGACCAGAGGACTGAAGTGCTGAAACATTGAACCTTGTGAATGGAGATCACCATACATTGCGGAATGGGAAATGTACCATTCTGTTCACTGTAGTACATCTCGGAACTGATATATTTAAGTAGTAGAGGATGTGGGGGGTGAAATAAGAAGTTTTCATGTTTTAGTTTTTTTTTTTTTTTTTTTTGTAGGTTTGATGTTTGAGCACTTCAGTCCTCTGGTCTTCCACGATCAGAGGTTTGATGTTCTGAAATTTTGAGCCTTCAAAGTGAATCCATATATACACACATATACATAAACATATATAAAACAACAACAACGAAAACAAATACTGTGTAACATGAAGTTAACATTACTTTAGATGTGATACAAGCTTTAACATCAATGTAAAGCTATGCAATTTACAATTATTTATCTATGATGCATACTACTAGGATAAACGTATAAAACAGGTGATTAGTAAACATTCTGAACATATTCTAAATGGTAGTTATTTATTTTGTAGTCCAAGATATTTTGACTCCCTATTGATACAGCTGGAGAGAGTCTTAAAAGGAAATAGTTTCTGCAGCAAAATTTAAATCAAATGAATTATTTTACCCACTTTCCCTCATTAGCTTGAAGTCCCAAGGTTTTCACATAAGATGGAAAGAATTCTTGAAGAAAAGGTTAAGTAGATATTATTCTAATATGTATAGACTTTGAGTTAGATGGGTAACAATATGTAAAATGGTCAGGTATACATAATTAGATATGTGTGTATGCATATGAGGCAAATGCAAATTGAGCTTATAGTATAATAGTCGATAAAATTTAGAGTAATTAATAATTTGACATAATTTCATGTGACAACAGATAATATGAAAAAGCAGAAAGTGTCCAAATTCAAGGATAGTTACAGAGCATGCATATTTTTGTAAGAATGAAGTTTTTTAGCAGACCACTAAAAATGATTGCTCAGCAGAGGAGCTGACCAATATTGAAGAATATCTGATTAAATTATGCATACGCATGATGTTCTTTAGTTACTGATGACTTCCCTCATTCTTTTCTGTACTTTCCAAGGAGCAGAAGCTTTTATCTATTATCTAAAATTGAATGCAGTTTTTTACAATAAGTCAAATTACACCTTTGCTGTGCATGCATATCTTATAAATATAGACAACTTTGGTACACAAGAGGAACTGACATCTTTCCCCTTAAACATCTACACCTCTGATGTCTGGAGTGAGAGTTAGATGTCTACTCTATAACACCAAAATCCAGTTTCTTTTGGAATGTCTATTAAACTGCTATCCAGCTCCTCAACATCCACTGATGATTATTGTAAAGGACATCTGGAAGGGACCAGCAGAAACAGCAGCAGTCCTCAGAGCCAAAAACAAGGGAATGTCAATTGGTCAACTGAAGAATTTGTTCAAGTTTCATCATTTTTCAACTTTTGTGTGGCTCTATTTTCTTAACCTCAGAAACACTTGAAATAATGCAGCTAGAATGGGAAGGAGGAGAGTTAGAGTGGCCTTCACTCCGGAGAGTAGGTGGACAAGTCAGAAATGCATCTTTCTGTGAGAGTCTTGAAGCTAAAAGCAAAAGAGTACCTGCTTTCTGTAGCTGAGCTGATTCATACAGCCTCATAAGCCTGACTTGTTTTAGACTGACTGGGCTTCTGAACACCTCATTTGTTTCCCTTTAATGTATACTATTACACTGATTTAGAAGCTATTTCACAGACCAAAGAGCAAACGAAGAAGAAAAAGATGAACTGTTCTGCAGTTTCTTTTACCAACAAACATGAGAAAAATCTTTGTTTACATTGCTAAAGTGTTTTTTTTTTTTTTTTTTTTAAGAAATGCACTATAAACATGATTGAGTATCAAAAAAGCACTGGCTCTGAGCATCATTTGTGCAGAAGGGAATACAGTGCCTACAAGACTACCTGGTGGATGTTTTATCAGATGATGCCATTTATCTTTAAACAAACCCAATAACTACTCTTTGTATCATAACTAATAGGGAACCTATAGTAAAAAGCTTTATAACTTTGAAGCAGGAAGTGAACAGTAAAATAATTTTCAAGTCTGTTAAAAACAAGGTCTAAGCAACAATGATGCAAACCTAATGGACTGACTACTTCCATCAGATGGCAAAAAATAATTGAAGTGAACCAATGGATTGCTGTCATTTATATCCAGTCTGCCCTAGAATAGCCATCACTGAAGAATGTGATGCCTTGTACAAAGGAATATCTGAGTGCTGAAAACTGTGGACATACTGATATCCAATTTCATTAGGCAACCCACCCATATTATGGCTCTTTATGACATGCATACAACCTTTTGTGTATAAACTGTACTTCATCTACACCTTTGGTTTGTTTGCAGAGCTTACACTTCCGATGTAGACATAAGAACTTGGGTTAGGGTCCTGTCAAATACAGTTCCTCACTGTCTCTCTGTTACCAGTGGCATGGACCATTGTGCTAATTATCCTGTGGAATTTAATGCCAAATGCCAGAATTATGTGAGAAAAGTTTTTCTGGGAGACTTTCTTACTGGCTATCTGCTTAATTCCTGTGAGTGACTGAATGACTGCTGTTTCTTATTGTATTTCTTTATGCACTCACCACCATGGTCAAGTTACTAAAAGTCATTGTAGACTTAAAGACGGAGATCAATCAAAATCTAGTGCAGCTGCAATATCAGCTACTGGGTCTAGCAAATGTGATTGCTAGAACTATTCCAGCATTGAAAAAAATTAAGCTAAAAAGATGACAGTTGTATATTGTAATGTCCAGAAAGTATGCCATGCAGGAAAACTAAAACATTAAATACTTACATTGACCTGGAGGGAATTTATTTACTGATATTCTTTTACCAAGAAAGTCTGACTGGGCAAGAACCAACTTTTAGTGGAGGACCAGGGGGGAAAGTGCCAAAGAATACAAATAACAATAGCTCAACATTACTTGCAATAAAATACATAATGGTAGGAAAAGAATACACACATCAAACAAATCTATGGAAAATATGTAATATAAATGCATTTGAGATCAATAAGTATGAAGACAAAAGGAACAATATATAAGATAAATGCAAAATGAGTATGAAAAGAAAAGAAAAGAAAAAAAATGTCAGTATTGGAGGCAGAATGTAAATGTTGCCCTCTGCAGAGTCAAACAAGAGAGGAACTATTGAACTGAGCATATTAAATAGCAGTGTGGTGAAATAGTAAATATTTGAAGACCAATACAACCAGTAGGGAAATCAGAAATATTGGTTTGAGACAGATTAGATAAGGGAATTAGTTTAAAGAATTTGGGGACATGTGAAAAAAAGAAATTTTTGTATTAGCCTGGTGTGGTACAGGAACAGATCCAGGAGATGGAAAGGAGTTATTTTAGAAAAGGTTTATATGAATGAATGTTTGGTAATAATGTTTGCTGTTAGTATGCACATGGGTGGGTTTCCTTTCTCTCAACTAGGTCCACTGCAGAGTTTGAATGCGAGGATGTCTAGCAAGGCATCTTCGTACCAACCCTGATCTGAGAAGCCTAAAAGAAACCCTCTCTCTCACTCTGTATGCATGGCAGGACCAGAAGCTCTTAGTGGTTGTGACTTCGCTCTCACAGATTCTTTACATGCCACTTGTTGTTTTCATATATGGAGCCTCGAAAGTGGTACTGTTAGAAAAATGCAACTCATGTAACCTATGCACTTAAGGAACTTCTTTGCTGTGAGGATGTCACTCTGAGCTTGTTACATGAAAAAGTCCTCTGGAAATATGACTTCTAGATGTAGGAAGACTGGTCATAGTTGTGTCTACTAGGGCCCTGTGAAAGGCTGTGAATGTGGTATTACACTGGAATTGGCTAGATGGAAAGAGAGAGAGAAAGAGAGACTCCAAATTCTGGATACTGCTGACCATATACTAAAACTAGTCCTTCATTTTCTCCTCAGACTGGTATGACAGAAGGCAGCAGTCAAAATATGAGAAATGTGAATGTCTTTGGTTCTTAGTAAGGCCAACTCTGGGGACAAACTTTTTATGAATAGTCTGGGCACAGTAGACAGCTTAAAAGGTAATGAGAAATTGGAAGTGTTAAATCTCTTGTTATGAATCCAAGGAAATTCCTGTTCTCCTTGCATGCTGGAACAAGCAGGCCTCCTTAAGGTCCAGTGTGACCATAAGCTCCTTCTTCCCCTTCAAAGGTCCAATACAGGTGGCTCCAGTGGCCCATCTTTTTTTAAGGACAACAGCAGCCTGGAGTATAAGCTTTTACCCAACTCTTTGAATAGTATACTTTTTACTGCTCTTTGGGCCATTAGGAGGAGACAAGGCCAAGTCCAACCAATCCTCCAAAACTGGGGCCATATAATATGGGAAGATACTGAGTTGTATTTTTTTACCCTGAAGTGGCGATATCCAATACCCATTTATCTCAGGTTATCTCCAGCCATTTTTTTCTGAAAAGGGTCAGCTTGCCTCCTAGACAATGGAGAAAGCAGACTGGCTGCAACAGGAGTAAGGAAGAAGACTGCATCTGTGGTCTTGTTTAATTGGAAGCCCTGTGGCACTAGAGCCAGCATGCCTCCATGACTTGTCCTCTTCTTGCTACAATTTCTGCTTCTGGAAACTCTTATTGGCTCAATCTGCTGATCTCTGATTCAATGGAGATCAATCTTCTGCTGTTTAGAAGGGTGGGTGGGGCAGCCTACTGTTGCTTAGAAAAGTGGGGTGGGGTAGTCCTAAAAGATCTTCAGGCAAGGACTGATGTAACTTGTGAAATGCAAAACATACAGTTTCACAACTCAAATGTTAATGCTGCAGACCAGAATTTCCTGGATACATGATTTAAAAATATATATTAAAGCTCGTGTCTGAACCCAGCAGTGACAGTAAAATTAAACTGATAGAATTCCTAGCAGTGGACAGATTTAAATGAACATTAATTAGTAGTATGGGAAAGCAGGTGTTACAAAATAGTCTCAAGGACTTTGACTGGTTAGTAACTTTAGTAAGAGCACTCGTTTAACTGTTGAAGCATTGTTTAAAACTGAATTGTCTGATTCTTAGTATAATGTTCCACTAAAGATATGTCATCTTAAATTAAACAAAAAGTAGCAAGTAATGACTTAACTTGTGTCAGATTCTTTGAGAGGGGTCTTATTACCATATTCTGTTCCATTAGTACTAAATATAATGCTAGTAGTATTAGAAATGTGAAACCTGATATACAAGCTACAAATAAATATGTTTCTATGGAATGTGATTAGACTGAAGCTAGTATAATTGAATCAGCATCATGTTACTGTATTACATCCAAGCTACTAAAGTGTATTATATTTTTGTAAGGGAGAGACGTTCAAGCTTTACTGGATTTTGGAAGTATAATTACCATTGTCAAAGATTCTTATGTGTTTTAACTTAAGATTAATAAGAAACAAAAGGTGGGAGTGCTATTTGCTAATGGTGATAAAAAGACTATCTCTTCACACATGTAGAAATTTGAACTGTTCAAAGAAAACTCTTGCATCTTGTAGCTATGACTCCTGACTTGTCTCATAATGTCATAATAGGAATGATTTTGCCCATATTATGAAGCTGTGGAAGATGTGTGTACAATAGACACTGAATTGCAGGCCAATATACCTAAAAAAAAGGTAAAGCAACAGCTTGATATGCCCATTCAGTGTAAGAATGTGGTGGAGTGGGGTGGGGTGGAAGCAGTGACACTATTATAGACATCCACAATCAAACTCAGGAGAAGAGACTTAACATGAAACCCACAAAAGGAGCTGTATTTTAGTTAGAGGTAGATTGTAAAAATGATCCTGCTTGTAACCACAAACCTGCTCAATGAAGGAGCAAAAGGAGAAAACGGAAACTAATACTGTAAGAGATGTTAGTTTAGGAAAACTGAAGCTAAATTGATAGAAAACTGAAGTAAAAAATCAGCACTTGACAGATGTTGGCAAAGATCCTTACAAAGAAATATTAGTCCATAAATAGGACACAATAGAAGAAGATGGGCGTTTAAATAAGGACCATCAGAGGAAAGAAATGGTAGCAAGTGCTAAAAGGGTGATAGGTAAGGAAATGCCGAATTTTAAACCTATTTCTGTTTAAGGGAACAAAGATAACAAAAAGAGAACTCTCAAGAAGTTGATTTAGACAGTGGAAAATTCAAAGTAGAAGGAGAATTCTTTCAATATAAACTTTCAGAAGACACTGAACGGCAATGGCAGTGCTTTGGGAAGAAGAACCTACATCTTCTACTTCAAGGTAACCTAGTAAAGGAAGTAGCCTGAACTAGTAGATGTACAGATAAGTCAAGAAAACGTTTAAAACAGCTCAGTGGGAAGATGATCCTTTAAGGAATGCAAGGAAGACTATAACCAACGTTGTAAGAGGAGATAATTAACAAGATGTTTCAGCTGCTTTACTTCTGATCCCTATTTTCAGTTAAAGGATGATCTCTTATACAGAATAAGTAAACATAGAGAGAGAGGGAGAGAACAAGAGTAACTTTTACAACATTTGTTCATGTCAGAAACGTATAGAGCACAAGAAATGAAGTTAATCCAAAGTCATGTGTTAGTAAGATATCAGGAGGATGGAAAAAAATTAAGGCAAGATCATTATTCAAATTTTATTGGCCATGTATAATGAAAGGAATAGACAGTTTCTTTGTTTATTATCCACACTGTCAGAAAACTGTACCCTCCCCTCATCCAGGATTTAAGACTCCATTGATTCCATTATCTATTACACAGTTAACATTTTGAATGCATTGCTATGGACATTGTGGAACACTAATAAAAGGTAACAATGAGTATCAGTGCATGCTAGCAATAATGTAATATGCTATACACATTCTGGAAGCTGAGCCATTACACAAGGCTATTACTACAATTATTGTGAGACAAATGCTATTATTATTCTCTTGGACTGGTATTCCTAAAGTGATTTGTAACTGACCAATGTGAATTCATCATGTCAGGGTACCTAGGGATAATTTATATCTGCTAATACACCTAACAAATGTTTTTAGGTTGTGGTCAGAAACCACAGTATCTGGAAAAAAAACATTAAATATAAGGGAAGATATGCAGACTCTGAACAAAAGTCACCCTAAATTGGAATGAAACCTGAGAAGCCTTGATGTGAGGCAGCAGTGTTATTCATGAGAAGGACTTGTCAGTGTACTTCCATTTTGTACTTTACTAATCAACTCTGTGCACGGCAGCAGCTGTTCACAGGATTGCATCAGGATTTGGATGAGATTCATAAACCTGAGTGCATGGACTGCATCAGTTGTGCCAAAGCAGTAGGTTAAACAGTTAAAAGCATCAGTATACAATCTGTGGACTGATGGTCTAGTGGAGAGGTTCAATAAAATATGAAAATACATATTAAAAGAATGTCACTGATGCAGATAAGAACTGGAACCAACGGTTACCCTACCTGTTTAATTTCTCCAAGTCTTACTTAGGGGCACATACAGAAAATCCCGGAGATGCAACAATGAGTACACTACAATGAAAAACATACAGAATTCATTTCAGTGGATCAGGTAATAGTGTCTGTATCCTCGGCAGAGAACAGATTTCTGATTAAGTGGTAAAAAATCCTTTTGAATTATTTGAAAGGCTAAATGCATTGAACTACAAGGTTAGATGGTCAGGAAAGAAAAAAGAGAAAGAGAAAAAGGAAGACAGAGCAAATCTATCACATTACTGTACCATAGAAAGAAGTAGAAAGTTATGTGATTACCTTAGCTTGCAACTTTAAATTCATACAGAAGAGAACAAGGAATCTCTACCCTGTCAAAAGTACAAAACACGGAGGCAACACCTGGAGTACCAGAGAAGCTAAAGAGTAGCAGAGCACAAAAACAATTAGAGAAAACGTTGAAAAGATGCTCAAACTACAGTTGCATTCTACAGTTTAGCAGCTAATAAACAATATAAGGTGAAACAACGCTGCAGTCCAACTAAATTCAAAACTAACACATCTAGCAATATCGCAGCAGCCAAGCCAGACTGAACTCCAGACAAAAAGAATACTTTATTAAAATATGGCTAAGCGCTTCCATCCAATTATAAACATGGACTTCTTCAGAACCAATACACTACTACAGGGAGAACCAATTTATTTATTTATTTATTTAACATTTGTTAACCGGGAAAGTCCGACTTGGAACAAAGCCAATTTTCAGTGGAGGCACAGGGAGAAATGCTCCAGATGCATGTCTTTGTCTATGTATATACATATTACCACAATTAAAACCATTTGATCAATTAACACTGATTAAAATAATTCATAAAGAATTAAAGGGATCATTCAATAAAAACCATATTGCAGTTGAATGCAATTGTTGAGTTGGAGAGCTTACTATGTGTCTAGCCAACCTTACTGGTAGGTGTTTCAATTCGATCAAAACCATGTTTTCACTTCCAGAGATATTGTTACACTTTTTAACTTGGAAAAAATGTAATTGTAATACAAGAATGGCAGTATATTTAGCTCAGAGCCAATCGTGCCCTGCTTTCTATATCGAGGAAAACCAATTGGAAGCTTAGCGAGCGTGGTTACAAACATTTATATTGTATTAACAGTGGCAAATTGGAAAATGCTTTGGCTAGACATATCGTCAGCTCTCCAACTCACCAGTTTAAATTTAGAGTGATTGATCAAATAACTTTGGACACCAGAGAGGGCCCAAGTTCCATTTTATTAGAAGAAATTGAATTATTATGGCAACTTCAAGTAAATGCCTGTTAAAACCCAGGTTTAAATGAAACTTGTTCAGTCCTGTGTCACTTGAAGCTAAAAAGTTTAACTAGATAATATATGAATAGAGTAAGACAGTATATTATTGAAAAGGCTAGTACTAATGTAATTAAGAAGAAATGTTTACCATTCTATTTTTATATAAGTATTTATATACATATATTTTTCTTGTATATATATATATATATATATATATATATATATATATATATATATATATACTTTTTTTCCTATTTATTATTCATTTTTACATTTTTAATGTGTAAAGACAATGAGGAAATGAATATGTGTATTAGGAATACTTAAAATCTTGAGTTATGCTGTTTTGTTATATAGGGATAGCTAGTTAAGAGTTAAGGTTTTTGATAGTAATAAATTATGTATGCTAATTTTTGAGCACATGACATTGTAACAAGGGTTTTTAAATTGATTCTTAGTGAAGTTATTTTATCTGAGGAAGTCCAAGTCATTGAACTGGACGTAATGCACTTCATACATATTTGTTTTAATAAATTACCTGTGGATCGTTTTCCTTTGCCTGCCATTCTTTCTATTTGTGGATTTACACAGTGGTTGTCCTTTTTTGACTGAAATAATCCCACCAGGATATAATATCCTTAGAAATGACCGGCTCCACAAAGAATGTGGAGGAATTGCTCTAATTTATTGTGACATCTTAACTATAACTCCATATGTCAAACCATTACCAACATTAGGTAATATTGAACTATTATTGGCAAGCAAACCTGCATATAAACAGCAGAAAACAATTATGTATTGCCATACTTTACATCCCCCCAGGTCAAAATATAACTACCCTAGAAGATGTACTGTCCTGGACAACCCTCAATATAACAAATGAAACAATCATTCTTGGTGATACAAATATAAATTGCCAAACTCTCATCTCCCACACCCCGCTGAATAGCATAAATCTACATACATTTACTCAACTTATCTCAAACCCCACACGCATGGTAAATAAACAAACTGAGTCAACCCTAGACTGGATACTAGTCTCACACCCTCAAAACTTTTCCATGTCAGGAACCCTTCCAAATACTTTCAGTGACTATTTACTGGCCTATACACATAGAACCCATACACAAACAAACTACATATGCTACATTCAACCAGGAATATCACCTATTTCAATCAACAAACTTTTATAGATACTCTAAAATCCCTCTACTGGTACCCTTTCAAATGTCTACCATTAGATGAAGCAGTTAACTACTTCAACAAACACTTTCTTGATACTCTTAATAGTCTCAGCACTATATGTACTAAATGAACTAAGGTTAATCACACTCCTTGGTTAACTAAACAAACTAAACAGTTACTTACTATCAGGGATAAAGCGTGGAAAGAATGGCTTAGAAATAAAACCCCACAAAATCAACTCAAATATAAGCAACTATGCAACATTGCCAAAAAGCAGGTAATCAGTGACAAAAAAAAGCTATTTCTCCACTAAGCTGTGAAACCCAACATAGTAACCCCAAGATGTTCTGGAAGTCTGTTTCCACTCTTCTTAATCTTGGTATCCAGCACAACCCCTCCCCTTCAACTGACAAAGACCCACAAGATATTGCCTAAGCTTTCAATTCTCACTTTATTGAAACTATCCAAAAACTTGTCAATGATTTCTCCTTACAAACTAATAAAAGAACCAATTTAAATGGTAACAATAATAACTTCTCTAACCATTAGACAAATCTAGACACCCCCCACAAAAATTGGAACTCAAACTACATCCCATCCATTCCTCCATTTAACATACAACCTGTACCCACCTCTCTAGTATGGAAACTGTTTTCAAAATGAAAGCCTTGCTCCCCCTCTTCTGACAGCCTCCCAACAGAATACCTACAACTTGCAGCAGACTCCATAGCTCTCCTTATTAGCAATCTCATTAATCGATCTATCTTAGAGTCCTATGTCCCACAATTCTGGAAAAACTCTATTATTACTCCTCTCCACAAAGGTGGTGATTCCAGTGATCTATCTAACTACCGCTCCATCTCTATACTTTCTCCGTCTCTAAAATCCTAGAAAAGTGTATCCATTCACAACTACTAAAACATTTTACAGACAATAACTTACTTGCAAACCCCCAACATGGTTTTTGTCCTGCACACAGCACAACTACAGCCTTACTTTCATTTACCAACACTGTAAACAAAGCTCTTGATACTGGCCTACTTACATCAGTTATGCTACTTGACCTATCAAAAACTTTTGATACAGTGTCCTACACTAAACTTCTTCTACAACCTGAGACCATAAACTGCTCCCCACACACTCTAACCTGGTTCTACAGCTATCTTAATAACAGAAAACAATCTGTCAGGTAGCAAAGCAAGCAATCCAAATATCTAATCAACAACAATGGAGTCTCCCAAGGGTCTATTCTTGGGCCCTTGCTTTTTAATATATTCATTAATAATCTCCATAAAGCATCCCTGCATAGTACACTCATGCAATACACAGACGACTCAACAATAATCACATCTGCTAACAACAGCTCTGATGTCCTAACGTTAACTCAAAATGCATTCACTTTCATCAAATTTTGGCTTACTGAGGCCCAACTGCTACTGAATCCCCAAAAAATCAAAAAATGTACTCTTCTCATCCAAACACCTTCTAGATTTTAAAATTTTCTCACAAAACAATACAGAAATTGAAATTGTAAAGAATGCTAAACTACTTGGCATCACTATTGATGACAAACTTGCATTTGAAAATCACATGCTCAGCACAATCAAAAATAAACCATTTTAAGCTTGGTAAGCTCTATAGGCACAAACTCTACTTGGACTAAGTCACCAAATTAAAACTACAAACAGTCTACTTCTCCCTTCTCTCTTGCATGGTAGCCCCATGTTTACTAACCTACACGCATCTCTCTTGAACAAACTACAGTTATGCTACTATAAAATAGCTAAGTTTATCTCCAATATGCCAACTCACACACATCACTGCCTAGCCATAAAAACTATAAACTGGCTTGATTTCCCTCACTACCTGCATTATACCCAGCTTACTCTTACCCACAAATTGCTATATAACCCTAATTACTGGCCATCCCTTCAAACAATAATATAAACTTACACCCCAACTTGTAACCTTAGGTCTTCCAACAAACAGCTCCTAACTGTAACCAAACCCAACAAAAGAGCTGGACAATGCCTTTATTCCCATGTGGTTGGTAAAGTATGGAATACTCTCCCTCACTTTATCACTCAACCAGACTCAATAAAAACATTTAAAACAGCACTGAAAGAACTATACCTCAATACCAAGTCTGTTCTTGTACTATCATAAGCAAACCACCTTAATTATCTTTTTGCTACTTACCCCCAACAATTCCTTTTATTACCTCTTATTAATCAATATTTTTTCTTTTCTTTAAGCTTCCTTTCACCTCTATTACTATATAAGTTAGCTTATACTATTCATAAAGTATTTCATGGAATGTTCAAACATAATTACCTAAACCAAAGCATATCGATTGAAAAGTTTTTACTTGGTATATGTGAGCTGTATTTCTATGTTTCCCTTTTCTAACTCTGCTAAAATTTGTCATGTGTAATATAAAATTTAAAAAATATATGTAATTGCTGGAGCACACTGCTACAATCAAGTGATGTATCATCTGAAATTTATAAATGCCTGTAATTGTTGGACATTTTCTCCCCGGGCATCCACTGAAAATGGGACCTTTTTGGACCAGTGGACTTTCCTGGTCAATAAATAAATAAACAAATAAATAGAACCAACATTTTATTGTACCTATTTCATGTCATTTGCCAATTTCTTCTAAAGGACATTCTCTTTCAAAATTGTCTTTTAAATGAAATCCCATCTTAGAAACAAATAAAGGTCTGTCACCCAATATTAGATACATATCTGGAATACCCCTTAAAATGTTCCAATTCTTAATAAAATATCTTTAAAGTCTTTAAAATGGGGGCCATATTCTAGTACTAAGGCTTTGTCATACGTTTTAGTTTCTTGTCTCTCATTACTTTGCACATGACCCACTCCCAGTAAAGGCATATATTTGTTATTATAGTTTAGTGGCTAGCCCACATCCACAACTGATGTATTGCTACAGGGCCTACAAAAAAAAACACACAAAAAAACAGATACTTGACAACACCGAGTTTCTCCTTTCCTCCTCTGCTAAAAAAAAGGAGTATTTGTAATCCTGAAGGTCTGGTTGAGTACATGTTACATTTAGGCCTACATGAAGCTCCAGTCAACTTTTATAGGTTAAAGGATAAAATACTGAAAATCTACTAATGATATTCTGTTTATGTGAAGGATTTTATTCATTCAGAAGACTGGGTCTCGCTTACCAAAAGAGCAGGGTGTGTTAGAGTATAAAATGCAGGCAGGCCTGTCTGTGAATATTAAGAAAAGTAAGTTGAGCATGGAGGAAGCCAAATATCAGGGGTGCTTTGTAGGAAGAAGGGATGGTACACCACAACTACAACAAATAAAGGCCCTAACAAATCTGGTCTACACCATTCTTGGGTATTACAGAAAATATGTCCTTAATTTTGCAACTATTATACATCTTTTGACAGATCTCACTAAAGGAAAAGTGCCTGTTAAGGTAGAGGTGACTAGACCATTTAATGAACTGAAACAAATATGGTCTGAGCCAGTGCTAGTAACTATTGCTCTTACTAAGGAATTTGCCCTGTATGCTTCCCTAATTCAGGACCCCCCACTGATGAGATGATGCTGATGAGGCATCTCTCATAGACCTTCATGCACTGCTGGCCAACTTAGAACTAGAAATTACTGAATATGTCTCCTCATAGGCCATTCTACATGGCTTCTAAAATTACTCTTAAATATCTAAAATCAATTTCTTATCCAAAGAGTACTATTGTATTTAGCCTAGACCTATATATCACAAGCATTTTTGGCGAATTTGTTATTATTCAATTTACCTCGGTTCAAAATCCATTCTGATATCCAAAAGTTAAACTATGTTTTTTATATTCCCCATGAATCAAGATAATTCTTGCCTAGTTCAATGTTCACAGTTTATAATTCAGTTCTAATGATAAAGCCTTTTCAAACCAGAGAAAGGAACATGTCCAAAAATGTCATCCAGTGAGAACACTGCATTTTAATGACCAAAGATCAGAGGGAGAAACAGCTGATAAGTTCAGGCACCAGAGTAAAACACACACCTCAGACTCTGCATTTGGACAACTGGATTCTATCAATGTAGTTTTAGGTCATTTGCAAGCACAGGTCAGGGCAGAACTGCCAACTGTGAGGCATGCATGAATGGGGTATGCCCTATAGCATAAAGTCTGAGAATCCCAAGATGATACTGGTATGTGTTTCATAACAAGGATATTGGAAGCAGGGAGACAAACTATTAGATGACAGTGGCATGACAGGAAGAAACTAGAGCATTCAAAGAAAGACTGGCATGTGTTAAAAATGATTAAGGCTCTGAGCTGTTAAGAAGCTGCTAACTGTAGCCCAGGGTACAGGGTCTGATTCCTTCCACCTCCAATGCCTACTATGTGATGCTGAGCAAGTCACTTAACCAGACAGTACTCCCAGCTTGTCCCTGATACTTTTGTGCCCAATGGACTTACCCTGTTAGCAAATGTATTAAAATACTTTTCTGATGACTATAAGTTTGGCACTGTTTTCCACTGATGCTAAAATTCTCAAACAAGGGCTGGAATATGCAACACCTGATGGGCTAAAAAGGTTCTCAAGCTAAATGTAAAAAAGTCCAGTATAGCATCATTTGGCAATCAAGCTGAACCCACTTTATATATTATAGATGTTACTTCTCTTTAGGCAGATGTTATCATAACAAACCTGGGTAATTATGTGGACAGCTGCCTCTCTCTCATTTGATCATTGTCTTTCCACTACAGTCATGACATTCATTGATCTAGCCCAGTTAATTTACAATGGAATATATTCTATATCCAAATAAGTCATCCTACCACTGTACTCTTAGCAGACCCATCACCAAATAAAGCATCCCCTTTGGTAAGTACAAACCCAAATTTATCACTCATCTGGAAAGGACCCAACAGTTTTTATCCAAAAATCAAAGGTCTTAAGTCCTTTAGTTATCCTGAAAAATTAGGACAGCTCTTCCTATATTCAGTAGCCTACCAGCTGCTCCAAGATGACCTGTGTCTCACTTTCTGAGACATGAAAGACTCAATCCTGTTTGATTTCTTATTTCTTTACAAAACCAGTGGCTGTACAAATGCTCTCACTATACACCTAAATCTAAAACAACAAATAAAACAGACTTGCTGGAGGAATACATTCCTAAACTTATGATATTCACAGCCTTGGGAATATGTTACCATCACAGGTCAGGCAAACTATTATTTGTGTTAACTGGATGCGTATACACAAATTTACAGCAGGGTTGTCATGCACAGCTTTGGCCACTTTGGAAGGTGAGCACTATTAAATTCTTGTAAAGGGTGGCAAGAACTTTTAAGTGTGTTTGCTTAAAGGTATATATGGCAAAAAGGAAGATTAATGACCAAAGGAAGATTTAGTTGCCTGTCTGAAAAGGTGGTGTATATGGCTAGATGCTGTACATGTTCAGCTTTCTATATTGCAAAAACCAACAATGCCTTAAACAAGAGGATATAGGTTCATAGGTTCATAGGTTCATACTAGGCTATCTACCCTAGGGCATTTATAAGCCTAGCCAGAGTGTGTGTGGCTTTCACCACCCCTTAGGATGAGAATACTACATCCATTTAGGGTTTAGTTTATTGTGCCTCTGTCTAGTAGTGACACAGAGATGACCCCCGGGGTAAACCTACGATCTCCCATCCACTCGTCAAGATTTCTCTTGAATAGAGTTAGTGAGGGGCTCTGCCTAACATGGACTGGGATTCTGTTCCAGAGTGTAGGGAGCCTCTGGGTTATGAATCTGTCCCTATAGCACGTCTTATTTATTTCTGTGTTGAGGTTCAAGTCTCTTGCTCTCGTGGCTCTGGTGGATTTGGATTTTCTGAGGTGGAGCATGTCCATTAATTCCGGATTGGACATGGCCTTGTATGTCAGGCACAGATCACATCCGAGTAGGCGGTATGCGACTGAATAGAGCTGGAGTTTCTTTAGCCGGGCAGCATATGACATATGTTTGAGACCCTTTATCCTCTTGGTGAGGAACTTTTGGGGTCTTTCCAACTGCTGCAGGTGTCGGGTAAGATACATCCCAAATGGGGCATTGTACTCAATCATTGGCCTGATAAGAGAAGTGTACAGGGGCACAATGACCTCTCTTGATCTAGATGTGAATCCCTTCATGATAAGGTGGGCAATATAGAAGGTCTTCCTAACCACTTTGGCAATGTGAGTGTCAAATGAGAGGTTACTGTCAACCTGGG
Source organism: Protopterus annectens (assembly GCF_019279795.1). Classification (NCBI taxonomy): domain Eukaryota; kingdom Metazoa; phylum Chordata; order Ceratodontiformes; family Protopteridae; genus Protopterus; species Protopterus annectens. The sequence continues at coordinate 1,263,832,400 of NC_056731.1, forward strand.
TCCCTAGGTCCCTGATTACCTCTTCCGTGCCAATGGATTACCACCTATGTGGTAATTTGTGGGTACCTTGTTTTTCCCAAAGGGTATGACTATACATTTTTTGGCGTTCAGCTTAAGGCCATGGCTCTGGCACCAATTATCCATTTCTATGAGGCCTCTCTGAAGGATGTTTGTGTCCGCTGGAGTATCAATTTTGGCGCCCAGTTTGCAGTCATCTGCAAACTTTGTCAGCTACAATCCTCCTATGTTTGCCTGCACCTCGGAAAAATAAATGCCGAACAAGAGGGGTCCCAGGACTGAGCCTTGTGGGACACCACTTGTGACCAGCTTAGAGTCTGACATGGCTCCAGCAACTCTGACCCTGTGGGTTCTGTCCTTGAGCCAGTTTGCAACCCATCTTGTGACATATGGGTTTACCTTTAAGCTGGTGAGTTTGTCTATGATGCCCGAGTGGGGTATTGTGTCGAAGGCTTTTGCAAGGTCAAGGTAGGCTGTGTGAACTGCCTTACCCTCATCAATGGCCTTAGTGACTGTTTCAAAAAAGTCGACCAAATTCAAAAGGCAGGATCTGCCCTTGACAAAGCCAAATTGGGTAGGATCCAAATTCTGTAGGTCCCCAATGACTTTGTTTATGAGTTCCATAATGATCCTCTCCATAGCTTTGCAGATCAGGCTCGTCAAGCTTATGGGGCGGTAATTTCCAGGGTCTGTAGAAGCACCGCCTTTGTGGAGTGGGACCACTGTTGCTGTACGCCACTCTTTGGGTACATATCCTGTAGTAAGGCTAAGATTAAACAGCAGCCTTATGTGTGGGTTTAGTTCCTCTTGGAGTTCATGTAGCACACAGCCCGGGACACCATCCGGTCCCATTGATGCTGTGTTTTTAGCTTTAGAGAGGGCGGCTCTCACCTGGGCATCTGAGATGTTTGGGAGACTACACTCTGCTGGGATAGATATTTCTCCTTTTGTGGGGGAGGGGGAGGAGAAATTTGCACTGAACCTGTCTGCCAGAATGTTGGCAATGTCTGTGGGTTCAGTGTATTTTGTGTCATTTTGGACTAACTCTGAGCATATCTGGGAGTTTCCACCCAGGTTTCTAACATAGCTAAAGAAGGCCTTGTGATTGTCTTTTGTGTCTTTAGCGATTTTTCTCTCAAAGTTGGCCTTGGATGATTTTATGAGCGATCGTAGTTTTTTGCTAGTACTGATCAGAGATGCCTTCCCTTTTAGGGATTTTGCTCTGTCATGTAGTAGCTTCCTCTTCCTGTTGTAAAGTTTGTTTATGGCTGGGGTCCACCAGACCGGGCGCCTGCCTTTGGGGGAATGGGTCTTAGTTTTATTTGGGATTGCATGATCCATGCATTCTTGAAGGTGCCCGTAGAAGGCATTTGTAAAGGATTCAACAGTGTGGGTTGTGGTTTCCACTGGCCCAGGGGCCTTGAAGGATACCACTTCAGTCTTAAGAAGTGTGAAGTTGGCTTTTGAGAAGTTCTTCACTGTGGTCTTTTGTGCAGGGGATGGGGGCGGGATGTGGATTTCCAGTGAGATTAATTTATGGTCTGATCTCACCAATGAGGGATATACTTCCGGTGTGGAGCATTTTGTCCCCATGTTTGTGATGATCAGGTCTAGCATATTATCTCCTCTTGTGGGAATGGTGACTAGTTGTTCCATCGCATTTGAGTTTATAAATTCTAGGAACCTTTGGGCTAGGGTGTTGGGGCTTGAGTAATGTTCCCAGTCTATGTTTGGGTAGCTGAAGTCTCCCAATATGATGGTAGTTAGAGAGACATTCATACTCTCCAGTGTCTTCAGGAAGGCTGTGTGGGGTTCCTGAGTTTGAGAGGGTGGTCTGTAGCATGCTACAAACTGTAGGGCAGTTTTGCCTATGGTTAGTTGCACCTGGATGGTCTCCGATGCTTCGTGCATTGCCACTAACCTGGAGGTGTGGGTATCTTTGATGAATATGGATACTCCCCCTCCTTTTGTGGTTCGGTCCAAGTTTAGGGGCCGGAAAGCATGATATGAGGTAAAACCTGATAGTGCTGGGGTGCTCTCAGGAGCTTTGAACCAGGTTTCAGTCACTGCACAGACATCGATGTTCTCCATACTGAGGAGGGCTTGAGGCGTGCATCTTGAGGTTTAGACTTCTGGCATTGAGCAACATTACCCTTAGTTTTTTTCCACTTGTGTTTTCTAGGGAGGTAGGTTTGTCATTTGAGCCTTGCCTAAAAAAGGCACTATGGGGGTGGCAAGAGCCTTGGCCAATATCCGGAAGCCCAGGTGTGACAGGTGCAAGCCATCCCTTGCGAAGCAGCGTGGCTTGTCAAGCATGTCATCCCAAGCAGACAGACATTGGATCCCCTTAGAATGACACCAGTAATTAAGCCAATTGTTAAAACTGACCATTTTGTCTTTGTACTGTGGCATCATTCTTGGTGAGGGTAAGATGCTGCTCAGGGTCAGGGTCATACCGGCCTGGGCTACATAATCAGAGAGCTCCTCTATGTCTCTTTTCATGTAGTCCAGGGAGGTATGTCTCAGGTCGTTCATACCGGCATGGACAATGACTGAGTCATATTTGTACTTGCTGTGGAGTGACCTGAGTGCTTGTGTTATGTGGCGGATTCTAGCGCCCGACAGGCAGCTTACTGTGACCTTTTCCTTGTTCAGTCTGGTGAGCGGGACGTCAGTGTGTCTGACTATGGAGTCACCTATTACAAGTGTGTCTGGCATGTTGTTTGGCCTTAAGGGCTGTGACTGTTTAGCACACTGACTTTGTGAACTATGTGTTGCATGTGCTATGTCTTGAGGTGGTAGTTGCTTGGGTGTCTGCTTTGGAGGCCTCTGTTGTTTTGGTAGATTTTTAATCAGTGCCTCAGAGTATGTTTTTGTGTGTTTATGTGTTTGGTTTGCAGTTGTGATAGTTCTATGTGAGACTGGGTTTGTGGTGTGCGTGGTTACCTTCTCCTCCTGACTGGTCTTGCCAGTACTGAGTTGAGAGAGCTCAGCCTCCAATTTGGCTATATATTTGCATCTCTCGCATATATTTGCATTTGTTGGGAGGAGGAGAGGGTTGTCTGTGTACATGAGGCAATTGTAACATTGCCTCAAGATTCCCAGATTTACCAGCTGAACAGGAGAGGACACCAGCAACTGACCCTTCGACATGCTAGAATAGTGAAAAAGATTGCTGTGTAACTGAGTCAGAAAGGACCTATAGGGAAATGGGATACTCAAGGGAATTTAGGTGAATGAAGTACTTTCTTTTGTTTAAGAGTGCTTTACCTGTATAAAAAATGCTTTAGGAACAAGTGCTGAGCTTTTCAGATAGAGAATAGGCTGTTTAGATTGCAAGTAGAGCAGTTCTAAGGGAAAAATTGAAGAGCAGACTTTACGGAGCCAGAAATAGTTTAAACTTGATTAACCGGCGCTGCCCGATGCTGCTCTATGAGCAACTTCGTGCAAAATCATGCAAAAGTGCGCAAAAACAGGATTTATACCAGCATATTTACAGTTTAACCAAAATGGATAATAAAAGTGCTCTAGCCAGGCATGCCTTTACTTGTAAAAACCTTTCTAAGTTTAAATTGTCTGTGTTGGAAAAAATAGACTCCACTATATATATGTTGGTGACTGGCAAAATTTGTTACTGCCCCAGGAAATGATCTTGCAGCTCGTCTTGATGCTTCTAACATTCCTGGTTTAAATGAAGCTTCAAGTGAACTTAAGCTTAGAGCTTCCAAGTTATACTAATGTTTTGTAGTGTTTATTACAATGGCAATATGTTTTTGTTACAAGTTAATACTGTGTTACTTTTTCTTTAAACATTTTGATGGGCTCATTTCAACATTGTATCTTGATTGGTCACTAGAACTGGAGGGGTGTTGCTAACAGGGTTTTTAACTGGGCTTTGTTTTTGGCTGCTTATCTGATGATGTTTAACACAGACGAAAGAGCTCAACCATAACATAATAAAGTAATTCTCTGAGTTTTTGCTACCTGGTCATTTGGTTATTACGCTTTACTTTTTTTTTTATGTACCAGTGTCAGTTTTCTGCTTGGTTTGTTTTTTATACAGGAAGTAGCTATAACAGAATTTTGAATGGACTGCAGTTATGAGACAATATATTTTTTGCCCATTTTGAATTTCTAGTGTCCTCTAGCACAGATAACTGACACTAATGCATCTTTCTTTTTTAGACACGACACACACACACATGCACACACACACACACACACACACACACACACACACACACACACACACACACACACACACACACACACACACACACACACACACACACACACACACACACACACACACACACAAAAAGAGGATAACTTTATACCTACTTTTTGCACAGACATTATTTTTGGTTTTCAGCTCATCCAGTAGTCAGCAAGTTTGTTTTTATTGATTGTGAGTTGGCAAACTTTGTGTTGGTATGAAACCATGGGCCAAGTAGAATTCTTGATTGGTTTTATATAGCAATGGCATTATTATGAGAACATATGTTGTACTGAGAATTAGTGACAGTCGGATTGGTAGCTAGAAAGGACAGTGGTCTGTAAACTGGAGTTTATCATAGTGCTGATATCTGCACCTATTTTTGGATGACCTAAAAGGCAAATTTCTTTTTTCTTTAGATAGGAGCATTTGGCAAATTTGACTTCAGTCTTTTGATTCTGTTTAAGGTTGAGGTACTAATTAAAATGTTAACATAGTTAACTTCATTCCAAACGTTCATACTATATCTGTTAATCTAAATTTGTGAATAACTTGCTCAGCAAGCCATTTCCATAGTCTCTATTTTTCTGCCTATTGTGAGTGGGTAGACATTTTTGGGGGTTCATAGATGTGTAGAGCATTGCATGTGTAGTGGTTATGTGCTTTGTGTGGGGGATTCTAATGTAGTGTGCAGTGCATATTAATGCATATTAATGACTGTATAATGGCATATAAATGTGGACCCCCCCCCTTGTAAATCAGTCACATTGATTATGCAAATGATAATATCTCAAATGTGGACCAGTTCAGAAAAGCAAAAAATGGGTGCACTGTTTGAATGCACATACCCATTTTGACCAATGAGATTTATGATATATATAACAGAAGTGTTGCTAGCAGTAGCAACAACAACAGTAGCATAATAGCATGTGTTAGTAGCCACCCCATCAGGGCCAGTGCCTGCTGTGTCGCAAATCACTGCTATCAGCGCAAATAGGCAAGGTGAAAACAGTGCCTGACAAGCTACAGCTCAAAGAATAGTATTTTGTGGGCCATTTCTGAGTGGACAAGGAGACTGTAAGAGGCCTAGTCAAACTGTGTCACCCACAAGTGGAACTGAGGAATCCTTGATATGCCCATTTTTCTATATACTAAGGTATATATAGTCTTAACTAGCTTAGCTACAATGACCTTTCAGCAACCTGCAGGTGCACAATAGGGATTTTGTACATGTTATCTTTATATATCATAAAATAGTTCCTCCACATTATGCTAGAATATGTGGATGAGCATACCTTCTGTCCAAGGACAACAGAGTACTAATCTGCAACATGCCGACATTTTATGACATAGTTCATTTTCTAAGGTCCTGGGAGATACAGAAAGCACGCATGTTTCTATCAACGCCCCTCCTAGCCCATATGGACACAGACATGTGCATCAACTGGAAGAAATTCTACTCCTTCAACTGTCAGGTGGTCTGTAATACCTAAGGCACTATTAATAAAGTGCCTCTGCATTTCCTTGGCTGTATACATGATTCACACATTTGGCACATGTCCAAACCATACCACACCTGCTAGATTAATATACACACAAGTACCATGGAATAAGACAAAATGTCACATAAAATATGTTGTCTGTTGTATATTGCATGCAATACTGCAAATGCCCTATAACCTTGGTTGATGACCACAAATATATGCAACCCCCAGACCATGCAGGAAATGTCCTATAAGATAGCATGTGCAGAAATGTGAAATATGATAAGATGTATATTTAGACTACTGAAGAGATGCTTCTAATGTCTATACATGTAATGAGATGCATTGCAATATACTCCAGACATCTATGGCAAGATTTTTGTTGGGTATACCATCTGCATATCATGACATTAGGAAAATGAGTGGAGCATAACATAAACATCTTGGCAGGGCCTTGTGTACCAGTCATAACAGCAGCAGATGGTCTGAGTAGATAGTCAGTGCAGGAACATTGCACTTCCTTATATAGATAAACACGGGCAAAGATGACATTTAAACACAGATGGAACCACAGAAGAGGCAGATGCAGTATATTGCACCCAGGTAAAGAGGTGGCATGTGGGCCCCAACTATAGGGCATGGCACACAACACAGAATAAAATGATACATATGGTATAATATTCAGGCTGTGCAGTGCAGTGCATGAACTTGGCTTGCTGTGCATCAGAAATCATTATATTCATACAGATTTAAGGTGCAGATAGGAAATAGTCATTATCACTTGCACAGGTGGGAGGACACTGTGACTGGTGACTGCATCGATATAATATTGGGTAGGTTAATGTGGGTGAAAATGTTAGCCACATATTCTAGGTGGTTATGGGGATTCAGGTATTACATCATCCAATGGTGGGGTAAAGCTATCACAATGTGACTGCTGGCAGCATCCATTATATTGGAGTGTGGTGCCAGGGTGTGATACAGTTTGTGGCAGGGAAGGGTTAGATTTACAGCACCATGTGAATGCACCCTGATGGGGCATACCATGTGTTGAGACTTATAGGCATCTTCTATCATGACTTGGATGCCCATGGAGAGGGTTGGCAAGCTGTGTGATTTCTCTTGTATGGCTATACCAGTTCCTGTACACCTACAGGCAAAACAAGCCATTGACTGGATTTGTATGGTATGCTGTGGGATAAACAGACTTATGGCCATGACCACACCCCTATTATTCACTTGGCTGTCAGCTGAAAGATGCACACCCTTGTCCCCATTTACATAATACAGATGTGCTTCATGTCCTTCCTAAGGTTTCCATTCTTCATGGTTTGCAGCCCCACAGTTCCAGGCAGATAGTAATGTGCCATTCCAGTGTCATGAGTTAATATTACATACACATGACAACATTTGACTCACCTTCTTTTGCATTTACCACAGGGCTTGTTGTTCTTGCTTAGGTACTTTACCTGCAGGACTACTTCCTTAACTTTGAAGCTCCAAGTCTACATAATCTTTACAAAATTTCCCATTTCACAAATTTTTGATTATAAATGGTGATGTGCAAAATTGTGCCGGCACTTTATATCATGCTAACAAGAGCCTTTTATTGTGGTGGGTATGCTAACAAAGTCAGTTAGTACCACTGCCTGTTAATTTCTCCTAGTGGGAAAACCAGTATCCAAATATGTTGATGCTGGCCACACACGTCATTATGACCTCTAAGCAAGTGACAGGAGTTCTCATAAATACAACATATGTACAACCTTAATACCATAGTGCAGCACATTGGTCAGGTCCTATGCTATGGTACAGCATTATCACCATACCTTCGTGCCATGGAGCAACACATCATTCACAGATGTGTATCCATGTGTACAGGTTACCATTTTGCTCCCTGAGCTGACTTGAGGTAGTGACCATAACAACTTCAGGCAGTCTGGAATGCAGGGCTCCAGCACTGTATGCCAATGAAAGCAGAATTTTTCTGTTCGTCCTGCACAGAAATCTCAAGGAACACCTGCTAGGCAATTATGATATTCAGCTGTGACAGGTGGATGCCTGGAATGAACTTAGAATGGCAGGTGATGCCATTGGTATCACCTAGTCTGGGAGTATTGTCGGCATAGAAGCAGTGACCTGAAGTGGTGCCACCCTAACCTACTTCAGCAGTGGGAAGAAAAGCTTCAAGAAAGGGAGTATGAAAGGTACAGTAAATGTTTGTTTTATTATTTTTTCAATGACACTGTCTTAATTGTTGTACATGTATACTTAAGGGGACATATTTTGTTTTTTCAGTGGTAGAGTTGCAATAGCTAAACATGTGTGAGTGATATATACAATGGGAATAACTGTCCTGGGAGGGGGTGTATAAAATATCTGGGAGAGTCCACTGTAGAACTGCAGTCCTGTTTGCAGCATATATGTAATATTTTTTGTCATTGTCTTGCATTCTTGCAGTTCCAGTTGTGGAAGAATTGAAAGTGATGCTGCAGTCACCTTAAGCTGTAGGTGACTTGGAAGGGTTACTGGTGTATTCCATGTCAACTTTTCAAGGCCGAGTGTTAAGGCCCCTGTCCTGAAAGTTGATTGGGGGTCCTCTGGTGATAGATGTGGTGCACTGCTAACTGGATGCCCACGTCAGCAATATGGAGCACCTTTTGGCATGACTAGTGTATTCACTGGTAGGGTTTGACCATTGGACTACCAGGAGAGCAACTTGCCCATGACATCCCATCCAGGTGGCATTCAGCCAAGCCAGAACCCTTCTTTAATCCCCCATCCCTGCTGTTTTTCTTCCATTATGTCATTCCCCATTCCTGGCTCATTGGCATACCTTTCCCAATGCCACTTTTTCACCCTCTGTACATCTGTGTTCATACACTATCTTCCCTACCATTTGTGTGTATACTTCCACTGGATGTTTGAGTCTGTGTCCTGTATTTGTCTGAGAGTCCATACTATTTGGCCTTCTTCTTCTTCTTCTTCTATCTCATCCACAGATATTTTCACCTACCCTTCATTTGTAAATCTTACAAAAAGGACTCTTCCTACAAAAAACTACCCTTGCTTCTCCCCCACCTTTCGTACCTTGTAGTTTCCCTTGTGCTTTTACTTCTGATTACTGTTCATCCTGTTCCTACTTTCCTAACTGATGCATTTGCTCCCATTTTATATGATGAACAGGGTTGGAACTTGGCACTGATCTCCCACATTTGACTATCGGGTGGCTGCTATGCTAAATTCTTGTGTTGTGTGATCATGACAGGGATCTATGTGGTGTTTCATTGTGCCTGTAAACACACATTTGATTGACCATATTATCCTGTTTTAGCTGTAATGTCCATCACATTGGTCACACATTCTACTGCAGTGCTGCTCCTGCCATAGGGTAGCCTAGTGAAACTTGTTCCATTATCATTGCACCTGTATTTTCTTATTCAGTCCTTTTCTCAGTGTGCTGGTGCTATTCAAGCCCTAATACATTGCCTATTAGCTGTAAGCCACTTTGGACTGGGATCTCCCCCAAAATTTTCATTGCACAGACACAAAGCACTTGTCTGTGAATCCCAGCCATTGTTTGGGCTGTTTTGTCAAATATTTGTCAAAATATTGATGCCTTCATTAATCCCAATAACAGCCCCCTAATCTATTAAAAATAACAAAGGAAAGTTTGGAGCTGTATGAATCTGGAAGTGGTGCTAAGTAACATGCTGAGATCTATGACACAGTGTAACCACCTGTTGTTATTTTATGTACATCAAGTTTGGGTTGTGGTTATTTTCCTAACTTACATCAGTTACACCTGCATGCATCTGGTCTTTAACACATAAAGGAGCAGCTCCACCTATTTGTGAATTGTGTTTGTCTTTCCAAAGTGGGAATACATTTCCAAATAAGAAGAGGTTGAACAGATGCAAATTATGTTTCTGGCCTTTATTGTGAATTTGTAGCCATACCTGTAACTGACCAGGTTAATTAATAAATATACTAAGACACATACGAGTTATATTAATGTCATTTCTGCTCCACTGACTGAGTGGATATTGTTTATGTTGTGTAAGAGCAATTTATGAGCAGATCCTATGTTTAATTTGGGGCTATTGCTAGAATTATATTACTTTTGAAGAAATATATATTTATGAGTCTGTTCCATACTTGTAGAGACATGTATAATGGTAAAAGTAATTGGGTGTGCTAGTTCATTTTGCTGTACTGTAGTTCTGGCTACAAGCATACACTTTACATTAATTTGAGGCTAGTCTATGAGCTTGCAGTGGTAGTGTGCCGTGATGTCTAAACACAAGCCAATATGAATTAAGATGGTTAGAAGTAAAGAGATAGTCAGTAGGGGGAAGAGGTGTTATTTTTAGGTATATGTGGAAAGTGCAGCAGTGAGTAAATACATAAGCAATGATGACTCTGAGATAGATGGACTGAACTTGGGGTGTAGGGTGAGATACATAAAGGTGGTATTGTCTCAGTGTCAGTCTAATTCCAGGAATAGGCAAAATAGATCCACCCCCTCCCCTTCTAACTACCTCAGGAGATAGTAGGAACAGTTGATTTTTTTATTCACTAACAGTGATAATCAAGTCAGCACTTTCTAAGTCATGTGTTTTACATGAGTGGGTGGTAACAAAAGGCTAATTTTTATATCATATAGTTAGCTACTCTTCCATAACATTTATCTAAACTGGTGTCTAATCAGTGAATTGGCCTGTTCATGCCCTGCGGTCATCCATTCTGAGGTCAATGTGGTTTTCAAGGTTGCAATCCAAGTATTTTAATGACATTGCTGTTGCATTTTAAGGGCCCCATCTTTGGAACCTTTGACCTGGATGGCTGAGAATGCCCCAGATGTTCACCAGATTTAATTGGTTGCTAAAGATGAATTTGTTTATATAGCATAACAAGGTTTAACATTTGTAATATTCCTGTTTAGTTAATACTTTAATTGTTTTACTTTTGTTATAGTATTGCCTTAATTTGATTTTATATGTTATTCATTTGTTTTATTGTATTCACACTTAGGTTTATTCACCTAAATAAATCTGAATTTGTAAAATTTAAATTTGAGTGTGAATTGTTATCATTGTTGTTGTTTGTCTTTTTGGATTTTCCCGGTTAGGGGTCACCACAGTGGTACTCCGGTCTGCTAATGATTGGCAGTTGATTTTTATGGTGCCGAGTTGCCAGCCCGATGCCCAACCTTCAGTGAAGGCACGCCCATTCACGCATGTCTTTCAGAGGCCAGTAAACCATGGGGAGGACATGCAGACTCCACACAGAAGGCACTCCCCGCACACTAGCTGAGAATCAAACGGGAGAACCTCTTGCTGTGAGGCAACAATGCAACCGCTGTACCACTGCGGCTTAACTATTGTGAATTGTTATCATTAAAGTGAAAAATAGTTGAAGAATGATATGAGCTTAGGCAGTTTTTAGATACATATAGTATATGACTGACATGTAGTAAGATCAAGGCTTCTAAATCAAAGCTTTAATACAGTTTGTATAAATTTAAATGAACAATTATTAACTCAGCTTTCAGGCTGAGTTGGATTTGGTTCAGCATCTCCATGCAACAGCAGGAGTAGTCTTACATACAAGATTAGTGAACTTAGTGTGCATTTAGGTTAAAATATCTAGTACTGCTTAATGGAGCACATTAGATACAGTGTTTGAAGGATTACTTTGGTAGAAGGACATGCCAAATGATTTAACTGAAATAGAAATTGCCAGAAAACTATTTGGGTGACTTTGGTGATAACAGATTGGAATGTTGGTATGTAGGACGGTATAAGTCTAGGACATAGTATGTAAAAGTGGAAGGACAAAACAATTAGGGTGCATGAAGGTATAGAAAGGTTACAGTAGAAATGCATTTGATCATCTGGATTCAAATGCTTGGAAAAAATAATTTACAGAGATGTTAGCTTCTCTTATGAAGGAATCATGACAACTTATAAGTTCAATTTGCCAAAATGGTACTTGTTAAAAATAAACATTTAAAAATAGAAAAATGAAGAGTTTTGAAAGGGCTGTACCTCCTCATCCTCCATAGTGAGGCAGGGGCTTCTCCTGCATACTCTTACTTATAAAAATTACTTCTGAGATCACAGTTAACTTGGGAAAATGAGTTCAATATTGTCGAGTTAGATCCTGATAAGTTAAGTTTACAATAATGTAGACATGTCATGTTATGACATAATGACATATGATAGTTATTTAGAATTAAAGGTATTTCAGTTATCACATTTCCTGTTAGTCATGATTATGGAAATGCATAACGGTTATCTATCACGTTTCATGAAACTGGAATAAATATCTGTTAAGACTGTAGGTGAAAGACTTATCTGAGTAAATGGTAATATTTTAAGATGGAGAAGATGTTTGTAAAATAAGTTGTTTTACAAGACTATCACAAATGCTATTGTAATGGTCATGGACAGCTTTTAACTACTCTGAAATGCTTTGTTCTATCCTCTGTTCTCCAGAGTTTGAACTTTTAAACAGGGCAGACCTGTTTGCATTGTGAAGTATAGAAATCAAATTGGTTAATACTGAAGTAATGATTTGGGTATATTATTGATTGCTATTTAAAGTAATTATTTAGCAGATGATAATTATATGGCTTTAAAAGTGATTACTTATGGGGAAGGTTAGAAGAGTGGGCAAGAGGATAGCATATTTTTATTTGAAAAGAAAAAAACTGTATGTAACATATAAAAAATGTCAAACAGAAAGATAAGGAAGGAACAATGACAAAAATAGGAAGAAAAGGAAAATAATGAAGTAGGAAGAAGAACAAAAGAAATAAATAAAAAAAAGGAAAATACAAAAATAAATAAATACATTTAATTTATAAACAATCCATATGTTTCAAAAATAAACCTGCCAATGATTTAAAGAAATATTTTGTATAGGAGAAGCTTTCCAACATTCTTAAATCAATGTTTTCATTAAAATAAAAACTAAACATATATTTACAGTAATATGAGCTGGATATTCATTGGTCATATCAAATAAAACTATTCCAAAAAAAAAAATCCTCATTAGAAACACTTATAAATACTAGGTTTCCAAGCATAAATTTCCAATATTCATGAATTTGATCACAAGACCACCAACAATGGTATGAAATGAATGGTTCTACATTGCAATGTCACCATCTAGCATCATTAGAAAAATGCACTATTGGGCATAAATGAATTACAAGTAATATTTTTATTTGCATAGTTCTATTTCTAAGAGAGTTATGATTGTGCTTTGTTTTTATAAAATTATCTAATCAAATGTAATTAGATTTTTTTTATTCATAGGAAGTTACTAGGCTATTGGCCCCAAGGCCCTTATAAGCCTAACCAAGAGTTTAGCCCATGTTTAGACAAGTCAGCACCCAACGCTCCTATCCAGCAGGGACACAAATGGAATCCCAGGGGTGTATTTTCTGTTTCCCATCCAGTTATCCAGGTTGTGCTTAAAAAGAGATAATGAGGTACTTTGCTTGATGTGGGGAGGGAGTCTATTCCACAGATGGGGGAGTCTCTGGGACACAAATCTGTCCTGCCAACAAGTTCTATTGCTATCACATATCAGGTTGAGGCCATGCATACTGGTTACTCGAGGGGAGCTTGACTTACGGATATGCAGTAGTCCCATCAAGGAAAAGTCTGAGATTGCTTTGTATGTCAGACATAGGTCACCTCTGTGGAGTCTGTATGAAACTGAGAAGAGGGACAGGGCTTTTAACCTATCTGTGTGGTAGATGTTTGAGGCCCTGAATTTTCCTGGTAAGGAGCGTTTGTGGTCGCTACAGCTGCTGCATGTGCTTTGTGAGGTATATGCTGAAGAGGGTGTTGTACTCAATAATTGGCTTATAAGGGAAGAATACAGGGATGTTATGACCTCTTTGGACCTGGGTGAGATACATTTACTTATGAGGTGGGCCATGTAGAAAGCTTTCCTTAAATGGAAGCAACATGGTGGTCAAAAGTCAGGTTGCCATCAACCTGGGTGCCCAAATCCCTCACTACTGATTGCGTACTTAGGATGTTGTCATTAATGTGATAATATGCGGGGACATCAGTCTCCCCAAAGGGGCTGATGATGCATTTTTTGGCATTCAGCTTGAGGCCATGTTTCTGGCACCAGTCATTTGTTTGGGTGACACCTTCTTGGAGAACATCTACATCTCTTGGAAAATTGATGACTGCACCCAGCTTGCAGTCATCTGCAAACTTGGTCAGCCATATACCACTGGTTTTGGCCTGTACCTCAGAGAAGTATATCCCGAAAAACAGAGCCACCAGGATCAACCCCTGGGGTACGCTGCTTGTTACAGGTCTACTGCTTGAGGTGGCTTCCCTTATTTTGATTAGGTGGGTTCTATCAGTGAGCCAGTTTCCTACCCATCCGGTAACATATGGATTAATAACCACAACCAAATTACACAAACTGATAAGTGAACAAAATCTACCAGACAGTTTGAGCATATGTTAAAAATACACAATTTAATGAGCCACAGTATACAATGTTAAGCTCTTTCATTCTGCAATAACAGAACTTCATCAGAACAATTACATACAATCCAGTCACCAGCTTTATACTCAAATAAACCAATTAACAGCCATTATAAAATCACATGACATCTCTAAAAGTTTTTTTCATGTAAATTAATATAAAATTAATTTCACATAATACCAAAATTCAAAACAACAATCAAATAGTGTGATTTTTCATTTTTAAAATAGGGGCTATTGAACATCCTTCATTTAGACCTGGTGGAGCCATAGCTTCCAATCTAATTTGCCATCTTAATTCTTGGATGTTAAGATGCTCATCCAAAACCTTCCCTTGTACATCCTTCCTAATGACCATAAACCCAAATTGATGAGTTGAATTCACTGAAATATGTTTAAATAATGCATTTGTAGTTGTTTTTATTTTTAATATCATTTTATACTCATAAATACAGTCCTTTAACCATCTTGAGGTCTTCCCCACATAATACTCCGAGCATTGTAGACAATGGGCCAAATATACAACATTAACAGAGGTACAATAATAATGACCCTTAACCGTATATTCTTTACCTCAAATTTGAAAACCTTCCCACACAATAATGTCTTGACAATGCGTATAATGTCCACATTTAAAAGTGCCCGGTTTACTAGATGGAGTTTTATGATGTTTCTTGCTCTCCAGCATCTGTTTTAATGACCTATCCCTTCTGTAAGCTATTTTGAGACCAACCCGAAATTTTTCAAACTATGCAGAATCATCTGTAAACAATCTCCAATTTTTGTTTATTATCTCTACTATACCAGTGCAATCCAATAAATAGGAAGTAATAAAAATAGGCTTCCCTGATTCTTTATAGCTATTAACTATCATCTGATTGTTACTTAAATCAATTGTATTTTTCAAAATCAGGGATATAATACTCAAATTCCTTTTAGCTGTGACCTCAGTTTGTATTTCCTTCAAAAAAACTTTCCAGCTACCCTTTCCTTTTAAACATCTCCAACAGTTTATTATTTATTTATTTTATTTTACATTTGTTAACCGGGCTAGTCTAGCTGGATACATATCCGTTTTCAGTAGAGGCCCGAGGAGAAAAGCTCCAATACAAAAATGGTAAGTACATGTTTAAATTACAAGATGCAAAGTAGAGTTACAAAAAAGAGAATACAGATTACATATACAGGAATGAAAAAAAAAATTTACATAGATGTTATATAAGACAAAAGGACAAACAGGATGTTATACAAAAAGAACATTGATTTCCTTAAATTAATGAAATATAGACTGGAATCGGAAATCCTCCTCATTACAATTAGGAATGAGTGATTTTAGAGATCTGCATAAGGGATGAGGGCTAGGGGATGTGGGACTAGAAGTTATAGGATATGTAGTTAGTCAGGTTCTCGACATGGACATATCCATTGTGTGGAGAGATATTCCTTAAGGTTGTATTTGAACTGATTGAGTGAGGTAGTAAGTCTAAGGTTGTTTGGCAGGAGTTCAGGGCTTGCCAATGGAATTGGCGTAGAGGGCATCCCCACCTGAGTTTTTAGCTTTAATGGTTAGGATCTGGATGCTGTTGGATGATTGGAGACTATTGAGGTTAGTGTATGGAGTCAGAATGTTGCACAGTGAGGGAGTTCTATCAGGATGGTTGATTATTTTATAAGCGTTGGCTAAGTTTGAGGAGATTAGGGAGTTCCAACCAGCCAAGGTTCCTCAGGTTAAGGCAATGGTGGGTTCGATAAGGGGAACCTGTAATAAATCTAGCAATGTGGTTGTAGGCAAGAGAGAGCATGTTAAGTTCACGTTTATTGAGGAAAGAGAAGACCGGGGAAGCATAGAGGAGGGAAGAGAGGAGATGGGTACGGGCAATAGTTAATTTGGTAGTAGGAGTTAAGAAGTTTTTAATTCTGTACATGGATCCTAGCTTTTTGTTAACAGACTTTACTGTTTGGGTAATGTGTATGTCGAATTTGAGCTTATGATCAACAGTAACACCTAGCAATTTGGTACTGGTGACAGGGGTTATGAGGGTCCCATTATTGGATTTAATATGGAAGGTTATGTTGTTAGTGTTTGGGGGTTCTTTACCTAGGGGTGAGAAGACGTTGGGGAAGAATAGCAATAATTTCGTTTTAGCTGGGTTGAGTAGGAGTTTTAAGTCGGTGAACCATTTTTCAACTAGTGAAAAACAGTGTTGTGTGATCATTTGGAGATTCGAGAGGGAGACGTCTGAGCAGATTAAGGTGGAGTCGTCGGCATATTGGATACAGGTGGATTTAGGGATGACAGATTGAAGGTCATTTATGAAGATGGAAAACAGAAGTGGGCCCAGTATCGAGCCCTGAGGAACACCTATGGTATTAGGGAGCAGTCCTGATATTCTGTTATGCCACAGGACAGCTTGTTGCCTACCAGTGAGGTAGGCATTGAACCAGTTTAGTGCTGGAGTGTCCAGACGTAGGGTTTCAAGGATGTTAAGAAGGAGTTGATGATTGACCATATCGAATGCTTTTGATAAGTCCAGAAAGAGGGCAGAGGATATGAGTTTGTTATTACGATTGTTGTTGATAGAGTCAACAAAGGAAAGGAGGGCAGTAGTTGTACTATGGTGGGGGCAAAAGCCGTGCTGGGCATTGGACAAGAGATGATTAGAGGTTAGATAGTGAAGAAGTTGTTTGTGAACGCATCTTTCCATGATTTTCGCTATTGGGGACAGGATTGCTATTGGTCTATAATTTGACGTTTCCATGGAGGTACCTCCTTTGTGAAGCGGAATGATATAAGAAGTCTTCCAAATGGAGGGAATGTTCATCTCAGTTATGGTTCTATTGATAAGGATTGATATGGGGTAGGCTATTACATCAGGCATTAATTTGTAAGAATTCCGCTGGAAGGTGGTCAGCTGCTAGGGTGGTTGGTTTGAGTTTTTTTAGGAGGGAGCATATATAGGAGGAAGAGACTGGTTTTAAATTGAAAGGGGTAGGGGTGTCAACATGCAGTTGAGCAGCAGGTAGGGGAGTGGAGGTTAGTTGACTGGCAAGAGTTTGGATAGTCTCAGTGAAGGAGTTAAAGGTGTTGGCTACTTCTTCTTGCCCTTTCTCTATCAATTTCTCAGGGGTTGGGGTGGAAGTTTTACCTGGGTGCAAAAGGTTGTTAAAACCTGCCCAGAATTTCTTTGGGTTGTTCTGGTGTTTTTGCTGGAGGTTGCAGAAGTATTGTTTTTTATCTTGGGTAATAGCAGTTTTAGTAGCGTTTCTTAGTTGTTGAAATTTATAACGATCTTGGGAGGTTTTTGAGGCTCTCCATTTATCCCAGGCTTGATCACGGAGTTTGATTTTGGATTTAGTATCTCTAGTTAGCCAAGGTGCTGTACGAGTTTTGGATCTAATTTGCCTATGTGGGGCATGTGAGTCAAGTATCTTAAGGAATGTGTCATTGAAGTGAGACACACTCTCTTCTAGTGATAGAGTTTTTACTATGGTCCAGTTGCAGGATTTCAGGTCGGCAAGAAATAGTTGTGGGACGAATTTTTTTTTTGTTTCTGATTAGTCTATATAGGGGAGGATTAGAAGTTGGGCATTTATGTTTAATGATATAAGTTATTAGGTGGTCGCTGAGGTCACAGGGAAGGGTACCAGTGGTGTAGTTATTTGAGTCCCTGTTAGTAAGGATCCAGTCAATAATACTTTCTTTTTGCAGTGAATTGCCTATTCTGGTTGGGGATAGGATATTTTGGGAAAAAACATGTAGGTTAATAGGTTGTGGAGTTGTATGGGTAGAAAAGAGAGACCAGTCAATGTTGACGTCCCCAAGTACTATGGTTTCTTGTGGGTAGTTGGTGGCTAGCCAGCTCAGGGTTTGCTCCAGGTTTTCTGTGTTCTTCCCTGGTGGGATATAGGTTACAATAAGGTTGATGCGTTTTTGTGTGTTTAGGCAGATCTGTAGGGCAATAATTTCTAGGTTAGAGATTATAGGAGGTTGTAATTGATTCTTAAGGATGTTCAGGGAATTTTTAAACATAATAGCTATTCCTCCACCTTTTTTCTTTGCACGATCAGCCCTGAGAATATTATACCCGGGTGGGAGGATCTCTTCATTCTTAGTAGTGGGTTTTAGCCATGTTTCGGTTAGACACATAATGTCAGGGGAATGTGTAGCTATGATGGCGTGAAGGTTGTGAACTTTGTTGTTAATGCTTCTTAGGTTCAGATGTAGTATTGGAAGGGAGTCAGTAGATTTTCGGGTTAAATTATAGGGGTTAGAGTTTGGCATAGTGGTGGGACCTGGGTTAGGGTGAATATCTCCATCAATGTTAATACAATTTTTCAGGTAAACTAAAAATCTTTGTAATTTAAATAGGATTTTGAGATTAGTTTTGTTATGCGGAGTTTTAGGGTGTTGAAGTGTGGGTGGACTATTTTGGGGATACAGTTTTGTCCTAGATTGAAGGTGGAATATAAATGACATGGAGATTGTATTGGGAGTTGGTGTGGCTTAGGGAAAGGAATACCTATAAGAGTTTGGTTTTCATATGTTGTTAGGATATAAGTGGAGATGAGAAGTATAACTATGATGGGGTAATAGTGTAAATGAAATTGGCCATACTGGAGATATGAAAAGGGTAGTGGGTGAGGGAAGAGACTTAGTGTAGGATTTATTAAAGGGAGTGGGCCTTGAGGTGGGAGGAGTAATGGGGTGTGACAAGGGAGCCTTAGATTTGTTAAGTGGGAAAGTGGGAGGGACTGTTTGTTCCTATAAAAGTAGGGATACTAGGCGGGTGGGATAAGGGGCAGGGAGGGAGGCGGAGGAGCCCCCAGCTGCAGGAGCGGCAAGAGCGAGGCTACTGCCAGGAGGTTCGCAGGGTCTTAGAGGTAAGGTAACAGTAGTTTCTAGTAGAACTCAGCACAGAGGAGTTACAGCACAGGACTTAATAATAATGCAGGGAAAGAAGCAAATTTCCAGGCTTTGTTGTATTTAAGTATTCTAGTGACAGTGTCAGGTTCTTGACTAGAACAGTATAGTTCACTATGAATACGATAATAATGTTTTGAGTTTACCCTGTGTTTTACATAGAGTTTAGGTTGCAGGTTTAGTTTTCGTTTTGAAGGTAGGTACTGGTTATAGGATTCTCTGTAGGTAGTGGTCCAGATGGGTGAGATGTCAGGTCTTGGGAACCACAGGAAGCTAGGTAAGAGAGGGGGCTACCTGTGATACAAGGGAGAGAGATATGAATGTTAGAGTTACTAAGGTTGAATTTAGTAAGAGTAGGCTAAGACAGCTTTACTGTTAAGCCACCAAACACACATGCACAAGACCAAGTTACGTAGTAGTTATAGGCACAATGACACCAAGTGTACATTTAAAGAAAACATTAAAATACTATAGAATAGCTTCAAATGACATTCAATATTCATTAAAGTGTACATTTAAATAAAAAACATTCAAATACTATAAAATAGCATCAAATGACTTCATCTTCATTAAATACACATGCAGATACTGTGTAATAGCTTCAAGTGACATTAGACCTTAGTCGCTATGTGTTTAGATAAAAAAGACACCAAGTGTGCGTCAACAACACGAGTAAGCCTTTACATTGGATCATTCACAGCTACAGCTGGGATAAAGACATCAAGTATGCATTAAAACACATTTAGATACTATGAAATAGGTTCAGATGCTAGTGAGACTCAGTATAGAAAGTGTCATCATCAGAAATCATTCTCGCCAGCTGGCCCTTGACTACAGACTTTTTCTGCTGGTGAGGATGCCAACTAGAACAATGCAAATAATTATTGGAGAAAGTAGGTTTACAATAAACTGTTGACACAAACTGCCCATTTTCTAAATCCTTATTAAGTAATACATTCAAAAAGGCTATCTTACATAAATCATAACTATAAGAAAAAGTTAAGAAATCAACTGCATTGTTTACATAAGCTAAAAATTCTTTAAGCTTATCTTTGGTATCTGTCCATAATATAAAAATACCATCCAAAAATGTGTGTATAATGACCAACAATTGGTAAATACACTCTTCATTATATGTTGGTCCTCCCATTCAGCCATAACTAAACTGGCAAACATGGGGGTGCATGCCACGCCCATGGCCACCCCTGTAACCTGTCTAAAAAATTGTCCTTAAAAACAAAAAAATATTCTTCAAAACAATTTCCATCAGGGTGACCAATGTATACACTGTGTTTGTACTAAATTCCCCACCCTGTAATAACTGTTGTTCAAACCACTGTAAACCCACCTCATGTGGGATAACCAAAAACAAATTATGTACATCAATAGTGACAAAAAATGCATCCAGATTGAAATCTAAGCCATTCACTAAATGCAAAAACTGCCATGAATCCTTAGAGATTTGTTTGACCTTTAGCACATTGTTTTTAGATACTATAGCCAAACATGTTGCTATAAAACAAGTCTTAGACCTCTTTGCATCTACAATTGGTCTAAAAGGGGGCTGGCTGGTACTCTTATGAAGTTTAGGAATATCAAATATATTTGCCACTTCTGGATTTTCATTTAGCATATATTCATATTCATATTTATCCAATAAGCCTTCCAAAAATAAATCAAACAATAAAACATCACTCTTAGAATATGCAATGTTAATTTCATTAATTGATGAAATTGCATAAGTATACCGCATAAGTACACAATTCAGAACATTCACATAATCTGTTTGATTCATCACAGCCAGCCCCTTTCCTTTATCAGGTTTCAAACCCCTATAGTATCATCCTCCATGATATCGTTCAACAAGCCTGTTTTATGTTTAGTTAAATTAGCAAAAGGCACTTTACATTTATCATTAAGAATGTCTCTAATTTCCATCACATACTCTTCCATACGTCTGTAATATTAGCTGTATGGGTGGATTAAAGGTACTTGGACAATACAATCTCTCAACTTTCACTCTGTCATCATTATTAAACCATAAAATCGAATTTAATTTTCTAATAAACATATTTAAATCAATAATAGTAATAGCCCTTCTGGCTGGTACAAAAGTAAGGTGCTTAGAGAGCAAATTGGAATGAGCCATTGTAAAATGCCGTCAATTGTCAAACATATCGATTGATGCCTAGTTGAGAGAGTTTATCTATTATGCCCAAGTGAGGAATAGTGTCGAAGGCTTTGGCCAGGTCAAGGTAGGCAGTGTGCACCGTCTTCCCCTCATCCATGGCTTTGGTGACTGTCTCAAAGAAGTCAACCCAATTTAACAGACATGACCTCACCTTGACAAAGCCTAACTGTGTGAGGTCGAGTGTTTGGAGGTTGCCAATGTCCATGTTAATGAGGTCTATGATAATCCATTCCATGGCCTTGCAGATCAGGCTAGTTAAGCTGATGGGTCTATAATTTCCAGGATCAGTGGACACTCCACCTTTGTGTAAAGGGATGACAGTGCCTGTCCTGTACTCAGGCTTTGGTTGAATATGGTGCCAAATGGTGCTGCAAGTTCATGCAGGTGCAGCCTGAGATGTTACCTGGTACCATGGAGGCTGTATTTTTTGCCTTTGAGACAACAGTGATGACCTGTTCCCTAGAGATAAGGGGTGGGGGGCAGGTACTGGGGATGTCCTAATTTACTGATGGGAGGGGACAGAGGCATGAAGCTTTCACTGTATCAGTCAGCCAGTAGATTGGCTATATCTACAGCATTTGTGTGTGTGGTGTCCTTGACCACCAGTTCTGAACAGATCTGGGTTCTTCCTTTGAGGCTGCGGACTTATGTAAAGAAGGCTTTATGACTGTCTCTAGTAGATGTGGTCAATTTGGACACGAAGCTGGCTTTGGAGTATTTCACTAGTGCTCTTATTTGCTTGTTCAGGCTAAGGAGAGATTGTTCCAGTTGGGAAACTGCTCCTTTTTGGACCTGAACAGCATTTTTTTTTCCTTTTGTTATATAGTTTATTTATTGCAGATGTCCATCAGATAGGTTTACTCTTCCTTGCAAAGGATGATTTTGTCCTGTCAGGTATTCCCCATTCATGCTTCTATATAAATGCTCGTATAGTACATTGGTGGTATAGATTTGGACATTGGTGCCAGTTCCTACAGAGGGGAGGGAGCTGTGAAGCTGTTTATAGCATCCCTCAGGAGGCTGTAATCAGCTTTGGAGAAGTTTTTTGTTTGACCCTAGCTAGAGGGGGGTCAGGGGAGATGGCGACTTTGAAAGTGACCGACTTATGGTCGGATCTTACCAGGGAAGATGATACTGTAGGGTAGCTGAAGTGGTTAGTCATGTTGGTTAATGCCAAGTTTAAGATATTATCACCTCTTGTGGGGGTATTGACTAGCTGTTCCAAGGCATTTGCACTGATAAAGTCGAGGGATCTCTGGGCATTTGTGTTCTGGCATGAGTAGTTTTTTCAATCTATGTTTGGGTAACTAAAGTCACCCAGGATCAGGATAAAGGGTTGAATCTTCATAGATTTGAAGAGGACCAGACAGGTAGAGTGGCAGACTTCTCAACCATCCCAAATTACTCAGTTTTTACCGAGTTTTGGGGTCCCAATAATGGGGTGCTGCAATTTCTGAGTGGCACCCCATTATTTCTGATTTTTTCAATCTATTTTTTTGTTTTTCGTGCTTTCAGAGCTGATGTCATCATGTGCACGATGACATCAGCTCCATCAGCATGCCACACATCTGTTTGAATACTGGCTGCCATTCGGGCTAGAACACAATATATCTAAGCCGCGTGTCTAGTTTTTAAGCCTACTAAACGAATGCTGCACTAGCTAATATGCATTTGGGCAGGATTTCTGCAGAGCTGAAAGTCGAGCGAGACAGAAGGTACTGCTGTGTGTGTGTGTGTGTGTGTGTGTGTGTCTGTGTATGTGTGTGTGTGTGTGTGTGTGTGTGTGTGTGTGTGTGTGTGTGTGTGTGTGTGTGTGTGTGTGTGTGTGTGTGTGTGTGTGTGTGTGTGTGTGTATGTGTGTATTAACTATGTGAGAAATGGATACATCAGAAGGTTATTGAAGTTCTCCTCTAGCCTGACCTCATTGCTATTACTGGGACATTCCTGCATGATGCATCTTATTGGATAAATATTTTAACTACGGTAGTTGGGAACAATCTGTCATTTGAAAATGCCTGCTGCAGGCCCTATATCCTTAAAAATGAAATGTGATTTCTAGATCCTTGTTTTATTTGTATTCTGACTGATCTTATTTAATCCTCCAGTAAGTACAGAGACATTTTCTTGTACAGTACTGTAAGTACCACTTCTCTGAGTTTTCACTTCTCTGTTTCAATGCTTGGATGCTACACTGGGCATCTCAGTGCATTTTTAATTGAATGCCATGGGAATGTTCTAGCCGTGTAACTTCTAGGCAATGCTGTTGTGTTGTGCTAAATTAATTACATGTGCCACCCTAGCATCATAAGACTTCCCCAATAGTATAAGGCAATTTGATTTAAACATACAGCATTCCTTGTTCGAATTCCGGTTAGGACTGGCAACGCTTCCTGAAAGCAAGCTGGATTAAAATTGTGATGAGGCTGCCAGTGATGCTGAATGTTTTTTTCAGATCTGTTTCATTTGTTCAGTTTTTGTATAATATATTGAATCGTGATCGTGGTAGCTTATTTACTTATGCGAATGACCATGTATCTGTTGTCAAAGCCAGCTTTTGTGGGGAAAAGTATGACTTTTGGTCAGAGCGCAACAAGCAGAGAAAGACTATCAGGAAGGGCAACACTTCCCAGGTACCTTTTTTTGGTTCATACATCATGCCAAGAGATGGCAGTTATTGGGTAAACATGATGTTTGGGCAATACTAGGTGACTTTTATTATACTAACATCTGTTACTTTATGAAACTTGATTAGGCATGCTATGCAAAGTATATTGTAATAGCAATTAGCACGTTTCTAAACAAATTTGTGTAACCATGTCTCGTTGATTGTTAACTTTAATGAATGAGAGTTAGTGCTTTACTGTCCCCAATCATCTAGTTATACTATTTTTAACTCTATTTTTAAAGGGAATGGGGACTACCACTGCCCACTATCTCAGCTGCCTTTGCTTATATATATTTTATGTGTAGAAGTAGACTATTATCATAGAAATGTTCTGAATAGGGCAGTTTTGTCATTATTGGTGCATGCATTTTGTTTCATTGCCGACTGGAAAAATGTTCAAACAATACATTTAACATGCAATTGTGTGTGGAAGTAGACTGTTATCATGGAAATGTTCTGAATAGGGCATTTTTGTCATTATTGGTGCATGCATTTTGTTTCATTGCCTACTGGAAAAATGTTTAAACAATAATGCTCTAAATTGGGCAGTTTTTCCATTATTGGTTCATGCATTTTCTTTCATTGCCTACTGGAAAAATGTTTAAACAATAAATTTAAAATGCTCTCTAACTTAAGTCTAACAAGTGTGCTGTATTGTACAAGGAATATAAGTGAGGAAGGTGTCTCAAAGAATGCATGTATGTTTCTTGTTTGGTGTGCAAGGGGCCTATGATTTGAAAACAGCCCAAAGGTAATCTTTATCCACCACTGGCCAGATGCATTTTCTTTGGATGTGGTGTTGGTTTCAATGCTGTCAAGGAATTTGAGTTTCATGGACAGAGAAGTTTTAATGCTAAATCTATTTTCATTGTGAGACAGTATTGCTTTGTTAAGCAGGATATAGTCTATTAGTGTTTGTGCATTGTGCTATAAAATGTAAAAATAAAATCCAAATAATCACTATAGAATAAAGCAATATGCACACATTAGTGTTTATGGTAAATGGGGTGAAATAGCCAGGTAATGGGACATTGGAATGGCTGCAGGGGGAATCTGGTGCTGTATTTTGGTTCTGTTCTTCAGTTTGCATTTGAAATTTGGTATCCCACAATCCCACTGGAGTGGGCAGGGTTGTGTAATTATGTACGCAAATTTTACGTTAATCAGCATACAGATTTGTACCTATTTTGCATGGTCCTTGTCCAGATTTTTGATATTTCCAGGTTGAGAGGTATGTGGAGTGGGCATTTTGAGTCAAATTTGGGGGCCTGTAGCTAGCAATGATTTCAATAGGAGTCTTGTCAATGGTTAACTGCACCTGGAGTGTCTCCTGTGCGTCATACTGTTTGACCAGCCTGGAGGTATGTGTGTCTTTAATATATATTGAAACTCCACCTCCTTTGGCTTTGCTGCCTACAGTTTGGGGTCTGAATGTATGCTAGGATGAGTAACCAGGTAAGGCTGTGGTGCTCTCCGCAGCTTTGAACCAGGTTTCTGTGACTGCACAAATGTCAGCATCTTCCAGGGTTACGGATGCTTGCAATGAGAGCATTTTCATGTTTAGACTCCTTTAATTTGCGTTTTCTTGAAATTTTTATGTTGGTACTATCGACCTCATGACTTTTCCTAAAAAAGGCACTATGGGAGAGGCAAAGGTCTTTGCCAGAAGCCTGAACCCCAAGTGAGACAGATGCAGGCCATCTCTAGCAAAGAATCGTGGTCTGTCGATCATATCTTCCCAGGCTGTCAGGTACTGGATTAAGTGATTTCTCCCATTTTAGTTCGCATCTCTACAAGTGTACTGTTATTATCGGTACTTAATTAATTGTATGGTTGTAAATTCAATGTTTATTCTACCTGATTTGCTAATACAGTACTGACTGTAACTCATTACTCTGATCATCTAACTGTCATATAGCTGAGTTCATTTCTCCTGTTTCTGTTCTTCCCATTCCTAAACTCAGAATCAAACTCATGCAAAGAAAGGTGCCATTATTGTGACAGAGGAATTACTTTGTTAAAAAAGTGGATGAAGAAGTCATGAAGGATAAAGCTAATCAGTTCAAATTCGATATAACATCTTTTACTTTTTGAATCTTAGGGATTTAGCTACTACTTACAAGGAGAAGATTGTGATAAAGAGATTAAAATGTTATAAAAGGCTGGTATAGTCTTTATGCAAGAAACAAAGATTAAACATGCAAATACTGCAGGAATTTAGCATTTCTGACCTGGATCTGGACCACCAATGTGTCTAGCTCTATGTCTTATAAAAAGGAGTTATGACAAGAATCTACAATTTGTAACAAAGTCAAAGCTGAAAAAAGAAGGCAAATACACCGTAGATGAAAAACAGAATGCACTTTATTTCTGCACCAGTAAGTACTTTTTACTTATCATCACATGAGATTAGTCAGACAGACAACTGCAATAATGACATGTAAATGCAAGTCATCTATAACCACTTGACAATACTTTAATCAATATATACTCATCATATTGATCACTGCCACAGCAGCCTTAGCTATATGGGTTATAACCTGACAAGGATATAATGGCTGGCCAGCTTCCAAAGCTTCAGGGTACCTTCTACACACCTAAAGTATCAAGCACATCAAGCTGAGCTGACTAAAAGGCAAGTTTGGGAGCAAAGCCCTTCAGAGCTTTACTGCCACCAAAGAGCATGCTCCTCTGAGGCTTATAAGGATTAACGGTCGGCATGTGTTTTCATTTGCTAGGCAGATAAGTTCCCTCTGGGGAAAAAGCTTCCATTTTTTTTAATTTATTGATATCTAATTGCGTTCATTATTAGGAAAATTATTTTAAAATTAAGTGTTGTGTTTTAATGGACTGTCTCAAAAATGTAATGCACTTTTAAACAGAACACTTTAATTTTCTGTCAGTTTAGAAATAGTTTTAACTAACTGAAAACATACATTCTGTGGACAAAATTAGTTTTTTTTTCCTTTGGTGAGGCTGGCATACTGTTTGAAACTGCTTTGTACTGTATTTGTTCTGTCAAAAAGGGTAACTTTTGTGGACTGGTAGTTTTACTGGCATTTGCTGCTTGACTTCCGTGGGAAAGAGGCACATTTTTGCCTTGAACATGGAACATGGTCAGTCCTTCTTCCAGCCACGAAAAGAAAAAGTTAAGCAAACAGCCTTTACCACCACAGCAAGCTAGCAATCTGCCTCAGCCACAGGTGGATGACTCTGCTGTGGCCATTTGTTGTACCTCAGACCACTCATCTTTTACCACAGGTGGATGACTCTGCTGTGGCCATTTGTTGTACATCAGACCACTCATCTTTTACCACAGGTGGATGATTCTGCTGTGGCTATTTGTTGTACCTCAGACCACTCATCTTTTACCTGAGATGGATGACTCTGCTGTGGCCATTTGTTGTACCTCAGACCCCTCATCTTTTACCACAGGTGGATGACTCTGCTGTGGCCATTTGTTGTACCTCAGACCACTCATCTTTTACCACAGGTGGATGACTCTGCTGTGGCCATTTGTTGTACCTCAGACCACTCATCTTTTACCAAAAGTGGATGACTCTGCTGTGGCCATTTGTTGTACCTCAGACCACTCATCTTTTACCACAGGTGGATGACTCTGCTGTGGCCATTTGTTGTACCTCAGACCCCTCATCTTTTACCCTGGATCCATCTGATATAGAACCTACAGCCACTATGGATAGGGGGGTTAGCCACAGCTTCTGCAGTAGTTGGAGTCCCATCAGTGGACAAGGGAGATCCACTCTTGTCAGTCCTTGAAGATGGCACAGGGATGTTTCCCCTGTTGTGCCAGAATGCTATGCCTATCCAGATACTGCCATTAGTAACATGATTAAACCCTATTTTACCTGTCAGAAAGACACAGAAATGAAAGCACGTGTTTACTTCTCTTCAAATGTATTTAGACAGGAGTAGTTTCACTGTCTGATCCAGGGTTTAATGCAGGCTATTGCTCTTTCTTGTACATTTTTAATGATAAAAGAAAGAGGGATCCATCTTTTCCTGAAGAGATTCGAGATTCTGAATCTAAAGATAAAGATGCAGTGGTAGATTCAGGGTTTTACCCTCAGATTTCTAATGCAGTCTCAGAGGACAGCTCACTTTCTGATTCTCCATGTGGGGGTTTCTTTTTCTCCGAGACTATTGCTAGAATGTGCCAGTGATTTCTCTGTAAGAACACTGAGGTTTTTCAATTCCTCAGAAAATACTATGAGTTTTGCAGAAGGATTTTCAGAACCCACAACCATTTATCCTGTTGTGTCAGCTTAAGAGGATGTGTGCGTGTTACTGCCTGCAATTTTCCTGCTAGCCAGTTGCCCCTAAAAAGTCAGAAAGTCTGTATAAAATTCCTCAGTCTTTAAAATGTTTATACACTATTCCCAAACCTGATCCAGCAGCTATAGTCATAGTTGATCGAATTGCTGTTAAGCACTTAGTTAATTCTAACCCTACTGTTTCTGATAAGGATGCAAAACTTATTGATGTGTGCAGAGAAAAACGTGTATACCTCTGCAACTTCGGTTTTCAGAATTTTGAATTGTCAGGTTGATATGTTAAAGCTGTTTCTAACAAATTGTTAATGCATGAGGAATTCTTTATCTACAGTTTCTTCTTGTGAGGAAAAAATCTGCTTTAAATAACTTAGTTTCTTCTTCTGCACAGGTCACTAATCATTGTTTGCAGTGTGTGTATGACTCTGCTAATGCTTCTTCCAGGGCTATGGCCACTGGTACTCTTTTAAGGGTTTGCATGGCTGTATTCCCAGGACCTTCCTGAAGATGGTAAAAATGAGAATTTAAATTCTCCCTTTGATAGAGGTTTAGTTTTTGACCCCTCTGCTGCAGAAATGATCAAAAGGTAATGTGAAAGGGGCAAGCTGATCTAGGGAATCTCTTAGATTTTTCAGCTCTCCTTTTCCAAATTGTCCAAGGGATTTTCTTTCTCCTTTTTGCATTTTTGGCAAAAAAACAGAATAATGGATCTCAACAAAATTCAGGTAAACAGACATTTAAGGACAAATAGCAAGGGAGTTCCAAAAAGAAGTTTCTAACCTACCAAAACCAAAAACAGTCCAATATGTCTGAATGAATATTCACGAGACATTGTGACCCACTTCTACCTTGCCCCCTTTTTCTTCCAGAAAGTCTTAATCTCCATTTTTCTCTTTGGAAATAGATTGCTTCAGACAAATGAGTTCTGAACAGCATTCATCAAGATTACAAATGGTAGTGGGAGTCAAGTCTTCCTTTCCAGGGGGGGGGGGGGGGGGTCATTCCTCATTCTCAGCATCAGACTCTTCTGTTTCCACCTGTTCATCACATGCTGTCCCAAGGTCTAATGGAACAATTTTCTCCTTCAAAAGTGGAGGAGGGTTGTTATTCAAGGATGTTCCTAGTGCCAAAGAAAGAAAATGCTCGGAGACCAGTTCTGAATCTTTCTTTCTTAAACCTGTTTGTGATAATGTCTAAATTCAGAATTATGTCACTTCACAACCTGTTACCTCTTCTTCCTCTTTCTAGTTTCAGGGCAATATTAGACTTATATGAATATCACCACAACATCCCTATTCATCCAGATTTCAGACATTTCTTAATGTTTTTTATGTTTGAATCACATTATCAGTTCTCTGGCTTAACCTTTGAACTATCCACTGTACCAATAGTGTTCACAAAGTGTCTTGCTCCAGTTATAGCTCATTACAGGCTACAGGGTATCCAAAGTTTCCCATATTTAGATGACTTGCTTTATCTTTACCGAGTCTTTTTCAAAATTCAAAGAGAATAGTTATGATTTCCTCACACAGGATTGTGCTCCTGTGATGTTAACTAGACACCTCAGTTCAAAGAGCTTTTCCTCCACAGGAAAAAAAAAGATCCTTATTTAGATTTGTTTCTAAGGTTTCCGACTCATACATGAAAAAGATGCAGTGGTATCAAAAATCTCCTTTTTACCAGCATCAACAGCATTTATCTTTTCAAATCCTAGTGCTGGGGTTTGGCAGAAGAGAAATCATTTGGTCGAGACAGCCAATATCCTTAAATCCAGGTCTCTCCTTCTTCCTTCCCACTCCAAAGCAGTCAGTCAGACTCATTGGACTTTGATTTGGCAGCAATTTCAGGTGGGATGAAAGTGCAGTGGTGTAGGACACCAAGGACAGATGCAAGGACATACATACCTAGAAGATGCTTGCCCTGATCAAGGCACTTAAGTCTCTGAACCATCTTTGGCCCCCAGGACTTCTTCAAAGTGGTTTAATTCAATATCAGTTTTGTGGTATAGCAACAAACAAGGGGAAACCAGGTTGTACCCCCTTTGCAGACTCACCATGTTAGGTTGGGATTTAGCTTCACAGCACAATCTCACTCTACAGGCAATCCTACATTTTGTCAGAGCAAAACTGTATGGCAGACAAACTGAACAGGAACAGGGTAGACTCTCATGAATGGAAATTAGATCAGGGAGTCTTCTAACAAATTTGTTTGTATGGAAGGTGCTTTGAAATTTTGGAAACTGGACAGCTGTTATATCCTTGGCAGGGTATAACCCATATAGCTTAGGCTACTGCAGCAGTGATCATTCGAACATCGACTGCTATGGTAATTTCAACTTATACAAATGTACATTTCTTTCATTCAATAAAATCTTAAAAATTAAACACACTAAAAGTAAAAGTCACAGCATATACAAGTCAGTAAATGGAGAACAATGTGGAAGTTATGTAACAGGTAACAGAGTGTATTAGCATATATAGACACACACACACACACACACACACACACACACACACACACACACACACACACATATATATATGCCCTTAAAATATAAATAATAATTTGTTATTTAAACATTATCATGATTATAATAATTTAATGTTTGTACTGTTGATCATACCTAAAGTGATGTTAAAGGTAGGGATTTAGAAAATGCACTGGTTAGTAAAGAATATATGTGGCAGGTGTTAATAAAGGCTTGTTACAAGCTAGGATTAAATGATTTGTTAAACTTTTTTTAATATAAAACAATGTAATATTTTGTTTAAATTTTGTTTTTAAGAATTTTTAAAACAATGTGGTGAACTATGTTCAACATTGGAAGTTTGATACTGCTTTAAGGATTTTAATTGTTGCTTAATTGAATAATTTATGGGTGTATTTAACTTGGTTGGGTAAGGTTGTGATTTTTGTTCTGAGGAAGTCTCTGTAGTGGAGAGGAAAGCGCTTAACTGTTTGTGAATAAATGTGGTATCCTTTGGAGTGCTCACATTCTTCTGGTTATTCTGTGCTTTATTAGACTTAACAATTAGCAGAAAATGAGACTGCACATCTGAAAATAACTTGTCAAAAAACAGTCATTCATAATTAAAAAAAGTTTTATCAGTTGAATATAGAGAGTAGTTGCAATGAGTTACTAATTAGCTTCTATGCATAGCCCTGGGTTTCAGTCTCTCACTGTCTCCTTGCATACTACATGACCCTTAACATTCTTGAAAAGAAACATCTGTAATCGCTGGGTTATTTGGTTATCAAAGGAGTACAAATGCATACAGAACAACAATATCACTATATTGCTAACAAATCAACACTGCTTATGATGACTTTTTTCCAAAAAGAACCAGTCTTATATATATAATGCTAAACAGAATGTTGTCAGTATAACATCTTTAAAAGACAATGTTTCTAGAACCTTTAAGCATCTTAAATGCACAGAATGAATGTAACCCATCTGTGGGTTTTCAGTATTAAAAATATTAAAATATGAAAACATTACAAAACAAGATTTACAACTTACAAAATGTGTGTGTACATAACAATCTAAGAAGTGGTGTTGCAGGTACCATTAATTTGCACTTCCTCTATGCACACTTGTTGGCACTGAACTCTTATGTTCCACAACCCAGCCAAATGGATAGGTTCACCAGTCTTTATCAACAAATATTTCAGCTGCAGTATGGACGCAGTTTCATGTTTCAACAAGAAGCTACATCTAAAGAAAAAGTCAGTAAGAACTCTTAGAGTTTTGTCAAATTGAAGATCCTTTGAAAGTTCTGCAAACACCTGAGTTAATAATTAATTAATTCATTCATTCATTCATTCATTCATTGTTTGCTAATTGGACACATGTATTTATCCACAGTTTAGATGGCTTATTTGTTAAGTCCATACAGGAGAAGATGAAATTTTGGTAAGCATGTATATGGACCTAGTTAAGAAGAAGTTGCCATTTTTGCACTTTTTATTGACCTTAATTTATTTTATGGCTTAAACTTTAAGTAATGATCAACAGAGATTACTTTTTTCTATTTTTCATTTTTGTATTTGACTCCATTATAGACACATCCTTTGTTCCCAAGGAGCCACACTAACTTCATTATAGCAAGAAAAGCATGGCTGAGTACAAGATGAAAGATAAAGGAAGGGGTATAGGGAATAAATTCTTTTACATCACATGGTGTTACTTATCACAATAAAGTGGATTATTGGTCAGATGTAAGCTTCCTTTCAGCAATTATTTGTAATTTCTCTTATATTTCTGTATCTGCTTCATACCTGCCTATGGTGATACTCATAACATTTATATGACTACCCTAAATTAAGCTGTCTTTTCAGAAAATGGATTATCTCCTCTTATGTTCTAAATCTGCTGTGGCAAGTGCTAAAGCCAATTTATTTTGTTTTATTTAATCTATCATAATAGTTAATTCCACCACAGCCTTATAGTTTGGTTGGCATCTAAGGAGTCTAGTAATCTATTTATATTGCCATCAAGGCAGTAAAAGCAAACACTGGAATACACACAGTCTAACAGGTTAAAGCCGAGGTCTAGTAAGCATTCTAGGCAGATGGCACAAGAAGTGAGTAGAACCTACAATGAATAAATATGTTTCACAACTGTGGTCCTAACATACTCTAAGTCTGTTAATAATTTCATTTTCATCATTTTGTGATAATATATTCAGGATTATTAAATTATTGGAGCTTTTCTCTTCTGGCCTTCGTGCTGAAAAATGGCATTTTTTGCCCAGTCAGAATTCCCTGGTAAACAAATGTCAAATAAAAAATAATAAAATATTGTTAATATTTATGGTAAACTTGTATTTAGCTATTCTGCCTGTTTTAATATTTATGCAAAACCTGTATACACTCTTCAACCCTAAATGTTACTTTTCTTTAATATGCAGTTCAGGAAATGTCACAAGAACTACATCAATTAGTGCATTATGAGAAGACAGAGTTTAATTCATAGTATGCTATATGTGATACTTTGGGCATTTAAGACTAGTGACTTATCACTACAGATGGGGTGTCACATGTCAGTGATGTTACAGTTTTACTCTTTGCATATACTCATGTGCTTTCATTTCATGTAATGAATAAGCAGAAAACTGTGAGTTATAGTGTAATTGTTTTATTACACTTTAGAGCATTTTTGTGATAATTTAAGCTCCTTATGCTTGGTGCTTGTTTCTCACATTGATAGGATTGCCAGTTGTTAACTTGGATTATGAAATCTTTTACCAGTTTTGTTTCAGTTAGTGGTTGTCCTCCTATTCATACAGAGTTTTTTTTACTTTATTTTATTTGTTTTTCAGGGTAGAGCACTGATCTCCATGGCCCCTTTCCAGACTCAGGCAAGTAGCGGTATCTGGTTATTTGACTTGTTCAGAGTCACACAGTTAGGCAATGGAGGCTGAGGGAATCAAACCTTGCACCAGTGGACCACAAGAAACAGCTTGTTAACAGTTCCTTAATCCTCTAAGCCAACTGCCAGACAGGAAGTTTTTTGGGGGCTGTCCTCCCACAATGCAAAGCAACTCATTTATTAGAATTTCATTCAATTTTTATAAGATAGTGTGAAAAGGTTATTTAGGCATGTCTGCACAATAGCTAAATTACTGTCACTACAGTTAAGTCTCCAAGTTAAGGATCATCATAATGTTTATTAGATGAAAGAAGGAAGAAATAAGCATCATGAAACCTAGTCATAAGAATTAAATGTCCTTAATTCTCTATGTCATAAAAATTAAGTTTCTTGTTATGTCTTTGCTAAAAATTTAAACCATAGCCAGATCACCTTATCTGGCTTGAGGCTTCTGTTATATAAGGACTGTAGCAATGAACATTTGGAAACTACGTGCAATTTTGGGGTCTTTCCAGGTTACAACTTCAATAAAAGGTATGGCAGGCAAATAAATAAAGGCATCATCTCTGCAAAGCATACATCACAAGAAAAGACCAACAGAGTCAATTATTTTTTTTTTCTTCAGAACAGTAGTTTGCTGCATGCTAATGCATTTCATGCTGAAATATTGTTTCTTCATCTTAAGAGACAACCATAAGTTCATTAAAACACTTATAATACTGAAGGCACTGAAAGCATTGTGAAGTCTCCCTCCCAAAACAAAAGGACAATTTCCCTGCCTCACTGGATTAATATTATATATATATATATATATATATATATATATATATATATATATATATATATATATATACATTTCAGAAAACATTATTTACCATTTATTTTCATTGATAAGCATATTCATTGCATTATAACTATGCTTTCTTCACTGATTATGTTGCACCCAAAATTGTACAGAAATCTAAAATCTGAAAGATCAATTCACATGTGACCTTGCTCCTCCTTATTTCCTGAGGTGTGCTAAAGTGTTTTAATATTGCAGAAGATGAACATACCTACAAGACTGCTGCCATTTTATTTTCTTCTCTTGTTCTGCATTTATCCATTTGTCACCAGGGCACAAGGGTATATGTTTGGGCTTAAAAGAAGAAAAGTAGAAAATACGTGAAGGGTGTTGATGGGGGAATACAATAACAGCACTATCAGCTTTATGATTGTCACCAATTTGACCATACTATTACGGAATGCTAATGATGAATGTGTATGTTACAGCTAGTATTAGGCTGATCTTAATTGTTAAGTGGGCCAGCAGTAACTTAAAGTAAAGCCAGCAGCTGGCGATGATACTTAAAAGCATCATGCATGTGGAATGCCAAGGTTGTATTTCTGTTTGTTGGAAATGATTCAAGAATATACCCTTTAAAAAATGAGTGAGGTCCAGATCAGTTAAGTTGCTTATGCCTGCATAAATGAGTTCTGATATAATCTGTTTTCTGCCTTTGCATATATGGTTGGTGAGGCTCCTAGGCCTATAATTACTTAGGTCCGTAGAGAGGCCAAACTTGTTTAGTTGAGTCACAATGGCTGTTCTCCTAGGTATTAGGTACAAATACTATGGACAGGCCGAAGTTGAGCAGTTTATGTACAGGCTCAGATACTCTATACTTGGCACTGATTAAAATGCAGTTTGTTATGGTATCTGGTCCTATAGAGGTATCATTTTTAACCTTTCTCAGGGATTCTAAGAATTATTCCAAGGTGATTTCATGGAAAACTAAAATTTTAAGAGGTAGTTGGGACAACAATGTAGGTAGGTGGGCATGGTTGGCATTAAATGTGTTTGCTGATATATTGGCTGTATCCTTGGAGTGTGTGATGATATTATGGATGAACATCTCAGTGTATTGTTGGCCATTACTCACTTTCCTTACAT
The DNA here is from genome assembly GCF_019279795.1 of Protopterus annectens. NCBI lineage: Eukaryota > Metazoa > Chordata > Ceratodontiformes > Protopteridae > Protopterus > Protopterus annectens. The sequence goes on from NC_056731.1 coordinate 1,263,868,016, forward strand.
AATTAAAAATAGATTTGTAGTTTCCTCTAATATCTGTAGTGATCTTAAATTTGAACTCTGCTTCATATTTTCTAAAAGTGCTCTTAAGTTTCTTGCTGGAAGGTTTCAGTGTGGTCCACTTGTAGAGGGGTGAGGATTCCTTATATTTTATGCATAACTTTTCTTTAATTATACAGTTTATTAGTATGGGAGTTTGGACAGAGTGGCGTATTCCTGAATTTACCAGTACATTTATGGTGGATAGGTAAGGACTACACAGCTGTTTAGGTGTTAGTAAAAATTGAATGTGAGTGTAGCAGCCTTCTCTGTGAGCTGAAGTTATTTCGGCCTGAAGAAGTCCATGGAGTTGGTCGGATTTGGTGGTGGAGTGCTGCCACTAGACCTGACAGAGACTTTGGCAGATTTAACCAGGCATATGAAAAGGTGGACTGGGGTACAGATGGAGGATAGGTTGGTAAGGACCAGGTCAAGGATATTAGAGCCTCTTAGTGGGCTGTTTTATGATTTGCTCCATTGCATTGGCATTAACAGTATTCAGGAAACACCGAACATACCATTTTAGAGGTGTAATTGTGACAATCTTTGCTTTTGTAATTGAAGTCCTCTCCCAAGAAGGTATTTGATTTGATATTTGACACCTCAATGGTATTATGGTCATTTTTATGATCTGGAGGGGGAGGCATTAAGAGGGTTCTGTAGCTAGCAGTGAAATAATAGTTTAATTTTTTATGGGTAGTTTGAATCTCAGGGAGCTCCCAGTTAGGATGTGGGTAATCTAACATGAGGTGATGGCATTTCTGACAAACACAAATACTGACCATTACCCAAGGGCCTTAGGGTGTGATAGGCACTAAACCCTAACATAGAGAGACTTCTGTCACTACACTGATATCATGTCTCAGTAACTACACAAATAATGAGAGTTGAATGATTCGGTCAACTTTCTATTTAGACTCCTAGCATTGAATAGTGTTTCCATAATGTTGTCTAAATTTGAGTTTGAGTTTGAGTTTGACATGACTACTTAGGAATGCCCAGTATGCAGATTCTACCTTAAAAGGCACTATGGGGCAGTACAGGCTTTAACCAGTATGTTGAAGCCCTGGTATGAGAGTACAAGTCATCCCTAGTGAAAGAGGAAATCTTATCCACCATCTCATGCCAGGATGACATATATTGTGCCATTAGAATGACATCAACAGTCAGTTGTTAAACTTAATTATTTTGTCTTGGCATCATCCTTAGTGAAGGCAAGTTACTAGTTAAAACCAATGATTTTCCTGCCTCTAATAAATTCATAGTAAGTCTTATTATGTCTCTGTCTCTACATGTCTATCTGTGTGGAGAGCTTTGAGTCATTCACTCCCATCTTAGGACTCTTGTGATATAGTGGATTATAAAATTAGACAAGTAGCTTACAATATCCCTCTTCATGTCCAGTCTGGTGGACATGAAGTCTGTATGCCTAACTATAAAATGACAATGACTAAAACCTTTCACTACGTGGAAGCAGATTTAGTAGGCCGTATGGGCTTAGGCCTGCTTTTCTAGTGACTCCTGTGTGGACTGTGTGGATTTGTAGTGTGAATGGAGAAGGAGTAGGTACTGCCTTGTGCACTGGAGACTGAGATCTTTTAGAGTGGGAGGAGGCTTTGGTAAATTTTTATTTACAGCCTCAGCAAAAGTTATGAACTTAGTGGTTTGATGTGATTGATGTGGTATGAAGGTATGATGCTGGGCAGTCTACCTAAATTCAGTGACTATTTCCCACTTTCAGTTCTTTAGCCTGAACAAATCATGCTGTTAGTGCTGACCATTCCTGTCTACTCTGTCTCCCTCAAGTCACACAGAAATGACTCGTCCCTGACGTTGTAATCTATCCTATTTAAGCATTGATCTTCCCAAGATTTAAATCCTTCTGGTTTTCCTAAATCATGTTAATATCTAATACTTGTTTGCAGGTTTGCACAACACCAATTTACTGTTTTCTCTTCCTCATCTTTTTTGTCACTCCTATTGCTTCTGCTTAAACAGAACCATGGAAGAGAATAAGGTATCTGTTTCTGATCCCACAAACTGAAATAAAAGGTTTTAAATTAAGTAGTCTTACTTCCCTATACCATTTACAAAAGTCCACGATCCAGACTGAGGGATCTTTTTTTATTATCATCTCCTTCCACTTAGCCAAGTATGAGAGCTTTTCACACCTTAAATAGAAAGGCACTGTAATGCTTTACTATATTGTCTAATGTCCATGACTGCCAGAATTCCTGATCCTTGAGGAGGATCAGCTTCTTCTACACCACCCTGGGTCACTCATTCCCCCACAGAAAATGTCTCATTTAACCCTCTAATTTCCTAATTTCCTATTCTTTTAGTCATTGCCAATATGCTTGTCCTGAGTACAAAATGTAAAACAGAACATACCAGTACAGTACCTACACTGCTTGGACAATATCCAGATTTAGAGCCTTCCATCTCCATAAGTTCTCTCTTATTGTTTGCATATTTTTCATTTAGTTCTTCTCCACAGACTCCTCTTCACTTCTTGACAACCAACAACCCAAATGTTTTATATCTGCATGCTTCTACCTTCTGAAGTATTACAGATTCAGGTCTTGTATTTGTTTTATATTTAGGTGTAAGGGCTTGGATTTTTCCAGTATTTATTTTGTGGTCTGATATCCATCTGATATTGTCCAATATTTGCTACAGGTTTGGAAAGTCTTCCCTTGACATTGATAATGTTGTATGATGTCATCTGCAAACAATGATAATTTTAAATTTAATGACCCCCGTTGGTATCCCTTTAACTGTGAGGTTCATATTTCATTGGCTTGAAGTTCTGAATATAAAGCAAAGAGTATAGAGGATAGTTGGCATTCTTACTTGGTGCCCCTCATAGCAAGGATTTTACTGGTGAAACATGTCCTGAAGTCAACCTGTACTGAAGTCCCCTTGTATAGTTTTTCAGTGTGTCAATAAGACCAAGTGAAAATTTTTACTTTCTTGTGCTGTAAGAATATATCAGCATTCTAGCTAGTTGCAAGCTTTTTTGACATCCACGCATATCAGTGCTTTGGATGCTTTCCTCCAAGGCATTTTCAGTGTTCGGCAAAGTTCTAATTAGACTGCTGGCTGTGTGTCAGCCCTTTGTGAAGTTCATACTTAGCTAGAATAAGTCTTCTTTTACTGAATTCGTTAGCCATATGATGTAGCCTGAAGAATATCGGAAGGCGTGAAGATTCTATATAATGACACAAAATTCACATTACCTCTTCTTTGTGCCTCTTTAAGATTCCTGAAAATTAAAAGTTAGTAGAAACTATTTTTCAGGTGGAACCTTGGGTTTAACAGAGATATTTGCATTTTTATCGGCATTCATGAGAAGAATTTTCTTCATATGAAATATCTGAAAAATCAAAGAGTAATTTTGTCTGAAATGTAATTTAGAATATGCCTCCAAATAAAGACGATTTTTTTTTATGTCATGGTAAAAACCGTCTATATATAACCTATATGTAACCTACTCCATGATAACATTGTTGCATCTCGATCTGGAGTAACCTGAATGACTATAGTAAGACCGAAGTTAATAACTGACTATGGCTGTGAACAGTGGATGCTCCATATTACATTTCTTGAAGAGGCACAAAATGAGCAATGTAGCTAGCTGGTGGGGCATATGAAGACCAAGCAAGCAAAAAAAATATATATGTCTTTCTTCACAAAAATGTAGTCCTATGACCATGCGAAATATTAAAATAACTTTCTCAGAATAATGTCAGGTACAGCAAATATCTCAAAACCTTATATTTGGCTTTCCTTGTTCTCGATCTATGCATACTGGTAAACATCTTATGTTTGGCTTTCCTTGTTCAAGATTTATGCATGCTAATAACCTTTATCCTTATTTTCTAAAACTCACCTGCTCCATTAGAGCCAGCCGACTGATGGTTATAATAAATCTTTCCTTTAACACCAACACACAAAGGTAAACTAAAGGATGCAGTTTTTGCTTTCCTAAAAAATGGTCTATGATGCTTTAAATCACTCAAAAGTCATCTGGACTTGCCATCCTCATCTAAATAACAGAACATTTTCCCAGTCAATATTCACAAGGCAACCTCTATAGTTACCATGACAGCAGGAGTTCACAAAGGTTAGAGCCCTGAACTCTTACTGTTCACATAATTTATTAATTTCACATCTCAGTGTAAAATGGTTATTTTATTTCAAATTACCTGGTCTTCTTTAGAAATGATACTTCACTCTCCAGCATATATTTTCATGGAGAAAATGTTTAATTAGTCTTTCACACTTATATCTCTAAATCTTCTGCCAGCTACTCCAGCAAAATATACTAGGAAGCTCAGGGATATATAAATTGAAATGATCCAGGATGACATAGCATTAAGAGGAGATATAAGCAGACTTTCATTCCAGGCTCAGATGTGTAAATTGTGGCTATGATTTAAAGTTGCAATGAATAAAGGGACTGGGTTGAGGGTGCAGGATTCCCATTTGACAGATTTTTCCTGTCATTTATACTGCCATCAGGAAACAAATGTAGTTTATTTGCAAGAACATAACAGGCAAGATAATTGCTATTGTCCTTTTTTCTTTTTATTTAATGCACAATAATTCAAAGTGAGCACTGCTAAATCCCAAATGCAAAAAAGCCGAATGCAGGAAGACCAAAGTCAAAAGACTGAATGTCAAAAACCTGCCAACAAATATGGTTGATGCATAAAATACTGAATGCATTAGTGTGCAAAACATATTAAAACACCAACTGTCAGCAATGTCAATTTCTTACCTTGCAAAACTAAAAAACTTGACAAATTATGTTTGTAATCTCCATCAGCATCCCTACCCTTGGTTAGGTATAAACTAAACAAGGATGTCAGGTATGCTTCCCTGCGCCGCAACTCATTGGTAAATATTTTCAGCTGAAAATCACTACTGCTGCAATTTTGCATTACTGTGACAGCAGTAATTCATTGTGCTCTGATTTTGTGTGATACCGAATTTAGTATATGCAAATAATATGGGTATGGCAGGCAACACCCCTCCCCCAATAGAGGATGCAGGGGCTTTTGCTCACTGCAAAAATACATTTTTCCCCATCTGGTCGAAGCTTCTTGAAATACATATTTTTGTCTGACTGAAGTTACAATCAATGAAGACTCATACAGATGTAGTGGAAACATCTGTAGCAGTATAGAGGACTGTAATGGTGCCAAAACTAAATTTGACTACAACAGTGAATAAAACACCCAGAAAATTGCTTGAACTGTGCAACTACCAATAAATAAAGGCAATAAAAGAAAGTTAATGGTAACTGTATATGTCATTCAGATAATATCTCAAATAGAAAGTGCTGCAGAAGAAGCATAGGAAAAGGGAGCAATGCAAAAGAACAGCCACCAGGAAGCCAGAAGAAAGCAGACCCACACAATGGCACAAACAATAAGGAACAGAAGCTAACAAATATTGTATTTTAGATTATGTGAAAGAAAGAGATAAGACTATGAGTCAGTACCCAAAAAATAATCATAGAAAATGCATTGAATGTTAAAGGCTGAAGTAGCCCAGGCATTGACAAGTAAGTTGTGGAACCTAAAAAAAACAAAACCTACAATGTTATTTTATTTTTTATTTTATTTTACATTTGTTTACCAGGAGTGTCCACTGGGTTGGAGTGAACCCATTTTCAGTGGAGGCCTGGGGAGAAAAACTCCAGATAGACATTTGTTAACAAATAATCAGAAACATTTTTTTTAACAACAAATAAAAAGAACATATTGTTCTTTGCAACAGGTTCAGACATACAGTTAGATAACAGATTGAAGTATAAAAGCAAATTAAGAAAAATGCAGGCATTGTGTATTTTTGAAGTTATAGCAGTCATGACAGATTATGAACAGTTGTATTTTGAGTACCATAACAGTTTTACTTTATGAAAACTGAAGGTTGAAGTTTGATGTCTGAAAAACTGCAGCTGGCACACAGAAAACTCAAGACAGAAAATATGCACAAAGCTGCCGTTACAGTGAAAATAAATGCAATAACAACTGTAGATTTAGCACATTTAACCCCTTAATTGCTGAGCATTTTCATAAAGTCTGTCGACAGAATACTAACTGTTTGGGATTATTTTTGCTCTTTGATTTGAAAGCCTCTGACTCCAAAATGATTCACATTTATGCATGACACATTCAGTGTGTATTACGGGTATGATTTTTTATAAAACACAAAGGGAATGGACTTCTATCCTTAAAGAAGATAAAGGTGCAGTTGCATACTAAATTTGAATGAAAAAAGATAATATATATAAAATGAAAAGATCACTTTTATACAGAAATACTGCTTTTAGGTCTGAAATCACACCAACATCTGTGGATTCAGAAAACTTTGCCACATTGTGGTAGGAGAACTTGCACCATAAGCAGCAATGAGCAATATGCAAGATTCAGAAAACACAAAAACAGGACGTAACCAGCTGAAATTACATTGTCAGATGAGTTTATGCTAATGATTGCATAATGAAGTGTCACATATGATAATGAGGCAAAACAACATGACAGAGTAATTCAAAGACTTTTAATGTCACGCAGTGATATCGTGTCCAGTTTAGATCTTTACACAGTCATATGCTCACTAACAGGCAGAGTAGTGTAGGATGTTAGGGATTGCTGCAGCTATTGTAAATGTTTATCTGCAAGAGGCTGTTATAGCAGCTGCCTCAGTCGATGGTATTCGACATGACCCCCAGAGGTGCTGAATCATCTGACAGCACTAAACATTTACTGGGTGGCATAACAACACAGTGACCCAATACCCTGTGGATAGGAGCCATGCAGCACCATGTGGACATGTGTGGGCCTCATCTTCAACCTCATGGTAGTCATGGAGTACCTATCCCAGCAGATACCAAGGTACATGTGGCTTTACATATGTTAGCTACAGGGACCTCTCAGTTACCCATTGGTGACAAACTAGGGTTACCTCTGACATTTGCCTTGAGAATACTCCATTATTTCTTTCAGATCATGGTTCAACATGTGAGGGAGGATATATGGTTTCCATGTACCCCAGACAAGAGAGCCAGCACCATGTGGGATTTCTATATGACCTTTACCACTGATTTGTGAGGGCTGACATCCCACAAGGGCATCTTGTGGACATGTTGGATATGCCCTGGAAATCTAACTAGGAAAGCATTAAATTATTGGGGGTACATATTACAGATGACCTAACATGGAGCATTAATACTACTGACATTATAAAGAACGCACAGTAACACCTTCATTTCTTGTGAAAGATGAGGAATGTAAACCTCCCCTCTCCAATCCTCACTACCTTCTACGCTGGCACCATAGAAAGTATACTAACCAACAGTATTGTAACTTGGTACAATAACTACTCCATCTCAGACCAAAAGGTCCTCCAGAAAGTGGTTAGGGTAGCAGACAATCATTGGAACCACACTCCCAGGCATCCAAGAAATATACCTGTCACAGTGTCTCAGCAGGGCAAACAAGATAATCAGAGACACTAACCACTCTGTCCATGGACTGTTCACCTATTTATCTTCTGGTAAACGCTACCGCAGTATGAGATGCAAAACACCTAGATTCAACAAGAGCTTCTTCCCACAAGCCATTAGACTACTAAACTCACACTAACTCAACATCATGTTGAACTCTGAACTCTGAAAAAGGCTGCTGAAAATTCCAACAACAATACCTCATATTTTTTGTGCAATAATATTTCTATGCAGTAACACCACTGTGATTCTTAAATTCATGTTTTTGTGCACTAATCAAAGCTGTAAAGCAACTCTGCAATAATGACTGCCATGGAAGAAGTCTCCTGTATGTGCAATCAATATGTATAATAGTTAGATTTTAAGAAAATAATGTATGTCAATAGTAGCTGTTGTACTGTATATTGTCTATATGTGGAAATGCCTCCACCTTGAAACGGAGTAAAGAAATTTAATTCAGTGATGCACAAGTTGTATAATTTGAATGACAATAAAGTTCACTTTGACTTTTGACTTTAATTAGAAAATCCACATAATCAAATTGATCATGTGTACAACCATGCCTTAGCACAAACCAGAACCATCGTAAAACATGTGCTTGGGCTGCTGAATTTAGTTTTGCTACCTGGATTGGAACTATTATAATACAGTACCTATATTTTATTAGCTTGCTATCTACCATGCTGAGACGTGTGAGAATTGTTTTGGCACCAATTCATAGGTTCATAGGTTCATAGGTTCATAGGTTCATAGGTAGGTACTAGGCTATCGGACCTCGGTCCTATACAAGCCCAGCCAAAAAGGTACCCTGGCTTTTGCCACCCAACAAAATTATTTTCCTGTGCCACTGTCATGCAGAGCCACAGCGGTGATCCCTGGGGTGAATTTCCTATTTCACATCCAATCATCAAGATTTTTCTTGAAGAGTGCTAATGAGGAGCTTTGCTTGATATAGCTAGTTAGTTTATTCCAGAGTATGGGCAGTCTCTGGGACAGGAATCTATCCCTCCGGACCATGTCCAACAGCTCTGAAGTTCTGTGTAGGGCATCTGTTTGAGGCCGGTAAGCCTCTTTGTGAGGTATTTCTGCAGTCTTTCCAGTTGTTGTAGATGTCTTGTGAAGTACATACCAAAATGGGCATTGCACTCTATAATGGGTCTAATGGGTGATGAGTAGAGGGGAACAATGACATCTTTTTGTCTGGATGAGAAACCTTTTGTGATGAGGTGTGCCATGTAGAAGGATTTCCTGACTACTGTGGGGATGTGATTATCAAAGGAGAGACTACTGTCCACCTGTGTCCCAAGGTCTCTTATCACACTTTCAGTGTTAAGTATACTACCGCCTATGTTGTAGTTCATGGGTACAGAGTTTTTACCAAAGGGGATGACAATGCACTTTTTGGCATTGAGCTTGAGGCCATGGCTTTGACACCAGGCATCTGTCTCAGTGAAGCCCTTTTGTAGGATGTCCACATCGTTAGGAGTTTCGATTATGGCTCCTAGTTAGCAGTCATCTGCGAACTTCATTAGCCAAAGACCTTCTGTGTTAGCCTGTACTTCAGAGATGTAGATACCAAACAGGAGAGGACCCAGGACTGAACCCTGTGGTACTCCACTTGTCACTGGTCTGAAGTCGGATTTGGAGTCTGCTACTTTCACAGTGTGGGCTCTGTCAGTGAGCCAGTTGGCAACCCATCTTGTGACATAGGGATTTATACCTAGTTTAGTAAGTTTATCTATAATTCCAGGGTGGGGGATGGTGTCGAAAGCCTCAGCAAGATCTAGATAGGCTGTGTGAACCACCTTACCCTTGTCTACGGCTTTGGTGACTGCTTCAAAGAAGTCTATCAGGTTTAGAAGACATGATCTGCCTTTTACAAACCTGAACTGGGTGGGATCCAGAGTTTGTAGATTACTAATGTCTTTGTTTATAAGTTTCATGATGATACATTCCATGGCCTTGCAGACCAGGCTCATCAGGCTAATGGGGCAGTAGTTCCCGGGGTCCGTGGTGGCTCCCCCCTTGTGGAGTGGGATAACCGTTGCTGTGCACTATTTGGCAGGCACAAAGCCTGAGGTGAAGCTATGATTGAACATGGTACTTAGGTAGGGTGCAAGTTTGTTCTGTAGTTCATGTAGAACACAGCCTGGGATGTTGTCTGGTCCCATGGATGCTGTGTTCTTGGCTTTGGAGAGTGTGGTTTTTACCTGTGCAGCCGTGATTACAGGTACTTTGCATTCTTCCGATATAGAGATGGGCTCTTTATGGGGTGAGAGGGGGTAAAGTTAGCACTGAACCTATCTGCAAGGATGTTGGCAATATCAGTTAGGTCTGTATATTTAGTGCCATTGTGCTGTAACTCAGAGCAGATCTGAGTGTTGCCACTGAGATTCTTGACATAGAATGCTTTGTGGTTGTCTTTAGAATCAGTGGCGATTTTGTTTTCATAACTAGCTTTGGAGGATTTTATCAGGGATTGCAGCTTCTTACTGAGGCTGACCAGGGAGCTCCTCCATTCATGGGATTTTACTCTCTGTTTCCAAGAGTTTCTTCCTTCTGTTGTACAGTTTGTTTATGGCAGGGGCCCACCAGATTGGCTTCCTTTTTTTGGAGGATAGCATCTTGGTTCTGTTTGGGATAGCACGATCCATGCACTCATGTAAGTGCTTATAAAGTGCAATTGTGTAGGATTCAGTAATCGTAACTGTATTGTCCATCTGCATGGGTGTCATGAAGTTCACCACTTCTGTCTTAAGAAGCATGAAGTTGGCTTTGGAGAAATTTTTTACCATGGTTTCCTTAATGGGGGGTGGAGGTAGGATGTGGATATCTAGGGTAATTAGCTTATGGTCGGATCGGACCAATGAGGCGTTGACTTCAGGTGTGGAACACTGGTCACTCATACTGGTAATGACAAGATCTAGGATATTGTTGCCCCAGGTGGGGGTGTGAATAAGTTGATCCAGGGCATTGGAGTTTATGAATTCCAGAAAGTGTTGAGTGAAGGAGTTGGTACATGAGTAGTTTTCCCAGTTAATGGCGGGGTAGTTGAAACTGCCCATTATAGGGTGTTTGGTTGAACCCTAATATTTTCCAGTACATCAAGAAAAGAGGAGTGGGAATCCTGGGGCATGGTGGGTGATCTGTAGCAAGCTACAATTTGGATTGCAGTTTTGCCCAGAGTTAGTTGCACCTGGATAACCTCGGCTGCATTATGCTGAGCAACTAGCCTGGAGGTGTGGATATCCTTAATGAATATGGACACACCTCTGCCTTTGGTGTTCCAGTCCAGGTTACATGGCCGAAAAGTGTGGTATGAGTTATAGCCCGGTAGTGCAGGGGTGCTCTCTGGAGCCTTGAACCAGGTCTCAGTCACTGCAGAGATATCGATGTTCTCCATTTTAAGGAGTGCCTCGAGTGAGTGCATTTTGAGATTTAGACTTCTAGCATTGAGTAGCATCACCCTCAGTTTTTGCTTGCCTGTTGCTGTTATGGTGGTGAATTTGTCATTTGAACCTTGCCTAAAAAAGGCACTATAGGGGCGGCAAGAACCTTAGCCAGTATCCGGAATCCCAGGGGTGACAGGTGCAGGCCATCTCTGGCAAAGCATCGTGGTCTGTCGACCATGTTATCCCAGGCAGACAGATACTGGATCCCTTTAGAATGGCACCAGAAGCTTAGCCTGTCAGATTTCCTGAAAGTGAGACAATTATGGCTGGAGAAGATGAAGATAGTGCTTCTTTTAGAGCACAGAGGTGATATGAGGAGGAGTCCAGGATTTTTCTGGATATCCTAAATAAGCATTACAATTGGAGGCTTCTGCAAGAGGGCTGTATCATGTCACAGTATAAGGTTGATGCCTGAAATAGTTTGGCCAAGGCTGACACCCATGCTACAGGCATCCCACGTCGGAGAGATCAGTACTGTCTCCACTATAATGACTAAAGATAATGCAAGCCTGACTTCTTTTGTTGATGGGTTGCTGAAGTCAGAGTGCAGTTACCACCTCAGTGCTGTGAGTTTTCCATCTTTTAGCTAAGCAAATGTTTTGCCAAAGCATGCCACCACCCAGTTTCTGCCTTGCTTATTTCTCTACCCCCTGCACAGATTGAAAGGAACAATTAGATATATAGGAGCAGGCTAGACCACATAAGAGAGTATTGGGGTAAGTATATCTGCTGTCATGAAATATGCCTCTGTTTGGATAGTAACAGTTGCAGCCATTATAAATAGGTATGCATGACTTTTACACAGCCGTAACATCTGTCAGTACTAGCATACCTTAAGGGAGTTAGTATGATAGTGCAATGCTAGAAGTGTGCTTCTATATGCTTCTTCCTATATAAGTAGACAAGTGTCTCATCCTTTTAAGTTTATGTGCACAGAAGTGGTTAGGATGGCTGTGGATTCAATCCCCTCCCCCCAAAAAAAAGTTCTGTTGTCATGGCAGAGAACATTGATCATCCCATTAATATCAATGCACCACTACAAGGCCCATATATGTAGTGTTCATAAGTGATAGTTTGCTGGGCATTTCACAATTAATACAGAAGAATTATCTGTTCCTTGTCTATCATCTGGGCTGTACTTGTTTATTACGTATATGCAAAGTATTATTATTATCAAAACTCAAATATTTTCAAGCATAGATGTGCTGTCATGATAAATAGCTCCTGCAGTTAGGATTCTGTTATGTCAGATTGTTTATGATGATGGCTTTTGCCTTAAGCCCCCCAAATGTTATAATCACGCAAAACAAGATGATGACATATCTGTGTTGGTTGTATTAGTAAGTTATTTTATGCTTTATTGTAGCAGTATCAAGATAGCTAAGAATGTAATATTCACTGTTTTTTATTGCTCTAGCATCACCCTCTTTTTGACTATCCATTCTCTTTCATACATTTATTTTTTGTGTTTCTTTTCATTTCTGCAGCAGCACATCAAACTGTGCCAAACCCACTGGGAAGGCCTGTAATCCCCCAACAGATGGCAGCAGTAGCAGAAGCAGCACCATCATCAGACATCTGGGTCTCAGCTTGCCACAGCTGCCTCCACAGCTCATGCCATACCTGCACCACCTGTGTCAACTAACCCTTCACAAGAGGGTGATGCCACCAGAAGCAGTGCAAGTGGGAGTGACACTTTTGTCACCCACCAGTAGGTGGCAGAGCTTGTGTGGGAGAAGGTAGACAGGATTTTGGATGCTCACGTTGGCCTTATGGAGACCATTCTCTGACAGCTTATTGGGCTGTATCCCTGCACAGCACTGACTCCACCTTCCGAAGCAGGATCAACCGGTAACAAGTAATCTCCCACTGGGACTAATCTTGCAGAGACTGCATCTTCAAACACTCAATCTTATCCTCAAACTCAGTGTTCCCCTCTCATTTTTCTGTCTGTGCCCATCACTGTATGCTGTGCCATCCTCTTCTCACCATTGTTTTTCCTCCGTTTGTCTGATGTCTCCTTTACCATTGTATTCCCTCCCTCGTTGTGTTATCCACACCCTTTAAGTCGTATTTATCCCTTGCTTCCCTGACTTCCTTCCTCAACTTTCCTGTTTAAAATATAAATAGAAGGGCACCTGTTCCACAAAAAGCTATTCCCACACATGCTTCTCTCCACTTCCCTGAAATTTGAGTAACGTACACATGATTGGCTCCAATTTTTAATCTTAAAAAGAGTGGTTTTGTAACAAATCACTGATGATATCAGTCAAGTCTCCAGGATTATTGTGCTAAGAAGTTGAGAGGTATGTCCCTGCCCCACCTCCATACTTCTCATTCCTTATTGGCTCACCTTATGTTCTTCCCCTTGCTTGCTTCCCATTTTCATCTCCACCCCCCCCCCCCAGATTCCAACCTTTAATCTGTTTAAAATATCGATTAAAACTACACACACATCTGAGGGCTTATAAAAAACATCTTTCTGCAGTCTTGCACTGTGCAACAGTTAGCAGAGTGCAACTTCAATGCCTATATATAACCACAGAGATATGACATTTCATGTCCTATACCAAAAATGAAGAAAAATCTTTGACGTGCAAATGATGTTGTCATTGATCGTGCAAATGAGCCGAGTATCAGTCTGCATCAATATGTAATTATTAAATTAGTAAAGTTAATACTTTCCTCCTTTAACAGCTCCTATGGTTCAGTGTATTTATGAGGTGGTGAGTACACTGTCAGTGAAGTTGGTGCAGGGTTGTGATCCCTGAAGGTGGTATATTGTGTAATGTTCTGCTTTCAGCCTGCAGTTGTATTCCATGCCCCTGCAAAGTATTTTTTCTGATACTTTTTCTATGAGTGCTTCTGTGCATGCCCAGCTAATGTTTGGTTCTTGGAATATGCATGATAAAGGCATAGGTACAAATCCATTCAGGTATATTGATCTTTTCTTGCTATGGTGGTCTGTTAGCCTGAAATGAGACATTCCTGTCATCAATTTGCAAACTCTGTCAGGGAGTTTAGAAGTTTCTAACCAAATTTATGTATGGATTCATCTAACATTGCTGAGCTGAGAAGTTAAGAGGTATGCTCCAACCCACACTGCCATATTACTCAGTCCTTATTGTATCACCTTGTACTCTACCCTCTTCTTGCTTCCCCTTTTAATCTGTCTTATACTCCCTTTTCCAACCTCTAATCTGGTCATAAAATAGATAAACACTATGCATACATGCCCACAAAGGGCTTATAAAAAATGAAATCTTTCTGCAGTCATACTTTGTACAACAACTGGCACAGGGAAACAGTGGCTCCTTCTCCCAGGCAACTGTGGATATACTGGCATATGGACTGAAATGATGGTTCAAATCCTTTGAGGGCATTATAGTTTCCCTTTTTAATGACATTAACATTATATGCTGGTCGACTGTTCACACCCTGATATTGGCATGACTGATGCAGGTCAGTACTACTCACACCCTGATATTGGCAGGACTGATACAGGTCAATACTGCTCACACCCTGATATTTCCAGGACTGATGCAAGTCAATACTGCAAACACCCTGATATTTTCAGGACTGATGCAAGTCAATACTGCTCACACCCTGATATTTCCAGGACTGATGCAAGTCAATACTTTTCACAACCTGATACTGGCAGGACTGATGCAGGTCAATACTGCTCACACCCGGATATTGGCAGGACTGATGCAGGTCAGTACTGTTCATACCCTGATATTGCCAGGACTGATACAAATCAATACTGCTCACGCCCTGATATTGACAGGACTGATACAGGTCATACATCATGTTATTTTACTGTATTCCACCTCTCCTGTCTACGTTTCTCATTATTTTGCATTGAAGTGTTTTTATACCACCTTCTCTCTTGTGGTTTGCTGCCCTGCTTTGCTGGGCAGGTCCATTTTCACTCTTCTGCCCATGTCTGAGGTTTCTGTTGCTTTAATGAAACCTCTGCTCCTCCCTTGGCCATCCATGATATTTTCCTTTTCATGGAGCATTTTTCTGCCTGTGCGAGTGAACTTGCAAAGACTACTAGACATGCTATGCACATCCAATGTTCACCTAAGCTGCTTGTACTTTGATCTGGTCATGAGGTGATTTAGCATTATGTGGTTATGGCTCTGTGCTGCAGTTGTGATGGGAAGCTGCTTATTGTGCACAACAGCCTAGTCACGTGTATAGGTAATAAGCACCAAGTCTCACTGACCATGCAATGTAAGTAGTACTAGCTAGGCTGCTATCCCAGACAAAGTGTTTCTGAATCTCCAGGCATACATTCATACACACATATATATATGTTTTTGGTAGCTTTCATCTTAGCCTGAAGAGATCTGAAAGCCACACATTTGTTTTCAGCTGCCACTTTTGTAAAAGTTTCATCCAGTCAATTTACAAAGGCCATCCTAACTTGAATTTTACAGTAACTTCAAATGACACTCACTCTCTCTACTATTTCAGGACATCCTTATGAATTTTTCTTTTTTCAGAAAAGACCCCTTGATAATCTCACTTCCATTTTGTTTTGCACAGCCGAAAAACTTTTACGAGGAGAAGTAAGCAACTAAATCTCACATACAGGAATGTCTCTTGGAGCATGGTAACATATGAGTATTTGGTTGTAACATATATATGACAGAAAATATTAAGTTTCCTTAAAATACAGTTATTTTATGTTGTCATTTTGTACAAACACACCAGTAAGATGATTCTAGTACATACTAAGTTTGTCAACCCTACAAAAAATTTAAAAAAAATCCAGCTCCCTATTGTAATACTGTGATTTGTAAGTTTGATCACTGGAGCTTAAAATATACAAAAATAATGAAAAATATATGAAAATACAGAAGAACAGTGAATGTCAAGCATTACTATTTTTCTTTTAAATTCTTTTTTTATTTTCACAGGATAGTCTCTCCTCATATCATTAAATTTATATATATGAACTCCAAGGTCACCACACCTCAGAGAAAAGGGAATACTCTGAGAAACAAATATATGTAAGTCTAAATTTTCACACATTCATTGCTGTTCTGGGACTTAACACTACAGAGTCTTGGAAAATCAAAAAGTTACTAAATATAAATAGTTTTTTTTTAAATGATTGCAAAACCAGAATGCCCCAATGACTGAATAACAGTACTGGTGGTACCTATCTATAAGGAACCATTTCTTTGTAACTGTACAAAAGTATCACAGAAAATTTCACCGAATTATATATCATGACCCTTAGCTACAAAGCAGACCTAGCTAGTCATTCCAGCTGTAGAGATACATGCACATCTTTATTTTTTGTTATGAGTTTTACTGTACACGAGACTAAATGGGTGGGGGAACCATACGTCCAGTGACAAAAAATTCTGTATCGAGAAAAAAATAAATATAACTTTTACTTGTGACATTGGTACACCTTGTTTGCTCTAGCATAGACTAGATCCAGGCCTGCTGAATCTAGCTTTGTTTATATGCTTGTTGTTTGTTTGCTTGTTATTTCCCTGGAAGCTAATTCCACCTAATACGCGGCTTCTCAGCGCTTCTGTGGATCACTAGTGATATCTGCATTGCTTACTGTACTTATTTCCTTGTTTCACTTGAAAGAAAGTTACTGTTTGTCGTTTTTGCATTTAGTTACTTGTAACGCATTGCACTCAAGTTACCTGGCACTTGCTCACTAAAGCAATTATATAAGTCAGCACTAAAAATTAAAAGCACTACACCCTCACTCCCCACTGGCCCTTGTTTTCAATTATTAAGGAATTCCCAATATTATTCTAGCATGTCCAAAGGTCAGTTGTCAATCTCCTCTCCGGTCCAGCTGGTGAATCTGGGAATCTTGAGGCAATGTTATAACTGCCTCATGTACACAGACAACCCTCTCCTCCTCCCACATAGCACAAATACTTGAGATGCAGCTATTTAGCCAAACTGGAGGCTGAGCTCTCTCAACTCAGGACTGGCAAGACCAGACAGGAGGAGAAGGCAATTACACACACCACAAAACCAGCCTCACATAATGCTACCACACCACTGATTCAAACACATAAACACACAAAGACATACTGAGGCTCTGAGTAAAATTTAACAAAACAGCATAGGCCTCCAAAGCAGACACCCAAACAACTGCTACCTCAAGACACCCCACAAGCAACGCATAAACCACAAAAGCAGTGTGCAAAGCAGTCACAGCCCTTAAGGCCAAATACAACACCAAACATACTTGTCATAGGTGACTCCATAGTCAGACACATTGACGTCCCACTCACCAGGCTGATCAAGGAGAGGGTCACAGTAAGCTGGCTATGTCGCTGTAGCATCCGCCACATAACACAAGCACTCGGGTCACTCCACGGCAAGTACAAATATCACACAGTCATTGTCCATGCTGGTGTGAACGCCCTGAGACGTACCTCCCTGGACTACATGAAAAGAGACATAGAGGAGCTCTCTGATTATGTAGCCCAGGCAGGTATGACCCTGACCCTGAGCAATATCCTTCCTTCACCAAGAATGATGCCACAATATAGAGACAAGATGATCAGCTTTAACAATTGGCTTAATGTCTGGTGTCATTCAAAGGGGATCCAGTGTCTGTCTGCCTGGGATGACATGCTTGGCAAGCCACGCTGCTGAGGGACGGCTTGCACCTGTCACCCTGGGATTCCGGATATTGGCTAAGGCTCTTGCCACCCCCATAGTGCCTTTTTAGGCAAGGCTCAAATTCTAAACCTACCACCCTAGAAAACAAAAATGGGAAGAAACTGAGGGTAATGCTGCTCAATGCCAGAAGTCTAAATCTCAAAATGCACGCACTCGAGGCCCTTCTCAGTATGGAGAACATCGATGTCTGTGCTGTAACTGAAACCTGGTTCAAGGCTCCTGAGAGCACCCTGGCACTATTAGGTTTTACCTCATATCATGCCGCCCCAAAACCCGGACCACACCACAAAAGGAGGGTGTATCCATATTCATAAAGGATACCCACACCTCCAGGTAGGTGGCAACGCATAAGCTTCAGAAACCATCCAGGTGCAACTAACCATAGGCAAAACTGCTCTACAAATTGTAGCATGCTACAGGCCACCCTCAAACTCAGGAACCCCACACAGCCTTCCTGAAGACACTGGCGGGTATAAATGTATCTCCAAACACCATCATATTGGGTGACTTCAACTACCCGAATATAGACTGGGAACATTACTCAAGCCCTAACTTTCTATCCCAATGGTTCCTGGAGTTCATAAATTCAAATGCCATGGAACAGCTAGTCACTGTTCCCATGAGAGGAGAAAATATACTAGATCTCATTATCACAAACATGGGGACAAAATG
Organism: Protopterus annectens; assembly: GCF_019279795.1. Classification (NCBI taxonomy): domain Eukaryota; kingdom Metazoa; phylum Chordata; order Ceratodontiformes; family Protopteridae; genus Protopterus; species Protopterus annectens. Next base: position 1,263,886,370 of record NC_056731.1, read on the forward strand.
CTCCACACCAGAAGTATATCCCTCATTGGTGAGATCTGATCATAAACTAATCTCACTGGAAATCCACATCCCGCCCCCCCCCCCAACAAAAAGGACCACAGTGAAGAACTTCTCTAAAGCAAACTTCACACTACTCAAGACTGGTGTGGTATCCTTCAAGGCCCCTGAGCCAGTGGAAACCACAACCCAAGCTGGAAGCCCTTACAAATGCCTTCTATGAACACCTCCAGGAATGCATGGATCAGGCAATCCCAAATAAAACCAAGACTCTTTCCACAAAGGGCAAACGTCCAGTCTGGTGGACCCCAGCCATTAACAAACTTTACAATAAGAGGAGAAAGCTATTACATGATAGAACAAAATCCATAAAAGGGAAGTCACCCTGATCATTATTAGTAAAAAATATGAGCACTCATAAAATCAACTAAGGCCAATTTTGAGAGAAAAATTGCCATGGATTCAAAGGACAATCATAAGGCCTTTTTCAGCTATGTTAGGAACCTGGGTGGAAACTCCCAGATATGCTCAGAATTAGTCCAAAATGATACAAAAATCACTGAACCCACAGACATTGCCAACATACTGGCAGACAGGTTCAGTACAAACTTCACCCCCCTACCCCCTAAAGGAGAGATAACTATCCCAGCGGAGTGTAGCCTCCCAGACATCTCAAATGCGCAGGTGAAAGCTGCTCTCTAAAGCTAAAACACAGCATCAATGGGACCAGATGGTGTCCCCGGCTGTGTGCTACACGAGCTAAATGAGGAATTAAACCCGCACATAAGGCAGCTGTTTAATCTCAGCCTTACCACAGGATACGTGCCCAAGGAGTGGCGTACGGCAACTGTGGTCCCACTCCACAAAGGCGGTGCCTCTACGGACCCTGGTAATTACCGCCCCATAACCTTAACAAGTCTAGTCTGCAAAGCTATGGAGAGTATCATAATGGAGCTCATAAACAAAGATATAGGGGACTTGCAGACATTGGACCCGACCCAGTTTGGCTTCGTCAAGGGAAGATCATGCCTTTTGAACTTAGTCGACTTCTTCGAAACAGTCACCAAGGCCATTGATGAGGGAAAGGCAGTACATACAGCCTACCTTGACCTTGCAAAAGCTTTTGACACAATACCCCACTCGGGTATTGTAGAAAAACTTACCAGCTTAAATGTAAACCCATATGTCACAAGATGGGTTGCAAACTGGCTTAAGGACAGAACCCACAGGGTTAGAGTTGCTGGTGCTATGTCAGACTCCAAGCCGGTCACAAGTGGTGTCCCACAGGGCTCGGTCCTTGGCCCCCTATTGTTCGGCATCTACTTCTCAGAAGTACAGGCCAACATGGGAGGACTTTGGCTGACAAAGTTAGCAGACGACTTAGTGGAAAGTGCATCGGACACGGATATCCTTCAGAAGGGACTCACGGAAACAGATAGCTGGTGTCAGAGCCATGGCCTGAAGTTAAACGCCAAAAATGTATAGTCATACCCTTCGGGAAAAACAAGGTAACCCCAAGCTACCATATAGGTGGCAATCCACTAAGCACAGAAGAGGTTATCAGGGACCTGGGGACCCAGGTTGACAGTGGCCTTTCTTTTGACACTCACGTTGCTAAAGTGGTTAGAAAGACCTTCTACATTGCCCACCTGATCATGAAGGGATTCACATCCAGATCTAGTGAGGTCATTGTTCTCCTGTACTCTTCACTTATCAGACCAATGATCGAGTACAATGCCCCATTTGGGATGTATCTCACCCGACATCTGCAGCAATTGGAGAGACCCCAAAAGTTCCTCACCAAAAGGATAAAGGGACTCCAAAATCTGTCATATGCTGCCAGATTGAAGAAACTCCAGCTCTATTCAGTCGCATACTGTCTGCTCAGAGGTGACATGTGTCTGACATACAAGGCCATGTCCAACCCGGAATTAATGGACATGCTCCACCTCAAAAAATCCAAATCCACCAAAACCACTAGAGCAAGCGACTTAAACCTTAGCACGGACATAAATAGGACGTGCTGGAGGGATAGATTTATCACTCAGAGACTCCCTATGCTGTGGAATAAAATCCGGGTCCATGTGAGGCAGAGCACCTCGCTGGCTCTGTTCAAGAGAAATCTTGACCTGTGGATGGGAGATCGTAGGTTTACCCCGGGAATCATCTCTGTGTCACTGCTGGACAGAGGCACAACAAACTAATGGGCACAGTATTTTTTCATATAAGGGGTGGTGTAAGCCACAAAAATTTGGGCTAGGCTTATAAATGCCTTAGGGCAGATAGCCTAGTATAAACCTATGAACCTATGAAGCTATAATGGCAGCTTAGTAAAGAAGTATTTCAGGACTTTATTGTACTCAACATACTAAGTTCACTACAGTACCCACAATAAATGACTATAATGAAAAATTTCAGACTGGCAGTAAAGGTACAGGAATTAAAGTTGCAGGGTTGTGTATTTGAAAGGCTATATCTCTGTCACATTTTGAAGTTGCATTACAAAACTTTCAGCTAATAAAGATAGGTTATTCAACTAAAAAACACAACTAAGGTTGCCAATCTTACCTCACAGCTTCTAGTGCATTTTACCTGGTCTTTTGTACAGAGGTCAAATAGCCCCAGGTGAAAATCAGGCATAATATCAGACTATGTGACAATAAAAATCCCTTTAAAAGCTGATTGACTAGCTTTATGGAAGGGGTGATATGTCAATTCTTTGAAGACAGTTTACAATAAACTACAAACACCTCAGGCAAAAACACATATGTAATGACCCAGTGGAATGTACACCTTCGGAGATGATGCACTACCTTTAGTTGTGATGAAAAATATAATGTCCATGTTGCCTTTTGACAGATACTATCTTCCCAAACAAACAATATCAATAATAATGCAAAATTGATCCTGTAACTGACATTTGCTTTCATACATCACCTACCACCAAAAAAGGATACCGACATTCTCTATACTCCCGATAACTCAATGAGATTAAAATGAAGAATGTAACATCCAGAGTAATGTATTTTCACTTGTTGCTACCAGGCAACCCTCCTCACACTGATTGCCATAGAAATGAAATAATAAAGTCAATGTGAGTACATTAAACTGTGGGCAGTGGGCATTGTTTCCACAGTTGTGAATGAACACCCAATAACAGTACATGGAGCTTTCATACACTAGGTTCTGTCCCCAACCCCCACTAAGCCACAGCAATGATCACTTTAATGTGATTGGTCTCAGTCCGCCATTCACTTGCTTTCACTAACTGCCTCTTACATTTCTATCTCTAAGCTGAGGAAGACTCTGTCTCACAGCATGGAACAAATGGACAAAATGCAAAAGTCAGAAGCCTAACAACTTCAACTAGGAAGATTATAGGATGGTTAAAAGTTATTTTGATGAACTTATATAATTCAGTAATAGTAACGTTGAATTGTATCTAAATAAATCTTAACAATGAATATGTGACTGACCCTTTCAATGTAGAACAACATGGAACATGGACTTCTTAAGACTAAAAATTAGGAACATTCCTCATAATAAGGGGCACCTGAGAAGTATGATCTCAAATGTCTGTGACTTTCCCTCCTATTTTTGCTCTGTCCTATTTGATTTTCTGGTAAATTACTAAGAATTGTAGTCAGTCAGTAATGCCAACTCTTAAGAGTATTAGACTTATTGTTCAGGAAATGCATGTTGCACTATTAACATTTTAAAATAAATCAGAGTAATATTTAAAAATTATCTGATTTTGAACCTTTTTCTATAATTCTTGAACCAAGGAAGTGAGAAATATGGAGGGACAACTCCCTGTCAGCTGCTCACAGTTCTGTCTGGTTTCCAGCCAGAATTGAAAATAAACCAGTAAAGCCACATACCTGCAAAGCAAAAGTTGTCCATGAAGAATGAAGATCCATATGCTTTGCAGGTCCCAGTAGTCTCTAGTCATAGGCTACTTAATTAGAAATTGCCTGGAAAGCATTGCAATCATTTGTTAATGGCAGCCAATCACAGTGGCCTAGATTACATAGAAATAGGACACACTTAGCATACCCAAAATACAAAAATAAATCAAAGTCTTCATATTTTACTGCCATACTCAGAGCTGCCCTTAGGTAAGATGGCATCCTAAGTGAAGGACTCCATGGCAGCACCCATTGTCCAGAACTCACTCTATACTCCATGCACATCCCTCAGTGACCCCCTTTCACCCCAACATCTAGATTACTTTTTCTTCTTTTCCTTGTATTTTGTCTTACTCTTCAACTTTTTCCTACTTATGACAAGCCAGGTTTCTCATAAGATGTACAAAACAACGCACATACTATATGCATGCTTACCTACATGCAAAGTGGAGGAATACTAGCTCATCTGTGCTATATCTTTGAGGTGTTAGAGGCTGTTAGAGCAAATTAATTAACTCATACAAAGATAGGAAGGGCATAAAAACTCCATGCAGGAGAAACCATAGTCAGGAATGAAATCAGAGCAAAGGACTATGAGATGGCAATGTTATTTACTGTGCCAGTGGGTCAGTGAGCAGTTGCATTCAAACACATCCTGCTCTTGCCAAACCACCAACATTAGACATTTTTCATGTGCAATGCTGATGTTCATGATGGAAAGTGAAAGAAATTATAGCCGTGTTATTCTTAAATATAGTGCAAACTTCCAGATATACATGAGCATACAATACTAGTCTTGCACCAGTTTCACCAAATACAGCACGTTGTGTGACACTACTCCTGCCATGCAAAACCAGTCACTGTTTATTAACAGGGATCAAACAACAGTAGGGCTAAGTCATTTTTCTCCACATACAACCCCTGTATCCATCAATTACACTACTAAATTAGTTATATACACCAAATATATCTGTCACAATAATGTACTTCGTTTGTTTCACACAAGCATTCATAAAACCATTCCACCTTATGTCACAGAAATGCACACTATTGCTACAAAGCCAAATGAGTGATTGAATAAACTGAGCAAACAGAAATCGAGTGTCAGTTATTTTCATCCATGGACAGACCTCAACCCCACCCAGGGACTATAACCTCTTCTGTGCACACTTTAGATATTTCATTGCAATAAAAAATGATGACCAGGTAAAGTATTTCATCTTTGTTCCACATAAACAGTAGCCAAACATTAAATTATTGCAGGTTGCTTCACACAAATGATTTTAGTGCTACAAAGCCAGAATAATGAGCAAACAGCAGAAAGTCAGGTTCTTCCACAGACAACCCTAAGAAATGATAGCTGCTTTGTGTACATCTCAGATGTCATACTTATTACCATACACTTTTAAAATTAAATGAAGTCTGAAAATCAAATGGCAATCATTACTTTTGTGACTGCAATCTTCAATGATGCTCCAGAAAGTCACAATGTGTATAACGAACAGACCAAAATCCATATAGCAAAATCATGCGGGGCAGTTGAGAGGTATGAACATCTGGCATACCTCTCAACTTTATTTGATCAAGAATCAGGAACAAAGTCAAAAAGGGAGGAGGAAGACACAAATAAGGTGCATTTTTAAAATATCACTCTAATACATGTAAAAATGTAATAGAACAACATTTTTTTTCATCAAAACTGATTTTTAGAAGAATAAGTATAACATTTTTATATCTGGTATTACTGACTGAATATAAGCTTCAGTGATTTTCCAGAAGCGAACCATTTTATGAGGAGAAAGGACAAAACATAAGGTAAAATCAGGAACAGATAGGAGCTATGACATCTGACTGCCTACCAGGGTCATAATAAGAGACAGAGAAGACAATTACCTGCTACAAACTGGACTATTCCTTGTGATGCCATTGAATGCATTCTCCCAGTACCGATAATTCTATTACTGTCCATCATTCAGTGTTTCTAGGCTTTCCAGTTGGTTCAACCTAATGCAATATAGACAAGAAAGCATAGAGCTTTACAGATTCTTTGTGGCTCTTTAAATTGTTGTCTAGGTTCTGGGTTGAGACCATTCTGAAAATGTGTATGTTTTTACATTATTTCAGCTTAAAAAATTGCTGTAGTTTAAAGTTCTTGGTAGAAATACTAGTAGTTGAATCAAAGTACCCATCTAGCTGAAGATCATGAGCCAGAGTTTTTTTTTCCGATACATATTACAGTATGGATAATATTGCAGTTAACAGTTTTGCATGACATGTTATAACAGCACTACTCCTGCTACAGGCTTCATTGTGCACACAATAAAGGTACATTAATGGAAATATGTATGTAATATAAATAGTTTGCTTAACTTACTTTATACAATATAGTATAATGTGTCCTTAATTTCAACTCTAGAATTTAATTATCTTTTTATTCTGTTTATGCAGATGTATATAACCATTTACAATTATAAAGCACAGATCAGGTATAATTTGTTCAACTCAGATCAAGCCATATTAAAAAAATTTAACATTTAAGTAATATGCTACCTTTCTCAAAATGTCTCAACTATACAAAAGTAGATAGTTGACCATGTATAGTATACATTATTATAACCTACAGGAATTAATTTACACTGCTATACCACACTCCACATTAGATGTCATATACACTAGTATCCACATGTGGTCACTTTCTTGCTGCTTGGGAGGGTGGCCTAATGGTTAAGGTGTTTACCTTACAAACACAAGGTGCAGGGTTTGAGTCTCACAAGGGATAACTGGCTAAGCTCAAAAGGGCAGTTAGCTAAGTCATTTTTCTCCACATACAACCCCTGTATCCATCAATTACACTATGAACCTAATGTTAATATATTCCAGACACATACCATGTAAAACTGCAGTACTGCACTTTGTTACTGTGCGTTAGTGATGCTTACACTCTGTTGTCTTTTTTATACTTGTAACAATGTTCGGCTGTTGCAGTCTTATACTTAGAACAAAGACTATGTTCTGATGTTTGTTTTATTCATTTTATTTACCTAAAAGGATCCTCATACCAGTTTACCTACTCAGTTACTAAGTAAAATTTACTTTTTTTCCTAGTCTATTTTGTTGGTATGATTTCTGATTTGGCAGTTCTTTGGGAAGCAAATCATAGAATTTGTTACAGTTAGTTCCTTTCTGTGGACTGACTGCCAGATACAGTCTTTTTTCCCTGTTTATTACATTTATGCAGTCTGTTGCATTACAAATATAGGTTGTCAAACGCAATGCAATAAAACTAAGTTTACCAGTTTTGGCGAAAATCAAAACAATAAAACCAAACAACTGAGTAAGCCCTAACTGTTGTAAGAATGAAAGCCCTAAATAAACATTAATATTGTTTCTTTCCCCTAACACTGTGTTTGGTGTTCTTAATTTCTCTTAACTGATGATTATAGAAGGATGCATGCTACATTTATCAAGTAAGGATGAAAATGCACTGCAGGTATGAAATTGTGTTTAAAGTCTTGTACAAATGCACAGTTTGATGCCGGAATTATTACTAAATCAGTGCAGAGGTTAAATAAGACAGGGTCTTTCATGCCTAGAAACAGAAGGCAATAGTAAGCTTGCCTGACACCTATTTGATAGCACTTTTAAATGCATTACAATTTAGATTAGCCTCTGTCCATTAGGCAACAGTGAGGTTCCTTGTTTGTTTTACACATGTAAACTTAGAAGTTTAAAGGGAATTTATCAGCCAGGTAAACATAAACCACAAAAAGTACCATGTCTCAACTGAAGCAGGAAACTTCAGCTACCATCTTGACTAAAACATATGGAATGTATGTGATATACTTGTGGTTTATTATATACTTTCAAAGATCATCTTGGAACAACACATTTTCTGAGAGATGTGCAGGTTTTAATTATGATTTTTGTGATTATTTTTAATACAGCATGTAACTGGTATTCCAATAAATGAAACACAACATTTAAGCAATATCTTATCAAGCATCTTTAATTCAGATCTGTGTTAAATGCAGACTTGAATTAAAAGCAACTTTCAAAATATTTTAAAGTTATTTATTACTAATGTTAAACATTGTTTGGGCCAAAAGCACTGCTAGGCATTCTATTTTAACAAAGTTTAGCTATATGCAACGAGAGAAAAAAAAAACACTTGCCACTATGTAGCTTTTATTCACACAGGTCTGTTTGTCTCATGGCCCCATAGTGACACATTAGGGTCAGGCAATTAATATCAGTACAGTATGCAATGAGGAAAGTGTCTCATTCTACAACAAGCACATATTTCAGTGATAGTAAAAAATCCTGTTTCAGCAACTTTAAATAAAGCCAGTAAGACAGTCAGTTTTTAAATAAGTATAATAAGGAATCTGAAACATTTTGGAGTTAGGACATCAAAGGAAAATATTGGTCTGTCTGAGGAGACATTCATATTCACCAGTGCTCTTAAAATGGCCAAAGAACTTAGGAATCAGAAGAAATAAATTGAATGCAAAAGCCATATAAGACATGTCTTAACCTCTTTAAAAGAGAACTAAATTTCCACAGCTGAGACAAAGAACAACATAATGCAATGACAGACTCACTAATTTTTCTGATCATGTGGCTTGGTAAGAGAGATGAAAATGGACTCTCCTTATAGTGTGAGATTGTGGGGCAAAATCATGCTCTTTTTTCACCCAGACTTCTACCCTATAGCTTCCAGTGTATGATTAGTTAGAATGAAGTGATCCCACTGCTCATTTGTCTTGCATTTCCTGTTAAATTTCTTGTGATGGCTATGCCCTGGTCCAGCAATCAAGGAGCCTCAATCCTCACCACTAACACCAGGGAGGTTGTCTCCGAGAAGAGGAAAGGATAAAATAATACATACAGTAAAGTACAATTTCCCTTAAGTGCACACAGAGATCACAGTCAGTCTGAGGCTGGTTGCTTCTTTGCTCACCAGGTCCCCAATAAGACTCCCCACTGGCACAGCTATAGGGTCCAGGTCTCAGCCTAACTTGGCAAGCTAAAACCTCCAGTACCCTCTCTGTCCAGCCAGTGCTTTGTGTCTCTGCCCAGGTAGCTGATACATACACACACACACTTTGAGAAGAGGTTATACAACCACACAGACTTTCCTGGGAAAAGGCTGGCACAGGTTCTCCAGCTGTGCCCTATTACCCAGACCATACAGTAGTAATTCCTGCCACCACCCAATTAATTATCAGCTACTAAAAGGCCCTTAAAAGGGTGTCCAATTATTACTCTGCAATATTATAATCCAATGGTAGTATGAGCAATCAGTCTCAAGGCTTATTGGAAGGGCTTATTACAATAAACTCTATAAATATATAATGTACTCAAAAGCATACTTTATCTCTACATAAACCAGCCACAGGTGGAAGGTTTTAAAAATATTTAATAATAAATAATTAAAACACAAAACAAAACTACTACAATACAGAGATATCTAAGAGTTCAGCGATCACGCAGACACTTAAAATAATACAGTAGTACAGGTCTGATTTCAAAGATAAATACCTAATTAATCTTTACTAGCTTTAACTATTCCTACAAGAAATCACAGTGCTAAAACTTACATGTGAGCATAAGGCAAAGTGCTGAGTTAGATATCCAAAGTCAAAATGCTCCCAGTCTCTCACTGAATAATAGTTTTGAAACACTAACCAACATCTCTGCTGAGGCCCTCCCAAATTACATCATTTTGACACTTAGGTTTTTCCAGTATTCATATTGCATCATCTTTACACCTGGTCTGAGTTCTCAGGCCACAAACTGCATTATTTAGCAATCTAACACCTGCTAAAAAAATACAATAAAAGACATTTCACATGTATACTCTAGCAGAAACCAGAGCAATAAAGCACCTTCCATATGTAAATTCTGGTCATAAACTTTAGCCTTAAAACAATGGGCATGAAACCTTCATCCAGACTCAATGGAGCTGACTTGTAAAACAGGAAATGGTCACAACTTGCTTCACTGTGCCAGTAGACTGCAATGTTATCACATACTTTGCAGTTCCACATTTCACAGTATTCTTTTACACTCAAGAAAACATGCCTGTATTTTACATTTATTTATACAGTAGATGGAATTATGTATCAAATTCTATTTGACTAGGCTGGCAGCCTTTGCCCATCTCTCCCCAGTCATCACATCTCTTGCCCCCGGGAAACTCAAGCTAGTTTTTCAAGTGCTCCTTGATAGTGTCATGTCTGTCTGGGTGTACCTCACCTCACTTCCTGGCGTGAGAGCCCATCTGCATTGGCATTGCTACTCCCACTGTGGTGCTGCACTGATGTATCATATGCTTGCAACCCCAGGCTCCATCTTAGCAACTTGGCATGTTGCTGACTGGCTCTGTTTAACCATGTTAGAGGGTTGTGATCTGTCGTCACAGTGAATTTTCTTCCATACAGATAAGGCTGAAGTTTTTGTTGTGCCCACACTATTGCTACACATTCCTTTTTTACCGCTGCATAGCATTCCTCCCTGGGTTGGAGCCTATGACTGAGATAAACCACTGGGTGCTCTTCTCTCTCTGAAGAAATCTGGCTAAGTACAGCCCGCACCCCATAGTTTGAAGCATCCACCTGCACAACAAATGTTTTGCTATAGTCTGGACTGGCTAACACAAGGGGTCCTCCCAAAGCTTTCTTAAGCTTCTGAAATATTTGCTCACATGCTGGGGTCCACACTACCTTATCTGGCCTGTTCTTCCTTGTCAGGACTGTGAGGGGAGCAGCTATGGTACTATAATTGGGAACAAGCTTTCTGTAGTACCCTGCTGTCCCTAAGAATGCCCTCACCTGTTTTTTGGTAACAGGTGCAGGCCATGCCTGAATAGCTTCCACTTTGGCAGGCTCTGGCCTTATCTTACCACTCCCCACTCTATGTCCTAGGTAGGAGACCTCTGCCATACCCACTTGACATTTGCTCAGCTTAATGGTCAACCCTGCCCTCTGTAGTCTGCCCAGCACCACCCTGACATGCTGAATGTGCTCTTGCCAGGAATGGCTGTAGATAGCAATATCATCCATGTAAACAAGGGCAAACCCTCCTACTCCTGCTAAGATATGATCTACCAGTCTCTGGAAAGTAACTGGGGCATTCTTCATCCCAAAGGGCATCTTTGTGAACTCATACAAGCCAAAAGAAGTCAGAAAGGCTGACTTTTCTCTAGCACTGGGAGTCAAAGGCACCTGCCAGTAACCCTTGATAAAATCAATGGTTGTAAGATACTTAGCCCCACCCAGCTGCTCTAGGACCTCATCTGTCCTAGGTATGGGGTAAGCATATTCCTTTGTGTGACTATTTAATTTCCTGTAATCCACACTGAACCTGGTACTGCCATCCTTTTTTGGCACCAGTACAACATGCGAGGCCCAGGGACAGTTGAACTCTTGAATCACCCCTCGTTCCAACATCTCCTGTACCTCTTCCCTCATATCCTGTTTGACTCTCTCAGGCACCCTATAACGGGCCTGCCTAATAGGCCTTTGGGGCCCTGTATCCAACTGGTGCTGCACCAGGTGGGTGCACCCTGGTTTCCCAGTGAACATGTCCCCAAATTCCTGCAACACTGCTTGGATTTCTTGAACCTGGGTAGGAGATAGCTGCTGGGACATTGCCACCCCTTCCACCGAGGTGTCAGCCCAAGCCTCACTGAGGAGATCAGTCCTCAGATCTCCCTCAGACTCCTCCTGCCATCCATTGCAAATGCTCAGCACAAGGGCCTCCCTATCATGGTAAGGTTTCATCATGTTAACATAGTACGATTTTTGCCCCTGCCATCTGCCTAGCACTTCCACCATGTAGTTAACATCATTTACCTTTCTTGCCACCTTGTAGAGTCCCTCCCAAGCTGTTTGCAGCTTGTTGTGTTTGACAGGAATGGGAACCATTGCCTGCTGCCCCACAGATTATTCCCTAGCTCGAGCATTCCTGTCATACCACACCTTTTTCTGTTGTTGGGCTACTGCCAGGTTCTCCTGGGTCAAGCCCATGAGTTCCCTGACCCTTGTCCTGAGGTTCAGGACATATGCCACAACAGACTCCTTGTGAGACTCACACTCACCTTCCCACTCATCTTGAATTAAATCTAGAGGTCCCCTCACCCTATGCCCATACAGAGATGCAAAGGGTGAAAAACCTGAGAATTCCTGGGGAACATCTCTGTAAGCAAACAACAGATGGGGCAAATATTTGTCCCACTCCCTCTTAAACTGATCTGCAAATGCCCATAGCATGGACTTGATTGTAGAGTTTAACCTCAAAACAAGACCATTAGTCTGGGGATGGTAGGGGGTGGTCTTCATGTGCTTCACCCCCACAGGACTTCCACAGACAAGCCAGCAGGTCTGACATAAAATTGGCATGACTGTCAGACAGTATTTCCTTTGGGAAACCTACCTTGCTGAAAATCTCTAGCAAAGCATTTGTCACCTTCTCGGCCTCAATGGAGGACGAAGCCACTGCCTCAGGGTATTGTGGAGCATAATCTACAATCACTAGGACATACTTTTTCCATGTGGAACTTGGGATACTCAGAGGACCCACACTATCCATAGCTACCCTCTGAAATGGCTCCTCAATCACAGGCAAAGGCATCAAAGGAGCTCTCACCTTGTCTCCTGCCTTGCCTATCTTTTGGCACTACTCACAGGTCCTGCAGTACCCTGTTACATCTCTGGAAATTCCAGGTCAATAGAAGTTTTACATAATACACCTCTTTGTACATTTTATGCCCATATGACCTGCAAAGGGAATATCATGGGCTATGGCTAGAAGTGCCAGACGGTAAGCTCTTGGAAATACCAACTGCTGTACTCTCTCACCTTCTAGCCCTCCTTCAGGGGTCCACTCTTGGTACAGTAATTCCTTTGTTCCAATATACAGACTCCCCTTTCCCTTGAGAATCAAGTGTCTCCCTAGCTACCTGCCTCAGGCCTTGCAATGTAGGGTCTGAGAGCTGAGCCTGCCTCAAGTCTCTTCTTGTAACCCTTCCCAGCTCCCCTTCCACAGGAAGTCTGGCATCCTCTGACAGTGATGCCTCACTGTCAGCCTGGGTACTACTACTCACCTCTATCTTTGCAGTTACCCTGTCCAAGGGAACATCAGTACCCACAAGCAGCTGTGGCTCACATTCAGTCTCACTGCTACAGCATAGCTCACTCCCTGAAGTAACCACCTCAGCAGTCCTGGCTGCAAGTATGCAGTCTGTCTGGGTCTTCCCCAGGCTACCAGACCCACATGCTTGTTTCCTAGCCTCATTGTGTGTAACTGCATACGTATATTGATAAAAAGTCCAGAAGCACAATAGCAAAAAAGCAGCAATGCAGATGATTTATCTTATAAACTTGAATACGAATTTTAGAAATCATCTGCATTGCCATTTTTTTGCTATTGTGCTTCTGGACTTTTTATCAATTTGTTTCGTTCTTTGTAGATTATATAACTGCATAAGTACATAGTACTGCCTCATCCAAATCCTTCCCTCTCAGGACATCTGCAGGATGGTAGTTCCATACCCCAGTTGTCTCAAGACAACACACTATTGGTACTGGCTCTTTCACCTTTTGTTCCCCACCTTGCCTCCGTGGACACCTATATGCCACATGGCTCCACTGGTTGCATTCAAAACATTTCACCCTAGGTCCTGTATGTGTACCTGGACTAGTGGCTTCCCCTGCTACTGGCGGATTCTGTTGGGGCAGTCTGTGCTGCCCACCATGGGTTCCTTTAGACCCCTGAGCAGTACTAGGGGTCCCTTTCCTGTGCAGGGCTGCCCTACTTGCTAGGTATAGGTCTCCCTTCTTCCACAACTCCTCTGAAGTAGCACACTGTTTATCAGCTAACCAGATCCTTATGTCCTCAGGCAAAGTACTAAGGGCTTGTTCCCTTACCAAAAGGTCTGCCAGCCTTTCAAAAGTTGTGACCTAACATCCACTCACCCAGCTATGAAAATAAGTGCTCAGTTCAACAACATATTCACATACATTTTCATCTGCCTTGCATCTATGCTCACAAAATATTTTCCTATACATTTCAGGTGTTAGCTTAAAACATTCTAATAAATGTCTTTTTACAACAGTATAATCAAAACAGTCAGTGTCAAAGAAGTTACAGCTTTACCATGGAGTAAGGGGGTCAGGAACCATACCCAAAGCCTTTGGTCAACTTCATACTGTTTACATACCCACTCAAACATATGAATGAAGCTATCAAAATTATCCCCCTCTTTAAACTGTGGAGGAAATATACTGACGTTTTGTGCTTCTAGGGTCCAGTTACTCTCTTCCCCATTACCTCCATAACTCTGGTGAAGAGTCAGCATTTCCCTCTCATGTCTTCTCTGCTGTTCCTGTTCTTCAGCTTCTAGACTCTTCATTCTCTCAGCTGCTTCTAGTTCCATATGCCTGGTCTCCAACTAAAGTCTCTTCAGCTCCAGCTGGATTTTTAAGTCCACTGCAGAAAGGTTGAGCTGTCCATTCTCCAAGGATATTGTATCTCCACTGTCAGTCTGATTGTCCTCCAGGCTGCTGTTTTCTGATGCAGCTGTAACCAAGGCTGCAATCAAGTCTGCCTTAGTTAGGTTTCCATGCAGCAGCCCCCTAGCCTGGCACATCTCCACCAGCTGGCTCCTTGTCAGATTTCCATACTCCTCTGCTGACTTGCTGCCTGCTCACCCTGACTAATACTAAGCTAACAAAAGAAATAAAACAATTGTGATCTGAACTCTGAGTATACACTGCATGGCTGTTTTAGAGTACAAAACACTTTTAGAGATCACTGTACATTAGCTACAGGAATTAGCTCTACCCACACCACTATAAGCCAATTGGTGTGTGAAGTGGATCCCACTACTGCAAACCACATGTAATAGCTGTGCCCTGGCCCAGCAATCAAGGAGCCTCAATCCTCACCACTAACACCAGGGAGGACATCTCTGAGAAGAGGAAAGGATAACTAAAACACACAGTAAAGTACAATTTCCCTTAAGTGCACACAGAGATCACAGTCAGTCTGGGACTGGTTGCCCCTTTCCTCATCAGGTCCCCAGTAAGACTCCCCACTGGCACAGCTATAGGGTTCAGGTCTCAGCCTAACTGGGCAAGCTAAAACCTCCAGTACCCTCTCTGTCCAACCAGTGCTTCATGTCTCTGCCCAGGTAGCTGATACATATACACACACACTTTGAGAAGAGGTTATACAACCACACAGACTTTCCTGGGAAAAGGCTGGCACAGGTTCTCCAGCTGTGCCCTATTACCCAGACCATACAGTAGTAATTCTTACCACCACCCAGTTAATTATCAGCTACTAAAAGGCCCTTAAAAGGGTGTCCAATTATTACTGTGCAATATTATAATCCAATGGTAGTATAACTAATTAGTCTTAAGGCTTATTGGCAGGGCTTATTACAATAAACTCTATAAATATATAATGTACTCTAAAGCATACTTTATCTCTACATAAACCAGCCACATGCAGAAGGTTTTAAAAATATTTAATAATACATAATTAAAACACAAAACAAAACTACTACAATACAGAGATATCTAAGAGTTCAGAGATCACACCGAAACTTAAAATAATACAGTAGTACAGGTCTAATTTCAAAGAAAAATACCTAATTAATCTTTACTAGCTTTAACTATTCCTACAAGAAATCACAGTGCTAAAACTTACATGTGAGCATAAGGCAAAGTGCTGAGTTAGATGTCCAGAGTCAAAATGTTCCCAGTCTCTCACTGAACAATAGTTTTTAAACACTAACCAACAGCTCTGATGAGGCCCTCCCAAATTACATCATTTTGACACTTAGGTTTTCCCAATATTCATATTGCATCATCTTGACACCTGGTCTGAGTTCTCAAGCCACAAACTGCATTATTTAGCAATCTAACACCTGCTAAAAAAATACAATAAAAGACATTTCACATGTATACTCTAGCAGAAACCAGAGCAATAAAGCACCTTCCATATGTAAATTCTGGTCATAAACTTTAGCCTTAAAACAATAGGCATGAAACCATCCAGACTCACTGGAGCTGTCTTGTAAAACATGAATGGGTCACGACATGCTTCACTGGGCCAGTTGAGGGCAATGTTGTTACATATTTTGCAGTTCCACATTTCACAGTATTCTTTTACACTCAAGAAAACATGCCTGTATTTTACATTTATTTATGCAGTAGATAGAATTATGTATCAAATTCTATTTGACTAGGCTGGCAGCAGATAGAATTATGTATCAATTCTATTTGACTAGGCTGACAGCCTTCGCCCATCTCTCTCCAGTTGTCACACTTCTCTCTAACCTTCACAAACCTGCTAGTATATCTTAGTCACTTACGCCTAACTTGCAGTTTCCAAATCTCTGTTATGGGGTCTGATATAATGGAACTAGAAAAATCCTCAAATCCTGCTCAACAGGAACATTAACTGGCCACTACTTCAGTATTCTTTTCTTCCCTTGCCCCCCCCCCCCAAAAAAAAAAGAATCTGGCATCTGAATAAGAATCTAGCCATATAGACCCATTGAGTTATTACATAATTCAATAATATTCAGCCCAGTTGTATAAAAGGCTATGCCAAATAACTCATTGTAGAATGTGTGACTACTCCTTCAGTTATTGAGGTGAACTTTGAAAGTGGCCATAATACTGCTTTATTTGATATGCACAGGGAGCTTCTTCCACAGGTGTGGAATGCATTGAGTTAGGTACCTTTCCTGCTAATGACAGTTAGTTGACATATGCTGAGATAATTGTTGAGGGTGTTTGAAAAGCTTCTGGTTCTGTTATCATCTAAGAGGTTAATGAAGACAGGGTCTTTCATGTCTAGAAACAGGAGGCAAAGATCACAGTGAAAGAATGGCTAACTAATGGACTTAAGATCAGTGATCTTTTTAGGTAAGGACTTCTGAGGCCTCTCAAGTTAAGCAATAAGCTTAGAAGGTACATAATGAAAGAAGCATTCTATTCAGTGTTTGGGCTTAGGAGAAATTAGTAAACGGGAACTAAGACTTCTTTAGGTCTGGAAGAGATGTATTTAGAAATTAGCTGGGTAAGAGTTTTTGAATTATTATGAAGACATGATTGTCAAATTATAGTGAGTTGCCAGCAGAGTTGCCCAAGTCCCTGATGACAGTATTAAATTTGGCAGTGTATGTCATTTATATGAAAGGAGGAGGTCAAATTTCACAGAACCACACTAGTTTACTTAGCATTTAACATAAGACCATAGCTAGTACACAAAGAACTGGAATATTCAAGCCCTTGCTGAAATACCAGTGAATCACAAGGTGAGCTTGCAATTACATTTACTTTCACAGTCATCAGCAAACTTAGATAACCACAAGCCTGGAATATCAGAGTGAATGCTCCAGAGGAGGTCCAGTACTGAGCCCTGTAACACCATTTGTACATTCAGAGGCTTCTCTTAACTGATCAATTACATATCTAGTGGATAATGCATGGATTTAAATTAAGTTTAGTAAGCTTATTAATAATTCCTGCATTGAAGATTGTATTAAAAGCTTTAACAAGGTCACAATATGTAGTGTGGGCAGTATGTCCATCACTTCAGTGGCAGAGCACAATTGGCAGCTACCACACATTTAACCTTCTTCTGTTCTTCTTATTTTAAATATGTGGATAGCATCATGAGTGGACAAAGTGGTCAAGTGCCAAAAGGCTAGCAAATTTTAACCTTTTAGATATTGTGATATATAGACCTTATATAGAGCCTACTTAGAATCTACTTCTACTTGATTTATTATTCTAAATACCTGACTACATACATAAATACAGTATAAATATATATATATATATATATATATATATATATATATATATATATATATATATATATATATATATATATACACACACACACAATATAAAATAGAATACTTCCTAGGAAATGATATCGGATTGCATGTTTTTGAACATGCTGTTCTGGAACATGTAATCTTATGGCTTACTATCAAAATTTCAGACGGCATTCAGTTGAACTGGGATATTCAAAAGGCTATTTTCCAGTTCACAGAAGGATGAACCAAAATTGGTTGACTCCACAACAGAGAATGCTAGTGTGCATTCATTGTTGTGAGGTTGACATTCTGCTTGAAGGTCACAGTACAGTGGGGATTGGGAAATGTACCCATCTCCTCACTGTAGTGCGATCTCAGAGTTTGTATATATAATTAGCATGGGGTGTGGGGGATGCAGGGAGGCTTGCCCCTGTGCAATATATTAGTTGGAAATTGCTGGTAGGCAGGGTATGCTGGGTAATGTCGAATACGTCGAATGATGACATGTCAACATTACTGTTTCGTTCATTTACATGAACAATGTTTTTATTTTCATTTTTCATGGAAGTGATGATTTGATGGAATGCATTTCAGACATATGATAGTAAACCTAATCATACAGATGTTAATATATTTTACAAATGCCCTATTTGAGCAACACTAATTTTGCCAACTTTATCAGCTGAAGACAAAGTGAGTATAAAATATAATGAAAACAATTAGGTCCTTTGGACTGATGCCAGATTTACTGACCACATATTTCCCCTGCCACAGCTGGCTATTATTAGAATTTTGCATACTTTCAAATACATTTTTACAGGACAGCTGAAGTCCCTGGTGTGGGCTCTTTGCTTCCACACTCCATCAATCCACAACTGCTTTTTCCCATGGGATCAGGGTGTCACTTCAACAGTGACAATCTTCTAGAACCAGGTTTATACTACCAAGTGGCTAGCCCTACTGTGGTTGTTCTTTCACACCATAGACTCATGCCTATGGTCAATTTAGAGTGTCCAATCTACCTCTCTCATGACTTTGATATATGGGGGGAAACTAGAGCACAAACCCACACAAACTAAGAGAGGTCATGCAGACTCTACACAGAAGGCATCCCGGCCAAGGATCAAACCTGGAAACTTCTTTTTGTTAGCTGACAACACTATCTGCTGTGCCACTTTGCCTCTGCACTCCTGATTTGTAAATTTACTACATCTAAAGTTACACCATATTGTAGAAATTGGGAATACGGTTATTCTATTTCCTCTGAGTAAGAGTAATTTCAGAATAGTGCTGTATAGAGGGGAAGTTACAAGAAGAAACAGACGTGTTTTAAACTTGCCATTTTTCAATCATGTATATGACAGTCATGACAGTGTAGTTGGGGATAATGGATGACTGTATAATTCGTGTCAGTATATCAAAGTAGACGACCTTCGAATTAACATAACAGCTGTTGTTAAGCTATTTTTTTTTCAAATGCTGCTAATCCATTAATGAAGCAGTATGTACCAGTGATGTATCAGACACTACAGATTAAGTGTAAACACTAATGTAGTTGCCATGCGTGCAGTTTTCATAATTTATGCAAACTGCCTCTGTAGTCTCTGCCACTGAATACTGTTTGCTGCATATCTTTCAAAAAATAGATGGCAGCAATAATAGACCATTTACCTCAACAAGGATGATAGATTTTTTTTTTAATCTGCCATTCATTGTTCACATAAAAAAATGCTCAAAACAACAACTAGCAGTGGGAAAATGTATATATATTTCATGAATAAACAGATCATGCATACACCCAAAACATGTGAAGAAAAGTAATAAAATCCTGAAGGTAACTACAGAACCTTAAAAATGTATTGTTTGGGCAGTTTCATCCTGATAGCAGAGAACATGGACTTCTTCAGAACAAACAAGCGCCACCACTTAGTAATAAAAAAAATCACATAACTCAATATAGGAAGTGACTAAGTAATACAGTTTAGAAATCATATGAAAAAGACAATATTAAACAAGTAAAGAAATAAAAAAAAAATAATTAAAAGAAAAAAAAATGAAAAAATAAGCCTTGGTCTCAAGGACTGAAAACTTCAACAGTTTTTTTTTTTTTTGTGCGATTACCGGTTGACTGCATGTTATCTTAATACAGTAGAGTTGGAAATGTCATTGCCGAATCTAGGAGAGGACTTTGTATTCAGACTAAGTTGCCAAATAATTTCCTAATTATCCTCCCAATTTCCACCTCTACTGTTTCTTAGCACTTTTCTAAAATTAAAAATAGATCTTTTTTAAACTAAAACCAATCTGTACATGATCACTTAATGCATTCATTTGTCACTGTTTTTTATTACTATGTATATGTTCTAAATGCAATTAACTGCCAGTCTATTCCTCAAACAATGCTTCAGAGGCCATACACTTTGCTAAATAAACTAGTCTTGAGGTGTCATAATCAAACTGATTATTAAAATATAACACAGTAGGATAACTTGCCACTGTTATGTTTGATCCATTACAGAGGTAATGACATTAGGCCAGATTCATGACAGGCTACATTAAATGCCTCTATCATGCACACAGCATTGCTTGTTGTGCACATGATAGTGAGCTATTTGGTATTCCTTAAACTGCTCTACACTTAGTGTATAGCCTCAAAACAAGGGTAAATGGCAGGTTATGCAAATTTAAGCGTAAGTATCCAGATTAAATCCGCAGTACAAACCAAATGATTATAAGGCTACAAGCTAACATTGGGGTAGGCCTGAATGACAAAATGAATATTAAACCCATTCTTCTAAATAGAGATTTAAATAAATAATTGGTAGTACCCCCTCCCCCTCGACCTTATATACTTTTTTATACTTTTATATTGCATGTATTAAGTTGTATGATGTGATATGCTGTTTTATTGTCAAGCTGTTTTTAATTTTAAGCTTTTAAAAATTTTCACACTAAGTATAAAACTTTTTATACTAGGTATATGGTTTTAAGGATTAATTGGGTAGTTGATGGCAATGATAAGCTTAGTATAAATTCTGGGTTTTACTGTCCTTTGATTATCTGATGAAGTGGCTGGTGCCACGAAAGTGCTCACCTCTTTTACTAATAAAGGTGTTATTCTGCATAGCTGTGGCTGCTACCTCCTGCTTTGTTTTTTACCACCCACATTAAATGCTAATTAACAAATCCAACATAGCAGAGCTATTCAGGTACTTATAAAGCAATCATGTTCAATCAGTGTAACCATTTGCCCTGAAATCCAAAATTCTTTGGATTTCAGCCAAGATTACACTTAGAAAAAACAGGCTTTACTTCAGGGTGTTGCTGTGGCCAGACCTTGGCCAAGGAGTAGAAGGGTGTTTAGACCCCATCTGACTTACCATAAACTGCATGACACATAAATTGTACAATGATACTGGGTGGACATGGAAACACTAGAGAAAATATGCAGCCTCTACCTCCTCACTTGCAGCCCAGTATACTAGCTAGCGGTACTTTCTTGAGACCCGCAGGGGATATATGATGTATGTCACAATAAACAGGGAAGGAGGTACATTGACAAGAAAGGACACCACTCTATAAACTGTCAGGTTGTCTATAATGTCCAAAAGATCATCTGCAATGTCTGTGCAGGTAACGTAGGTATTTTTCATGATTCACACACATGGCGCATCTGTGAGCTGTACACAATGTTTGCTAGAAGTGACTTTCCACAAGGGCATCCGGTAGGAGATGAAGGTTATGCACTGGAACCCTGGCTCATGATACCCATGAGTAACCCACACAACCTCAATGAGCAAGAATGGAACATTGTCCATGCTCAAACTAGGAATAACATAGAACACGTATTCAGTTTGGTCAAATCAAGGTTCCTATGTCTAGATGCATCAGGATGTACCCTACAGTACGAACCAGCAACCTCTGCTGAAATACTCACAGTCTGTTCCATGTTGCACGATATAATTCTCAGAAAAGAGCTTCAACAATGATACCTACGGACAGGACCACAGTTCCCAGTACCAGAGACAGGGCAAGTAGCTCCAACTGATATAGATGAGGAGTCTGAGTGAGAACTGCCAGCCACAGATGCTGCCATCAGGTGTAGGCATGCACAATACGTCATAGCTGGCTAAGAGACAAAGGATAGCACATACACTGACTGCCTAAATGAAAAATTAAGAGCCTAAGCACATACAAATAATAAAAATTATGTCTTCAAAACTGCCCAACCTTTACTTTATCATGTAATGGTTGTTTTCTGTTAGCATCAGACAGAGACAACCCCAAAGGCACATCTTGCATCTGCAGTATTAGTAAGGTAAATCTGGAACCTGTACAGAAAAAAACAATAGAGTTATATAACTGATAACTGTCACATGCAAGTTCTTATATGTCCCTAGGGTGGAACATGTGCCAGGTTTACAGTAATATTAGTAATACTTTATGACTGATGTTTGCAATATACATCTATAGATTTAGCCCAATACTCTGCATGAAGCTTTTCAGTTGACCACTGTATATAAACCAGTGAGCAACACACCTCTCAACTTCAAATTGCAAGAAATCTGGACAAGGCCTAAAATAACGGGGGGAGAAAAGCCCAAAGGCCCAAACATAGGGACAGATTTTAAATACTGCTCTGACAAGCTTAGAAAGTTGCTAGAATAACAGGATGCGCATTAGCATGCATTTCCTGAAGCATATAAAGTCTGAAACTCAAATGCATGTCATTATTTAGTGACTTCAATCCCTCAGTGATTTGCCAGAAAGCCACAATTTTATGCATGACATCCAAAGATATGGGACAAAAGTCTGGACATTCTGTGAAAATCTAAACAGTTGAGAGGTGTGGTGAGAAAGTGAATGGTAACATCATTTGCACAAGTATAACAACAAGCAATAATTAAATATCTACTTTGACTACATTACTAAATACGCTAACAGTAATGCAGAGAGGGTCAACAAATACAGAAGCAATCATTTACAACTGATTATGAATGATAATTGAAAACAATGTATTCTGCAATACACTTACATTAAAGGAAGGTACTGATTAAGCAAGCATTAGCTATCAACTCTGTACATCAAACATATATGCAACCCAAAGTCACAACAATTGTGCAAAGTACAGGCACAGTTCTTAGGTTCATAGGTTGGTACTAGGCTATCAGCCCTAGGGCCTATACAAGTCTAGCCATAACAATTCCCTGGATATTTCTTCCCACAATATTTACTTCCCTGGACCCCTGTCTAGCAGGGTGACTGATGTGATTCCCACAGTGAATTTCCTATCTCCCATCCAGTTGTCAAGGTTCCTTTTGAAGAGGGCCAAGGAGGTGCTCTGCTTGACATGTACAGGCATTCTATTCCAGAGTATGGGGAGTCTCTGGGTCAGGAACCTATCCCTCCAGCATGTTTTATTATTGTGATGACAAGGTTTAGATCCCTGGCGCGTGTGGCTCTGTGGGATTGGGATTTCTTTAAGTGGAGAATGTCCAAGAGCTCAGAGTTTGACATGGCCTTGTACGTTAAGCAGAGATCACCTGTGAGTAGATGATATGCCACAGAGTATAGCTGGAGTTTGTTTAGATGGCCATTATAGGGCAACTGCTTTAGGCCTGTGATTCTTTTAGTGAGGTATTTCTGCAGCCTTTCCAGCTGTTGTAGATGTCTTATGAGGTACATACCAAACCGGGCATTGTACTCTATAACGGGTCTAATGAGGGATGAGTACAGTGGGACAATGACCTCCTTTTATCTGGATGAAAAGCCCTTAGTGATGAGGTGTGCCACATAGAAAGATTTCCTGACTGTTGTGGTGATGTGGTTATCGAAGGTGAGACCACTGTCCACCTGTGTCCCTAAGTCTCTCATCACACTTTCAGTGTTTAGTGTACTGCCACCCATGTGGTAATTCATGGGTACATGGTTTTTCCCAAAGGGGAAAACTATACATTTTTTGGCATTAAGCTTGAGCCCATGGCTCTGGCAACAAGCATCTGTTTCTGTAAGGCCCATTTGTAGAATATCAACATCATTTTGGGATTCAATAATGGCTTTCAGTTTGCAGTCATCTGCAAACTTTGTTAGCCAGAGTCCCTTAGTGTTGGCCTGTATGTCAGAGAAGTAGATACCAAACAAGAGCAGTCCCAGGACTGAACCCTGAGGTACTCCACTTGTCACTTGTCTGGAGCTGGATTTGGAGTTGGCTACTTTTACAGTCATCATCATTTGCACAAGGTAAGGTGCTGAACAGGAGGGCAAGCCTGACACCAAAGAACTGAGTGTGTGTAATTAAAACAACAATTTATTGCTTAAGTATCCAATTTGCAGGGCCAGTAGCAAGATATTTATAGCAGTCAACAGTACTTATTAGGTAAGAATTGTGTGTGGGGAGTGTGTGTGTGTGTATGTGTATGTGTATGTGTGTGTGTGTGTGTGTGTGTGTGTGTGTGTGTGTGTGTGTGTGTGTGTGTGTGTGTGTGTGTGTGGTAATGGTCAATAACTAATGAATATACATAGATATGTGAACAGCTAGTAAAAATAATGCAGACAGTAAACCAGTAGTTATATTATAAAATGCAATCCATCAATAAGGTTAAAATACATCAGACTGTAAAAACAGCAACCTACCTTTGCAGCAAGTAAGTTGTTACAACAGTATCAAGCTCTCTGAATGCAGTCACTTCTACTATGATAAAAGTTCCTTAACTACACAATTGCCTTTATATTGTGCAGATTCAGCCCTCTCAGCATGGTGAGTATGCAAATGAGGTGTGCACTCATTAGCATTCCTGAATCCTACAATCTGCACTAAGTGCAGATCAAGTTAACATGGTGTAAGGACCTACATGATTGTGAGTACACTCCCTAGCTGTGCAAGGACAAGCATTGAGAAATGACACCTGCTAAGGGCTTGCAAGTGTGAATGATTAGTCTGACTGCAGGAGCAATCAGGGTTTCACAGCCAGTCTTTTTTGATGTACACTTACTGGGGGTGTGTCAGGGAGATAGGACTTACAAAAAGTCTATGAATATATTGACTGGCTTAGGAAAGTAACATTTCTAACATTTCTATGAATTGTTTATGACCAGACTGTGTGCCTCTGAGTAAGTTTTGTCTGTAATTCTACAGTACCCATTGAAACACATATCAGCAGCACAGCAAATCACATGGCAATCTTGTTAGGGAAACATAGATAAGAAAATTATACTTACAAAATAAAGAGAAAAAAGCTGCAGTGTTGCAAATTTTTGTTTTATATTGTGTGAAAAAAGATTACCTTAGCTGTTGCCAATATTCCAGATATCCATACATCTAACAACAAATTACACAGGAAAATGTTCAGAACTTGGTTCTGTTGCACATGTAATGTCAATTGATAGTATCTCACATCTTGAGCATTTATAACCCACATTTTTCTTCACAGTATATATAAAATAAAAAGTGGGTTTGACAAAGTACGGTTTAATGAACCGTACCTTCGACTATACAACCAGGACCCATATATATAGCCTAGAAATATATATATATATATATATATATATATATATATATATATATATATATATATATATATATATATGGATGTATGTTTGTGTGTGTGTCTGTGGCTCATACTGATAATCTCAATTGTGTGCTGTGAATGCCCTGGTGTCCTGGGGTTCAAATCCAGAAAGGGTGCTGTTTGTGTGAACATAATGATTTGTAAGGAGCATATGTTCATTTTTAACAGTCGAGGAAACATCAGATTTGTGCATTTTTTACTAATTGTTTCAGAATGTTTCCTGTATTTAAGTATTTTTTATTATTTTCTCACCATTTGACATTGTGCACTCTAGACTGCAGTGATCTCTAGCAGTGAATAACAGTTCACTTCCCAAGAAAACAAGTGAAAAAAATAATTCTAAGACTAAATGGCCATTTTCAACCTATTTTAAGCCACTGTGGCATCCCTGAGCAGTTTGTAAATCAGCCACATGAGATAATATACAGTGAGGACAGGACCCAGAGTCAACTGGAAAATGAAAAAGAAGGGGTAACATCTAAATTTTCAAAAGCCTTGGTTTTGACTTTCAACCAGGACACTGCCATGTTAAGGAACATTTTTGAAAAGAACTGGCCCATCCTATTAGAGGATTCAAATATAAGACAGAGAATAGGGGAAAATCTAAGAACTGTATATAGAATGGGGCCAAATTTTAAGGATTTACTGAGGACAAAACAGAGAGGTGAAATAAAATGCAAACAAGGAATGGTTCGGTGTGGAGCCTGCACTTGGTGTAATAAAATTCCAGTGCTGAACAGCTTTACTGTTAGGAATAACACATATTATCTTAGGAACAGATATATTTGCACTTCCAAAGCAGTAGTATACCTGCCCTCATGTAAATCCTGCCCGTGTTTCTATATAGGAAAGACAGAGAGAAGGTTCTCTCAGAGAATATATGAGCACGAGTATGCCATTAAAAAACATAATACAAATAATGCCTTAGCAAAGCACATTACCAACAATGAAGGGCATGTTTTCCATTACATGGCTATAGATCACGTCATTATTGATGACAATAAACCATGGGCACTGATGTTAGAAATCAGTGAACTTAAATGGCAGATTCACTTACAGGCTGACAGCTGGCCAGGTATAAATGAGAGAAGCTCCATCTCCCCCATTTTGAAGTTAAAAGCACTGGAAAGGAAAAAAGTCCAAGTGAACACATAGTAATGGGGATATATATATATATATATATATATATATATATATATATATATATATATATATACATATATATATATATATATATATATATATATATATATATATATATATATATGAAAAATACATAGCTCATAAATAGATCATACAAAAGTGTAAGCAATAATTAGGAGGAAGGTACAAATATGTTTTTGCTTATACAGCTTGTTTTTAAAGAGTAATTTAATTATGCATTAGTGCATGCAACATTTTAGCAACTCATTGGGTCTGTTTTTTAATGTTAAGTAAGTGTATAGATTTATTGTGTAGTGGTTCCCTTACAGCACTCGATTAGTTAATGTGTGAGTTATTTTAAATTCAGCATCAATGTGTGGCAACCAATGAGAATGGATGGTAAAGCATAAAGGAAGTGACATTTGTGAACTTTGTTTGTGTCATGAAGTTTTACACATTGTGAAATGAAAGCCCTAACCAGTTTTTATTGTTTTATATATTAAAGTGGTGCTTGCACCTTTTGAGTACTTGCATACAGTTTACAGTCGTTCTTCAAGCAGTTTTTATATTTGTTGACTGCCTTTGGCATTTTTTACTTAAAAAAAAATTTGGCTACTTTATGTAGTGCAACGGAACCAGATGCAGGTCTGTGGCTGTCAGCACTCTGGATAATACTCCATGAATAAATTCCACCTCTCAGCTAGCTATGTCCGTAGTACAAAAACATTTTGTTACCAAAGGTGGTCTCAACAAGTAGAGAAATGCAGGAAAAAAGATGAGACATACCACCAAGGCTATTGTGAGACAAACATGTCACATTAAAAGCCAAATTCTTTAATGCAAACAGATAAAAACCCAAGCAGCATAAAACAAGGTTCAGGGTGGAGAAGCACTTTCACTAAAAAAACTTCTTCAGATCCTCACCCATTAACGAGTGGTTTACTTAAAAAGACTCAGATAGCCAATCAGCAAAATCCAGGATCAAGCTGAACCAATGGGCTTATCATACAATCCAATCATTTTGCATAACAAAACAACCAATAGGGGGTTATCATAAACAATTTCTTCCAATCAGAGGTATGCCAGTCTCAAAGCCATTCATAATAGCAGTATCTAGTCACAGAAAAGAAGGGCCAATCAACAAAAATCCAGGAACAATCCAGACCAATGAGCGTTATAATATAAAACAACCATTTAGCATAACAAAATGGTGAATAGGGGGCTATCAGAAGTTATTTCTTCCAATCAGAGGCATACTAGCCTCAAAACCATTCATAATAGCAGTTTCTAGTCACAGAAAAAGAAGGACCAATCAGCAGGAATCCAGAAACAAGCTAGACCAATGAACTAATCATACTGAATCAACTATTTAGCATATAAAAAAAAACAATAGGAGACTGTCAGAAACTATTTCTTCCAATTAGAAATGGGCCAGTCTCAAAACCTTTCATAGTAGCATTTTCAGAACACAGAAAGAAAAAAAAAAACAATCTTGGTGAATAAACTTTGTGATACAAGATGATTTTTTTTCTTTTTTTCTTTCTGTGTTCTATGCTAAATGCTTGAGTCAGTATAATTAGCTCATTGTCTAGCTTATTTCTGGATTCTTGATGATTGGTCCTTCTTTTAATGTGACTAGAAACTGCTATTATGAATGGCTTTGAGACTAGCATGTCTCTGATTGGAAGAAATAGCTTCTGATAGCCCCCTATTCCACCTGCTCCAGGTATCTCTGCCCCAACTGTTGGTGCAGTACCCTCTGGGAGCAGTAGTAGTGGAGGTAGTGATTTTGTCATCCATCAGGAGCTGACAGAGCTGGTGAAGAGCATAATGAGAGGAACCTCTGTGAATGAATCAGCAGGGTTAAAAAGGTCCTGCATGATATTGCCAAATTGATGCCATTTCAGGCACTGACCCAGGCAACTGATACAGAAAACAGTGATTACAGTTGAATGGATAAGGACAAAATTCTCATTAACTTCAAGCTGAACATAGATGCACCTCTGAGGTCCCCTACCCATTCCAAATCAAGGTGTCCCCCAACCTACTGGGTCCATTACTGTCTGTCTTGTATGTCCTCTATGCCTGAGCCTATTACTTAACATACCATAATTAACTGACCCTCTCATTCCTAATCATCTTATCCAATATTCTTCTCTCTCCCAAAAAAAAAGCCTCGTCCCACAAAAAAAAATAAAAATAAATATGCACCATATATAGCTCTCCACTTTACCTATGTGTCATCTTGACACAGTATATTTAGTCCAATTGACTCTACAACATTATTATTTGGTCCAATTGACTCTACAACATTATTCTGTTGTTTTCACCCATCACAGATGTGGTGACTCTCCAAAGCCTTGAAACTGTGTGTACAGTACTACATTTAGGTTCTGAAGAAGTGGATTGATATAGTGCTGCCCCACCACCTTCCTGCAAATTCCTTTATTCTTTGTCTTGTGTCCTATCCTCTGCATCAACCCCCTTACACATTTTATCACTGTCCTATCAACTTCTTTTCACATGTTTAATCTCACCAAAAAATAAAATCACACACAACATATATGGCCAGACATAGCATTTGAAAGCCTTTACTTTTTGTCCTTAGCATTTGCACAGAAATTAGCATTTTGCACCACTGCTGAATGATGGTGAATGCCATTTAACTTCCTAGGGCAACAGCTGAGGATTTTAATTTCACCCACACTTGCAATGTTCACTTTGCACAAATGTTCTTAAATCCACTGCATTATAGGTATAAAGAGTAAAGGCACTAATTTAAAACAGTTACTCTAGCAGTTCCTAGGCTGCTGGATGCAGTGAACTAGAGGTTCATATGTGGTGTGCTGATCTAATTCCCCTGTCTGTAGGCTGAAGTTTTTGCATAGTGCCATGGGTTCAATTACAAGAGTATGCCAAATTATTATTTCATGACATTTATATTTTTGTATGTTTAACTGCAAATGTTTGCATTTATCTCCAGTTACAACATTTCATTAACATGCCATTTAAATACTGCAAGAAGAAAGCATTTACAAACACTTTCCATTCCTGACAAGGAGGCTCAGTAACCCTTCCCTTATCCTGCTTATCTCTTAATGTTGTGTCTTCTCTCCTACCCCTTCTTGCTCCCTATAGCAAGCACTTAAAACATAAGAGTAACACACCATAAGGATGGTCCTAAATGTACCATAACAAAACTCTTGCTATTTCTCTCTCCATCTCTCTCTTTGTTCACCCCTTCTGATTCAGTAAGTTGTCACTGTCCTTCAATTGTGTAATTTTAAAGTGTTTGAAGTAGGAATTCCTTGGGGACATGCTGAGATAAGGCTCAGATCTGCATACTAATTTTTGTATACTTTCAAGGGTTCTAATCCAAACATTTATAAACTGCTAGTGACTGTTTTAGTATATTATTTTATGTGTAGGTGTTGTTACATGATGTTTTGAGTCACATTATTATGCTTCTGTCATAAGTTAGTTCTTCCCTGGCCCCCTCCACAACTGTCTATGTCTGTTCCTCCTTCAGTGTCATCACGCTGTCTCCTGAGCAGTTGTGCAATGTCTGATGCTGAGCAGCACCTGTACCTTAGGGGAAATGGAAGTACACAGATCTTGGTAAAATCTTGTGAGGTTTTGCCTTTGGCCGCATTACTCTGTTGCCCTTTGCACTACTGTGCTTAGCTATATACAATAAGGCTAATTTTCTCTTGAACAGACTGAAGAGTTGAATGTACACCATGTAGAATGTTCCAATTTCAAATATTGTTAGGAAGCATTCTGCAATGGACTATTGAGTATGCTTCTGGCTGTAATTTACAAATTATGCAATGTTAAAATCATCTTTACTGAGATGAAGCTTGATGCCTACATTCTCCCTTACCTCATTGTTTTATGACTGTCCCTTCAAATCAGTACAATTAAGGTTGTAAAGTAACATTTCCTGTGTGGTGTGTTGACATAACTCGTATCTGTAATATGCTTTTTGGCATAGTGTCAAGGGTTCTAATCCAGAAATATATGAAAGTCATATTTAATGTTTTACTTATGTTACTATTATGGGAGTAAGTGTTATCTACATATGTTATTAACCCACTATTACACTGCGCATGTCTTAATCCTGTTTCTACTTTTCAGCCTCTACTTGCTCCCTGTTGAAAACACTTGACTATGCATAGCATGACAGATTACTGATCAGGAAAAACATAACAGTAACACACCCCAAAGATGTTAAAAATGCCCCACTGAAATATAACTTACTTTCTTTGTCTGTATCCCTGTCTCAGTGTCTCTGTTTATACTGTTTCATATTTATTAGGCTACTGGAAGTTATATACTCGTTATGGGATTTTACATTTGTTATGAATGCAATGAAGTATAATACATACATTTTCCTTTGCTTCAATGTTGCCATATTTGAACTTTGTGAAGTAGGAGTTCATCCAAGGTGTGGTTAAATAATACTCACATTTGTATATTTGTTATGGAATGCTGTCAAGGTTCAAATCCAGATGTATGCCAAAGTGTTTGCAAATGTTTTATCTGACTCCTGTGGATGTAGCTGTTGGCTACACATTTTCTTATCCTGCTACTGTATTAATGTGCCTGCTCCCTGTTGGGAACACTGTATTTACAGATCTTGCTTGAATAATTATGATGATAAACTGAATAGTAACACAACACATATAAGTGCCGAAATTAACCATAAACTAATCTCTTGGTATCCGTGTATGTGTATTCCTTTCACAAACTGTCCAGCTATTCCCACCCCTTTTGTGTCATAAAATAAACCTTGATTCAAAACTGTTTCCATAAGCCATGTTTCCACCAGCAGTAACATGCTTTGTCCATCATGTGTTTCATAATACACCTGTATCATGCATATGAGGAGTAAAAGACTACAACTGTCATGACAAATTTGTAAATCATGCCATAATGAATATAATATAACATATATCTGTACTGTATTCCATCAGATTCAGACATGGTTTTATGTATATACTGCTTATTTGCATGAAGGTCAGCATGTAGCTCCATAGACTACTGCTAATTCCTTTCCTAAGTTCAACACCTCAAGATATGATTATGCATGTGCTAATACTTTGCCATGAGCTGCACAAATTGGCTTACCAGCACTGTGCTTCAGGGAGAGAGTTAAAAAAATACAACAAAGAATTATGTGAGTAGGTTGTACAACTTCTGTATGTATAACTGGAATTTTGAAACCAAGGTATCTGGATTTCACAGTGATACTGGCTCAGTTAATTTAGTCTGTTAATGTATGTCTGCACTCCAAAAGTTATACTTGCAATTTTGTTGAAATGGTATCTAACGTTTGCACACATAATCCATCACTGTTATTCAAAAGTGCACTGTCATGTTTAGGAAGTGTCTGTTTGTATTGTCAATGCACATTGTGCAATCATCTGCCAAGACAACTTATAGCAACACAATAAGTAGTTATTATGCAATCATCCTAGGATGAACCATCATGAATGCTTGTTGACAGTCCACTGTTTTACAGTTGTGATTGTCATTGACACCCCATACTATGAAACAGGTGCATGTCTCTCACAGTAATACAATGTACATGAATGGCAGTGTACAGATGTTAAGAATTGAACCAAACAAATCACGGAACCTAAAAAATGACAATCCACAAAGACTCCAACTGTACACTGTTTAAACATCAAATAGACAAAAGCTAAGTAACTCAGTATCAGAAATAGTCATGTAGAGACTGTCTGAAAAATAGGATTATCGCTTTCATTTTAATCAAATAAAACTTCATCAGACAAAATAAATTACAAAAATACAATTTAAATAGTTACTGGTGGAAACATGTCAAACAAACATTCATGAAGATTCATCCCAGGATGATTGCATAATAGCAAGTGACCAATGAGCCCCCTAGAATGATACAAATTTAAAGCAGCAACACCTTTTAAAATGCTTTAAATAAATTTAAAAAGACAAACAGGAATCAAGTATTGTTAAGATAATATTAACAAAAAGTAATAAACAATTGTATAGCCTAGTAATTGTGGATCACATTTTTAAGGAAAGAAACAAACAATACAAATGTAAAATAAGTTATGCAAATTATCTTTCCAATGCATTTCATTTAAGCAGGCAACTAAGAGAGGACTGCTCATTAAGAGCTGGCCAGGAACTAGCATTCAATACTAACTGCCACTAGAATTCACATTTTTCTAAAATTAGCATCTAAGGTCTACCAAGTTGACTGATATTAACTTTTTCAATTATTTGAAATGTAAAGCTATGCCCAGTATATGCATTTACATGCTTGGTTAAAGTGTTATGTTCTTTATTCTTCCTGATAGCATTGGCGTGCTCATATACATGATTCCTGGGTTTTCACTCAGTTTTGCCAATATCAAATGCGGGGTATAGTTGACATATGGTGGAATATATTACACCAGATGTCTGGCAAATAACTGTACTTGGTAGTTTAAACATGACTTCCCTAATTTTAAATTGATCAAATATTAGAATAGAATTACAAGAAGAGGATTGGCCACAGGACAGTTGTAATGAATAAATGTGGCCAATGCTCTTCTTGTAATTCTGTTCTAATATGTGATCAATTTAAAATTAGGGATATCACATTTTATGTACCAAGTGCCGTTAATGATATCTTTCCTTAAAAAATAACACAATCCACAGAACAGCATATTCAGAAACTACTAAAAATAAAATGCCACCCAAATGTCACAGTGAAACGTATTAAATAATGTTTAAGTGCTTTCATTTTAGGATCAAAGGAACTTTTTGAGAAACAAAGTTGCTACTTCCTGGATACATTTAAAAACCTAAAGAGCACCAAAATGAAAATACTTAAAGTGACAGTGCTGAAAAAGTGCATAAACATTAATACAACCAGTGGCGGCTGGTGACTTCAAATCAAAGGGGGGCTGCAGGCAACAGCAGAATGGGTCGGGCCAATGGGAAGGGGTGTTGCCAACTAGAAAGGGGAAGAGCTATGCTCAAAACCACAAAAACTGGAACTTTAATTAAATACGCTGCCCTGGGTGTCAAACTGTCATTATGAGAGTCCAATCAAGACAAAATAAAGTATAGAAGAAAAAAAATATTTCAGTGGATTGACTGCATGACAGCTTACTTAATATCTAGATGGAAACAAAAATGTCGTGAGGCATGAAAAAATAAATTACTTTTTAAATACATTACAGGAATGCCAGTCAAAATCAAATATAAGAAAAACAAGCAGCACTCAACTCAAACCACTTCTCCTTGCACTGCAGTTCTAATTATAACTTATATTCAGATTTATAAAAGTACCAAGTAACATGCTGAAAGTAGCAATCTCTGTGATACCCCCACTTGTAAAAATGTTTCTTATCCAAAAAAGACCTGCTGCCTGACAACAACTATCTACTTGTTTCATGGGGAAAACATGATCAAAGTAAAAAATGAACAGCAAACAAGAAACAAGCTCAAGATACATTGCTTAAAGGATTACTGCACAGGTTATTGGCCACACATAATAGATTGACATTCTGTTTAGTTTACAGGTAAAGCCTGCAAAAATAACAAATATAATTTAAAAAAGCGAAAAATAAAATTTTAAAATATCATAGGTGAATGTGTGTCCTTAAAATAAACTTTTTGAAAAAGAAACCCTCTTGATTTTAAAGTATAGTACTTTGGAGCCTCAGGGACTCAACAAGGAATGTAACTGGAAGTATGTGTTTTAAATTGTATGCTTAACTGATTAATTGTCTTGTGCAATATGCTGTATTTAAGTAAAGAGTGTTTTGTAGTGTTTTTACTTTTGGAAGGCTGTGCAAGCCGAGGTGCTAAGTGTTTCATTAAAATTGCTTACTTCTTGGATCAGTGGTCTTGGTGATATTTTAAAAAAAAGCATGCAAAGATGACTGCAAGTCTCCAACAAAGGTAATCAGCTTCTTAAAATACTACAATCCTGTCCTTTATTACAAATACTGTCATATGCATTTCAATACCCAAGACTTATATGTTATCTAATTATGTAATTATTCTCTGCATGGCGACGATAAAAAGGCTTTCAATGTTGGTAATTATTTAACAGTATGCTTATTAAAGATTACTTGCATCTTACAATTTCAGACAAGCTTACCTGATGGTCATGAAAGCATTGTTACTTAAACACAGAGCAACGGACACTTTCTGAATAATAAGAAGCATAAATCAACAGTATAAAAATATGACAGAAAAACAGAATATTCTGCAAAATCAAGGACAGATGAAAAGCCTATGTAGTACTTGCATCTACCTTGGATGGGAGGATACTCTGTACACTTACATTGCATAACTGTCCCTTGCCTTGCTTTGGAACATTCAGAGTCACGACATGAGGGAGTGGGGTGCAACAAGTATGTCACAATTTGAAATGTCTCTGGCTGACTGTGAAAGCCCTGACACATTTGTCATACCTGTCAACCTCAGAGCAGGAAATCTGGACAAAGCCATACATAGAAGTGGGACAAAGGCCCAAAAATAAGGACAATATTCAAATATTGCTCTTATAAAATTTCTAATAGAACAGTAGGTCTTGCATTAGTATGAATTTTCTGAAGGGTATGAAATATGAAACTCAAATGTCTGATTATTTTTTAACTTCAGTCTTTAATGATTTGCCACTAATTTTCCAGAAAACCACAATTTTATGAAAAATGGACCAAAAATGTAATGCAAAAATATAAAATAGCCACACAATACAGCTGGGAACCTGTCAAAGAAGGGAAACATTTTTTATTATTAGTACTGTTAACTTGAGCAGCTGATAACATTAACAAATCTAGATGCATTTCTGAAATAAAAATAATCTATAACTTTGATTATTAGTTATTTATTAATTCTAAATCCTCCACGTTTTCTTCCAAAATTGCATTTTGGAGGGGCAGAGCCTGAATGGCTAACTGAAAGCAGCAGTATTTTAGAGCTCCATATAACTAGTTAAATAAGACAGGAAAAATATTCTTTTTCTTCTTCAAAGTATAAAATCTTATAGATAAAGGACTAATTTATATAATTAGAAACTTTGGTGAAGTTTTACAAATAATTTCCTGTCAAAAAGCTTGGAGATATATTCACTTGTTAAAATGAGCAACTCAAAGAATTCTCATCAGGATGCTGCCTTAAAGAAGGGACTACAACAGATGGCATCTACCCTGCAGGAGTTGTCTTTGAAGATGGATGATTTTAAAGAGAACCTAGAAAATCTTAAAACAAGCAGTCAAAAACAGGTTGACACCCTCAAGGAAATGCTACAACAACACCAGACAAGGATGGAGGTTTCTCTAAATGACTTAGACAGCAGACTTAAGGAAGAGGAAACACAGAAAGAACTGCTTCTTAAACAAAATACTTGGTTGGTTAATAAAGCAGATGACTTGGAAAATAGGGAGAAGAGAAATAACATCAGGATTTTTAGATTACCTGAAAACACAGAGGGTGAGGATATTTCCTTTTTATCAAGCTGGATCCCTGACTTTTTAAATTTAAAAGAAGGACTTACTTTTACCATTGAAAGGGTGCACAGAGCTCATGGGAAACCTGCCACTAACTCAAACTCTCCTCCTAGGTCAATAATTATCAAATTTCTTTCATACTTGGACAAGGAACTGATTTTAAGATCTGCTTGGAGGAAGGCACCTCTAAAATATAAAGAGAGCTTGATCAACAATTTGATAATGACTATTCATCTAGAATAATGGAACAAAGGAAAAAAGTGTGGCCAATGATAAAGTTTCTGAAACAAAATAAGATCAAGGCACAACTTGCATATCCAGCTAAGATAAGAATACTGTATGCCAATGAGATGAGGACTTTTATTGACTTAATGGAAGCCTCTTCATTTATTAAAGCTAATAATGTGATTACTTTACCAGAAGATATGGATTGGATGTCACCTTGTCTCAAGAGAACAAAAGAAACAAATGTCTGGACAGACATCAAAAAGAAGTAAAAGACTGATACTGTTACAGCCAAATCTCTCAAAGCATCTACTATGATTTGAATTGTTTTAACATTATTTTAAAGGACCAATTTTACTGCTTGGAATTTTAAAACAAAGGTAACTAACTACTGGAATATTTATCTATATTTTTTGAAAATAGATGACACATGAGAGTTCTCACATTACCTCAGGTATGTAAAACAGGGTATGTTTCTTTCACAGAAGGAGGGTATATAGCACATAAAATATTTATACTGTAAATCAACATACATAGTATATGTGTATTTTCTCTTAGTTTTCTCTTTTCTCTCTATCTTCTCTCTTTTCTTATTATTTATTTTAACTGCATCTTTTCTCCCTTTCTAAATTCTCTCCTATTTACTATACTAATATAGTCTGTATATATTTAGTAACTCACTAGCTATGCATAGATAAATAATTGTCTAAAATAATCTAGTTTTAAGGTAGACTAATTGGAATAGTGAACTTAATTGTTATTACAATATTTATTAGATTAATTATAGTCACTGTTATGCTTATTGGGATTGGGGACATGTTCGTGATTAACTCTGAAATGTTCCATTCATGTACGTATGTCCTTTTAATTATTTCCTTTTAGTATTAACAAATATATATTAAAAAAGGAGGGAAAATGCACTGTTAGTTAAGAGGAAAAGAAGTTATGTCTTACTATAACGTTCCATCTGTGTTGTAGATCTTTGTTCATTTATTACCATTAGGACCTCGGTTCTGTCGTCAGAACTGATATGGCCATTTCTAAGCTCGCACCAGCCAAAAACTCTCAGCTAAGACCTACCCATAATGCCCTCTCCTAGTTACTTCAAATCAAGTTTGCCCACACTTAGATAATAGATGTAGTGAAAGAAAAAAAATAGTAGGAGGCTCTGTCTGAGCAAATATCCTAACCAGGTGTTCCTAAAGTCCACTAGGAGTCCAGGCAGGGGGAAGGAGGGCAGGAAGAAATGAATGAACAAAGATCTACAACACAGATGGAACTTTATGGTAAGACATAACTTCTTTATCTGATGTTGTAAATCTTTGTTTATTCATTACCATTAGGACTGAGTCCCCAGCTACTTGAGTCCTGGGTGGCCCTAAGGAAGAATATTCCTGAGCACCATAGAACCAAAAGATCCTCTGGTGGCCAAATCCAATTTGTAATGAG
The DNA here is from genome assembly GCF_019279795.1 of Protopterus annectens. NCBI lineage: Eukaryota > Metazoa > Chordata > Ceratodontiformes > Protopteridae > Protopterus > Protopterus annectens. The sequence continues at coordinate 1,263,923,997 of NC_056731.1, forward strand.
ATATAAAGGTATGAGGTCTTGCCCAAGTGGCTGCTGTGCAGATATCATCCACAGAGGCAATAGAATGAAATGCTATAGAAGTAGCCATAGATCTGGTAGAATGAGCCTTTATTCTGGAAGGTAAGGATAGCTTATTCTGTTGGTAGATAAAGGTAATGATGTTTCTTAGCCAGAAGGATAAAGTCACTTTGGAAACAGGTTTACCCAATCTGGGTCCTGCAAAGGCCACAAACAATTGATCTGTTTTCCTGAAAGATTTAGTCCTGTCCAAATAACAATGAAGCTGCCAATGCACATCAAGGGTGTGCAAAAGATACTCCCCTCTGTTAGAATGCTGAGGGAAGAAAACCGGCAGGTCAATAGATTGGTTAATGTAAAAGCCAGAAATGACCTTGGGCAAGAAAGAAGGGTCAGTATGAAGAGACACCCTATCCATGTGGAAGATCAAGTAAGGGCTCGACACTCAAAGCCTGCAGCTCACATACTCTTCCTGCTGAGGTAAGTGCTACTAGAAGTAAGGTTTTCCATGACAAAAATTGCAAATCACATGAATCAAAAGGCTCAAAAGGAGAACCTCTGAGAGACTGAAGTACCAAAGTCAAGTCCCAGGGTTCTAAGGGAGGCTTGACCGGAGGTTTAACACGTATTACTCTTTTCAAAAAGGTCTTGCATAGGTGGTATGACATAACTGAAGAATTATCATGATCATTATGAAAATTGGCCATAGCTGCTAAATGTACAGTGATCGTTGAAGCTGAGGCTCCTACATGCAAAACAGTAGCCAGGTATTGTAGGATCTTTTGAATAGGCAAAGAGAAAAGGTCTAAGTTCTGATCTTTGGCTCAAATAGAGAACCTAGTTCATTTACTAGAATAAACTTTTCTAGTGGAATGTTTGTGTGAAGCGAGAAAAATTTCACGAACAGGAAATGGGATGTCAGGCAGCCCGGCAAACATTGGAAGTGAAGGAACCAAACTGTGAGCTTGAGACTGTGCAGGTTTGGATGCATCAGTCCCTGAGGATGAGATAACAGGTCTTGGGAATGATCCAGGATCCATGGACTGTGAATCAGATGAGGCCATAGAGAAGACCCCATGGCCAATCGTGCATTAAAGCATCCCGTGATGGTTCCCCCGAGGGGGGATCAGGGCAAAGTAGTTTCTGCATTTGTAGTTTGGAGGGAGCAAACAGATCACAGCCAGGCTTGCCCCAGTATTGGAAGATCCAATCTGCTGTTACAGGGTTGAGGGACCACTCGTGAGGCATCAGGATGTTCCAGCTCAGATTGTCCGCAATAAGGTTGAACTCCCAGGAATGTGTGTTGATATAAGGAAGCGGTTGGAAGCTATCACCAAGGGCCAAATGCTCATGACTTCCCGACACAGAGGGTAAGACCTGGTTCTGCCTTGCTTGTTGATATACCAGACGACTGACATGTTGTCTGACTGAATTGCAATGGTCCCAGAGGGTAGGGATTCATGGAACACTTGTAATGCTAGGAGAACAGCCCTTAGTTCCAGGACATTTATGTGCAAATTGGCCTTTATGGGGGACCAGGTGCCTTGGACAGCCTTGTCTTGGAAATGCCCCCCCTACCCTAACAGGGAAGCTTCTGTGGTCACCATGGCCGTGGGCTGGGGAAGACAGAATGGTCAACACCAAAAATTCGTTTGTGGGTTCATCCACAATGACATTTCTTCCTTGCAATGAATTGAAAGACGTAACATGTGGTCGAGTGGGTAAATTAGCAATGACCATTGTGCAGAAAGGAGCCCCTGTAGGATTCTCATGTGCAGTCTCGCCAGTGGTACCAACATAATGGCAGCTGCCATGGAGCCTAAGAGTTGCAGTACAAGATGTGCTGGTACATAGATCTGAGGAAGAAGGTCTTGGATTTGGTGTGTTATGTTTGAAAACCTGTGAGGGGGGAGAGAAGCTTGACAGGATGTTGTGTCGAAGACTGCTCCAATTAATTCCAGTGTCTTCACTGGTGACATTGAAATTTGTCCTTGTTGATTGTAATCCCCAAGCGGAGAGTGAGACCCTGAGTGTAAGAAGATTCCTGGTCGGAGCAGTAAGGAGCCAATCATCTAGATGAGGAAACACCTGAAATCCTTGTAGTCGTAGATGAGCTACCACATCTGCCATACATTTGGTGAACAGTTGAGGGGCTGTCGAGAGACTGAATGGCAGTGCCCTGAACTGGTAGTGATTGGCTCCCAGCCAGGAGTGGAGAAACCTCCGGGAGTGGTGATCCATCTTTATGTGGTAGTACATGTCCTAGAGGTCTATAGAGCACATCCAGCTATCCCACCCTAGGAAGGGAAGAATGGGCTGTATCATGACCATCTGTAAATTTTGAAGTGTGATAAATTTATTCAATAGGCTGAGATCCAGGATTGGCACTAAAAAGAACCTTGAGTAAAACCTGGATCCTGTCTGGTCTGGTGGTACTGGTTGGATGACTCTTTTCCTTAGCAACTTGTCTATTTCTAAGGCTGCTAATTCCCCTCTGATTGGGTGGTACATTGGGGATGGGAGTTAAATCGAATGGTATTTGGTAGCCTCTGGATATTATTCTCTGCACCCAAACATTGGTAGTAATAAGATGCCAGGCTGGTAGATGCAGAAAAAAATGACCCCCAACAGCTTCCAGAGGAAAGCAATCGGGCTGCTGCTCAGGAGCACTGGTAGGGTCTGCTGGAGAAAGAATCTCTAGCGCTCTGGTCACGTGGACCTCCTCTACCCTGAAAGGGATGTATTCCATATGAGTTGCCCCCTCTGCCTCAGGTGGGGATTGTTCACCACAAGAGTCACGAAAAAGTCCTTGGGATTTCTTGAACCACATTTTTCCTCCCTTCTGGTTTCTGGAGTAGGACCTCTGGGGGTTGGAAAGGCATATGCCCACAGCAGACAAGGTCTTTCCATCTTTATCACTACGTGTAAGTGTGTCTCGTACTTTGGGTCCAAAAAGTGCAGATTTGTCGACAAGTGCATTGATGAAGCAAGATTTAAAGGGGTCTGTGAAGTCACAAAACCGCATCCAAGCATTACGTCTCATGACAATGCCTGATGCGGCAGCTCGAGCTGCTCCCACGGTGAAGTGAGATATCAAACACATTGAGGAGCTCGAGATGGATTCAAGGGTAGCTAGCTGCAAGGCAACAGTATCATGCACCTCATCAGGCAGTACCCCGCCAATGAGGGAGACATTTCAGATATTAGGTCTCTTTGGAGGAGAGTAAAGTATGCCAGATAGTAAAGCAACTGAATGGTGAATGTCTCTGAAGCATAGGTCCATTTCCCTAGTCTGTCCATGGTCCAGGACTCTCTGTTTGGAGGATGGATGGTGGAACTATCTTCTGCCAGTTTCCTCTTGGTGGCCACCGCCATGAACATAGAATCAATTGTCAACTGCTAGGACCAGTGGGGCTGGTCTTCAGGTGTAGCTAGAATTTTTTGTCTGGCCTCTGAGGGACAGGTTTTACATTGTCCAGGGCCTTCCAAGCACACTGCACAATGATTTTAACAAGGTCATCTGCCGGTGGAGTCACCCAGGAAGTAAATGACCGGGCACAGAAGGCCTGCAGGAACACCAATTCCTCAGAAGAAGGGTTATAGGACTTCCAGCCTCCCTGCTGCTTGAGGATTTCGAGAATGTCTCCGAATGAGATGCCATCTATGGAAGACCATGGGGACCATTCCCCCTCATCACAATCAGTGTCTTCAGTGATAGAATTCTCCAGTGAAGCAAGGTGCTTCCTCTTGCACCATTTCTTCCGGGATGGCTCCCCAGTGGGATCTTCTGAGGAGGACTCCGGAGAAGGGGTTCCCTTCAAAGAGGGTTCTTGTGACTCCTGTGCCTGGGGTCCTGAAATAGAGGGTTGGGAGAGGTGCATGCTAGGGGAAGGTTTTGATACTGATGTCATTGGTGCTGACTGCGAGTCCACTACCTGTATAGCAGGCCCACCTGAGGAGGGATGGGAGTCCAGATCTAGGAGGGACAACCTCAGAACTGGGGTCAAAGCTCACCGTGAAGGGCCCACCTCCAGGTGAGAAGCTCTGAGAGAACTGGAAGCCATTGGAGCTATGGCATAGATGGTGCCAGAGAGAAAATAGGCACCGGGCTAGGTACCAAGGTATGGATGGTCCAAGCACTGCTTTGAGAGAGCATCAGTTCCACCAGAGCCAATACAGCAAGGGTGGATTGTGCCAATAGGGAAAACACTGCTGTTGGACTCAAGACAGTATGCACCGGAGTGGAAGTATCTTGTCCTTGGCAGGTATTCGAGTTTTGGAGCTGATGGAGCTGAAGAAACTGTCAGCACCATGGCTGGGGATGGTGCCAAAGCAAGTGCAGTCATTGTTGGATCCAAGGATGGCACCAAAGTCAGTGATGCCGAGGTTGGAACCGAAATAGGGCTGAATATCATGGACGGCACCAATGGGGAAGACACAGAGCCTGGTGCTGAAGAAGTCTACACCGAGGGTGCAGGAGAAGCATGGACCTGACTCGGTTCTGTAACTGATGGAGATGCAGGAACCGAGTGACTCTGTTTGTCCTTATTTGTTTTGTTTTTGGAGGGGGTAAGACCTCCGTCCCAGAAAGAGCCTCCGAAAAAGGTGTCTTGAGTAATCCGTTTTTCCTTATGTTTTTTGGTCTTTGGAGGGAGGTGAGACCTCTGACCCAGATAGAGCCTCTGAAAAAGGTGTCTTGAGTAATCCTTTTAAGATAAGTTTATTTTTACATCCTGCTAGTGTACAATTACTAAAACTAGCACAAACATCACAGTCAGCTTTAATATGATCCACGCCCAAACAGTAGACACAAAGAACATGTGTATCTGAGTTAGGCATCTTACGTCCACACTTGTCACACTGATTAAATCCCAACTTAGCTTTGTCTGACATAGTAAGGCAACAAGGCTATCTTATAGAAAAATTAAGGGAGAAAATACAAATGATGTTATTTAAAAAAAATACCACTAGTAAAAAGGAAAGGCCTGTCAAAGACAAGAGAGAGGGGCAGTACCAATAAAGGTAAAAAATTAAATTACCAAGGAAAAGGGTAGGAATTTGGCTTAGGTTATAGGCGACAGTGAGAAAAGGCTAACTTGACTAAAAAATATTTTGAAGAGAAACTGTCTTAAAATTAACAATTTTCTACTGATCTAAAATAATGCTTTTTGCTGATGATATTTTATTAACGCTATCAATCTCCAGAGAGTCATTAGGAGAGCTAGAAGAAGTAATGAAGAAATTTTATAAGACTTCAGGTCTACACTTTAATAGATCAAAATCAAAATTTCTATTTCTAAATAAGAAAAAAGAACTACAAGTTACAGATAAATCCATCATATGAAAACAAGAACTTATGCTAAATTATTTAGGAATAGTATTATGCAAAACTATAAATGAAACAATGTTAATACATTATAAAAACATTATTGAAACAATAAAAATATATATAGATAGATATATATAAAGTGGAACAAAATTATATTAACTTCTGAAGACAGATTGCAATTAATAAAAATGGTCTTATTGCCAAAAATACTATATGTAGCATTAGCAATGCAGTTAATTCCTGAAAGATGAAATAAACTCATGTTTAATAAAAATTTTATGGTATCCCAAAAAGAATAGAGTAGCTCTAACTCATCACATTAGACCCTGGAAGCAAGGAGGATTGAACTTCCCCAAAATAGAAACATATATAAAAGCATCTGTGCTTAAAACTACAATAGACTGGATAAACCCAAATTATTTTGCCAACTGGAAAGAATTAACAACAGCTATATTAACAAATGAATTTAATCTGTTAAAAAAACTTAATAGTAGACAAATCAAACAAACCCTGGTATATACCATGCATGAGTATACAATATAATATAACAAAACCTTCTAAAACAACACTGATTAATCATTACATCAATTCCTTTAGGAAACTTATCAATGCAAACATAGATCTAAAACTTTGGTTTGACCTTTTAACCCCATTTAAAATTACTAAAAACTTTCCTCACAAAATATATAGGGAAACAATAACCTCCTGTGAACAAAATGGATTCTTATGCTGGTTTCAATGTGTAAATAAATTAAATGTTTTAGATATATATATGATAAAAACGTCTTAAATATTCCATCACAGGACTGATTAACCGTACAAAGCATTCTAATGTACACTCAAGATTTATGCAAATTAATAATTCCTCATTTAAAGATATTCCAAATCTAATAAGTTTTCTCTATGAACTTATATATAATAGTTGTGAAAAGAAAAATTCCATTTCAAATCTATATAAAAAGTTAACAACATATAAAACAATTCTCAAACCATCATACTGGCAGTTCTTAACAAAAGGTCAATCATTGCAGTTAACAGAAGAAATTAAAACTAACATCTTACTATCAGATAATTACACCTCTAACACACAGTACTGGAAAATATTTAACTGGAAATACTTACATATAGCATTTTTAACACCAGATAGAATGAAAAGGATCAGTACTACTACACATGTTTTTTGCTGGAGGTATGAAAAGTCAAATAAAGCAGACTGGATTCATGTTTTTATGAATGGAATACAATTAAATCATATTGGAATGGAATCAATCATTTTCTACAAGCTTTATTTAATGAATCTTTTATCTTAACTAAAGCATTGATTATACTAAATTTAAATGAAGGTCCCTACTTGAATAAGACAAATATGTATTTGTTATGGACAAAACTGGCTTATCTAGGAAATGCGTAACCACCCTCGATCTTGGAAGAATTCTACACTTTACTGAAGACAACTGATCGATGGAAATAAAAATGAAATAACTGTGACTCTATCCCAGGCCATTGGTAAATAATCCTTGGAAGAAAGTTATATCTTTGTTGGACACTCTGCAATAATCAATATTGTATCTCTGATAACTGATCTGTTAATTCTATATTTTATAACATACAGTGTATATAACTGAAATTCAGGCTATTGTAAATATTGTATATAGTTCTTTAAAATTATATTTAAAATATTATGTAAATGTTATTTTAATTGAAAATAAATTTTTTTGAGGAAAAAAAATTGCCATTTTGCGGAGGGATTATTAGAGGGAGAGCAACATTTTGAGCCAAAATCAGTGACAGTTGAAAGGTTTGGATATGCCTAGTTCTATAAAGCAATTATTTGCACGTACCTCTCAACCTGTTAATGCAGGAAATCTGGACAAGGCCAAATATACTGGGGGAACATACAAACAGCACTAAAATTGCTCTTGTATAAACTTAGTTGATAGAATAACAGGTATTGCTTTAGCATGCATTTTTCTGAAGGTTATGAAGTCTGAAACTCAATGTCTGTCATTATTTAGTGACTTAATTCCTAAATGATTTGCCAGAAAACCACAAATTTTATGAGGAACAAACCAAAAATAAGTGAAAATCTATTAATTATGTGAAAATCTAGACAGTTGAGAGGTATAGTTCAGCTGGGGCTGTCTGAGTTTACCATATTTCCCCCTCACAAAATCATGGTCAAATGGAGCCTCCCCCTGCAGCCATTCCAATGTCTCATTACTTGGCTATTTCACCCCATAAACACTGTAATGTGCAAACTGCTTTACTTTTACAATGATTTGGATTTCATTTGAAAGTTTTATTTTGCATTTTACGGCACAAACACTAAGACATCTGCTAAGCAAATCAATGCAGTCTCACAATGAAAATAGACTTAGCACTAAAACTTCTCTGCATTTGAAACTCACATTCATTGAAACAGCATTGAAATTCACATTCAAAGAAAATACATTTGGCTGGTATGAAGATTAACTTTGGGTTGTTTTCAAATGATAGGCCCCTTGCACACAAAACATACATTTGTTGTGTAATACACCTTCCTGATTATATTAAATTATATTCCTTGATTATTACAGTACAGTTGTTAGATGGTGTTTTAGATTTATTTTGAACATTTTTCCAGTAAACAATGAAACAAAATGCATGCACCAATAATGACAAAACTGCTCAACTGAGAACATTTCCATCATAAAAGTTTACTCAAACTTCTACAATCCACCAGTATCAGTAAATATGCACAATCTTTGCAGAAGTAAAAGTCATCTAAATAATTTCACATTGAGATCTGTAACTAATGAAGAGGTTTCTGTTAGCAACCAACTTTATATTTCATTATTTCATCTACAAATAAAATGCCTGTTGCTCTTGAGGAATAAATTGCCTATATTACATTAAAAAATGATAAGCTAGTAATATTGCAATAGGGAATGGATGGCAATCTGATAACAGGTTCATAGTTACTATGTATCTTGTCAGAGGACATTCTCAGTACGGCAGCATCCACCTCCTGTGGGAGTAGAACCCACAGCCTTCTGTATCAAAAGCAAGTACACTACCTGTTGTGCTATTAACAATGCAAGGTGACTCACCATAAGCATCACTAAACTTCTCTTCCCCTGCAGCTCTCATCTCCTTGTACAATCTACTCATCACTCAACTGTATCTCTCAACTTCACAGCAAAAGAAATCAGGAAAAAGCCAACATTTATTGGGGAGGAGGACAAAAGCCCAAAAACCAGGGACACATTTTAAACATTGCTTGTATAATCTTGGAAAGTTACTAGAATAAAATGCTGTGTTACCTCCATACATTTCACTGCCAAGCCTTGAACCCAGGACCCTGTTCAAAACAGTCAGAGCAATATACCACTATGCCAAATCAGCTGTTTTGTGAAAGAGAGGAAGACTGAAACTTAAATGGCTACCATTTAGTGAATTCACTTCTCACCATAGCTGTCAATCACTTAGCACAAAACACCTGGACTAAACCTGTAATGGGGGAATACAGCCCTCAAACATATTCAGTGAATTCAGTTCTCACCATAGCTCTCAACCTTAGCACAAAAAACCTGGACAAAGCCCATAATGGGGGAGCACATTCCCAAAAATAGGGACAAATTTCAAATATTCATCTTATAAACTTAGAAAATTGCTAGAATAAAAGGTTTTGTGTTACTATGTACTTTCTGAAGAATATGAGGTATGAAATTCAAATGCTTGTCAATTTTAACATTTGTTAACCAGGAAAGTTTGACTTGGAACAAAAGCCAATTTTCAGCAGAGGGCCAGGGAGAAATACTGCAGACATGTCTTTGTAACATGGGAGGACACCAGAGCAAACACACACAAACACAGGAATGACATGCAAACTCCACACAGAAGGCACCCCAGCCAAGAATCAAACCAGAGAACTGATAGCTGTGAGACAACAGTGCTACCACTGCACCACTGCATCAAATATTTAAGGAATTAAAAATTCAGAAACCACAGATTTTATGAGGAACAGAACAGAACAAAATATGAGGCAAAAATCTGCAAAAGCTTCACAAATGGTGGTGGGTAGGGAATTCAGGCTCTTGTTACCTTCTCTAATCACCACCAGCAGGTATCCTGAGTTCTCTCTAGCCAACAATATAAATCAACTAGGGCATTTTACACACACACACACACACACACACACACACACACACACACACACACACACACACACACACACACACACACACAGTGTTGACAGTATGTTCCTTTTTGATCAAGTACAAATAGTACAAATGCTGGTAAATTCTTTTTTCTCAGTGCACCAATAGTCTTACCAATACAAAAAACTGGGTAGGAAGAACAAAAAACCACATAAACTACACCTTTCATTTCGCAAATATAGTTCCCTCTTACTGTTAATAATTCAGGGTAACCTGCCACAGAAAGAAATGTGCCTTGTAAGATAAATCTGCATTGCCTGCAAGTACCACAACATTTTATTCCAGCATTTCTAATTATAACATTAATGCAGTCCCTGTATGCTCAAATAAAAATGTAAAATTCTTACTGTTCTTATAAACAAACTTGGGTTCTCTATCCAGGTGCTCAGTCAACCCAAAGGATCCAGATACCATGCTCCAGTGGTTATTAGTTGCTTGTTTCAAGGAGTGATATTGTCTGTTGTATTCTACTACAAGTTTGGGTCAAATTTTTCTGACTGACCTTAAGCTCTTTATGATGAATATTGAGTGGATTTTGTATTAGGGACCCATATTTGGTAACCCACTTGTACAGGTCTTCCAACATCTTGAGCAGATATCCTCAATCCCTGAAGACCTGTTTCATAAAGCTGGCTTCCTCCCAAAATGTGTTGTCATCTGAAACAAGCCTTCTTAAATGAATCAACTGCCCTTTAACTAGATTCTGCTTTTGCCATAACGGGTGTTGGCTGTTGATATGTAAGTAGGCATTGGAGAAAGTCTGCTTTCTGTAGATGTTTGACTCATATCTGTGCTCATCCACATTTTTATATACTGACATCTAAAAAATTAATGGAATCATTGTTGTTCTCAGAAGTGAACTGTAAAAATCAGTTGGTTGAAAAAAATCAACAAATTCTGTAAGATTTGTAGCATTACCATTCCACAAAATGAAGACAACATCTATATATCTCAGATAGCTTTCCATGTTGGAGACAAAAATGAGACAAATACAGTATTGACTTCCCAAGTCCAAAGTACCATATTTGCAAAAATGGATGCTGATGCTGCACCCATAGTGATCCATTTGTGTTACTTATAATATTCACCTTCAAAATAGATGACATTATTTGTGAGCATGGTCTCCATACACTGAGAAATCAAACTATTCTCATCACTACCTAGGTCCATCCCATTGACCATAGTGTCTAAAAAACATTCCATGCCTTGGTCATGGGGAATAACAGAAAAGAGATCTTTAATGTCAATTGTGACAAACAGTCTATTGGTTAAAAATGGTAGACCAGCTATACTTTCCCAAAAAATGCCAGGAGTCCTTAAGAAATGTTTCTTATGTTCACAAAAGTACTTGAGCTTCAAATCCACAAGCTTAGAAAATAGCTCAGTCTTACAATCTGCAAAGAAAATTATTGTTTTTTGGGGGGGGTTGTTTATATGTGAATTTTTTGGATCTCAAAAATTGCTGGGATCCCAGGGTTCTTTACTGTAAGGTAATCTCTAATTTTACTATTCAAGTCATATGTAATAGCCATATTTTCAATGTTCAAATCAATGCGGTGATAGGCAAAATTGATTTCTTTATGAGAACCATCAGAAAAAAATCCCAATTGTTGAGATATTCTAACATTTTAGATGAATAAAGGTATCTGTCCATAAACCCCCCCCCCCATTTATCGGGTTTCATAATTCAGAGATTTTTATTGTCATGTAGAAATATCAGCAATTGTCTTTCTTCTGAAGTCAGATTGTAAAACAACTGTCTCTTTGAGCCACACCACTCCCTGATGCTACTTTCACAAAGGTGCTCAAATATCTGTATGAGTGGTGCCAGTGGTGGATTAAATGTACTGCTCCTACATAGAGCCCTAACTTCATGGCTCATTTCATTAGGGTTCATAGTTAACTTAAAGTTAAGTTTCCTTTATAAATTTTGAATTCAGTCAGCAGATCCATCACCCTAGGTGACTAGCTGGCACAAATTTAAAGCTATTCTGAAAAGGTGCTCCATAAATGGGGGTAATGGTTAAAGGAGATAAATTATAAATCTTGCAACTCCCAAATTCAAAAATTGTCTGCACTTCAGAAGTGGAATAATTCATTAAGTCCATTGTCTCCGAAATTGTCTGCTGCGGTAGACTCATCTGGGAAAATCCTGTTTGCTGTGGTTGTCATAATAATTGGGGGTACGTACCATTCCCATTATGTCTCCTTTTTTCCTGTATCTTCTTTGACCTTCTTGGGCCAGCATTGTCTGACCTATCCTTCCAATTTCCTTCATTTCTGTCATCCTTCTCCAGACCTTCCTCATTGTAAAACATGGGATAATCAGCATCCTTGCTACCAGGTGGCTTTGGGTATGCACAATTATTCTTGTAATTGTTAGCATATCTTAAAATTTTCTTCTGGATATGTTTGTGTGTTGCTGCCTAATAGTTTCCTACCTTATTGAATAAATACTGAAAATCCTGTTAGTAAAAATCCTAAAGCAAATCTGCTTTAACATGATTGTCCAACCTCTGAATGTCTTCCTCAAGCTTGTTAATCTAGTCTTAAGTTGTCACATACAATAATTTCCATTAATTCAATTCCTATTCCATCAAAGAATTTTAACAATTTGTGATGGAATACCAAACCAGCAGTCACCCCATTTGGATATTTAAAGATATGGAGCCCTTTAAAAACACATTTGTTTTGAATACAAAACTTTAAAAACAAATTATCCATCTGCTTCCCCTTTATATTTAATAGATAGTTTTTCAAATTTTTAATCAGCTCCTTCACTGATAAATCCCACCTGCCACCATCCTTTTGTAACACTGTTTCACAGACAGAATTGCTGAACGTATGTTTAACTTCCAAGAAGTTTTGTAAATTGAAGGTACCATGCTTGCCTGCCCACCACAGGCTTCACCAGTGTCTTGATTTTCATTTTCAACCCTACACTCCATGCGAGGTCCTGTTGAATGGACCACTGCTGCATAAGTTGAGGGTTTGGCTGCAATTCCTTTTGTATTGCAATCAGTTATAACACTGCTAGTAATACCAGTACTGACATCAGTGAAAGTGTTAGTACCTGAGCCACTGAGTGCCATTAAATAGGTGGTAATCTGACTCTTGAACTGGTCAATGTAGTCCAGTAACCATGTTAAATCCAACTGTGAACCTGCAAGAAGAGCAGAAGATGTGCCGCAATCAGTAAATCAATCAAGATGTGACATACCGGAATGCAGACACTCCAACAACTTGTAAACAGCAAAATCCACAGAATGATATTCTCAGAAACTACTAAAAACAATAAAATGCCACCCAGCTGTCACAGTGAAACTTATTTAATAATGTTTAAGTGCTTTCATTCCAGGATCAAAGGAACAACTTCAGAAACAAAGTCTCTCCTTCCTGGATACATTTAAAAAGCCTAAAGAGTTCCAAAACAAAAATACTTAAAGTGACAGTGCTGAAAAAGTGCATAAACATTAATACAACCATAAATAAAGTGATTTAGTACAAGTAAATGAGTTAAAAACACTAAAAAACTCTGAACATCACTCCCTCGCAGGTATGGCAAGTGCAACAGCCCAAATTTACTCAAATGATTCAAAAAAACAAAGCCAGCACTGTGAGGTGTTTGTCAAACAGAAGTTTATTGAAAACTGTTCAAAACATCACTAGGGACAATAAAAACCCCCTGTGAATGCACAAATATCACAAAATAAACAGCAAACAACTAACCTAGCCTTCCTCAGTGCAAAAAGGTAATGAATCAAGGCAGAGCCAAAGTTGTATATATAGACAGTTCAATTAATCAATTAGAATATAATTAAGAATTTACAAATACTCATTCAAATTGGGGCTAAAAAGCCCACCTTATTTAATTATCCATTTCTTCTCCTTGGAATTTAATATAGAATGCCAACCCCCTTTACAGGTCCTATCCCCACCAATTTTATCAATAACAACTTTGGCTCTGCCTTAATTCATTACCTTTTTGCACTGAGGAAGGCTAGGTTAGCTGAAACTAACTGTTGTTTATTTTGTGCTATTTCTGCATTCACATGGGTTTTTATTGCCCCTAGTGATGTTTTGAACAGTTTTTAATAAACTGCTGTTTGGCAAACACCTCACAGTGCTGGCTTTGTTTTTTGGATCACTTAAAAACACTAAAAACATGTAAAAATATACCTATTACAAATATATAACCCATCTAAATCAATACATATTCGAAAATTAATTCAGTAAAATCACATACTAGCAGCTTTAGCTTTCAATGCAGGTTTGATAGAAATAAAGTCATTTAAACCAGGATAGACTCCTGCATTCAAAAACAGTTGCCAAAAAAGCTCATGTTCCTTTAATCAGAGCTCCCAATCTTCTCCTCTGATAGGCACTGTGACTTTTTCCAAGACAGTAAAAACAAATTTCTTAAAATCTTTACATATTGTATAGTGTTTATATAATGTGTTAATAGTATGTTTTTTTTTTGATAGCATACAAATGCTGGCAAATTCTTTTTCTCAGTGCACCAATAGTCTTACTAATGTAAAAAAATGGCCAGGAAGAACAAAAAGCCACATAAACTACACCTTTCATTTCAGAATTGTAGTTCCCTCTTGCTGTTAACAATTTGAGGTAACATGCCACAAAAAATGTGCCTTGTAAGATATACCTGCATTTCCTGCAGTTACCACCACATTTCATTCCAGCATTTCTAATTACAGCATCAGTGCAGTCCCTGTTATGCTTAAATAAAAATGTTAAATTCTTACTGTTCTTGTAAATGAACTTGGATTCTCTACCCAGCTGCTCAGTCATGCCGAATGATCCAAATACCATGATCCAGTGGTTATTAATTGCTTGTTTCAAGGAGTGAAAATGTCTGTTGTATTCCACCATTAAAGTTTGGGTCAAATTTTCCTGATTGACGTTAAGCTTTTTATGATAAACATCAAGTGAATGTCATATTAGGACCCCGTATTTAGTAATCCTATGATCCAAGACCCACTTCTACAGGTCTTCCAACATCTTAGGTGGATATCCTTGATCCAGGAAGAGGTGTTTCATAAAGCTGGCTTCCTCCTGAAATGTGTTGTCATGTTTAACTAGATACTTCACATACACAAACTTAAACAGAAAAAAATGTTAAGAGATGCTAACAATTACAAAAATAAGTGTGCATATCCCAAGTAAAAGAAGAATCTAGTTAAAGGACAGCTGATTCATTAAAGTAGGCTTGTTTTGGATGACAACACATTTCGGGAGGAAGCCAGCTTTATGAAACAGTTCTTCGGGGATTGAGAATACCCGCCTGAGATGTTGGAAGACCTGTACAAGTGGGTCTTGGATCATAGGACTTCTAAAAATAGGGTTCTAATATGACATCCACTCAATGTTCATCATAAAGAGCTTAAGGGCAATCAGGAAAATTTGACCCAAACTTTTGTGGTAGAATACAATGATGTTGTAATTAGAAATGTTGGAATGAAATGTGGTGCCTACAGGCAATGCAGGTTTATCTTGCAAGGCACATTTTTTTCTGTGGTAGGTTACCATTACCTCAAATTGTTAACAGTAAGAGGGAACTATAATTGCAAAATGAAAGGTGTAGTTTATGTGGCTTTTTGTTCTTCCTGCCCAATTTTTATATTGGTAAGACTATTGGTGCACTGAGAGAAAGAATTTACCAGCATTTGTACGTGAACAAAAAGAAACAGGACTGTCAATGCTTTAAGAACTTAAGAAATATGTGTTGACTGTCTTGGAAAAAGTCCCAGTGCCTATCAGAGGAGGAGACTGACAGCTACAATTAGAGGAGTGTGAACTTTTTTGGCAGCTGGTTTTGAATGGAGGAGTCTATCCCAGTTTAAAATTACTTTATTGCTATTAAGACTGCATTGAAAGCTAAAACTGCTAGTATTTGATTTTATTGAATTAATTTTCAAATGTATATTGATTTAGAATGGTTATATATTTTTAATAGGCATCTTTTTACATATGTTTAGTGGTTTTAACTCATTTACTTGCACGAACTCACTTTACTTATGGTTGTATTAATGTTTATACACTTTTTCAGCACTGTCACTCTTAAGTATTTTCATTCTAGTGCCCTTTAGACTTTTTAAATGTATCCATGAAGTAGCAACTTTGTTTCTGAAAAAGTTCCTTTGATCCTGGAATGAAAGCACTTAAGCATTATTAAATAAGTTTCACTGTGAAATCTGGGTGGTGTTTTATTGTTTTCCTTAAAAAAAATGTGATCCATGATTTCTAGGATATACGATTTTTCACAACTTTTTGCTAATGTTATTTTAACAATACTTGATTCCTGTTTGTCTTTTTAAATTTATTTAAAGCATTTTTAAAGGTATTGTTGCTTTAAATTTATATAATTCTAAGGGCACATTGGTCACGTGATATGATATAACTATTTAAACTAGATTTTTATAATGTATTTTATTTGATGAAGTTTTAAATTATTAAAATGAAAGGGTGAATCCTATACAGTCTTTACACGATTATTTCTGATACAGAGTTACTTAGCTTTTTAAGTGGTGTCTATTTGGTGTTTAAACAGTGTGTGTGCATGTGTGTGTGTGTGTGTGTGTGTGTGTGTGTGTGTGTGTGTGTGTGTGTGTGGTTCTAGTGACAGGTAACACTTCAGCAACAGATGTGCTGTGTACAGTTCTACTCAAGAGAAATCTTTAACTTTTGACACATCTCCCTCTGCACTCTATCTCATTATTAATCAAAACATCCTCTCTCCAACACCAAGATGAGGCCATCTTGTCAAAATTGTACACTCTCTTCCCTAAAGAATCAGACTTCTCATGTGGCACTTGCAGTAAGTATTGTGTTTTCTAGAACGTGGAACTAGTTAGGTAGGTGGTTCATATCTGACTGTGGTAAAATATGTGTGTGTGTGTGTGTGTGTGTGTGTGTGTGTGTGTGTGTGTGTGTGTGTGTGTGTGTGTGTGTGTGTGCGTGTGTGTGTGCACGTGTGCGTGTGTGTGTGTGTGTGTGTGTGTGTGTGTGTGTGTGTGTGTGTGTGTGCGTGTGTATGTGTGTGTGTGATTCCAGTGACAGGTAAGTAAAGTCTTACAAACAGATGTGCTATGTCAAATTCCACTCAGGAGAAATCTTCGGCTTTGGACACAGGTGCTCTGCCCTTTATCCCACTTTTAGCACAGACATCTTCTCTGCAACACACTGTTGAGGTCATCATTTCCAAAATGCACCCTCTCCCCTTAAGTATCAGCCTTTCCATGTGGTGCTTGCAGTGAATACCTGTAGATTGTGCAACTAGTAAGGAAGGTAGTTTGAATCTGACAGTGGTGGACTTGTGTGTGTGGTACCAGAGTTAGGTGAGTAATGCCTCAACAATATCTGCTTACTTAACTTTGGACTCAGCTCCCTCTGTACTTTATCCCACTTTTAACATAAACATTTTGTCTGCAACAATATGATGAGACCATCCTGTCAAAAGTACACTCTATCTTCTTAAGAGTCACAATTCTCATGTGGCACTTGCAGTAAATACTGTGTTTTCTATATTTGGTAAATAGGTAGGAAGTTCAGTTCTCACAGTAGTAAACTTGTGTGTTACTTCAATGTCAGGTACATATAATTCCCTAAACAGATGTGCTGTATCTACTTCCACCCAGGGGAAGAATTAAACCTAGGAGAGGACTACCCTATCCCGTTATGCCAGTTTCATGACAAAAATGTTCTCTGCAACACACTGCTGAGGTCATCCTTTCATAAGTGCAGTCTATCACTATAAAAGTCAGACTTTTTCTATGGCACTTGTGGCTAATACTGTGTTCTCTAGATTGTGAAACTAGATAGGTAGGAGTTTAACCTCCAACATTGGTTAACTAGTGTGATTGTGTGTATTGCCATGTACAATTGGCTTAGTGACAACATCCCTTATGTAAAGTTCTACTTAGGAGATATGTTTCCCTGGCAGAGGGCTACTATATAAATTTCTGTTGCCCCCAGGCAATACTCAGTTTTGGAAACACAATGGTTACATCTTGTTTTCAAAAATGAATTACATCACACTTGTGGAATGACTTACTCTATGGCACTGGCTGTTGATAATGTGTTCTCTAGACTGCACAACTAAATATGTAGGAGGTTTGAATCCAGCAATGATTGACTGTTGTGACTGTGTGTTTGTCTGTTGTGCTGTGCAACAAAGGCTTTTAATGCATACAGTATGTATAGCTGTGTATTGTTACTGTGTGCTTCAACCACCTTCTTTCCTTTTCAGAATAACATCACTGTATTAAACAATGATGATATCATCCTTTCAAATGTGGACTGTCACAACTGTAAACCTGCTCCTCATGTGATGCATGCAATTCAGGCAGTGTTCTGTACCTCATAAACTTAGACAATCAGTTCAAATCCAGGCATTACTCCATAGACTCACTTGTATCAGTATGAGTGTGAATGTGTATGTTGGTAACAATGCTGTCACACAGCTATCTGTTGTGTACGTATATAGCTGAGGATTCTATTACAAGAATGTCTGCTCATTTCCCACATAGAAATGCATTAGTGGATAGTGATGATGTCATTAGATGAAATGTGGCTATCCTGTGAGAACTACTAAGTCTTCTGTGGCATGTGGAAATGAGACAATGTTCTGTATGATGTTGCTTTAATAAGGCATGTGTTCAAATCCATGATTATCCACCCATTGTGCATGATTGACATTCTCCCATCACAGTGACTGCTGGATTACACATCATGCATGTTTTGTTATACGTAGCAGCCGGCAATGTTGTTTGAGGAATAGACATATAGCAACAATTTTGTAAAAGAAATTACAGTGATACATATCCCCTGCAGCAATAACATGATGTCAAATGTTCAGATATCTGACAATTTTAGCAACACTTGCACTGTGACATGTTCAATCTTCAGTATATCATGATGCTTCTGTCATCACATAGTCAGGTGTTCAAATCCCATATCGAGTGACTGTAAGCATTGTTTCTCCTTTTGTTGTTATGCATGAATAACATCCACAACTGTTATAATGTGTACAATTACAGTGGGAGATGCCTCCCCATCCCTTTTGTCTGATACAAATTATTTGCAACACAATCATATGCTACAATGATTTTACATAGGTGGAGACTGTTTTAAGACTTTCATTGTTGTGCATGTGATTTACACACATTTCCTTAGTGAATGGACTTATGTGGCTTATTGTTTGGTTCCAGGACAGGACAATATTATATGAGTGTACAGACATTACATAACAACACTGCATGAAGTTATTATTCTCACTTTTTCCTTTGAAGAAAAAAAAAACAAACTCACTTGGTAATTCCCTGGCAGTGAAATAGTTGTTCTGTAAATATCAAAGTGTGAGTGCTTCTGTGGCACATGGATTTACTAATGACTTGTATAGCATATCAAAACAGATAAAGTGTCATTCAGCTCTGGGACAGTATGTGTACAAAACAACAGAAACAGCTTCCTTGGCAAAGAAACGTTGATATTACACTGCTCACAGTTGTGTAAACATTAACATAGTTGCCTCTTTGTCATCAGTCTAACATAATACTATTATATACTTCTGTGGTGCTGATACACAGCTTTCTGATATGTGCCCTAGCATGTGTTCAAGACTGGTGTGATGCAGATGTTGAATATGTAATTGTTTGGTCATAGGCATAACTTAACTTCCAAATAACAATACTCCATATTGCATATTTTCATCCAAACATTTATGTTTTATTGTCATTCTTTTCTTCACACTGTTGGCCTTTATAGGACATGACTACTTACATATAATTTCTTACATGAAGTAAGATCATCATAAAGCGTGATTGGGCATGTGTTCAGACACTTTTGTGTGTGTTTGTGTTGCTTACATGCTATTATGACAGTTTTTGCTGTAATTTCTTGTGAGCATGCCCAGTATAGTCATGTAGTAGATGAACTCCATTTATGAATGGAGACCTTGAACTACTGAAATGTCATCAGATCTGTGTTGCTTGCCTGACACACATTTCAGGGTAATAAATACCACCTGTCTATGGTTGCCAAATGACATCAGACGGCAAAACATGTCCTTTTATGGTATGCATGACACAGCAGCTGTACAGCTCATTTCTTCTTCTTTATACATGAAGTGGAGAATATAATAGTAATGCCAGTAATCAAACATACTTTCCCTGTATATTCATGTAATATTCAATAACTGCAATCTGTTTGAATAGCCCCAATGTGTCCACTGTCCTTGCTAACTGTTAGCTCAACTCAGCATGTTATCGACATTAATATCACATTTCCTTTCCTTTCTTGCAGTGTTTTGTGTCCCTCTCAAATCTTTTGTTAGTATCCCCACTTTTAGTAATGTACATGGGTCAAGAGTTGTGAACAAGATCAATTACTATTACATCAATATGGAAAGACGTGTTTATGTTTAAAATGTTTCCTTGTGATATAATATATGCCTGCATTAACTGAGTACATGTTCTCTGTTTACCCTATACTCTTACTTATGTCTGCACAATTACCATTGAATTCTGTGTACATTGCACCCATTTAACATTCTCGACATCTTAATTGCTGTAATCAACTTGCCCTTACTTCATATAAGCTGACCACACATGCTCGTATAATGAGTTTGCTTACAGGCAAGCTGTTTTGTTTACATTGTGTGCTCAGGACTTTAAGCACCTTTCCATAGCTATCAACACTGCTGCTGGCCACAAAAAGGTGCTTGTAAAATTGCAAACCCAATGAGCAGCATGCATTTTCAATAAGCACTGCTGCTGATTATGATAATGCACTTAAATTGTGTAGGCTCAGTTGTTAATGAATCCCAGGAATTGTTTACATGCCCTTTACTACTACATGCGTTTAGGACATTGTGAATAATTAACACTAATGTTAATGTTTCATTGAAGTATATTCTTGATATTTATATTTCTTTGTACTCAAATTGTGGAGCATAACCCTATGTATGTATTAAAAGCTCATTATTAAAATAAACATTCCAATGTT
The DNA here is from genome assembly GCF_019279795.1 of Protopterus annectens. Taxonomy (NCBI): domain Eukaryota; kingdom Metazoa; phylum Chordata; order Ceratodontiformes; family Protopteridae; genus Protopterus; species Protopterus annectens. Next base: position 1,263,944,565 of record NC_056731.1, read on the forward strand.
ATGCATTATTGCTTTCATTTATTTGTTGTCACTAGAAAAACCTAAAACCACTGCGTTAGTTAGGTCAACATTTTCTTTTGCCTTAAATGCATTATTGACAATAGCTAGGTCAACATTTTCTTTTGTCTTAAATGCATTATTGACAAACAGTTCTTGTGGACGTAAAATTGAGTGAAATGTTGTCATTCTACCAACATACATGTTTTCTGACACCCTGATACCTTGTCTAATAAAGTCTTGGGATAATCCCAATCTAATTGCATATACTTTAAGATATAAGTTTCCTGTTCAAGTTTGTTGTCTTCAGTAATTAATCTGAAAAGATTTACTATTTGCTCTTTAACTATGTTCCTTTTTTGCTAGTAAGGATAGTTACTTTCATAGTGTAGGTAGGCATACAAAAAAGTGGTATTATGGAAAATGTAAGGTGTAAATCTCCCATGTTGCATTCCTTGAGTGACAGCAATATCAAAATAACTGTTAGGCTTGAACTATGCTATACACATCTTTAAAATTCAGTACTGTTTTCTAAATATTGAAAATAATTATTCAAATCTGTAATGGTTCCTGTCCATAAAAATCAATATAAAATCCAGATATCAGAAGCAAGACATTAACTATTGTTTAAATGAAAATTTAAAATTATTTCATTTTACAAGAACCAGAGCACTGTATTACATAAATGGGTGCAAATGTGGCCCCCATAGTAACTCCTATAAGCTGTTGGAATAGTCACCTTTTAAAGTAAAATAATTATCGAAATCCGAAACCATAAATTATGTAATTAAATTGATCTCTAAATCAGACAATTTGCCATCAGTAGAGAAGGCCTCTCTAAGCCATTTTAAGCATCTTGAGTGTGGGATGACAACGAGCAAATCCTTACTATCAGCAGTTGCAAAAATATCTTCTTCATAGAATTCAGTGTTCTTTAAAAATTATAGAATGTGCCAGGAAGTTTTCCAGACATATGTATATTTATCAAAAGATGTTATTTTTATTTTACTCATATTCTGTCTTTCTAAATGTAAATTACCTACTGATTTAACAAGTAAACATCTGTAGAATATAATCCATTCTTATTAGCAATAGTATCTATTGATGCATCTGTGATACTTTTTAGACAATTCATTCAATAAAATAAACAATTAAGCCTCAAAATAAACATTTTTGCTACATTAGAATCTTCAGGTAAACAACATTGGAAATAGAAACATATTTCTTTTAATGCTGGTTATTTGCATATAAAATATAAAGAACTTCAGTATAATGCCTGCATATTTGCAAATTAGAGAAACAGGAATATACATTAGATAGTTATTTAATTCCCACATTGTTTTTATAAAATTTAGAAACTGATTTGATATTATAATTGTCTGTCTTATCTTTAAATATAACTTTATGTAGTTCTTCCCATTTTGCAGAGTAAACTATAGCTAAGTACTGAATTATTACTTTGAATATAGGTGTCTTAATATAAGATTAAATAGCTGGGAGTCCTATTTGGATTTTCTTGTATTTTGATATGAATGATCAAAAAAAAAGTGTTATGTTTATGGTCGCACAAAAGAAAAGTTGTACAAATCTTATTTAATAAGTATAATAATTTTATATAATTTTTAATAAATTTAATACTTTTCTAGTAATCTTGCTTGGCATTAAGGATGTATTTTGAGTGGTATATAATACCTTTGCCAACAATGTCATTTTCATCAGGTTTTATTATGCTCAAATGTAACAAAAAAGTCTTACGATAGTTTAAGACTGCATCTTTTAAATATTTGATAATAGTTTTGTAATTAATTTCAGAAATATCTTCTAAGTTTTTAGCTAATGAAATTCCTAAATATTTTAAAGTTTTACAGCCCCAGTTATAAGGGTTCTTCTAGAAGCATTCAATTTCCAAGTGGTCAAAGATCACTGTCTCAAATACTGGGACCCAAGCATTTGTAGCTCATGTAGGCTCCTGCTCACATTCAAACTCCTATGATTTCAGGCAATGAGCTGGGGAGGGAGAGAGAGGGGATGGGATTGAAAGTTAGGGCAGTGGTCAGAAAGGGTATTTATGCTTAAGAACAGGGAAAGAGTTTTAGGGTTAGAGAGTAGGAGGGATGTTTTAGGGTTATGGAGCAGGAAGAGAGTTGTAGATTTAAAGAGCAAGAGAAGAGTTTTTGGATTAAGGAGCAATTAAGGAATTTAGGTTTAGGGAGGAACCAGGTGGGAGATTTAAGATTAAAGTTAGGGTGCTAGTAGAGCTGTATCATTTTATGGGATCTGGTGTTGGGAGGACTAAGTAGTTTTAGGAGATTGTGCTAGTGGAAGTTAGGGCACTTGCTTCTTTGAGCCAGTGGCTGAGAACACGTGTGCCAAGAGCAATGTTTGCACAAGCACTTATAGGAGACCCAGTTCTAAGTGTCTAAGTCAGAGTAATGTGCCTTTTGATTTAATATTGTATTTCTTTTACTCAATTTTAGTTTAGACATCCTTTCAAACTATTTTAATGTACTAGCTACAAATGCTGTGGATGCGTTGATGCTAACTAATGGTAATAATATGTCATTTGCAAACCACAGAATTTTAGAATAACATTCCTCTCCAGTTTGAAACTTTCAGTATTTTTATTTTCCCCAGCTGGGTTTTCTAATGTTTCCAATGCTAAATAAACTAAAAAGGTGAAAGGAGACAGCCTGATTCAGTTGCAATTCTATTGAAGGTTTGCAGCCACTATAGCCAGTGCCACCTGCCAACATACCAAGACTTAGAACTCAGATGTAACAACCACTGACCTTCAACAGCACCATAGCAGGCAAAACGTGACAAGCTTAAAGGGGTACAGTAACTACAGGGTGATGATTGGATGCAAGATGGCTCACCATCCAGAAGAGGGAGCAATACACTGTGTATTATTGCAGAGAAAGGACTCTATCCTTCAGGGCCAGCTGCCAATACCAAGAAGAAGGGTAAACATGCTTAGAGGAAATTACTTCAGTGTGGTGCTAGATACAAAAGATGACTATCACTTCACATTGAATTCCTTCAAAGCTAAGGCCCCAACACTATCTTATGTAGCATGTTACTGGTCAGTGTGCAAAAGCATCAGAAGAACTTCTGTCCCCACATTTCCAGTAAAATGTGTCACCTCCTACTGAAACCAAGTCCCTGATGGCAGCATTGATTTGGATGGACATGTCTTCTTCATTCACTGCCCCCTCTTTACAGTACTGATGTAGGGATAACTATTTCACCCATTACCCAGACATGTGGCACAGAGGGACCTCTATGGTACAGTTTGCACATGTCAGGGTCCATGTGTGTGACATTCTGTTGGCAGTCTCTGCTGTGTGCTTTGCTACACTAGTGAGTTCTGTTTTGCTGTATTTGTGGTGTTTCAGAGGAAGTGATGATAGTGTTTTCGACCAGTAAACATATACAGGGATTCAGTTTACCTCCTTTTTTTATTGGTTATTGCTTAAAAAAAAAAAAAAAAAAAAAAATATATATATATATATATATATATATATATATATATATATATATATATGTATGTATATATATTCACTTCATAATCTCAAAATACTGAAATCTTGAATTTCAGTATCTGGAGACCATGAAGCCGAAAACTCATAAACTCAAAACCACAGAAGTGTGAAACTTAAAATTGCGACTTCTACACTAAACATACCGCAGACACAAACACAAACATACACATCATAGGTTGAGGGTGGTATTTTTGGGTGAAATGACATAAGTTTGTTTTATGGGAGGATTTAGAAAGAGTCCGAGACTCGGTAAGCCATGATTCAATTGCTGAGAAAGATTGTTGGGTTTTGTTTAGCAGTTCAGGGAGGCTATGGGATTTGCAGATTAAGATTGAGTCATATGCATACTGTATTAATGTTTCTGGGAAAGATGAGGTATATAGGTTATTGGTGAATATGTTAAATAGTAAGGGTCCTAAGATAGAGTCTTGGGGTACTTCTGTGGAGTTTGGTAGGAAGGGGAGAGTTGGTTTGACCATTTAACTACTTGTTTCCTAAACTGAACGTAATGTTGGAACCACTGTAGTATGGAGGAGGAACAACTTAGGTTGGATAGTCTGCTAAGTAGTAAAGTATGTGAAACAGTATTGAATGCTTTTGAGAGGTCTAGGAATATTGCTGCTTACAGGTGACCTTCGTCTCTGGCTTTGTTAATGGTGTTTGTAAAGGACAGTAGTGCTGTGGATGTACTGTGATTTGGCCTGAAGCCATGTTGAGTTTAAGAGAGCAGGTTATTTTGGAATAGATATTTCATGATTTGTTAGTGAATACACCTTTCCATGATTTTGGATAGAGGGGATAGTATTGATATAGGGTGGAAATTAAAGATTTCCGTGTGTTGCTCTCCTTTATGAATAGGTGTTATGTGAGACAGTTTCCCTCTCAAATTTTTATTTTTATTTTTCAAATACATTTGAATGAATTCCATAGCATTTATACATAACATCTTAAATAACTATGTACACTATTTACATTAGCCTGACACTATAACAGATCTTAATGTATACAGTTAGTTTGTAAGTATGTCAAATCCATTATCAAAGTGTTTGATCAATTATTGTATAGTGTCAATCAATGATAAGACTTTTCTCCAAAGGTTGTTGATAAATGGCTTTGGAAAAATTCTTAGTTCTTTAATTTTAATTTGCAATAATGCTGTGGTCTTCAGTAGGCTGTAGAAGTCTTCCAAAGTTGGTATTGTTTGTATTCCATCTTTTTGTTATACACTTCCTTGAAACTGCAAGCATAGTCCATACTAGATACATGTTTAGCCTATTCAAATGAGGACCTTTGTTCTCATTTAATAATACAAGAGCTTTAATTAAATAAAATGATTCATTAAATAAAGCTTGTAGAAAGTTACTAATACAATTCCAAAATGGCTTAATTTTAACAATCAAAGAAAATGTGGTTCCAATCTGCATTGTGAACTTGCTCACATCTCCAACATATTTCTTTTATGGAAGAACTAATTTTACTGCTTCTATCTGGGGTTAAGAATGCTCTGTGCAAGTATTTCCAATTAAAAAGTGCCCAGTATTGTGTAAAGGATGTATATTTTATAGATAATAAGATATTTGTTTAAATATCTTCAGTTAACTGTATTGAGTGCCCTTTTGTTATATATTTCAAATATGAGGTTTTGGGTGTTGTTTTATAGTTTATCAATATTTAGTAAAATTTTGAAATACTGTTTCCCATATCAAAGTCATTATATATGATTTCATATATGTATTTTCTAAAGTTAAGTATTTCTTTAAATGAAGAATTGTTAATTATTCTACTTAAATCTTGTGAATATGACAGAATAATCTGTAATGTTACCCAGTCCTGTTGTGGAATTTTGTATGTTGTTTTTTTTTACTTGCATATCTAAAATTATAGTTTTTTGATACATTGGAGCCAACAAACAAATCCTTTCTGTTCCCAGGAATTAATAATTTGTCCATATATTTTATGTGGGAAGTTCTTTGTGACTATAAATGGTGTTAAAAGATCAAACCAGATTTTTAAATCTATATTTGCATTAATAATTTTCCTAACTGAGTCAATGTAATAATTAATCATACAAGTTTTAGTGGGTTTAGTTGTGTTATATTGCATACTAATATATATGTGCCATGGCAAATTATCTGACATTGATTGATATTATAGTTAGTAATTCTTTCCAATTTGCAGAGTAATTTGGACTTATCCAGTCTGAGACTGTTTTTGATATTGATGCTTTTATATCTGTTTCTGTATCAGGAAAGTTTAATCCTCCCTGTTTCCAAGGTCTGATATGATGTATTAAAGCTATTCTGTTTCTTTTGAGAAACCATAAAAATGTTATTAGGCATAAAATGATTTCTTTAAGTATATTCCTTTCTGGTAACAGTTGTATTGCCAAGACTATATACAGGATCTTGGGTAGTAAAATCATTTTTTATTAACTGTAGTCTATCTTCAAATGTTAATATTCTTTTTCCACAAAGATTTTAATTGTATTGATGATATTATTGTAGTTTATGTGAGACTAATTCATTATTATCCTTGCATAATTCAATTCTTAGATATTTTAAGGTAGATTCTTGTTTCCCTATGATGTGATCCTCCTTAGTCTGCAGTTCTTTTTTTTTTATTTAAAAATTTAGGAGAAAAATTACCTACTACTCAAATGAATCCACCGGTCACAAAAAAACACTGAATGAAGAAATAAAACAAGTGGATTCAGCACAAAGATGGTCGTAACTTTTACCAGATCGTTGCAGTTCCAAAGCAATCCAAATTAATAAATGTACATGTATATTCCAAAAATATAGAGCCTTTATTCCAGAACTCAGAACAGATGAGTGCTTTCACGTACACAATGTACGCTTCCTCAGATCTAACTTCTTATGTTTAAAACAAGCCTTTAAATACTCATTCTTAATTCAATTAACTCATCAGATGACTCAAATAAATTGATTAATTCATTCATTGAGTTGATTAAACTCATAGCAGTCAAGACACTAGCTGCCTAAATGAATATTTGCTAGGGCTGATCTGTTGCTCATTCAAAACTAAATACATGATCAAGACGCTACGAATAAATAATGTAATAAATAGATAGACATATCTTATTAAAACTGAACTGTTACTCATTCAAAACTAAAATACTATATATAAACATTATAAATAGAGTATATAAATAGTCGTATCTTCAAACATCATTTATCATACGATTTATATATTCGTAAGCATAAAATACATGCGTTATATATATATATATATATATATATATATATATATATCTTCTTAAACATATATTACATAGTGGTGGAAAACATTCTGTGAATAATGGTCACTAACTGTGACTAAACGACATTGTATAGGCATTTTTAAAATCAAATTCATGCAAGACATATCGGCCTTTTAAACATAACTATAAATATGAATATAAATAGGGAGGTTTTGGTTGTTAAATAAACACAACTGCATACTTTTAGTTAATATTCTGTAGGAGACAGCCCTCAAGCCCTCTTAATTTCTATGTATTTCTTATTTTTATCTTCTAATCATGGCAAAATGTTGTGAAGACTATCTCCTTGCTTTAAGTATAGATTTAATAGATACACATTGATTAATACCTGGGTATGTATGCGCTCTGAGCTTAAAAATCCATTGTAATTCCCTATTTTCCAATAGATTCACATGATCTCCCCCTCTACCATTACTATCCACTTTCTCTAAGACTCTAAATTTAAATTGATGATCTTTATAATCTATAATATGCTTTGCTAGAGCATTCAGACCATTTTTACACTTTATATCATATATGTGATTATATATCCTGTTTTTTAATTTCCTTTTATTTATTCCTACATAAAACACTGGGCAAGTGTCACAGGTAGCTAAATATATGAGGCTCTCAGTTTCACATGTTGCCTCAAAATTGGGAGTAAACGTATATTTCAACACTGGATTCATGAAAACCTGTTCACTAATAATATATAAGCACATATTGCAACGCTTACAGGGAAATGTACCTTGCCTTATATTTCCTCTCAAATCCAAGCTGTTATTCATTCTGGGATTTTAGCATAGCAGCCTTTTTAGATTCTTGTTGTTCCTGTAGGCAAACCTAGGATAGTTGCCCACAATTTTAATGGTCTTATCATCTATAGCCAAAATTCTCCAATTATTTTGGATGATGTCCCGTATTGCTTTACTATCATTGGTATATGTCATAACAAATCTCACTATTGCAGTCTCATTCTTTGCTGCTTTCATATTAATACCTTTGTAACTTTTATAACTATACTTGCTAAAACTTCCTTTCTCAGCCAAATTGACGGCCTCATGAGAATGGAGTTCAAAGACTTCATCTCTAATCTGTTCTACCATCTTTTTATTATAGCCCCTTTCATGAAATAGTTTTTCCATTTGTTGCATTTCTTTCAGTTTCACATCATCATCCCTGCATAATCTATTTATTCTGATGAATTGACTTCTAATAATTGCAGGAAAAACATGTCTCGGGTTCATGCTATCAAAACTTAGTAACGTGTTCTTCCAGCACGCTTTTCTATAAAGACTGGAAACTAGAGTGCCCGCTTTAATGCTTAGGTTTACATCCAGGAAATTTAGTGTTTCATGTGAAGTTTCCATTGTGAACCTCAAAAAATCAGTCGTACTTTCAAGATAGTGTAAAAATTCTTTAAATTCCTCTTCAGTACCCCTCCAAACAATGAGGACATTATCCACAAACCTTTTGTATAGTACTACTTTCTCAAATAGTGTATGTTTAAACAGGAATTCTTGTTCCCATTGAAAAACCACTAAATTTGCGTATGTATTGGCGCATGGGGTGTCCATTGCCACACCCCATTTTTGATGGTAAACTGTTTCGCCATACAAAAAAAAATTATAAGACAGTACTAGGTCAAGTAGTTGGCAAATAAGTATCTGTTTGTTCCTACTAAATTCTCCTCTAGACTGAATAAGTTCTCTAATTGCTTGGATGCCATGATCATTTGGAATGGAAGTAAAGAGATTCCGTACATCCAATGTTATTAATAAATGTGAATCTTTAGATAATGTTTCTCCCAGTTGTTCAATACACTCTAAAAGCTGATATGTATCTTTAAGGATCGTAGGAATTTCATCTACTAATGGTCTCAATGTCTTCTCAAGAAAATTAGATATATTTTCAGTAACCCAAAATTCACCCAAGACTATAGGTCTCATTGGAGGTGGTTCTATACCTTTGTGAATTTTAGGTAAACCCTTAATTACTGGTATCCTGGAGTATTGTCTATAGAAACAGTCATAAAGCTCCTTATCTATCTGCCTACACATGAGCATATCATAGAGACTATCTGCTACTTTCTTACATATATCATTAAGTATTTCTTTTGAAATTTCAAGATAAGTCTGTCTGTCACTTAACATAAGAAGCATAAGTTCATTATATTCTTCTATATTGAACAAAACAAATCCTCCCCCTTTATCTGCTGGTTTAAATATAAGGGTGTGATTGCTAGATAGAGTTCTAAGTGAAGAATTTTCTCTCATACTCAAATTAAAATAGCGACACTTTTTCTTCCCATTAGAAAAATAATCATATATGTTGTTCTCACAAACCTTCAAAAAACATTCAATGTGCATCGGTAGAGGTGGTGAAAAAGTACTTTTCATTTTAAAACAGGTCGAATTATTAGTATGATTTCTTTAAGTATATTCCTTTCTGGTAACAGTTGTATTGCCAAGACTATATATAGGATCTTGGGTAGTAAAATCATTTTTTATTAACTGTAGTCTATCTTCAAATGTTAATATTCTTTTTCCACAGAGATTTTAATTGTATTGATGATATTATTGTAGTTTATGTGAGACTAATTCATTATTATCCTTGCATAACTCAATTCCTAGATATTTTAAGGTAGATTCTTGTTTCCCTATGATGTGATCCTCCTTAGTCTGCAGTTCTTTTTTTTATTTAAAAATACAAATTTTGATTTTGATTTATTGAAATGGAGTCCTGAAGTCATGTGAAATTTGTCAAGTAATATAACTAATTCTTCTACTGTCTCTTTTGTATTAGATAATGTTAGTAATATGTCATCAGCAAATAGCTTAACTTTAGAATTGTATTGTTCATAAACATCTATTACTATGATTTTTATATTGTTACAAATTGAATGTGCCAATATTTCAATACCCAGAGCAAATAGAATCAGTGACATGGGACATCCTTGTTTAGTGCCTTTTGTTATATGTATAGATTCAGAGGTAAAAGGACCTAACTTGACATATGATAAATTATTGTGTGTATATATATATATATATATATTTATATATATATAGATTTATATATCTATACATATAGTCTTTAGGAGATGAAGAAAGGATCCAGGAAATTCAAATAGCATTAGGATTTTGAATAAATAGTCCCAAATTAGGAAATCAAAGGCTTTCTCTATATCTAAGCCAATTATGAGGGCTTCTTTATTTTCTTTATTAACATAATCTATAAAAGAAACTATCCTTTTAATATTGTCATGTAGCCTATATATAAATCCAGTTTGATCGTTATTTATTGTTTTGGATAGTGGTATTTTCATTTTGTTAGTTAATATTGTCATAAATATCTTATAGTCATTATTTAATAATGATATAGATCTATACGAGTTGCAGAGGTTTGGGGGTTTATTTTCCTTTAGGATTGATGTGATTAAGGAATATCTCCAAGAGGATGATATTAAAACTTGTGACTGAATTTCCAATAGAGTTTTATGGAAGAGGGATTGTATCTCTGAGGGAAAAAGTTTATATATTTCCATAATTATACCATCTATACCTGGAGCTTTATTATTTTTACCCTTTTTTATTGTATCTGTAATTTCTTTATAGGATGTGGGTACTTGCAGATCTAGTTTAAATTTTTCTGGTATTTTTTATATTAGAACATTTTTCATCTAGATTTAATTGATCGATATGTCTATTTTCTTTTTGGAAATTTCCATATAGTTATTTCTATAGGCAACAAGAATGTTATGTATATCCGTGACATTTTTCCCTTTCTTTTCATGGAATATACTATTAATGTTATTCACTTTTGGTTTTATTTTGATTCTTGTGGATAAATTATGTAGATATTTGGGAGAAGTGGCCAAGGTATTCATTTTTAGTTTTTTTAAAGCTAAACTAATTTTATGTGCTAGAATTCCATTGTATTTATTGTTTAATACTTCTACATTCTTTTTCATCTTCAAATGATTTTGATTTTTTTCAGCTTTTACTGACAAAAGTTTGGATTGTAGATCTAATAATTCAGAATCCCATTCTCTGATTTTTTTTTTATACCAAGTTAGGGTTTTACCATATATGTAAGCTTTTAATGAGTCCTCTGTGGTGTAATTAATATCTAAGAAGAACTGTAATTCAGATAATAATCAGGGATTGAACTCTTTAACTTTAGTTATATATGCTGGAATTCTGGAGTTTGTACCCATTTTGAAGTTTTAGTATCAATAAATTATGGTCTGAAAAGGGGCAGGGAGTGATTGAGAAATTAATGATTTTTGAGTGTAAGTCATGGGCAGCAAATATTTTATCTGTTCTAGTTTGGGTACCAAATCTGTGATCTTGATGGGAAAACAACAAAGATTTATCTTTTTTTAAATTTGTAAGTATCTACAAGATTAAATGATTCTACTCACTTGTTTAAAGCTTTTGATACAGCAGATGTATGCAGTGGTGTTTTATTTGTAGTTTCAAAAATATCAAATATACAGTTAAAATCTCCTCCTAATATTAAGTTGCCTTTATAATTATTGGAAATGAAATCCAAGTGTTTTTTAACAGTTCCTATTCCAATGCCTGGTAACCAGTATAGATTAGCCTGCGTCCAAATTCTGTTATTATATTTAACTATTACTAATGCCACAAAGCCTTCTTTATCTTCATACTTATAAATGATTTTTGGGTTAATCACATTTGTTTTCCATAAAATTGTTACCGCTTTTGTCTTTGTCTTATAAGTAGATTGTGCCAATATCATATATTCCTTAGGATTCCATTTGTAATTGTCATTTGTTTAGAAATTAGTTTCTTGAAGGAAGACAATTTGTGCTTTGTTCAATTTTAAATATTTCAGTAGATTTGATCTCTTGCTAGGATTGTTTAAGCCATTGGTATTTAAATATAATAAAGTTAAATCCATCTTAGGTTATTTAGACTAATTATTTTTTGTTTTATTCTGACTATTAAACATTTTCCTCTGATAACTATAAAGTATATGTTTGAACCTTTAAAGGAAATTATCAGTTTTATACTTTGAGTGTTTACCAATAAAGTAATGTTTTGGTCAGGCATACTAAAAATGTTTTTGTGAAATGCTTGTTTGTTTCTATCGGCTTTTCCCGGTTAGGGGTCTGCTAATGATTGGCAGTAGATTTTGACGTGCTGGCTTACCGGGCCTAACACACAACTTTCAATGAAGGAACGCCCATTCACGCATGTCACCACACAGAAAACACTCTAGCTGAGAATCGAACGGGCAACGTCTAACTGTGAGGCGACAATGCTACCGCAGCACCACCACCACATAACAAATTTAAATTAATAAATGTTAACAAAACTAAGATCCGCACTAACCATGGAATGAAAATCATTCCTAATCTGATGGATAAACCTAAGTCCATCAAATTATCACTCATACCTTGACAATCCAGAACATCTCAGCTCCATAAATTGAATTATCATATGGAGAATAGTTGTAATAGGAATAAGCAATATTTATATTATTTTGAACAGATATAGTACTACTGTAGATTAGACAAGATTCTAATACAATATAAATGTCTACTTATTGTATAAGTGATTAATATTTACATGAAAGATAGATGACAAGCAATTCAATCATAGTAAAGTAGGATGTGTCATATATAAAACCTCAGTAACAGATTATAGAACACAGTTATTTAACATATTCACCCTTATTGATGAAGTCATTCAAAACATATTACTTAATATAATGATCATTTGGAATGGAAGTAAAGAGATTCCATTACATCAATGTTATTAATAAATGTGAATCTTTAGATAATGTTTCTCCCAGTTGTTCAATACACTCTAAAAGCTGATATGTATCTTTAAGAATCGTAGGAATTTCATTCACTAATGGTCTCAATGTCTTCTCAAGAAAATTAGATATGTTTTCAGTGACCCAAAATTCACCCGAGACTATAGGTCTCATTGGAGGTGGTTCTATGCCTTTGTGAATTTTGGGTAAACCCTTAATTACTGGTATCCTAGGATATTGTCTATAAAAATAGTCATAAAGCTCCTTATCTATCTGCCTACACATAAGCATATCATAGAGACTATCTGCTACTTTCTTACATATATTAAGTGTCTCTTTTGAAATTTCAAGATAAGTCTGTCTGTCACTTAACATAAGAAGCATAAGTTCATTATATTCTTCTATATTGAACAAAACAAATCCTCCCCCTTTATCTGCTGGTTTAAATATAAGGGTGTGATTGCTAGATAGAGTTCTAAGTGAAGAATTTTCTCTCATACTCAAATTAAAATAGCGACACTTTTTCTTCCCATTAGAAAAATAATCATATATGTTGTTCTCACAAACCTTCAAAAAACATTCAATGTGCATCGGTAGAGGTGGTGAAAAAGTACTTTTCATTTTAAAACAGGTCGAATTATTAGTATGATTTCTTTAAGTATATTCCTTTCTGGTAACAGTTGTATTGCCAAGGCTATATATAGGATCTTGGGTAGTAAAACCATTTTTTATTAACTGTAGTCTATCTTCAAATGTTAATATTCTTTTTCCACAGAGATTTTAATTGTATTGATGATATTATTGTAGTTTATTTGAGACTAATTCATTATTATCCTTGCATAACTCAATTCCTAGATATTTTAAGGTAAATTCTTGTTTCCCTATGATGTAATCCTCCTTAGTCTGCAGTTCTTTTTTTATTTAAAAATAAAAATTTTGATTTTGATTTATTGAAATGGAGTCCTGAAGTCATGTGAAATTTGTCAAGTAATATAACTAATTCTTCTAATGTCTCTTTTGTATTCGATAATGTTAGTAATATGTCATCAGCAAATAGCATAACTTTAGAATCGTATTGTTCATAAACATCTATTACTTTGATTTTCAGATTGTTACGAATTGAATCTGCCAATATTTCAATACCCAGAGCAAATAGAATCGGTGACATGGGACATCCTTGTTTGGTGCCTTTTGTTGTATGTATAGATTCAGAGGTAAAAGGACCTAACTTGACATATGATAAATTATTGTGTGTATATATATATATATATATATATATATATATATATATATATATATATATATATAGTCTTTAGGAGATGAACAAAGGATGCAGGAAATTCAAATAGCATTAGGATTTTGAATAAATAGTCCCAAATTAGGAAATCAAAGGCTTTCTCTATATCTAAGCCAATTATGAGGGCTTCTTTATTTTCTTTATTAACATAATCTATAAAAGAAACTATCCTTTTAATATTGTCATGTGTGCGCCTATATATAAATCCAGTTTGATCATTATTTATTGTTTTGGATAGTGGTATTTTCATTTTGTTAGTTAATATTGTCATAAATATCTTATAGTCATTATTTAATAATGATATAGATCTATATGAGGTGCAGAGATTTGGGGATTTATTTTCCTTTAGGATTGGTGTGATTAAGGAATATCTCCAAGAGGGTGATATTAAAACTTGTGACTGAATTTCCAATAGAGTTTTATGGAAGAGGGATAGTATCTTTGAAGGAAAAAGTTTATATATTTCCATAATTATGCCATCTATACCTGGAGCTTTATTATTTTTACCCTTTTTATTGTATCTGTAATTTCTTTATAGGATATGGGTGCTTGCAGATCTAGTTTAAATTTTTCTGGTATTTTTTTTATATTAGAACATTTTTCATCTAGATTTAATTGATCAATATGTCTATTTTCTTTTTGGAAATTTCCATATAGTTATTTCTATAGGCAACAAGAATGTTATCTATATCCGTGACATTTTTCCCTTTCTTTTCATGGAATATACTTTTAATGTTATTCGCTTTTGGTTGTATTTTGATTCTTGTGGATAAATTATGTAGATATTTGGGAGAAGTGGCCAAGGTATTAATTTTTTTAGTTTTTTAAAGCTAAACTAATTTTATGTGTTAGAATTTCATTGTATTTATTGTTTAATACTTCTACTTTCTTTTTCATCTCCAAATGATTTTGATTTTTTTCAGCTTTTACTGACAAAAGTTTGGATTGTAGATATAATAATTCAGAATCCCATTCTCTGATTTTTTTTTATACCAAGTTAGGGTTTTACCATATATGTAAGCTTTTAATGAGTCCTCTGTGGTGTAATTAATATCTAAGAAGAACTGTAATTCAGATAATAATCAGGGATTTAACTCTTTAACTTTAGTTATATATGCTGGAATTCTGGAGTTTGTACCCATTTTGAAGTTTTAGTATCAATAAATTATGGTCTGAAAAGGGGCAGGGAGTGATTGAGAAATTAATGATTTTTGCGTGTAAGTCATGGGCAGCAAATATTTTATCTGTTCTAGTTTGGGTACCAAATCTGTGATCTTGATGGGAAAACAACAAAGATTTACCTTTTTTAAATTTGTAAGTATCTACAAGATGAAATTATTCTACTCACTTGTTTAAAGCTTTTGATACAGCAGATGTACGCAGTGGTCTTTTATTTGTAGTTTCAGAAATATCAAATATACGGTTAAAATCTCCTCCTAATATTAAGTTGCCTTTATAATTATTGGAAATGAAATCCAAATGTTTTTTAACAGTTCCTATTCCAATGCCTGTAACCAGTATAGATTAGCCTGGGTCCATATTCTGTTATTATATTTAACTATTACTAATGCCACAAAGTCTTCTTTATCTTCATACTTACAAATGATTTTTGGGTTAATCACATTTGTTTTCCATAAAATTGTTACCGCTTTTGTCTTTGTCTTATAAGTAGATTTGGCCAATATCATATATTCCTTAGGATTCCATTTGTAATTGTCATTTGTTTTGAAATTAGTTTCTTCAAGGAAGACAATTTCTGCTTTGTTCAATTTTAAATATTTCAGTCGATTTGATCTCTTGCTAGGATTGTTTAAGCCATTAGTATTTAAAGATAATAAAGTTAAATCCATCTTAGGTTATTTAGACTAATTTTTTTGTTTGTTTTATTCTGACTATTAAACATTTTCCTCTGATAACTGTAAAGTATATGTTTGAGCTTTTAAAGGAAATTATTAGTTTTATACTTTGAGTGTTTACCAGTAAAGTAATGTTTTGGTCAGGCATATTAAAAATGTTTTTGTGAAATGTTTGTTTGTTTCTTTCGGCTTTTCCCGGTTAGGGGTCGCCACAGTGGAACTCCGGTCTGCTAATGATTGGCAGTAGATTTTGATGTGCTGGCTTGCTGGGCCTAACGCACAACCTTCAATGAAGGAACACCCATTCATGCATGTCGCCACACAGAAAACGCTCTAACTGAGAATCGAATGGGCAACGTCTAACTGTGAGGCGTCAACACTACCGCAGCACCACCACCGCATAACAAATTTAAATTAATAAATGTTAACAAAACTAAGATCCGCACTAACCATGGAATGAAAATCATTCCTAATCTGATGGATAAACCTAAGTCCATCAGATTATCACTCATACCTTGACAATCCAGAACATCTCAGCTCCATAAATTGAATTATCATATGGAGAATAGTTGTAATAGGAATAAGCAATATTTATATTATTTTGAACAGATATAGTACTACTGTAGATTAGACAGAATTCTAATACAATATAAATGTCTACTTATTGTATAAGTGATTAATATTTACATGAAAGATAGATGACAAGCAATTCAATCATAGTAAAGTAGGATGTATCATATATAAAATCTCAGTATAAGGTTATAGCACCCAGGTATTTAACATATTCACCCTTATTGATGCAGTCATTCAAAACTTATTACTTAATATAAATAGATGGTAATATTTATACCTAATGTTTATAATACAATGTATTTTACTGGATATATCAGAAGTTATATTTGCATTTTCCTGGATATATCAGAAGTTATATTTCATTGTTTGCCAGCATTTAAGTAATCATTTTATTTGTTGCTAATTACTTAAAGCATCAAGTTTGATGAAAGTTAGTACATTTTAATTATCAGTGCATCCCCCCATTTCCTACACATAAGGAGTTTCATGTCTGTCATTTCTTATTATAAAATGAGTGGAATTATAGGTTAAAACAACAAATTCACTTATTGTGATTAATGATTATAAGTTCCCTTTTCATATTCATAAATTGCCATTTTATGGCATATACTGAAAGTTTTTAGACTTAAATGGCAAAATTCTATTTTGTATAATCAGCAAAGGTCAAACTGAGTGATTATTCTCAATTTAATACTATTTGTTCAGAATGTGATTGTTACATTCTGTGACATTCCTAATTCAGGCTTCTATTTTTTTCCCTTGAACAACTTTGTCAGTTTGATGTCATGTATAAAACATTAATTACCTTGGCAACAGCTTAAGTATTGTGTATGGTCAAGATGGGTTACAAAACCACAATTCAAGTTAAAGCAATTATATGACATGCTATGCACATTCACTTATATGAGAAAATCATCATGCTTCCCTTGATGTTCAATATAGTTTATGTCATTTATGACAAGTTAAGACAGTAGTGTTATTATAGACAAACCCATGTTATTAAACTGTCTATTGTCAATTTAATACTATTTGTTCAGAATATGATTGTTACATTATGTGACATTTCAAGTTGAGACTTCTATTGTTTCTCTTGAACAACTTTTGTCAGTTTGATGTCATGTATAAACATTAGTTACCTTGGTAACTGCTTAAATATTATATATGGTCAAGATGGGTTACAAAAACTACAATTCAAGTTAAAGAAATTACATGACTTGTTATGCGTATTAACTTATATGAGAAAATCATTATGCTTCCCCTTGATGTTCAATGTAGTGTATGTCATTTATGACAAGTTAAGACAGTAGTGTTATTATACACAAGCCCATGTTATTAAAGCCTGTCTTTAATATCTAAATTCAGCAGACTGCTTCATCTTATACGACAATTATTTAATTTATGTCTAGATTTACTAAAATCGTACATTACATAACTATTGTGTGTGTGTATTTTTTTTTGCTGTTGCTTAGTTATTTGAGAGACCACAAGCTGTAATGCTTATTCTTATTATTAGCTCCTTCCAAGCATGTTTATACAGTCCATAGACTTTAAATTATGAGACCCTTCTAGTTTCTTATTTGTTATATTTCCATCCTTCCATACACACATATCAGTACTTCAAGCATGGGCAACAATGCCCATCCAGTTTTACCAGAACACCATTCACTAGTTCATTTGGTGTATTTCCAGGATGCTCTTAAAATATCCAAACCAGTATTTGTCCTGTTCCATTTTACCAACCTGTTCCATGCAGTGACCACTCTGCCAGTGAACCACTCAACACACCTTCCATTCCCACAGATATTTCCATGAAGGAAATCTGATGATTCTCTAGCACTTCCCAGCAACCCCAAACACCCCTAGAATCAGCTATCCCCATATGCTCAACTCATCCGAGCAACCTCATCTCCCAGACCACTGCAAAGGGGACTGCACAAGACCAAGTGCTCTTAGTCTTTCGCAATAACTCAGACTTCCACTCTTATGTAAGTCCTTAATGTGTTGGGACCAAAATACATTTTAAATATAAAATTGTGCTTATTTTTTTATTTTTTATTTTTGTTAATCAAGAATCAACTTAATGAGCTAAATGAAGTGTTGGGAGACCATCAATATGTGTACATGTGGTTTAAAACAGCCCTTTTATTATATATATATATATATATATATATATATATATATATATATATTTTTTTTTTTTTAACCAAAAACATTGCCAAGATTCATCTTGGAGGCTCCTCAGAGCTGTTAAGCATTATCACCACTCTATCTCTGTTATCATAGCAACCTGGGAGCATCTGTTTCTGTTAGGGTGTCTGTGTACTACATACCAGAGGCCCGTAATGCACCTGAAGCAAAGCTTCACTTCACTGCAACTTCAAGCCTAAATTCCCTCCCTTTCAGTGAGGCAGCAGCCAGGAAAAGCATGAAGAACAAACAGATAAAAAAAAACCCTCCCAATAAGCTGCCACAACAAGAGATAACACATTCTTCCAGCCTTCCCACCTCTCACTCAGCAGATGTATAA
Source organism: Protopterus annectens (assembly GCF_019279795.1). Lineage (NCBI taxonomy): Eukaryota > Metazoa > Chordata > Ceratodontiformes > Protopteridae > Protopterus > Protopterus annectens. The sequence continues at coordinate 1,263,963,403 of NC_056731.1, forward strand.
ACAAACTATTCTCTGCCAAAATATCCCAAATCACAGTTTTATCCACCCTCTTCCCCTGGATCAAGGCTAAAACACCAAATGGCTCTTCCTAATAGTAAACCTTGATCACAAGCCACAACCCACAGCTTCCTGGAGATGTAAAAGGCAACATACAACAGCTGCCAGACACAGGTGCATCCACACATACCATGTCAGGCTTAATCAAACAGCACTCAGAGCTATGATACCTGCCATAATTGATATTAACTATGTTTAGACAGAATAATAATGACATTTGTACTAGCTGCCAGACACGGCTGCATCCATGCACATCATATCAAGATTGATCAAGCAGGACTTGAAGCTATGATACCTGCCATAATTGATATTAACTATGTTTAGAAAGAATAATAATGACATTTGTACTAGCTGCCAGACACAGCTGAATCCATGCACACCATATCAGGATTGATCAAACAGTACTCGTAGCTGTGATACCTGCCATAATTGATATTAAATACATTTAGACAGAATAATGATGACATTTGCACTAAGAGTTTGCTACTATTGTTCAACCAGGATATACATGACATTTCTAAATCATACTTTAACTGAAGAAGGCATTAGTCTCCATGACAGCATTTTTTTTTCAAAACACTCTACTGTTACTGCTATTATATATGATGTTAATTTGTTGCATTTGAGTCTGAACTCTGATGAATGGTACCTTGTTGAGTTAGTTAATTAATTACTTAAATTATTATAAGTAAAAACAATGAAAAAATAACAAGATAAGTATTCATTGAGTTCAAGTAGGGGAATAGAAGCTTCTATGTCTATATTATATGTTGCTTTGTTTGACTTATATATAATGTAAACAGTAACCCATCTTGACTTACCTTTGTTTGTGAAGCATTACTGGACTCTTTGAACATTCTGAATAAATCATTACTGTTTCTCAGTTAAGAAACCCTTATTTTTTTAAATAAAAACAGATGATAAGTGATATACCATATCAGTTGATACTTTGAGAGATGTAGTTGTAAGAATTATTTTTTGGGACAGCTATCTTGGAATCAGTTTTTTGTTTCTTCTTTCTAGCATCAGTCCAAGGATTTGTTTATTTTATTCTTTTAAGAGTAGGGGCCATCCATTCCATTTCTTCTGGGATAGACACTATGTTGTTGAGTTTGATGAATATAGTAGCGTCTTCTGAGCCATTAAAGGCTCTCGTCTCATTGGCAAAAAGTATTATTATCTTGGCTGGAAAGGCCAGCTGTGCTTTAATGTTGTTTTGTTTCAACAGTTTTTTTTATTGGCCAGACTTTTTTCCTTTGTTCTAGTATTCTGGAAGAATAATCATTGTAAAACTTTATCAGGCTTTGATTGTATTTTAAGGATGATTTTCTCTAAGCAGATTCTAATATTAGTTCCTTGTCCAGAAACAAAAGAAATTTTATAACTATGAATCTAGGTGGGATATTTGTTGAGTTAGAAGAAGGTTTCCTCAGTGCTCTATGTTCCCTTTTGACTCCAAATGAAAGTCCCTCTTTCAAGTCTAAAAATTCAGGAATCCAGGTTGTTAAGAATGAAATAATGTCTTCTCCTTCAGTGTTTTCATGCAGACCAAAGATCCTTATGTTGTTTCTCCTTTCCCTGTTTTCTAAGTCATCTATTTTGTTAAGGAGTCATGTATTCTGTTTAAGCAGAAATTCTTTTTGGAATTCTTCCTCTTTGAGTCTCCCTTCAATGTTATTTAGAGAAGTGTCTATATTTGTTGTTTTTGTATGGTGTTGCTGTAATAGTTCCTTAAGAGTATCAGTCTATTTTTGAAAATTTAATTTGAGGTTTTCTAAGTCATTTTTAAAGCCATCCATCTTTAAATATAGTTCCTGTAAGGTAGATGTCATCAATTGCAGTTCTTTTTCCAAAGCAGTACCTGGATGAGAATTCATTGAGTTGTTCATATTCAGTGACTCAGTATATCTCCAAGTTACTTGACAGGAAAATCTTTGTATATCTCCACCAAAATTGATATTTATGCAGTTTAGTAGTTTATCTATAGATTTCTGACATTTCAAACTTGAAAATTATAACATTTTTCTATATTATTATACTAGCTTATGGAGGTCTTAAAATTCACTGATCTCAGTTGGCCATCTAGGCTCCACCCCCAAGAAAGTTTCCATATTGTAGGGACTGTGGCTTCAGACATACTGTTTATTAGGATGCTGACTGGATATGCAATTGAGTTGGTGGTGAGTTCTGGATATGCAATTGAGTCTACTGATATGGAGCAGGGTTTGAGCTTGAGCAGTATTTTTTTTTTATTATTTAAGAGGTGGTTATGGAATGGAAAGTGAAAGTACTGTTGGAGCTATTTTGCTGGTTAGTGGTATGCTCATTAGATTGATCTTTTGTGGGGGTGTTAATGGATTGTTGCTGGTGTGTAGGTTTAGTTGTGAGTTACCTGAGGTGCAGAGGTAAGTAGGTCTGTTACGGATTTTATGAAATGTTTGTTAAATTCTTCAGCAATTTGCGCTGAGGGGGCATTAGGTGAGGGGGAGTGGTCTTTGAGCCTGGGTTGAGGAGGGTAGTTTTAGAGTGCCATTATTCTGGGTACTGTATTTGTGTTGAAGCCAGAGATTGGAGTAGTATGATTGTTTACATTTGGTGACTATTTTGGTTACTCTGTTGCTTAATGTTTTATAAGCTTGGTGATTTTGTTGGGCTCTGTTTTGTTTCCAATTGTTCCATGCTATGTCTCTGCTTCATGAGATCAATGCAGTTGGCTATTAACCATGTTTTTTTTTTGTTTTCTTTACTTTCTTTGTTTGTACAGGGGCCAGACTATCAATTATTTTAAGAAAGTAGTATTGAAGTATTGAACAGAATAATTTAGTGGTAGTAATTTTAGGGGTGACCAGTTTATTCCATATAGTAGGTTGTTGAGTGTTTCTTGATTGAGTCTAGTGGTATTTCTAACTGGTTTTATGGTATGTTCTTTGGGGAGGTGGGTGGTTGCTCTGATGGCAAAGGCTGGAAGATGGTCGCTTAGTGAATCTGGTAGTATACCTGAGGAGGAGAAATCAGTTGGGTGGGATACAAGGATCCAATCAAGGGTATAGTGGTTAGTGAAGTCTTTGTTGTACTTTGTAGGTTCAGTGATTAGTTGTTTAAACCCATAGAGGTTTATATTTGTGTTTGGAGAGTTTACAATGATGGCTTGCCAGTTAATATTCATATCTCCTAAGATTACAGTTTCTAGTTTGATGTTTTCAGTTGTCCATGACACTACGCCTTCTATGATTGGTACATTGTTTCCTGGAGCAATATAGACTATTATGAGACAGATATGTTTAGAGTTGTTAAGATTTAGGTTATTTATTAATACTTCAGCATTAAGGAATTGTGGGTGGTTTGTGTGGGTAAGGAGTTATATTTAGTCTTGATAGATACAACTGAGGTAGTATTCCTTTAGTTAGCAAGAGCTTAGAAATGTGAAAATATGGCATGTTAACCATTTTTCTAAAAATATAGAAGACAAAGGGAAATAAAAAAAAATGTGCATTAAAAGATGAAAACTTTCCCAATGAAATCCCTACCTTTCAGTAATATTACTGAGGCATACTGCTATCTGGCTATTTATATTAAGCATTGACTTTCATGGTAAAAGCTATGATACTGGCTTACTTTTGTCTTCATATGCTGAGAAATTGAAGTATATTAAACATTGCAGAAACAGAAAATTCATTGTTTTCAGATGATACACCAGTCTTTCCCTGCTTATCGGAGGTATATATACAGTTCACCTGCAAGGGTTATACAAAATCCTTCATTATCTGTGCTTTGCTTCTTCAATTTTATTTTCTAACATTACTTATCCCTTGTCTTTTTTTGGTGTCAAATCATTTTTCAAGTTTTCTTTCTCAATATTTGTCTCTTTATAGATCAATAGCTCCCATTACTATCTTCACAGTTAGTGACTATATTAGTTTTTTGACAAAGAAAGCAGCTTTCTCAGCAGTGTTAAAAATTATCGTATCATTAGGCAGAAATAATATAAGTCTGGTAGGATAAAGAACATGAGTCTGATGTTATTCTTTTTGCAAACTTTTACCAAGGGTCACCAAGCTTTCCTTTTTACTTAGCTGTAGTAGAAAAGTCATTGTCAGATGTAATATTATTGTAGTCCATTATAGTAGACAGTTTAAAACAGGTATTGTTTTTAAATGAATTCCTTGCTCAATTGCAAAATACATTTTATAATTATAGATCTTGGAGGTGTTTCTGATTTTGCAGAGGAGTTTCAAAAGTGGCCTGTGTATTCCTTGTGTCCCAAAGGAAAGTCTCTTCTATTGGTTTTTCATTTTTTTAAGTGAGTTGGTTAAGAAATGTATCATTCTGTTACCCTCCATCTTCTTTAATCCTCCATATATTTAGAGATTCTTTCACCTTCTTCTGTCTTTTAAGTCATCTAGTTTATCCAACAGCTATGTATTTTGTTTTAAGATGAGCTCAGTCTGTATCCCCTTGTCTTTTAATATGTCATCATTGTCAAATCAAGAAGTCTGTATGTCCTTTATTTGAACTCCTTGTTACTTTACTGTGGTTTTAAGAGGTTCAGCTTGCTTCTTACAGTCATCTTATACAAGATCCATTTCACTATGGAACTGGTGTCTTTTCAAAGATAATCCATGCTCAGAAGCCACTGTCTGTTAAAAACAATTTCTCACAGAAATTTGTGTTGAGAAGATCAAAAATTCTTCATAATCTTTTTTTCTCTCAAAACATATTTATTTAAATTTTTAGAATATGAACTTATTTAAACTTCAAACAAAGAAAAATAAAAGCACTCTATATACAGTACATACACTATGTACACAAAAAGAAATGCATACAAATCTCAGTGCTTCATAATACATAATTGGGCATCACTCTGGAAGAAATCAGTCAGTTTAAAATGTTTAGTACAAAGTTCCAAGCTTCAAGTGGATTTTGGGATTCAGATTTATATTTAAAAATTAACTTGATGGCTTTATAGTGTTTGTTACTTTAATACATTTCGACTATGTTAAATTTAGTACCGTATACCATTTTATAATAATATAGAACTTTAACATGATAAAATAATAATAAAATATTTAGAACTAAAATGGTAAAATAATAATAAAATATTTAGAACTAAAATGGTAAAATAATAATAAAATATTTAAAAAGTATTGAGTCCATGTCCTCCTGTGGTAGTTGAAGCAAGGCATATTACCAACTACTAGGTTTTAAAGTTGAGGACACACCGACATGTTTTTGTATAATATTCCATAGAGGTTTAGGATATTTACAATCCCATAACACCCGGATAATGACAGCATTAGGAGTGTCACGTGCTGCACAAGTTTTTGAAATGGAATTCTTTTTTTTTCAATAATCATTTTTATTGTTTTGCCAAACCATTATACATTTCACACACTATTTACATTATGTACAATATTGCTTCCAATGTTTTAGTTCCATTTTGAATTTCCCTATAATACATTAAGAATAAATATCATTTTAACCAATTACAGGAAATTAAAATCACAAAAAATTAAACATAAAAGCATCTACAATAGACAATTATAAACCAACTCAAGCCAATAAATTGTATTATTTCTACATTTTCTATCTAATCCAAGAATGTGTTGGTACACATACAGAATGTCCTGACGGAGAGTGGATAGGAACCGCTTACGTAATAATATTAAAAATTTGTTCCCAAATTTTTATGCTGTTTATACTTTTCTTATTATTTCTAATTAACAATTTGTGCTAATATATGCTTAATCGCTAACAGCCTGAAATTTTGCACGACACCTGTGCTGGGTTCAACCAATTTGTGGCTATATATAATTTCATTAGTAAACTAATATTCATAATTACAATCTTTTTGTTTTGTCCAAATTCTCCGTGGAATATGTAAAATCAGAAATTCCCAGGAGAGTTTTGAGTTTTGGTAACCCATTTTTGTAGTTGTAACTTTAAAGAATTCCATAATTTATAAATGCACTTGCAACTCCAGAACATGTGTAACAGGTCTGCTGTCTGATCTATACACTGTGGTCATGTAGGTGACTTTTTTGAATCAAATTTATGAAGTGTAAGATGGGTACTAAATGCATTGTTAAATATCATCAATTGAGTAAAGACCAGTTTTGAAGTGATACAGATTTTAATGTTAAGTTAAACACCTCTACTATTTTACTGTCGTCTAGGGATGGCAATTTCTCTCTCCAGTATTTGGATAACAGAATATGATTATTATATTTTCTCTTTTGCCATTTTATACGCTGAGGATATATATTTTCTATCTTGTTGCAATGCTTCCCACAGCTGACCTGAAATAACTAGTTCCTCTTTTTATTTCAAAACTGGTAAAATAATTTATGGCCAAATCTTTTAACTGCCTCATTATAATTAAATAAGAGATGGGAAGATTCATCTCTTTTAAGATATCATGTACTGCTACTCCTAGGAAGGGGTATAAATCCCTTACAGTTAATTCCTTAATAAATGGATATTTCTTTAAGTCTATCAGTTGATTACCAATAGTTATATTAGGATTTCCATCAAACGGTTGAAACATCATCATATATTTTAAAAGGTTCAAGGAGGCAAACAGAGTTTGAGTCGCCACTGCCCATACCTTGATGTGTTCCATTAACTCATATTTACTCAATGTTTTTATATTCAAAAATGGTACAGCTTTAACATTAATTCTCTTCCTTTTATATGTTTATAATTTAGCAGTACCCATTTGGGTATCCATTTTCTATTTTCGCTATCCAAGTAAGACACCCTTAAAATCCTATTGGCCTGAATCATTGTATAATACATCTCAAAATCTGGTAAATCCAACCCCCCCTCATTTTAGGAGCCATCAATTTTCATAGGATATTCTCGTTTTTCTGGGTTCCCACAAAAATTTCCCCAGTCCTATCTGAAATTGCTTGAAAAAGGATTTCATGATTTTAAGTTGTGCTGCTCTAAAAATATATAGCATTCTGGGGAGAACGTTCATTTTTATTATCCCTGCTCTTGCCATCATCGGTAGCTTCAACTTACTCCATCTTTTCAAATCCATTGTTATTCGGTCTCCAGTTGCCTTAATATTGTTGATAAAAATTCTCTATTTTCAGTTGAAAAGTCAATCCCAAATATTTTATTCTTTCTTCTGTCCTTATTAGTCCTATCAATGGTAGCATTGAAAAAGGTGTAGGTGTCTTTAGAGAATATTTTGTTTTTTTAAATTTAGTTTGTAATTAGCAATTTTCTCAAAGGTTTGTATTGCTGTTAGTATTTTTCTGTATCTGACACCGGTGTGGTACTGTATATATTTAAATCATCTGCAAAAGCAGCCATCCTAACATTTATCCCAAGAAGTACAGGAGAATTATAAAAAACTTTTGTTTCATATGAAGAAATAAAGGTTCTAAATACAGATTAAACAGTATGGGAGACAATGGGCACCCTGTCGAGTTCCATTTTTAATTTGAATCCTTTTGGAACATTCATGATTTATATATAAACTAGTGTATGCATTCTTGTATAAATTTCTTAACATAGAAATAAAAAGCTGAGGTATATTGAAATATGATAATGTTTCAAATAAATAAGCCAAATTAACTCTATCGAATGCTTTTGAGCATCAATTATTAAAGCATATATGTTCATATTTTTATACTTTGCATATGATATTAAAGTATGAAGAGTTAATGTATTGTCTGTAGTCTGTCTCCCATCTATAAACCCTGCCTGTTCTTCTGATATTATCAAGTTTATTATTTTTTAATCTACTAGCTAGAATAGATGTCATGATTTTCATATCAATATTCAACAATGATATGGGCCTATAATTGTCTGGATTTTTGGGATCACTATTCTCTTTCAATAACAGAATTGTTCTTGAGGCATTAAAATGAAGATCATTGCTGCCATTCAAATGATATAGTTAAAGGTCTGTGAAATCGGTGCTCAGAATCCCACTAAAAGATTTATAAAATTCAGAGGTCATACCATCTGGTCCTGGGGCTTTATGTGGCTTTAGTTTCTTAATTGCCTCTAGAACTTCATCAACTGTAATCAATGCAGTCAATTCTCCCTGAGAATCCTCGTCAATCTTGGGAAAATTAATTTTCTGTAAGAACTCTTTCCTCTCTTCATCATGCCCATGAGTTTGTTGCTCACCATATATCTGATTAAAAATTGATTCAAAATCTTCATGACATCTGACTTATCAGTATATAACATATTATTATGATTTATTTGTAATTAATCGTGTTGATTTCGTCTGATTAATAATGCGGCTAATGCTTTCGAGGAGTTTGAATGTGATTTGCATATTTAACTAAACTTCTTTGTTCGTACAGTGTCAATTTTCTGTTATGCATAAGAAACAGCTCTTTCTGACATCTTAACAACTCAGTTTCTGTTTGCTCAGTGTAGTTACTCATCAGCTCCTGGTCCAATAATTGTACTTTAGTTTCCAGATCCAGTTGTTCTTTATTTTGGATTTTTTATAATAAGTGGCTTTCTGAATAAATAATCCTCTTAACAAAGTTTTAGTTGTAGCCCATTCTATATCTAATGGATGTTCATTACGGGTATATTGTATACTAATTGTTTAAGTATCTCTTTAACTTCCTTTACTATATCTTCTTTGGTTAATAGGTATGGGTTTAAGGACCAATTATATCCACCATGATTTTTAGTATTCAAAATATCGGTCTTTAAAGTTAAAGTTATTTTAGAATGGTCTGAGAGCTGTCTAGCTTGATTAGAAACCCTAGGGTCCAGTGAAATGAACACTTCTCGAATTAAAAATCAATTCTTGACCACATTTTATGGCAGCTAGAATAGAAAGTAAAGTTTTCTGCCTTTGCTTGTATGTGTTTGTGTTTAAAAGGGTCATATAGTTTGAAATCCGTTCTCAGTTCTTTCAACGCTACCATTGCCTGCTTATTAAAAGCAGTCAAGCTCCCAACTTATCAGTTTTAGAATCTTGGTAAGCATTCCAATCCCCCCCCATCACTATGTAACAGTTGTTATATGACTGTAGAATAGAGTAAATTGAAGCCATATAATGATGTTGGTTCACATTTGGGGCATAAACACATAAAAGTACTATCGGCTTATCGAAATTTTCAGTTTTGAGAACCACCAAACACCATCTGCCATCTTTATCTATTTTGTCCTCCAAAATTTCTCCTTGAAACTGATTCTTGATTATAATTGCCACCCCAGCACTATTCGTAGTCCCTTCCACCTTTACAACCTTCCTAATCCATTTCTTGTCCTTCATTGTTTCCCATTGGTCATTAGTCAAATGTGTTTCTTGTAATAGAATAAAACCTGCTTTTGATTTAAAAAACAAATGCAGAAACAGCTTTCTTTTTTTCATGTTCTGGAGTCCTTTAACATTCCAGGAATCTATTATCCACATTCTAAACTATGAATTGATGAATAATGGTATCTATTTTTTGTTTTCCACCTTAAATTGACAAATGTTGGTATTACGTTTGAAATGGAATTCTTAAACGCTGCTTTTCTTGATTAAGTAAAATATGCATAATTTACAATCATAATCCAATTTGGGTAGTTATGGGAAAGACAATAAGCTAATCCCAGAGCTACAGTTTTAAAATGTTGACAATTCAATGAAATAAAAGTCTTAGACTGATATTGGCCCGTTCTTTCTAAAGTAGTATGGAACATTCTTATCGTCACTATCATCATCAGCCCATTCTTCCCATTCATTTCTACATGTAGTTTGGGTTTCACATCAGCTGTCATTATCTCTCTTGATTCAGTGCGACTCTCCTACCTTCTTCGTCAGTCATGTCTTCCGCTTGCAAGTCTTCTCTCACACAATCCATCTATCCCTTTGCTGGATGTTCTTGGTTCCTCTTGCCTTCTTCCTGTTTGTTTCAAATTTTCTTCATCAGATTGTCTTCTGTTTTTCTGCACATGTGCCCAAACCACCGTAATATATTCTCTTTGACCTTCTATGTGATTGGAGTTACTTGGGCTTCTGTTTCAATGTTCTCATTTCTTCATCTGTCTCACAGTGTGCATCCTACCACCTGTCTCAGTGAATCTATCTCCATCATCTTTATCTTCCTCAGCTGTTTTGCTTTCACTGCCTAGGTTTCTGTACCATACAGTAGTACTGGTTGCACCACTGTTTTGTACTCCTTACTTTTCAGCTTCTTTGGTATTTTTTGTCATAGACTACCCATAGACTACCCATGACACTATGTACCAGTTGGCTATAGCTCCTCTGATTCTACCTTTGACCATCTCATTCAGACTCCCCTTCTCCTCAATCATGTCTCCCAGATGCTAACCTGTTTCACTATTTTCCCTTCTATCCCAATTGTCAGCTTCTTCTGATTTCCCCATTTGCTGCCATTACAAATATCTTATCTATACTCAGTTTCATCCTGTAGGCCTTTAGTTTTGTATTCCATTACCTCATCCATTGCTGAAGCTATTAATCAGAGTCTGTCTGTAATACCACATCTTCTGCATACAGCAGCTTTGTTGATATGTCCCCACCATCCTGTTTGCTAATGTAGTTCATCACCAGTAGGAAGAGTGCTGGATCGAATGCTAAACCCTGCTACACATCTACTACTTGAAAACCCTCTGTAAGTCTGAACACTGTTCTTACTTTTATTATTGGGTCATTGCACATAGCCTGCACTAATTCTACCACTGCTTCTGGGACTTTGAACCATTGCAGGACTGCCTAAATCAACTTTCTTGGAACCTTATCATATGTTGTTTCCAAGTTTTGGAACACCAAGTTAAACTCTTTCCTCATCTCTAGCTTCTTCTTAACTATCTGTCTCACTGCAGACACTGGGTCACTTGTGCTGCATCCTGATCTGAATCTGAACTGCTCTACTTTCCAATACTCTGCGTATTCATTTGTCAGTTACTCTTTCCAGCACTTCTATACAGTGTGACAGGAGTTTGACACCTCTATACTGCCCACAGTTGTAAATGTCCCCTTTGTTTTTGTACACTGCTACTAGCATGTTTGTTTTCTTGTCATGTGGGTATACCAATATCTCCATATTGCTATGATTACCCTCTGGGGCCATTTCTCCCCTATCTCACCCAACATCTTTATCATATCTGCTGTGACCTCATCTGAGCCTGCTGCTCTCCCTGACTTCATTTTCTTATGTTCTATTCTTACTTCTTCTAGGGTAGGCTTCTGTTCTTCTTTCATCATAGGCTGTGTCTAGGGCGCTACAGTTTCTGTGGGATTTTCTTCTTTCAGCAGCTGCTGGAAATACTCCTTCCATCTGCCTTTGATGTCCTGTGGACTGGTGAGCAGGTTGCTATTGTCATCCCATATAAAGGGTGTCTGATGTGTAACTTTTTTATTTTTCTGTCTTAGTCTTGCATCCTGATAGACTTTCCTTGTGCCATCTAGTGTGTCTCTTCCCAGAAGTAGATAGAGTAACTCTGATGTCTTGTTCATTTGCTATTGCAATTGCTTTCTTAGCCTCTTTGTGAACTTACATGTATTCCTTTTTGCCTTGTCTGTTTTTCTATCTCCCACTTTTTCCTGCACTCCTTTTTTCTTTTGGCATGACTCCTGCACTCCACCATCAGCTTTCCTTTGTATACCTTATTTTCATATCTGCTGCAGCCCCATAGCTGTTCTGTAATTCTTACACTTGCTGTTATGAGGTGCTGCCATTCTTCTTCAACTCCACCTATTTGCTCTTCTTTCCAAGGTGCTAGAGCACTGAGTATTTCTTGAACTCTTGTGTTTTCTCTCCAGCCAACTCTCATGTCTTCAGCCTAGTCCCTGTTGAACTTAAAGCTTTCTCTGACCACTCTTTTCAACTAATTGTGACAACTAGTGGTTTATGCTGTGGCTTGACTATTTCACTGGTGATGACTTTGCAATCGCTGACTCTACCCACACCCTCTTTCCTTACTAGGAGGATGTCTACCTGAGTTACATGTTGGGCACTCTTGTATGTGATCTTGTGACTGTGTCTCTTGCTGGACCATGTGTTGGCCACCATGAAGCCATTTGCCAAATAGAAATCTAGAATGGAGTCTTCATTTTTATTCCAGTTTCCCCACCCATGTGGACACAAGCAGTCCTCATATTCTGTTTTGTCTGTCCTGATCTGTGCATTTATGTCTCTCATTATCAACACTAAGTGAAGTTGTCCTGCATTATCTAGTATGTCCTGAAGCTGCTGCCTGAATACACTATTGTCCTCCTCATCACACCCTTGTTATGGGGTGTAGACTGAGACTATGAATACTGCCATATTGGTACACTGGAGTTGGATTGCCACGAGTCTTACCACAAATTCTGATGACATCCTTCACTGTCTTCTGAAGCCTCTCCCTCACCACAATTCCCACACCATTTCTATTCTGCCCTCCTCCTGAGAAGAAAACTCTGGATCTCAAGCCAAATGGCTTGGCTGCATTACCCTTTCATCTTATCTCCTGGATGCAGAGAATATCCTGCCTCCTCTTTACCATCATGCCATCCACTTCCAAGCTACATGCTGCCATTGAACCTATATTGCATGTAGCAATCCTTAGTTCATGTTTGTCAGGTTGGTGGTTTTACATCCAGCTTTTGCTCAACAGAGCTATCCCAGGTAACCCAAGCTAGGCAACTGGACACTGGCCATCCAGTAGCTTATTGACCCAGGGCTGCTGAGCTTTATGGCTGACACTCACTAGCCAATAGGGGCACATAGGCCCCTCCCACCATTAGCATGGGGCACATAGGCCCCTCCCACCATTAGCATGGGTCTCTGGCATAGGTCAGTGTAAGTCAGTTCCTCAACCCACTTATTGCCACTTATTTCCCTTTAAAGGGAAAACTCCATAAATCACTCTATAAATTCAAGCATTCCATACTTCCCATTGGCTTTTCCTTCCAGACACACATGCTCCCTTTATTAAGATAAACAAAGGCATAGTCATGCAGTTCTTACAAGCCTATGTCTAGTTAAGAAAAGGCAACAGAAGAATAACTTCTTTCATGGCTCCCTGATATGACACAAAACTAAGACAGGCCTAAAAAATCTAAAATATCATAGAAGAAACAGTACTATTAGGATTATAACAGACCTTGGCATTATGATTTGGGTCTTAGACTAATTCCTTCCTCCTACATCTGCCTATCATTCCTGGTGGATGGCCTTGTGGATCCAAAGTATTTTCTCCCAAATAATTATGAATAGACAACATTCTTCACATGTCTAAGTGAGTACACCCATGTCTACTTCAAAGATACTCCTTATATTAACTTTTCTTCTACTAATCTGGCTGTGTTGCACAGAAGGATAGAGCCCTTACTGCACCCTAGGCAGCCAGGGTTTTGTTAGAGATCTTGACAATGGAAGAGCCAAGCAGGGAATGAGATGATTGAAGGGCCGTGGCCTGCTCACCTTTCCTGGGTGGGAGCAGGAGGGAAGTACTGGGTACTTGGGGAACACAATGGGAAGTGTGATTTCTGTGGTAGCGACTGGAGAAAAACACTTCTTGCTCTTCAGAGAATGGGGCAGAGCTGATTGCTGGGAATGTACTTTGTGAAAGTGAAGGATGACCAGCATGGATACCCATTGCATATCCCTCCTCTGCAAGCCAGGTTATTTATTTATTTATTTACATTTGTTGACAGGGAGAGTCCGACCGGACACACGTCCATTTTCAGCGGAGGCCCGGGGAAAAAAGCTTCACATTAAGTATTACTTACATTATACAGTTAAAAAACATAGCATTTAAAATATAGACATTAGTCCAACTGAGGACGTAAGACACGAATCAAAAAGATGTAAAACAGCTGTAGAACATAGTACAGTTTTAAAATATGATGACATATACTAAACATGGTTACAAATGTAGTTGAGATTCATCAGTGAACAATTGATACAATCTGTTTTTCAGGTACATAACAGCCATTAGCAGTTGTTGCTACAAGAAGTTAGTACTATGTGGTAGGTAGCTGGGAACATGAAACCCAAGCTTGCTAAGGGTAGGTTGTTGTCAGAGAGCTGAGAGGGGTAGTGGGTGGGTGGAGTGGATGGTATTAGAGGGGGGGGGTTGCAAGGGCATATCTGGCAAGTTTTTAAGTGTGATTTTAGTAAGAATTTGAAGTGGGTGCAAGAAGTTACAGAGGTAATTGAGGATTGGAGGGAGTGCCAGAGTTTGACTATAGTGCAGGAGAATAATGCTTCTCCAGCAGAGTTACTGACTCTTGTGACCTGTAGGAGGTTTTTGTGGCTGGATTTTAGTAGTCTCATGGCTATATAGGGTTGGAGTAGATTCTGGAGAGATGGGACTTTTAGTGGTTGGTTTATTAGTTTCTGGGCGAGTGCGAGTTGGTTCCATTGAAGGAGGTGGGGGACCTCTAGCCAGCCCAGTTCTGCTAGTGAGAGACAGTGGTGAGTATGGTAGGAAGCCCCTGTGGCAAATTTGGCAATTTTGTTGTAGCAGGTTTTGAGCTTATTTAGGTCGCAATGTCTAAGGTTAGTAAATATTGGAGAGGCGTAGAGTAGGGTAGAGATAAGATGAGAATTTGCTACCGAAATTTTAGCTGCTTTGGTAAGTAGTTGCTGATTTATATATAATGCTCCTAGTTTTTTGTGCACTTTTTTAATGGTCATGGAAATGTGGATGTGAAAGTTCAGTTTATTGTCTATTTCTACTGCTAGTAATTTGGTGTATTCTTTAGGATGGATGGTGGTATTGTCTTTTGCTGTGATGTTAAAGTGAGAGCTGTCTAGGATAAGTTTGGTGGGTTGGAAGATTAGTAATTTTGTTTTGTTTGAGTATTAGTTGAGCATCGGATAACAAACTTTCAATAGAGGAAAATGCTTCCTGTGTAACTTTTTGCAGTTCGGGTAGGGAGTTGGCTGTGCAGATGATGGTTGAGTCATCTGCGTATTGTATGAGTGTGCCATGTGTTGTGGCAGAGGCTAGATTATTGGTGAAAATAGAGGAGTAGGGGTCCCAGGATGGACCCTTGGGGAACCCCTATGGAGACTGGTAGTTGGGGGGATAGGTCGTCCTGCCAAACAACTGCTTGTTGGCAGTACGATAGGTAACTCTGAAACCAGTTGATGACTGGTTGAGAGAAGGATAGACTATTGAGAAGAGAGATGAGTTGTTTGTGTGGGACCATGTCGAAAGCTTTAGAGAGGTATATGAAGATAGCTGAGGAGAGATAACCTGCATTTTTATTTTGTAGGATGGTGTTAGAGAAAGAGAGTAAGGCGGTGGTGGTGCTATGGTTAGGTCGGAAACTGTGTTGTGTGTTGGAGAGGAGGTTGTTAGCAAGGAGGTGATCTGAGACTTGAGAATGAATGCATCTCTCTAGTATTTTGGAGAGTGGTGAAAGAATAGCTATGGGGTGTAATTGGTTAGATCTGTGGAGGGGCCTCCTTTGTGTAAGGGAATTATGTGTGAGACTTTCCATAGTGTGGGAACATAACCAGTCACTTTACAAAATCAAACCTTTCCTAACCCCAACTGCCAGATTTGCCATTGCCCGTTCTCACTTACTCTCAACTCTACTTTATGCTTCCCCTTTACTTACCAACCTAATAAAATGGAACTCAGTAATCTATCTAGTTGCTATAATCACATTGCTAGATTTGCAACCAGCATGCCCTATAGGACACACCACTGTAATAACCTAAAATCTCTTGGGTGGTTAGAACTGCCTTGCCTAATTCAATATAACCAGCTTATAATGGCATATAAAGTACTGAACCAACCTGAAAATACACCTGCACTCAAAAACATTATATACCCCCTATAGCAACCTCAGAGCACTGCGTTCTTCTAACAGATTCCTTGTCCAAACTGTCAAAACCAACAATTCAGCAGGTGGCTCTCTGTTTACCAGCTCTGTTGGTAAAATTTGGAATAACCTTCCTGCAGACATTACCCTAGTATCCACCCTAAGTCAATTCAAGAAAAGCCTAAAACAGTATTTTAAGTCACACTGGCTATGTCCTTGCTCTAAGCCTGACTAGTACTTGCACTATTATTGTAAGGTAACATTTTCATGGTTACTGTACTGGATTGCAATTTCTAAGATTTTTACCTTATATAACCTTTTTTTTTTTTAAATTGTACAACTTTCTTACTACTATAGACTGTTGACAGTTACTAACATGTTTTAAGTTTTATGTAATGTCTTTCTGTTTGTACCTTGGAGCTTTTCTCCCTGGGCCGCCACTGAAAATGGACATGTATCCACTCGGACTATCCCGGTCAACAAATGTAAAATAAAATAAATTAAATAAATAAATAACTTTCTGAGAGATATCTGTTTATCAAGAGTGATACTGGGTAGGCCAGAGCGTCAGCTGCAAGTTTAAGGTGTTCACTTGGGAGGTTGTCTGCCTCTAACCTGGTGGTTTTAAGTTTAGTTAATAGTTGTTTTATTCTGGAGGTAGGAACAGGAGAGAAAGAGAAGCTAGTGGGGAGATTGTTAGTTGTAGTTGACGGTGTGGGTTTATGGGGGGGCTGTGTTGTCTAGCTAGGGATAGTATGGTTTGTGTGAAGTGATTGTTGAAAGAGGTAGCAATATTTTTGGAGGACTGAGTTAATTTTGGAGTGGATATACTTACTTTACCTGGGTGGAGGATGGAGTTTATTGAGGACCAGAATTGTTTGGGGTTATGCTTGTAGGTAAGAGCAGACTGGTAGTATTGGATTTTGTCCTGTTTTATAAGCTTTTTGGTTCTATTGCGTAGTTCTAGGAATTTTTGCCTAGTAGAGGGGTTTTTGGTTTTGCGCCAGTTGTCCCAGGCTTTATCCCTGTTTTTCATTTCAGACTTAGTGTTTTTTTGTAGCCATTGGGATGTTTGGGCTCTAGTTCGGGAACATCTTATGGGGGTGTGG